>NC_135807.1:112982582-113662325 GCF_964213995.1 Mustelus asterias | reverse complement strand
TTTCTCCCCTCCCCCTCCCTCTTTCTCCCATTCTTTCCCCCCCTACCCCTCCTTTACCTCTCCACTTTCCCCCCCTTTCCCCCATCATATCCATCCCTCATCTCCTTGTTTGGCGACGACAGAATTATTGTGTTAATGTATAGATATTTTATTGATTGTTGTTAGAGAAATATATATTTTGTAAGAAACTTGAAAAGACAAGGCAGTTAAACATGTCAGTGCAACTGCTGAAGTAAAGTGTTTAATTAAAAGTTAACATGATATCAAAGTTTTGTTTATAACATTTTTGTTAGTAAATGATTTCCATTAAACGACAAAATTCTACTAAAGCTTTATTGAAAGAAAACAACATTTAAATATGAAATTATACAAATGCTTTATTGAAACATACAGAACAGTTAAATATGAGAATTATAAATAAAGTAAGCAAAGCAGAAAAATACTAATGTTAAACACATCTAAATTTTCCATGGCCCAAAACGTGGATTCTCCTTTGATCAATCTCATGCAGGTATCCAAATCATGGTTCAAGAAATTCTGACCGTACTCTAAATTAAAACACACAATCACTTATAAGCATGCCACACATGGGGACCGGGTTCAATTCCAGCCTTGGGTGTCTGTGTGGAGCTTGCACGTTCTCTCTGTGTCTGCGTCGGTTTCCTCTGGGTGTTCCGGTTTCCTTCCACAGTCCAAAGATGTGCATGTTAGGTTGATTGGCCATGCTAAATTGCCTCTTAGTGTCAGGGGGATTAGCAATGTAAATTCGGGGATAGGGCTTGGGTGGAATTGTTGTCGGTGCAGCTTGATGGGCCGAATGGCCTCCTTCTGCACTGTAGAGATTCTATGGGTGGGATTTTCCAGCCGCGTTTGCCCCAAAACTGGAAAATCCAGTCTGAGGTCGATGAACTTTCCATTGTCCGCCCCTCATCCACTACAATTCTCGCGGCAGGTGGAACAGGAAAATTCGCCCCTATGATTCTATGACTCTAAATAGTACTTTCACAGATTTGAAACAAAACATTTGTTTATTTGTGCATATTAAGATATATTAAATAATACTCATGTTCAATAATTAAAATAAATTTAAAAATTATAGTTTGAGTGAGCCAATGACAGTACTATTAACTACTTAAAAGAAATAGCAAAAGAAATGAAATACAGATACAAATACATACCTTTTATAAGAGCACAGTCCCATTTTCACTGCAAAACTGCCTTTTGGAACCTGGATCTCAATGGCTTCCCCAGGCTTGCAGTGTCATAAAGGGTATGGTTAGCAATCTCTTGCGACGCGCTGGTGCCTGGTCAGATGGCTGCGCTGACTGTCTGAGGCTGCTGCACCTATCAGTAGTGAAGTGGGAGATTTCTAACCAATTAATAAGGGTTTTAGACAGTAGACATTAAGACACTGACAGGGATTACAGTAAAGAATTAAGTGATTCTGAAAATATGTTAATAAGCTAATGAGAGAATAGTTTATACATATGTGAATGCAGTAAGAGAATTAAACAAGTAATTATGATTTTCAAACATATATGCTGATAATTTAATGTATTTTAAGTATTGTATGAATCATTGTTCTCTTCAGCCGAAAGCAGGTTACAGCAAGATATGATGGTAAAGGTGAATAGCTCAGAGCCAAAGGCCTGGGAACCCTATAGTTAGCAAAATTCATATCAGAAAGTTTCTTACGCGAGAACACATATCTCAACATCTATGAAAAGGAGTGTTCATTGTCTAGGCTTAGGATGGAAACGTTCCCGAATGTGGGACCACATGTCTATCCAGTTTGGCAATGATCCAGTGGGAATGTCCACTTTGACCCCTGTAGTAAGTGTCTAAGGCAACCAGGCAACAGGGAAGTGACTTTAGCCAAGAAGGAGTTAATGTTTGGATTTAATGGATGAATGCGATATCATTATGCTGGATGGCTAAATGCAATTGGCTGAGTTGAATGTCAGGGATTATTATTGATATATGAATACCAAATGTAATTGATTTTAAGCTAATATAAGGTGGGAATAATTGATAAGAAAAACTACAATTGATCTGTTGTTAGTTGTATAGGTTAGATTCATTGGAGGGGTTCTGTCGCTCTATCTCAAAGCTACTTAACCCTTTTGATGATTTCCTTGAAGTTGCTTGTTTTCTTTAAATAAATGGTACGTTTTTATACAGAGATATCTGCCTTGTGAGTTTTGTATTGTCTAAAGTTAAGACAGTAGCTACCAGTCATTTCGATTTACCCCACAACAGGTAGTTTTGGCAGAACTGCTCAGGAAACGTAAGTATGCAATTTTCTTTCTATTTTTGGTGGAGCATACATTTCCACCAGTGATCAGAATTTATGGGCCAAGAACTCAGTCCACAGACAGGCTTCAGGGAACACAAATCTTTATTGCGATCTTACTCACTTCACAGTCCAAATGACAACTACTCTCTCAGGGTGATCCCCGGCCAGATCACCCCACACCCTGTATCACCTGACACATTTCCTTAAAGGGGCTATGCCCCAACATACATAGCAGCAATGTCACTAGATGAGCAATCCAGAGAACAAGGCTAACCCGCCGGGAACATGAGTTCAAGTCCCATTGTGGTGGCTGGTGGAATTTAAATTCAATTAATAAAAGCTGGTCTCAATAATAGCGACTATGAAACCACTGCTGATTGTCAGAAAAACTCATGTGGATTTTTCTTCAGAAAAATACCCTTCAGAGAAGGAAATCTGTTGTCATTACCTGACCATATGTGACTCCACACAAATCAATGTGGTTGGCTCTTAACTGCCCTTTGAATTAAGCCACTCACTTCAAGGGCAAATAAGGATGGGCAGCAAATATTTGCCCTGCCAGCGATGCCCACATCCTCTGAAAAAATAAGCAGTTCATTAGCTTTTTTGATTATTTTCTGTGCCTATGTACATGGACCCCAAAGTCTCTCTAGTTTTTCACCAGTTAGAAAGTATTCTGTTCCAAACTTTTCGGTCTAAAGTTGGTGGTGTCACATTCGCCTACATTGAAATCCATTTGCCCCAGTTTTGCCCTTCCACTCTATTTATATATCTTCATAATTTTATATTCTCATTTACACTGTTTATAATGCTGCCTATCTTTGTGTCATTGACAAACTTGGATATGTAGCTTTCTATCCCATCACCTAAGTTGTTAATAAAGATGGTGAATAGTCTCTCCTTTTTTAAACAGAGGAGTGACATGTGCAATTTTCCAGTCTGAAGGAACAGCTTCCAAATCAAGAGAGTTTTGGGAGATTAAATTTAAGGCATCTGCAATATCTCACCTACTTTGATTAAAGCTCTGCAATGGAAACCACTTGGTCCTGAGGTTTGTCCATCTGTAGTGCCATTATTTTCTTTATTAATGTTAATTTGCTTATGTTAACTTTGGAGAGTTCCTGTCCTTTATTCAATTAGTTTCCTTGAAATGTCTGGCATGCTAACCTCTCCTTTTACTGTAAATGATACAAAGTAATCATTCAACATGTCCAACATTGCCTTATTTTCATTGAAAATATCGTTGTTGTTGGATTTTAAGGGGCCCACACTACTCCTAACATTTCTTCTGAATATAATAGTTCAAAGAATTGTGTTAATTTTGATATTGCTTGGGGGTTTATTTTCTTACTCTCACCAGGTAGCTCTTACCATCTGCTCTGTCATCTTTGGTTGCTTTTTATAACTAACCCTTTTATCAGGATCTCTACTATATTTTGCAGTTTTGCATGTGTTTTCTTATAGCTTTATGTTACCTAATAACTCCTTCAACAACCATGGCAGATTTTTTTAACATGTCGAGCTGTTGCCCCTTAGGGGCATAAATTTATTCTTTAGCACATTACTTTTTTGCAAAAATATACTTTATCCGTGAAATACCTGAAAGAATATTTCAAAAAGGCCAATACAGAAAGTGCAATAATATTAGGTTTCCTATGTAAATCATGTTGCATTCTGAGGTATTTCAATACAATCAGAAGGTCATTTCAAAATAGTCATTACAGAAAGTGCAATGGTATATAAGTTGTCTACCTCAGTCATGTTGCACTCTGAGGTGTTTGAATACAATTGTGATACATGTAATTTTCACCTGAGTGAGTCTATACAATTCCCCTCCCCTAGGTGCACTTTGGCTGAAAGGTCTTAGGCAGTGACCTTTCCCCATTGTGCCTCTGTGGCAGCTACCCCAAGCTTTAGTTCATCCCTCAGCACGTAGCCCTGGGCTTTGGAATGTGCGAGCCTGTAACACTTGGTCAGGGACAACTCCTTGTACTGGAAGACCAACAAGTTTCGGGCAGACCAAATAATGTCTTTCGCTGAGTTGATGATCGTCCAGCAGCTCCTGATGTTTGTCTCAGTGTGTCTCCCTGGGCACAGCCCATAGAAAACAGAGTCCTGTGCCACAGAACTACTCAGGATGCATCTCGACAAAAACCATCTCATCTCTCTCAAAGGGGTGGACAACAGTCCCTTCTCCACCACAGTCAACTTGAGGGGAGTGCCAAGGGGAACATAAAGTGTGCAGTGCCATGGTGGCACATTAGGTGGGCAGTGCCAAGGGGACTTTGGCAGGGGCCTCTGTTGGTGGTGGGGGGGGGGGTTATCCTCCTCCATTGCAGGGGGGTAATTGCCCTTATATGTTGTGGGAGGAGAGAGCCCAATGCCTGTGAGTGTTGGGGGAGGGGAGAGCCCCAATGCCTGTGAGGGTGGAGGGAGGGGAGTGCCCCAATGCCTGTGAGTGTTGAGGGAGGGGAGAGCCCAATGCCTGTGAGGGTAGGGGGAGGGGAGAGCCCCAATGCATGTGAGGGTTGGGGGAGGGGAGAGCCCCAATGCGTGTGAGGGTGGAGGGAGGAGAGAGCCGCAATGCCTGTGAGGGTAGGGGGAGGGGAGAGCCCCAATGCTTGTGAGGGTTGGGGGAGGGGAGAGCCCCAATGCCTGTGAGGGTTGGGGGAGGGGAGAGCCCCAATGCTTGTGAGGGTGGAGGGAGGAGAGAGCCGCAATGCCTGTGAGGGCAGGGGGAGGGGAGAGCCCCAATGCCTGTGAGTGTGCTGTGGGTGGGGGAGGCGGTAGATCCCAATGTTAGCACAGTGATGAGGGAAATGCTCCTTTGCTTGGGAGGGGGTCCTGATCTTTGTGGGGGAGAGGTCCCGATATTCGTGAGTACATTTAACTTCAAGATTGGGGGCACCCTTTAAACACGATCTCAGAATCAAGGTTTTGCCAGCGAGTTTAGGCCCCACTGCTGCAGCTGGCTGTATCATCCTCACCACCAGTTTGAAATTGCATCCAGTACTGTCAAATCAGCAGAGAAAAGGTGCCTGCTCCAACACTCTGTGCAAATTTGGGAAGATTGCACCCTTAGTTTTCTCTTGCCTTGTTATAGCTAAAGCACAATGTCTGGCTGTTATGCTCCTCTTGTTCTTTGAGGTAATTTTCAAACTATCATTTATTCCAGCTTTTTACACCTGAGCCCTTCCCCTGCGCCCCCACCAACACTTACTAATTTAGCATCCCCAATTTATCCTTTCCCTGGTCCCAACCTGATTCAGGTGGGCCCCATTCCAATGGAACAGTTCTTCCTGTGCCAATACTGGAGCTAGACTCCCAAAAAATAGAACCCCTCTTCCCACACCATTCCTTCAGTCACATGTTCACCTGTTTATCCCTACATCCCCGCACATGATTCAGGCAATAATCTTGAGATTATAATCTTTGAGGTCTTGCTCTATCATTTAGCTCTTAGTACCTAGTACTCTCCAAACACAGCCTCTTGCACACTCTTCCCGATGATTTTGCTCCCAACGTGAATCACGATAATTGAATCCCCTCCCACCCTCTCCAATATCCTTTCCAAATTAAGGCAAAAGTAGATAAATTCCTGACTAACAAAGGAGTCAAGGGTTATTGAGGGTCGGTGGAATTTGGAGGTGAAACAACAATCAGTTTGCCATGGTAGCATTGAGTGGTGGAGCAGACTCAAGGGGCCAAATGGCCTACTCATGCTCCTAATTCATACGTTTGTATCAATGTTCATATGCAGATTGTAGTGTAAGGATTTCTGACATAACAATGGTTAATATGGGACTGGGAAATAGTACCACCCACGGTGCTCTGTAAAGAAACCTGAGGCTAGAATCAATTGAGACTGGACAGAGATCAGTAGAAACAAGCATGGAGTTCGCTCATAGCTCGGGCTAGACCCTACATCTATGTGCATAGTTATGGGTTATCAATAAACACTTAGGCCCATAACTTCTGCAGAGTGGCAATCTCTGTTGAATTGCCACTCTCAACAAACTTACTTGGAGCAGAGAGGGGCGTCAGAGCTGGAGGGGGTGTCAGACCAGAGCCACAGTGGGGTGAGGGGGGTCAGACCGGACTGTAACCAGAGAGGGAGAGGGATTTTAGCTGGAGGGGGGTTTGGAGTGTGAAGGAGGTGTTGGATCGGGAGTCGGGGTCAGACCGGACCAGAGCTGGAGAGAGAGTCAGAGTCAGGGGGGTGGGAGGGGGCGGTCAGGGCAGGAGGGGGTTTGGACCGGGAGGGGGGCTGGTGGGTCCCCTGCGAGGCTGGGTCTGGGTTTTTACAAAGTTATTCTGGAGTTAGAAGGGATTTTGCTTCTTCTAACTCTTTTAAAGTAACTACCAGGATAAGACTGGCAAAACCAGTTAATGATTTGCATTATTTCTGAGGGATGATTCCAAACCCAGCGCAATTGCATAGAGGAAGTTAGCACTTCTGGACAATTGCCAGGTAAATCCATAGGTGGGAACTTGATGGAAGGATTCCCCAATGCATCATTGGGGTACCCTCCCACCCTCCAAATGCAACAATGGGGAACCTGGAAGTTATGGACTTGTGAGACCTGCTGAGCAGACATACAGCAAACAACAGAGGTGTCCTTTACCCTGGCTCCAAGTAGACAAGATATCATACAGGATTCTCAATCCTGCTTACAAAGGTAAAGTCAATGTAAATTGGCAGGGTGTGGTAAACCACTGTTAGCTTATTACCTGTATATGTGACATGCCTGGACACATCCCTGCTGGCCCTACCCGAGACTCCTCTCTCCCCCCCCCCCCCTGCCGGTCCAGGTATAAAGGCAACTGCTCCCCACCCCCCTGCCTCAGTCTGGACCAGTTCATCGGCATGGGTGTGCTCCAAGTCTTTTGCTAATAAAAGCCTATTTGTTCTTGCATACAAACTAGTCTTTGCTCGATTGATGGTGCATCACAGGGCTCATTTTCAGAGCAGACAAAGGGGAAACCGGAGACGCTTTAAAGAGAGGACCAGAGAATCAGGAAAGAGATTAGGTAATGGCGAGGATACAGGGACGCACCAGGGAAAAACAGATGAAAAGACAATATTTGTACATTTTGACTAGGCTTGGCTGTAGGAGTGTCAGAGGGCAGAGACCAATGGGCTGAAATTGGACTGGATCACAAGCAAAGGAAGATTTTTGTACAAGATTCTGTACAGTTCATCTTCCCATTTACAGAATGATGGTCTGTGCTCACATCAGCTGTGAAAAAAATCATAGAGTACCAGATTATGCCATGTTAATTTGATATCCTGAGATATAGATGTTATTGTCCATTACTAAATGGTGATGTTAAAGTCTGCACACACCTTGACATTTCCCAATCATGATATTGACATGTTATCCTCTGTGTCATTGCAAAGATCTTTAATCGAGTTTCTCTGCTTTTTTTCTCTCCCTCCTACTTCAGTTGAATATAAAAGTATGAAGTTCAGGGGATGATTCCACAGGAATGATTAGAATCAAACCTGGCCCTAACGCTGCCTGTTTATGACACTCATGTACGTTCTTAAACTGGGAACCTCCAGAAAATGAAACACTTGGGGATAAACGTGAGACGGGCTTGGGATTTCCTGTGTCTGCATCCTGGAATGTGAGTGAGTGTAGTGTGTGTGCTGGCCGGGAGGCAGAGCAGGCTGTCAGCCAGACACCAGCTCACAGACCATGGGGAGCTCTCGGGCCGCTCTCCTTTCTTCTTCCTTCATTTTGGTGCATGGCAGAGCAGACCTGGGGTCGGGGGCATGCCTTGGTGGGGGCTGAGCAGGCTGCCAGGGAGATGATCCCGGCTCCATCGGCGGGCTGGCTCAGACATTTGAGCCTCTCCACCCCCGGCCGTTCGCTTCACTCGGGCTGCGGAGGGCTGACAACTTCAGCCAAGCGATGCCAGTCACTTGGAGCCCCCTTGCTTTCCGGCACATTAGACCCAAGACCCTCAGGAAATCTGCCCTGCTCTGTTTCCTCTTCTGGATCGCCTGCTGGATTCTTGTCAACACATCCATCTTCATCCACAGCAGCATTTTTGCCGAATATTGCACTGACCAGGAAAGTCAAGCGATCCTCCGCAAACTGGTAAGAGGTTTTTACAATATAATGCAGGGAACAGATGTCTACACTGCAACACACTGATAGGAAATGCCTGGACTTTGCCCTTCCGAAAGGTGCAGTTTTATATTGAACAGAACCTGCCCTTTAATCAATAAATTGTCATTTAATATTTTTAACTCCAGGTTAATCTGCTATAGTTAAAAGAAAAACACAAGCTTTTTTTGCTGGCAAACGCAAGACTCAAGTTCAAGTGGATAGCCCCTCGGCTTTTCTAACGTTAGCCTGGATCTGCTGCCCGGGGTGTATTTGTTCATTTCTGTGTATTTTTTTTTGTCGAGGGCGATCATTTGGATAATTACATAAGAGTCAAAACGACCAGCTAACCAAACCTCCACTATTTTTTTTAAAGTGCGTCTCCTAACTGCGAAATGAATGATATCACTTGGGGGTAAGAGAATAGCTCACAAGTATCTCCCACAAACTGCAGAGGAAGCAAGAAGATCCAGTTTAGCCCGTGACTGGAGTCAGCTTTATAATCCATCCTAAAAATGACCCATTAACAAGTACAAGAAGGAGATTTGCACAATTCTGCCTGCGCCTTTAAGAAGCTGCTACACCAGCGCATTTCATCGAGTATTTTTGTTTGCTATAAAAGCAATCAAGGGGCCAACTATTTAAATCAAAATCAAAACACTTTAGAGGGGACGTTTCATCCATCGAGCGTTGTTTTAATAGTCCTCCTATTCTCGCCACGCTTTAACCTGGCGCAGACTCCACTGTCTCGCTGGATGATGCGGTGGATAATTCAGGATCAGTTGTTCAGGGGAGGATTAGCACTATCACCGAACGTTCATGTGCATCTTGCTTGTAAACACAGTGATGTTTATTAACATTTTATTACTGCCTACCTAACAACTTAAGTCACTTGTAATCGCAGTTTACAATTATATGTAAGAGGAGACTTGTTGGACTCCGCAGAGCTCCCAGTATAAAAGGCAATTTCCATTTCCTTTAGTAGATAAATACATTTCTGTCAGGGGTGAAAGCAGCAATTTCAAATAGCATTTAATATTTGAAAAGGTGTTATTTTTCTCTGTCATATTGAAGTTGAAGCGGATTTCCTATTACTTTGGCATAATTTTAGAATTATTATTTATAAAAATGTGAAATATGATTTAAAGTTAATTTATTAGTGTCACAAGTAGGCTTACATTAACAATGCTGTGAAAATCCCACAGTTGCCACACTCCAGCATCTGTTCAGGTACACTGATGGGGAATTTAGTACGCTCAATCCACCTAATCAGCATGTCTTTCAGACTGTGGGAGGAAAGCGGAGCACCCAGAGGAAACCCATGCAAATACAAGGAGAACGTGCAGACTCCGCACAGACATTGACCCAAGCCAGGAATTGAACCCAGGTCCCTGCCACTGTGAAGCAGCAGTGCTAACCACTGTGCCACCAGGCTAATTTCACTATTCCTGTTATTGACCAGCCAATAATGGTAATTGATATATCCTTATAAATGAAAGATTCCTAGAATATTTGATTGTTGTACACATTGATATGGATCTTTCATGCTGTCACACATACATTCTTCTTACTGTGTTTACCCCAGTCCAACGCCGGCATCTCCACATCACATACATGAGTCAGGCTTATCATGGGGAAAATGTTTGAGACCTTTTGCGACTCAGATTTTATTTTCAAGATGAAACAGCAACAGATCCCAATTGAATAGGTAACTGACATACCATGAAAAGCAGAAATGAAATCAAAGTCATCAAGGAAATGAGAAAACTGGTAATCGACCATCCTTAGTCAGCACCACTTTCTCAATAAAGTTGTAAGAGGAGGCAATGGCCTGGTGGTATTATCTCTAGACTATTAATTCAGAAACTCAGCTAATATTCTGGGGACCTGGGTTCGAATCCCACCATGACAGCTGGTGGAATTTGAACTCAATAAAAAATGTCTAGAATTAAGAATCTACTGCTGACTATGAAACCATTGTCGTAAAAACCCATCTTGTTCACTAATATCCTTTAGGGAAGGAAATAGGCCGTACTTACCGGTCTGGCCTACAAGAGATTCCAGAGCCACAGCAATGTCGTTGACTCTTAGCTGCCTTCTGAAATGGCTTAGCAATCCACTCAGTTCAAGGGCAACAAATGCTGGTCCAACCAATGATGATGTCCCATGGATGAATAAAAAAAATGTTGATGATCAAGAAAATTGATTCCCATTGCATTGCTAAAAGTATATTTTGAAAATCTTCTCCAGCACCATTTTGTGTCTTCAGTAAGTAGAGGACATTGTGACAGAAATAAGATTTATAATGTGAAGTTTTAAAGATACATAATAATAAATAAGTGATCTCTCCAGTAATGTTGTACCTGGAGGTTTGCCTGTCCTTCACCAGTGCTTATTTGGACTGAACAACAAATAACTCTTGTTAGCTGAATTACTGAAGATCCACCAAGGAGCAGATTACATTTTCTTGGGTCAGTCTTTACAAAACATTCTGTGAACCTTCAACTAGGATTGCCATCCTGCTCAGTGAAGTGAATGTTTATACTTTGCAGTGGGTGGTGGGTGGTTGGGGGTGGGGGTGGGGGTGGGTGGGTGGTGGTGGTGCATAATTAACATGCTTTATTTTACAATCTACAATAAGCCTGGTGATTCTTATCACGATGTGGAGATGCCGGCATTGGACTGGGGTGAACACAGTAAGAAGTCTCACAACACCAGGTTAAACTCCAACAGGTTTATTTGGTAGCAAATACCATAAGCTTTCGGAGCACTGCTCCTTCATCAGATGGAGTAGAAATGTGCTCTCTGCTGTTTGAGAGCACATTTCCACTCCATCTGACGAAGGAACAGCGCTCCGAAAGCTTATGGTATTTGCTACCAAATAAACCTGTTGGACTTTAACCTGGTGTTGTGAGACTTCTTACTGGATTCTTATCACACACATGCTGTTTGTAAGTTCAGTGAAGGAAAAGGACTGACAGTGATAAGTACTAGAGAAGTCATGGTTGAATACTTTGCAGGTAGCTGAGACTCTGTTTATTTTTGTGTAAAACCATCAAAGCAAACCATCAGAATTATTGATTTTTCTATTAACCCAAGCCACCAACTGTCGAGCAAAAATTTGCAGAAAGGGAATTTTTTTGCTGGGTGTAGAAACTTGTATACTTACTTATCAACCCGACGTGAGTAAGGGAAGCATTATATAGTCATAGAGGTTTACAGTATGGAAACAGGCCCTTTGGCCCAACTTGTCCATGCTGCCCAGTTTTTACCATTACTCTGGACGCAATTGCCCACGTTTGGTCCATATCCCTCTATACCAATCTTACCCATGTAATTGTCTAAATGCTCTTTAAAATACAGAATTGTACCCGCCTCTACTACTACCTCTGGCAGCTCGTTCCAGACATTTACTACCCTCTGAGTGAAAAAATTTCCCCTCTGGACCCTTTTGTATCTCTCCCCTCTCACCTTAAACCTATGTCCACTAGTCTTAGATTCCCCTATCTTTGGGAAAAGATGTTGACTATCTATCTACCTTATCTATGCCTCTCATTATCTTATAACCCTCTATAAGATCGCCTCTAAGCCCCCTACGCTCCAGGGAAAAACGTCCCAGTCTATCCAGCCTCTCCTTTTCACTCAAACCATCAAGTTCCGGTAGCATCCTAGTAAATCTTTTCTGCACTCTTTCAAGTTTAATAATATCCTTTCTATAATAGGATGACCAGAACTGTACACAGTATTCCAAGTGTGGCCTTACCAATGTCTTGTATAATTTCAACAGATGTTCCAACTCCGGTATTCAATGTTCTGAACAATTAAACCAATCACGCCAAATGCCTTCTTCACCATCCTGTCCATCTGTGACTCCACTTTCAAGGAGCTATGAACCTGTACTCCAAGATCTTTTAGTTCTATAACTCTCCCCAAAATCCTACCATTAACTGAGTAAGTCCTGCCCTGGTTCGATCTACCAAAATGCATCACCTCGCATTTATCTAAATTAAACTCCATCTGCCATTCATCAGCCCACTGGCCCAATTGATCAAGATCTCGCTGCAATCCTAGATAACCTTCTTCACTGTCCACTATGCCACCAATCTTGAAGTCATCTGCAAACTTACTAACCATGCCTCCTAAATTCTCATCCAAATCATTAATATAAATAAAGAACAGTGGACCAAGCACCAATCCCTGAGGCACACCACAGATACCGAAAGGACTACGGATCACGAGCACACCACAGATCACAGGCCTCCAGTTTGAAAAACAGCCCTCTACAGCTATATTCTGTCTTCTGTCATCAAGCCAATTTTGTATCCAATTGGCTACCTCACCCTGAATCTCATGAGATGTAACCTTATGCAACAACTTACCATGTGGTACCTTGACAAAGCTTTGCTAAAGTCCATGTAGACAACGTCGACTGCACTGCCTGCCCTCTTCTACCCTCTTGATTTCCCCTTCAAAATACTCAATCAAATTCATGACATGATTTCCCACTCACAAAGCCATGCTGACTGTCTCTAATCAGTCCTTGCCTCTCTAAATGCCTGTAGATCCTGTCTCTCAGAATACCTTCTAACAATTTACCCACTACAGACGTTAGGCTCACTAGCCTGTAGTTCCCAAGCGTTTCCTTGAAGCCCTTCTTAAACAAAGGCACAACATTTGCCATCCTCCAATCTTCAGCACCTCACCTGCGGCTGTCGATGATTCAAATATCTCTTCTAGGGGACCCGCAATTTCCTCCGTAGCCTCCCAAAATGTCCTGGGATACACTTCATCAGGTCCCAGGGATTTATATACTTTGATGCACTTTAAGACTTCCAGCACCCCCTTCTCTGTAATATGTACACTCCTCAAAACATCACTATTTATTTCCCCAAGTTCCCTAACATCCATGTCTTTTTTAACAGTAAATACTGATGAGAAGTATTCATTTAAGATCTCACCCATCTCTTGTGCTCCGCATATAGATGACCTTGTTGATCCTTAAGAGGCCCTATTCTCTCCCCAGTTACTCTTTTGGCCTTATATTTGGATTCTCTTTTGCCTTATCTGCCAAAGCAATCTCGTGTCCCCTTTTTGCCCTCCTGATTTCTTTCTTAACTCTACTCTGACACCCTCTATAATCTTCAAGGGATCCACTTGATCCCAGCTGCCTATGCATGTCATATGCCTCCTTCTTCTTCTTGACCAGGGCCTCAATATCCTGAGTCATCCAGGGTTCCCTACTTCTACTAGCCTTGCCCTTCACTCTAAAAGGAATGTGCTTACCTTGAACCCTGGTTAACACACTTTTGAAAGCCTCCCACTTACCAGCCGTCCCTTTGCCTGCCAACAGATTCCCCCAATCAACTTTTGAAAGTTCCTGTCTAATACCATCAAAATTGGCCTTGCCCCAATTTAGAATTTTAACTTTTGGGCCATTCCTATCATTCTCCATAGCTATCTTAAAAGTAATGGAATTATGGTCACTGGTTCCAGAGTGATCACTCACTAACACCTCTGTCACCTGCCCTTCCTTATTTCTCAAGAGGTCAAGTTTTACTCCCTCTCTAGTCAGGCCATCCACATACTGAATGAGGAATTCCTCTTGAATATACTCAACAAATTTCTCTCCATCCAAGCCCTTAATACTATGGCTGTCCCAGTCAATGTTGAGAAAGTTAAAATCTCCGACTATTACCACCCTATTTTTCTTGGAGCTATCTGTAATCTCCTTACATATTTGCTCCTCATTTTCCCACTGACTATATGGGGGCCTATAGTACAATCCTATCAAAGTGATTTCCTCCTTCTTATTTCTCAGTTCTACCCGTATAGACTCAGTGGGTGAACCCTCGGATATATCCCCTCTCAGTACTGCTGTGATGTTCTCCCTAATCGAAAACACAACTTCCCCTCCTCTCTTACCTCCTGTTCTATCCTTCCTATAGCATTCGTATCCTGGAACATTGAGCTGCCAGTCCTGTCCCTCCCTTAGCCATGTTTCAGTAATAGCTATAATATCCCAGTTCCATGTACTCAGCCATGCCCTGAGTTCATCTGCCTTGTAAGAAGTCTCACAACACCAGGATAAAATCCAATCTTCTCTGATCTTCGGGTAAGCGTTCTCCAAGGCGGCCTTCACGATATACGACAACGCAGAATCACTGAGCAGAGACTGATAGCCAAGTTCCGCACACATGAGGACGGCCTCAACTGAGATCTTGGGTTCATGTCACATTATCTGCAACCCCCACGACTTGCCTGGGCTTGCAAAATCTCACTTACTGTCCTGGCTGGAGACAATACACATCTCTTTAACCTGTGCTTAACCCTCTCTCCACTCACATTGTCTGCACCTTTAGACTTGATTACCTGTAAAGACTCGCATTCCAACCATTATCTTGTAAATTGAGTTTGTGTCGATATATGCCCTGCTTGTGAACACAACTCCCACTCATTTGATGAAGGGGCAGTACTCCGGAAGCTTGTGCTATCAAATAAACCTGTTGGACTTTAACGTGGTGTTACTTCTTACTGTGCTTACCCCAGTCCATCGCTGGCATCTCCACTTCATCTGCCTTGCCTGTTAGGCCTCTTGCATTGAAATAAATGCAGTTTAATCTAGACTTTCCTTGCTCTCTGCCCTGCTCTTGCCTGATCTGTGTAGTATTAGGATTTCTGATACTGCCTTTACTATTTAATGTGCTCTCTTTAACTTCTGTGCTGTCCTCAATCTTCTCTTCTGTCTCCCGACTGCTTTGTGTCCCACCACCCTGCCAACTAGTTTAAACCCTCCCCGAGTCGCTCCAACAAATCTCCCTACCAGGATATTAATCCCCCTCCAGTTCAGGTGTAACCCGTCCCTCTTGAGCAGGTCACCCCTGCCCCAGAAGAGATCCCAATAATCCACAAATCTAAATCCCTGCCCCCTGCACCAGCTCTCAAGTCACGCATTCATCTGCCCAATCTTCCTATTCCTACTCTCGCTAACATGTGACACCAGCAGTAGTCCAGAAATTACTACCCTTGAGGTCCTGCACTTTTGCCTTCTGCCTAACTCTCTATATTCACACTTCAGGACCTCATCCCTTTTCCTACCTATGTTGTTGGTGCCAATGTGTATAACGACCTCTGGCTGCTCACCCTCCTGCAACCACTCACAGACGTCCTTGACCCTGACACCAGGGAGGCAACACATCCTGGAGTCTCGATCACGGCACAGAAACACCTATCTGTACTTCTAACTCGTGAGTCCCCTATTACTGCTGCTAGCTTGTTCCATGCCCAACCCTGGTCTACAACAGAACCAGGTGTGGTGCCATAGGCCTGGCTGCTGCTGGTATTTTCCCGAGAGGCTAGCCCCCTCAACAGTATCCAAAATGGTATACCTGTTTGAAAGGGGATTAGCCACTAGATTCCTGCACTACCTGCCTGCCTCTCCTGGTAGTCACCCATCTACCTGACTGAACTCGTGGTGTGACAACCTTCCTGTAACTAGTATCTATATCATTCTCAGCCCTTTGTATGCACCGCAGTGCGTCCAGTTGCCACTCCAACCAAACAATGTGAGGAGCTGCAGCTGGACACACTTCTTGCAGACAAAGTTGTCAGGGAGACAGCAATGCTCCCTGATTTCCTACATCTGGCAAGAGGAGCACACCACTGCCCCAACTGCTCTAACTGCACTTTTACAGTTAAAAAGATAACAGAATCTCAACTCATCTTTCCTTTGCCTGTGGTCCTCACAATGATTTTTTTTGTCCAGAGAAGGAGGGAGGGAGGGAAACACTGAAGTAGTGTTTGGGATTTAACTGGGTTAGGAATCTGATGAGGGAATGGAAGTGTGGATCTGATTTCTTGCTGCAATGCAGAAGTCATTTTGAAAGATTGGAAATTCCAGGTGTATTTTTATGGACTCAATTATTCATAGAATCATAGAAACCGTACAATACCAAAGGAGGCCATTCAACCCATCGAGTCTGTACCAACCAGGCCCTATTCCTGTAACCCCACACATTTACCTTGCTAATCCCCCTGACACTAGAGTCAATTTAGCATGGCCAATCAACCTAACCCACACATCTTTGTGGGATTGTGGGAGGAAATTGGAGCACCTGGAGGAAACCCACACAGACATGGGGAGAAAGTGTAAACTCCATACCGACAGTAACCTGAGGCAGGAATTGAAACTGTGTCCCTGGCGCTGTGAGGCAGCAGCGCTAACCACTGTGCCACCATGCCGCCCCTTTATATTATATTACAATAGCCTGGGCAATCCACTGTCTATCTCCCTATATAATTATATTTCATATAATGTGTGCTCATTGCATGTGTTCCCACACCTGAAATCCTAATTAGTTTGACTTTCCCGGGAACCAATGAAATGAAAATTATATGACTGAGCATATCTTTAAAAACTTTGTTTTCTAAACCTCTTCAGCTGCCTCGGGCATATTTTCCAACATCACAGGACTCTCTTTTCTCTCCCTAAGATAACCTCTCTGATCTGGATATATCCTGTATTTATATACATTCGTATGTATTTTTTATTCATTCGTGGGACATGGTCTTTGCTGGCTGGCCAGCATTTATTGCCCATCCCTAGTTGCCCTTGCTCAGAGGGCAGTTGAGAGTCAACCACATTGCTGTGGCTCTGGAGTCACATGTAGGCCAGACCAGGTAAGGACGACAGATTTTCTTCGCTAAAAGGACATTAGTGAACCAGATGGGGTTTTCCCGACAATCGGCAATGATTTCATGGTCATCAATAGATTCTTAATTCCAGATTTTTTTATTGAATTCAAATTCCACCAGCTGCTGTGAAAGGATTTGAACCCAGGTCCCCAGAACATTTGCTGAGTTTTTGGATTAAGAGTCTAGCGATAATGCCACTAGGCTATCACCTCCCCTAACTATATATTTATATAAGTATATAGAATATATATATATGTATTGTGTGTTTCATATCTATTCATATGTCTGTATTTGTGTGTGTATATATACATGTATGTACAATTACATGCTGAAAAGAAATTCAATGAAGACAATTGAAAACTGGGTAACAAACTCTTAGACATTCTGCCTTGCATCAATGAAAGCACAGAACAGTTGGCTCAAACAATATTAAGATAAAACTTTAATGCGTTTGGTGCATAGAACTAGCAGATCATGTACAGAATAATTCTAAATCAGGAGAAGGGAGTACATTAATAATCTATTATTACAATTTACCATAAAACAGTAAAAAGGTCAGTAAAAGAATGATAGGGGTTAATTAGAATTCAAAAAGGAAATATCCTATGGAGACAGAGGCAATGGCTGAGGTACTAAAAGTGTACTTTGCATCTGACCTCACTAAAGTTACTGCTTCCTTCTATATTGCTACCTAGGCCATATTCTCTCTGAAAAGGATATGGCCAATGTAGCAGTATAGAAGGAAGCAGCAGCAATACTGAAGAGGATAAAAGTAGATGATGCGCGATTAATTCACTCGAGATGCTCGATCGTACTCGGGAAATAAAGGCTTTTATTAGCAACAAGAATAGAGCATACTGCTTAACAATACAATCCTAGACTAAAGGGTCACTAGGAAATGCAGTGACCTTTATACCCCTATAGGAAGGCGGAGCCAACCGGAGTGTACCACAGAACAATACCAACAGGTAGAACACCCCAACCCTAACCCCAACAGTAACAAGAGTAACATATGTACAAGTACCCATAGTGATAACCATCTGTGGTTCAGTACCCATAGTGGTAACCATCTATGGTTCACCACAGTAGATAAAGAGGAAGTAATTAAAAGGCTGGCAGCCTTCAAAATGGAAAAGTCGCCCAGTCTAGATGGGATGCATCCTAGTTCACTGAGAAAGTAAGGGTGAGAATGTGCAGAATCTGGACACAGGCTTCCATTACCTCCTTTTGTTTGGAGGTGATGGCAGAGGACTGGAGGATTGTTATTCTTACAAACTGGAAGAGGGATCAGTTAGACAACTGCAGGCCATAGCCAGCTTAACATCGGTCATAGGAAACTTAAAAATACAATAATCTGAGACAACATTTATTTGCATTTGGAAAAGTATGGGTTAATACACCGAAGTCAACATGGATTTGTTATAGGCAAATTAGGTTTGCCCAACTAAATTCAATGCTTTGATGAAGTAACAGAAAAGGTTGATGATAGTGATGTTGTTAACATTACGTACATGGACTTTCAACAGGCTTTTGAAGAAGTTGCACACACAATAACTGTGTTAGTAAAAAGAAAGCCAATGGAATTAAAAAAGAGAGTAGCAGCATGGATGCAAAATTGGCTAAGGGATAAATGCAGACAGTACTGGTGATTTAATATTTTTCTGACTGAATACCTGGAAATATATCGACATTCCTTCACTGTTGCTGGGTCAAAATCCTGGAACTTGCTCCCTAACAACACTGTTTGGACCGCAGAGGTTCAAGAAGGCAGTTCACTATCACCATCTCAAGGGATGGGCAATAAATGCTGGCCTAGTCAGCAATGCCCCACCCTGTAAATGAATTTCTTAAAAATATAGTCATGTTCACTAGGGGGTCGCTATCAGGACCAGTGTGTTTTCTTTATTACATAATTAATAACCTGGGGACGACACGGTGGCACAATTGTTAGCACTGCTGCTCACAGCGCCAGGGACCTGGGTTTGATTCCCGGCTTGGGTCTGTGCAGAGTTTGCACGTTCTCTCTGTGTCTGCGTGGGTTTCCTCTGGGTGCTCCAGTTTCCTCCCACAGTCCAAAAGACTTGCTGGTTTAGCATTGGCCATGCTAAATTCTCCCTCAGTGTACCCGAACAGGCGCCGGAGAGTGGCGACTAGGGGATTTTCACAGTAACTTCATTGCAGTGTTAATGCAAGCCTACTTGTGACAAATAAATAAACTTTAAACTTTATATAGTGTCAATGTATCAGTAAGTGCATGCTTTGGCAATTACATTGTTAAGCTTATCAAAGACATATGATGATTATTGGCTCAACCTCCAAAGGAGTATAAATGGACACAGCTGAAACAGTCAGAGTGGGGGAACCATAAGGAGTTTGTAACTGTACCGAACTGTATTTAGAATAAACCTACTGGAGGTAAAAGATGAGCTGCTAGTACTGGTGTTAACACATCAGGCATAATTTCAAAGTTTGCAGACGAACTGAAAATGTAATAATGAGTGATGAGAACAGGAACAGACTTCAAGGATACATGGGCTGACTGATGAAATGATCAAATATGTGACAGGTTATATTTAATACCTGAGATGTGGGAAGGGATATATTTTGATGGCAGAAATAGAAGAGACAGCATGAACTAAACGGCACAATTTTGAAGATGGTGCAGGAACGGAGGAGACTTGTGGGTGTATGCACATCGGTCTTTGAAAACAACGGAACAAGAAAGCTGTTAAAAACACATTTAGGTTTCTTGGCTTTGGTAATAAAAAAAATTGTGCAAAAGTAACAACGTTCTGCTAAACCATTAGAAAGCTGGATTAGAAAGCTAGGTTCAGCTGGATTGTATTGAGTCCTGTGTTCAATTCTGGCACCACATTTTAAGAAGAATGTCAAGCTCTTGAAGAGGGGTTGGAAGAGATTCACTGAAATGGTACCAGAGATGAGGGACCTCAGTTTATGTTTGATTTGATTTTAATTTGATTTATTGTCGCATGTATTAGTATACAGTGAAAAGTATTGTTTCTTGTGCGCTATACAGACAAAGCATACCGTTCATAGGGAAGGAAAGGAGAGAGTACAGAGTGCAGTGTTACACTCATAGCTAGGATATAGAGAAAGATCAACTTAATGCAAGATAGGTCCATTCAAAAGTCTAAAGGCAGTAGGGAAGAAGCTGTTCTTGAGTTGGTTGGTATGAGTCTTCAGACATTTGTATCTTTTTCCCAATGGAAGAAGGTGGAAGAGAGTATATCCGAGGTGGATGGGGTCCTTCATTATGCTGGCTGCTTTTCCGAGGCAGCAGGAAGAATAGACTATGTCAATGAATGGGAGGCTAGTTTGAGTGATGGACTGGGTTTCGTTCATGACCCTTTGTAGGTTATTGCAGTCTTGGACAGAGCAGAGGCCATATCAAGCTGTGATACAACCAGAAATAATGTTTTCTATGGTGTAGCTGTAGAAGTTAATGAGAGTTGTAATGGATATGCCCAAATTTCCTTAGTCTCCTGAGAAAGTAGAGGCGTTGGTGGGCTTTCTTAACTATAGCATCCACATGTAGGGACCAGGGCAGGTTGTTGATGATCTGGGCACCTAGAAATTTGAAGCTCTCAACAATTTTTATTTTGTCCTCATTGATGTAGACAGGGGCATGCACTCCACTACACTTTCTGAAGTCAATGACTATCTCCTTCATTTTGTTGACATTGAGTGAGAGATTATTGTCGTTGCACCAGTTCACAGATTCTCTTTGTCTTTTTGGTACTGTGTCTCGTCATTGTTTGAGATCCGACCCACAACGGTGGTGTCATCAGCAAACTTGAAAATTGAGTTGGAGGGGAACTTGGCCATAAGGAGTATAGTAAGGAGCTGAGAACACAGCCTTGCAGAGCACAGGTGTTGAGGATAATCGAGGAGGAGGTGTTGTTGCCTATCCTTACTGACTGCGGTCTGTGGGTTCGGAAGTTCAGGATCCAGTTGTAAAGGGCGGAGCCGAGCGCCAGGCCAAGGTTTAGAGTTAAGTCTCGCAGGAATTATGGTGTTAAAGGCTGAGCTGTAGTCTATGAATAGGAGTCTGACATAGGTATTTTTGTTATCTAGGTGTTCCAGGGTTAAGTGTAGGGCTAGTGAGATGATGGTCAACTTCTTGAAGCAGGTAAGGACCTCAGATTGGTGTAAAGAGAGGTTGAAGATGTCTGTGAATACCCCTACCAACTGATCCGCGCAGGACCTGGGTGCTCGTCCGGATACCCCATCCAGGCCAGTCGCTTTCCATGGGTTGACTTTTGAGAAGGCTGCTCTGACATCTGCAATGGTGACCTCGGATACAGGTTTGTCCAAGGCTTCCAGGGTAGAGGGTGTACTCTCGTTGATCTCTTGCTCAAAATGGGCATGGAATGTGTTGAGCTCATCGGGGAGGGGTGCATTGGAGCTGGCGATTTAACCTACCTTCATCTTATAGCCTGTTATGTCTTGCAGACCTTGCTATAATCGGCGGAAGTCCGTGTGGTTAGCCTGGGATTCTAGCTTGGTCCAGTACTGTCTTTTGGCATCTTTGATGGATCTCCGTAGATCATATCTGGCTTTCTTGTATAATCATGATGTGGAGATGCCGGCGTTGGACTGGGGTAAACACAGTAAGAGTTTTAACAACACCAGGGTAAAGTCCAACAGGTTTATTTGGTAGCAAATACCTTTTGCTACCAAATAAACCTGTTGGACTTTAACCTGGTGTTGTTAAAACACTTACTTTCTTGTATAAGTCAGGGTCATCTGACTTGAACGCCTCAGACTTGGACTTCAGCAGGTAGTGGATATCCCTGTTCATCCATGGTTTCCAGTTGGGAAACACGCGGAGCTTCTTTGACACACAGTCTTCTACACACTTACTAATGAAGTCAGTTACTGTAGTGATGTACTCGTTCAGGCTGGTCACAGAGTTTTTAAATACTGACCAGTCTACTGACTCTAAGCAGTCCCATAGGAGATCATCCGATTCCTCAGGCCAACATTGCACGACTTTCTTTGACGAATTCTCCCGTTTCAGTTTTTGCTTGGAAGCCGGGAGCAGGAGCACAGCCTTGTGGGCAGGCGATAGAGCGGTAGGCATTTTTGATATTTGTGCAGCAGTGGTCTAGGATGTTTGGGCCTCTGGTGGAACAGGAGATGTTTTGGTGATATTTTGGTAGAACACTCTTGAGGTTGGCCTGATTGAAGTCCCTGGCTACAATGAACAAGGCCTCGGGATGTTTTGTCTCAAGGCTATTGTGGTGGCATATATCTCATCCAGCATGGTCTTCACATCCATGTGGGGTGGGATGTAAACTGCTGTCAGGTTAACAGAAGTGAACTCTCGTGGAAGGTATTAAGGGCGGCATTTTAGCGTCAGGTAGTCTAGGTCCGGGGAGCAGAAACTCACCAATGTTGCTACGTCTAGGCACCATGAGGTGTTGATTAGAAGGCAGACCCCACCTCCCGTAGCCTTGCCTGAGACCACTGTGTGGTCCATTTGGTGGAAAACCCATTATGTGGAGAATCTGGGTCTACTTCCATTAGAGCAAAGGTTAAGAGGAACTTTTAGAGATGTGCTCAAAATCATGAATAGTTTTGATAGACTGAAAGAGAAACTTTTTCCAGTTACAGAAGGCTCAGTAAGCAGAGGACACAGATGTAAGGTGGTTGGTGGAAGATCAGGACTTGATATAAGGAATCATTTTTACCCAGTGAGTTGTTGAGATTTGGAATACACTGCCTCAAAGGCTGGATAATTCAATTGTAATATTCAAAAGAAAATTGGATGAATACTTGAAGGGAAACATTTACAGGGGAAACTATAGGGAAGCAGGGTTAACCAGCTAGCTCGACTAAAGAACAGGCATGATGGGCTGAGTGGCCTCCTCCTTCTGTGCTGTATCATTCGATGATTCTACGAGAGAGACCCCTTCATTTTATTTTCCAGTTTTGTGCCTTTATTTAAACTTAGAATATTGTTTCCTTGAAAGCTTTTTAATGAATAAATATTTATTTCAAGGTCAACTGCCACGGAAAATGGTCTAAGGGGGAGTGAAAAGATGAAAAGTGAGCAAATGAAATACGAACAAGTGGGAGTACAAAGCAAAAAAAGGGTAGTGGAAGGAGACGGGATGGGAAATGAGTCATAAAGGACTGAATGCTGGTTTGATGGATACGGAAGCAGGAAAATAACTCCTCTTATTTATGGGAGCTGGTAACAGATAGCAGTAGCCAGAAGAAACAATTCTGGTCTTGGTTTGTCTTTATAGCTTTTCTCCATTACTTTGTTTGAAATACAGAAGCTGGAGCAAATGCATTTCCCTATTTTGTGACACCAAATAAAATAGAATCATAGAATCATAGGCCGGAATTCTTGCATCCTGCTCGCCACTGGAACTTCAGCGGCGGGTTGCGGAGAATGTGAAACGCCAATGATGGTTGGGTGAGAATTTCCAGCTTTTAGACCAGCGTGGCTGGAGAATTCCACCCATTGAATCCCTACAGTGCAGAAGGAGGCCATTTGGCCCATTGAGTCTGCACCGACAACAATTCCACCGAGACCCTATCCCCGTAACCCCATGTATTTACCCTGCTAATCTCCTGCTAATAGCAAGTTCAAATGGGCAGCTTCAGAGGGAAACCACAGGAAAACAATATGAATGAGCGGACAATTTTCCACAGAATCTGGAAATGAAATATTCCTCTTGGGGAGTAATGTTAAATAACAATCAGAATTAAAGGGCATGGACCCGCATGGGTCCTAGTTCTGACTCTTGCTTTATGGGGTATGTGGAATGGTCCTTGTTCCAGTCCCACACTGGCCCCCTCCCTCAACGCTTTTACCGGTACGTCGATGGCTATCAATTTTGTTTCTAATTTCCATCCCTCTGTCACCTTCACATGGTCCATCTCCGACACTTTCCTTCCCTTCTTTGACCTTTCTGGTGGTCCACTATTATCCATTACAATCCCACCAACCCCCACAGCCACATCGACTACAGCTCTTCGCACCCCACGACATGTGAGGACCCCATCCATTTCTCTCAGTTCCTCCGGCTCTGTCGTATCTGTTCCGATGATGTCATTTTCCATAATGGTGCTGCCGATATGTCTTCCTTCTCCCTCAATTGCGGTTTTCCACCCACTGTGGTTGACAGGGCTCTCAACCGTGTCCTACCCATCCCCCGGGCCACTGCTCTCACCCCCTCCCAGAGCCAGGATAGGGTCCCCCTTGTCCTCACTTTTCACCCAACAGCCTCCACATTCAAAGGATCATTCACCGCCATTTCTGCCAACTCCAGCATGATGCCACCACCAAACACATTTTCCCCCCACTCCCCCTGTATTCTGCAGGGACCATTCCCTCTGGGATACATAGAACATTACAGCACAGTACAGGCCCTTCCGGCCCTCGATGTTGCGCCGACCAGTGAAACCAATCTAAAGCCCATCTAATCTACACTATTCCAATATCATCCATATGTTTATCCAACGACCATTTAAATGCCCTTAATGTTGGTGAGTCCACTACTGCTGCAGGCAGGGCATTCCACGCCCTTACTACTCTCTGAGTGAAGAACCTACCTCTGACATCTGTCCTATATCTCTCACCCCTCAATTTAAAGGTATGTCCCCTCGTGCTAGCTATCACCATCCGAGGAAAAAGGCTCTCACTATCCACCCTATCTAATCCTCTGATCATCTTGTATGCCTCTACTAAGTCACCTCTTAACCTTCTTCTCTCTAACGAAAACAACCTCAAGTCCCTCAGCCTTTCCTCATAAGACCTTCCCACCATACCAGGCAACATCCTAGTAAATCTCCTCTGCACCCTTTCCAATTCTTCCACATCCTTCCTATAATGCGGTGACCAGAACTGTACGCAATACTCCAAGTGCGGCCGCACCAGAGTTTTGTACAGCTGCAACATGACCTCATGGCTCCAAAACTCAATCCCTCTACCAATAACAGCTAACACTCCGTACGCCTTCTTAACAACCCTATCAACCTGGGTGCCAACTTTCAGGGATCTATACACATGCACACCGAGATCTCTCTGTTCATCCACACGACCAAGTATCTTACCACTAGCCCAGTACTCTGTATTCCTGTTACTCCTTCCAAAGTGAATCACCTCACACTTTTCCGCATTGAACTCCATTTGCCACCTCTCAGCCCAGCACTGCAGCTTATCTATGTCCCTCTGTAACCTGCAACAGCCTTCCGCACTGTCCACAACTCCACCGACTTTAGTGTCATCCGCAAATTTACTAACCCATCCTTCTACGCTCTCATCCAGGTCATTTATAAAAATGACAAACAGCAGTGGCCCCAAAACAGATCCTTGCGGTACACCACTAGTAACTGAACTCCAGGATGAACATTTCCCATCAACCGCCACCCTCTGTCTTCTTACAGCTAGCCAATTCCTGATCCAAACCGCTAAATCACCCTCAATCCCATGCCTCCGTATCTTCTGCAATAGCTTACCGTGGGGAACCTTATCAAACACTTTACTGAAATCCATATACACCACATCAACTGCTTTACCCTCATCCACCTCTTTGGTCACCTTCTCAAAGAACTCAATAAGTTTTGTGAGGCACGACCTACCCTTCACAAAACCGTGTTGACTATCCCTAATCAAATTATTCCTTTCTCGATGATTATAAATCCTATCTCTTATAATCCTTTCCAAAACTTTGCCCACAACAGAAGTAAGGCTCACTGGTCTATAATTACCCAGGGTTGTCTCTACTTCCCTTCTTGAACAAGGGGACAACATTTGTTATCCTCCAGTCTTCTGGCACGATTCCTGTAGACAATGACGACATAAAGATCAAAGCCAAAGGCTCTGCAATCTCCTCCCTAGTCTCCCAGAGAATCCTGGGATAAATCCCA
This sequence comes from Mustelus asterias, assembly GCF_964213995.1. Classification (NCBI taxonomy): domain Eukaryota; kingdom Metazoa; phylum Chordata; class Chondrichthyes; order Carcharhiniformes; family Triakidae; genus Mustelus; species Mustelus asterias. The sequence continues at coordinate 113,636,315 of NC_135807.1, read as the reverse complement.
TCTGGCCCAGGAGACTTATCTATTTTCACACTTTCCAGAATTGCTAACACCTCCTCCTTATTAACCTCAATCCCGTCTAGTCCAATAGCCTGTATCTCAGTATTCTCCTCGACAACATTGTCTTTTTCCTGCATGAATACTGACGAAACATATTCATTTAGCGCCTCTCCTATCTCTTCAGGCTCCACGCACAACTTCCCACTACTGTCCTTGACTGGCCCTAATCTCACCCTAGTCATTCTTTTATTCCTGACATACCTATAGAAAGCTTCAGGGTTTTCCTTGATCCTACCTGCCAAAGACTTCTCATGTCCCCTCCTGGCTCTTCTTAACTCTCTCTTTAAGTCCTTCCTGGCTAACTTGCAACTCTCAAGTGCCCTAACTGAGCCTTCACGTCTCATCTTTACATAAGTCTCCTTTTTCCTCTTCACAAGAGATTCAACTTCTTTAGTAAACCACGGTTCCCTCACTCGACCACTTCCTCCCTGCCTGACAGGTACATACTTATCAAGGACACGCAGTAGCTGTTCCTTGAACAAGCTCCACATTTCAATTGTACCCATCCCCTGCAGTTTCCTTCCCCAACCTATGCATCCTAAATCTCACCTAATCACATCATAATTTCCTTTCCCCCAGCTTTAACTCTTGCCCTTCGGTATATACCTATTCCTTTCCGTCGCTAAAGTAAACATAACCGAATTGTGGTCACTATCACAACGTGCTCCCCTACCTCCAAATCTAACACCTGGCCTGGTTCATTACCCAGTACCGAATCCAATGTGGCCTCGCCTCTTGTTGGCCTATCTACATACTGTGTCAGGAAACCCTCCTGCAAACATTGGACAAAAACTGACCCATCTAAAGTACTCGGACTATAGCTTCTCCAGCCAATATTTGCAAAGTTAAAGTCCCCCATAACAACTACCCTGTTACTTTCGCTCCTATCCAGATTCATATTTGCAATCCTTTCCTCTACATCTCTGCAACTTTTTGGAGGCCTATAGAAAACTCCCAACAGGGTGACCTCTCCTTTCCTGTTTCTAACCTCAGCCCATACTACCTCAGCAGACGAGTCCTCATCAAACGTCCTTTCTGCCACCGTAATACTGTCCTTGACTAACAATGATGTGGAGATGCCGACGTTGGACTGGGGTAAACACAGTAAGAAGTTTAACAACACCAGGTTAAAGTCCAACAGGTTTATTTGGTAGCAAAAGCCATACAAGCTTTCGGAGCCCCAAGCCCCTTCTTCAGGTGACTCACCTGAAGAAGGGGCTTGGGGCTCTGAAAGCTTGTGTGGCTTTTGCTACCAAATAAACCTGTTGGACTTTAACCTGGTGTTGTTAAACTTCTTACTTGACTAACAATGCCACACCGCCACCTCTTTTGCCACCTTCCCTGTTCTTACTGAAACATCTAAACCCCGGAACCTGCAACAACCATTCCCGTCCCTGCTCTATCCATGTCTCCAAGTTGACCACAACATCGAAGTCCCAGATACCAACCCATGCTGCAAGTTCACCCACCTTATTCCGGATGCTCCTGGCATTGAAGTATACACACTTCAAACCACCTTCCTGCCTGCCAGTACACTCCTGCGATGCTGAAACCTTATCCATGACCTCACTACTCTTAACCCCCTGTACACTGGATTTGCAATTCAGGTTCCCATCTCCCTGCTAAATTAGTTTAAACCCTCCTGAAGAACATTAGCAAATTTCCCCCCCCCAGGATATTGGTATCCCTCTGGTTCAGGTGTAGACCATCCCGTTTGTAGAGGTCCCACCTACCCCAGAATGAGCCCCAATTGTCCAGGTATCTGAAACCCTCCCTCCTGCACCATCCCTGTAGCCACATGTTCAATTGCTCTCTCTCCCAATTCCTCTCCTCACTATCACGTGGCACGGGTAACAAACCAGAGATAACAACTCTGTTTATTCTAGCCCTAAGCATCCACCCTAACTCCCTGAATTTCTGCCTTACATCCCCATCCCTTTTCCTACCTATGTCTTGGGTGCCTATGTGAACCACAACTTGGGGTTGGTCCCCCTCCCCCTTAAGGATCCTGAAAACATGATCCGAGACATCATGGACCCTGGCACCTGGGAGGCAACACACCAGCCGCGAGTCCCTCTCGTTCCCACAGAATCTCCTATCTGTCCCCCTAACTATGGAGTCCCCAATAACTAATGCTCTACTCCTCTCCCCACTTCCCTTCTCAGCAACAAGGACAGACTCTGTCCCAGAGACCTGTACACCATGACTTACCCCTGTTAAGTCCCCCCCCCTGCCCAACAGTATCCAAAACGGAATACTTGTTATACAGAGGAACAGGGGATCCAGGGGATCGCTGCTCTGACTGCTTCTTACCCCTTCTAGCTCTTACCAACGTATCATAATTTCTAGGAGTAGCTACCTCCCTGTAGCTTCTATCTATAGCTGCTTCTGCCTCCCGAATGATCCTGAGTTCATCCAGTTCCAGCTCCAGATCCCTAACACGGTCTTCAAGGAGCCAGAATTGGATGCACTTCCTGCAGGTGTACTCAGCCGGGACACTGGTGTCCCTCACCTCAAACATCCCACAGGAGGAACATTGCACTGCCTGCACTGACATCCCTGCTACTTCCCTGACTGAGAAACGAAAGAGAGAGAAAAAAAAGCTTAGCTGCTCTCACTCCGAGTCTTTTTTTTAGGTTAGAGGAGGGGGGAGGGTGGGGGACCCGATATATGTAGAGTCTCGGGTTACCTCTCCGTTCAAATTTATTGGGCAAAAAAAAACAGGTCTCCCTGCGTGGGTTTCCTCCGGGTGCTCCGGTTTCCTCCCACAGTCCAAAGATGTGCGGGCTAGGTTGATTGGCCATTCTAAATTAGTGTCCCAGGATGCATAGGTTAGAGGGATTAGCGGGTAAATATGTAGGGATATGGGGATAGGGCCTGGGGAGGATTGTTGTTGGGGCAGACTCGATGGGCCAAATGACCTCTTTCTGCACTGTTGGATTCTATGATTCTACTACTGACACGAATCGCTCCCTCTCTACTTTGCTCCGGTGGAACAATGAGGTCGATCCTCTAAGGTAAGTAACTTTTAAAGAAAAAAAACCTTCCCAGGCCTCCCCGTGGCCTACTTCCGGTTTCCTGTTGAACTGAAAAGAAAACTCCGCTAAAAAGTAAGGTTAAAAAAATCACTCTTACCCTCAGCCACTACTGACACGAATCGCTCCCTCTCTACTTTGCTCCGGTGGAACTCCTCCATCGCACCCAACACCTCACCCCCAGCTCATGGCACCTTCCTGTACAATCGCAAAAGGTGCAACACCTGGCCCTTTACCTCCTCCCTGCTCCCATCCAAGGGCCCAAACACTCATTTCAGCTGAAGCAGCACTGGTTTTGTTATATTCACTGCTCCCAATGTGGTCTACTCTATATCTGAGACGAAACGTTGACTGGGCGACCGCTTTGCAGAACACCTTCGGTCTGTCTGCAAGTAGGACCCAGACCTTCCTGTTGCTTTTCACTTCAACACACTACCCTGCTCTCCTGTCCTCGCGTCCATCCTTGGCCTGCTGTAATGTTCTAGTGAAGCCCAACGCAAACTGGAGGAACAGCATCTCGTCTTCCGATTGAGCATTTTACAGCCTTCTGGACTGAACATTGAGTTCAACAATTTCAGAGCATGAACTCTCCCCTCCACCTTCACCCCATTTCCATTCATTTTATTTGATCTTATTTATTTATATATATATTTTTAAAATACCTTTTTTAATTCCATTTTTCCACCTTTTTTAATCCTGCTTTTCATCTTCACCTCCCACCCAACCACTGTGTCCTCTCTCCCCACTCCACCAGGGCTGTCTGTTACATATCTCAAGTTGTCCTTTGACGCAGTGCTTACCTTTCTTTCTGCCATTTACACATTCTGATCTCTTAATGGCCACGATCAGCACCCGTCTTAGCTGTGATCGCCACCATTTACAATTCCATTTGCCTTTTTATCGATGACATCTTCATCAATTCCCTCTGCCCCACCCTAGCACTATAAATATCACCCTATTTTCTACAGGAAAAACAGAAAATGCTGGAAAATCTCAGCAGGTCTGACAGCATCCATGGAGAGAGTATAGAGCCAATGTTTTGGGGGTGATTCTCCCATCCCGCTGCGTTGATTTTTTTAGTGCAGCGGGTTGGGAGATTTAAGCGGAGCCCGATTAGCGCGACCCATGCTGGTCATCCGGCATCGGGCGGGTCCCCCAGCACCAGATTTCCGGAGCCAACAACATAATATATGCAGTCCTTCTTTTAAATGGCATGAGCAGACACAGGACTGAAAGCTTCAGGCCCACTAGCCTCTCCCCCTGCCCCCTCACCAGGAGTATTTCACTCCAGCAGGGATTACTATAGCTTCCCATTTGCAGGGAGCTAGCGGCCCAACCCCATTTGAGTGAAGGGGGCGCAATCAGGCCTCCCCCAGAGGGTCGGGTGGCGGGGGGGTTGGTGACTCCTGGTCATTGGCACCTTGACAGTGCCAGCCTGGGCCCCCTGGCACTGCCCAGGGGTACCTTGGCATTGCCCACTGGGCATGGAGCCTTATAGGGGAGGTGCCTCTGAGGAACCGGGGGGGTGGGGCCTCTGGGGGGAGTGATCGGTGGGAGGTCCTGCTGCCACTCTGCAGTCAGGATCAGTGGGGGAGGAAGGGAGTCCAGTGATTGGGGCTGGCCATTGGGGTTGGGATGGGGGGGTGAAGCCTGCTGGGGTGGGGAGATGGTCGGCACTGCTGGGGTGGGGTGGGGGAGGGTGGGGGTTGGATCAAGGTTGGGCCTAGGCATGTTTGGGGTGCCAGTGAGCAGGTCGTTGTTGGGGGAGGGGGCGGGGGGGGGGCGCACAGCCAGCGATGCGGGGGTCAAGGGGCTGGCCAGCGATCAGGCTGACCAGCAATTGGGAGGCTGGCAGACAGGGGCCACTGCGCATGGGCCGATCTCAGCACTGAGAGATCGGCATATGCGCAGTGGCTCGCTCAGCACTATACTGCCGGCCTCCCAGGTGGAACTAGGCCCCGCCCTCTGATTTTTAGCGTGATTCATGCTAGTGGACTCAGCAGTGCACAGTGTGTGGGAGGTTCATTTTTAAACTTTTTTAAAAACGAGCGTGTTTTACTCCAGTTTTTGCATGAAATCGATACTGGTAGATTCTCCCCCTTTGAGTCTGAACGACTGTTCATCAGATGCAGTGGTTAGCACTGCAGCCTCACAGCACTAGGGACCCAGGTTCAATTCCAGCCTCGGGTGACTGTCTGTGTAGCGTTTGTACGTTCTCCCTGTGTCTGCATGGGTTTCCTCCGGGTGCTCCGGTTTCCTCCCACAGTCCAAAGGTATGTGGTTTAGGTGCATTGGCCATGTTAAAATTGCCCCTTAGTGTCAGGGGGAATAGCAGGGTAAATACGTGGGGTTACAGGAATAGGGCCCGGGTAGAATTGTTGTTGGTGCAGACTCGATGGGCCGAATGGCCTCCTTCTGTACTGTAGATTTTCCAGTATTTTCTGTTTTTCTTTCAGATTCCAGCATCCACAGTATTTTGTTTTTATCAGAACGATAGATCTTCAGCCGATGTTCCTATACTGCTTAGACTCCCTTTTTTAGATTTACAGTTCGTTCCCAACTCCTTGGGGGGGGGATTCTCTGATTCTGCTGTAGTGAATGGAGATTTGGCTGAGCACGATATTCTGCATCTTTTCTGGCAGCGGCAGCAGGGTGTGAATAGCTGGAGAATTCTGGCCCTGTAATTTATTTCCAGATAACCAGTAGCTTATATAAAATGTTTATTGAGGAAGCTGTCTATCATCAGTCAAGTGAGTTTATTTACACCTTCATTGTGCTAAGAGGAGTTTGTTTTACTGCATTTCTGTAGTATAGGAGAGATGTACAGCATTATATCTGTCAGATATGAGAGAATTGAATAAACATATATTTCTTTACGTAGTATTATTAGAAATTCCTCATAACATAAATGCAATGTGCATGACTGGATAGTTGTGAATTCAGTTTCAGCTGAAATTTATACCAAGTTATTTAAAATGGATGCTTAGCAGCATCTGAGGCCAATAACATTGTTTAGTGGAACAGTGAAGCTGTGTAAATTCAGAAACAACCAGGTGTTCCCAGCTGCATGGAGCTTGTTTGCAGTGCTGAAGTAACAGATTTAAGGAGCAAGGGGCTGGAAGAGCCAAGAAGCCAGTAAGATGGAGCCACAGATCCCAGAGACACTCTTTGCATGTTGAACATTACACTATATAGATCTCACAAAATAAAACAATACTCTATAGACTCAATTACAGCCTAAAATTAATAGACATTTGTCAGGGGGGATATTTGCACATCAGCATTGCGCTCCCACTGGGTGTAAACATCATTGTTGCTGTGAACATCTGAACCATTTAAACTCATTTACGGCATTTGATGGAGACTTCACTGACATTAGCCAGCTTGCTATCAGATGCAATATCAGATGTGATATGGCACGGTGGCACAGTGGTTAGCATTGCTGCCTCACAGCGCCAGGGACCCGCGTTCAATTCCGACCTTGGATGATTGTGTGGAGTTCTCCCCGTGGCTATGTGGGTTTCCTTTGGGTGCTCCGGTTTCCTCCCACAGTCCAAAGATATCTGGGTTAGGTTGATTGGCCATGCTAAATTGCCCCTTTAGTGTCGGGGGAAATAGCAGGGTAAATACATGGGGTTATGGGGATAGGGCCTGAGTGGGATTGTTGTCGGTGCAGGCTCAATGGGCCAAATGGCCACCTTCTGCACTGTAGGGATTCTATGTGACAGATGCCTTCTTTCCCTTTAAGGATCAATCTGCAAAGTCAGGGTCTCATGACCTGGGGAACCAATCGGGGAGTAGGGTGGAGGCTCACCATGGTACGTGCGGACCTCTGTACTCAGAGTCATCTTGGGAACTGATTGCAGCCAAGACGTGGCAAATCTCTGTATAATTTTAACCTGCAAATTGTGTTTCCCCTAAACTGATGAATGAACATCTTTACAAACTCCTACATACAGTTTAGCAATGACTGTCTGTAGCAGCATAACCAAATGCATCCATGATGTGGAGTAATCAAAGGGCATCTTTTAAAGTACCCATTTGGACTCCAGAAATTTAAGGTGTGCGCCTATTACACAAATGGGTATAGATTTTGACCTTTGGGCAGCGGAGCAGTGAGGGGCACGGACATGCTCCCACCCACTGGCCCAACAGAAACACTTCAGCCATTTTTAGGCTCAAGCCTCATTCAGTTGATGTCACTGAGCTGCATCTCGCTGTTTGGCTAGCAGGAGGATTCTGCTCATCCTGGAGCCCAAACCGGCTGATAGGAAGGTAGGGTCATGGAGGGAGTGAGATTAACAAGGAGAGGGACAAACTATGAGTGCCAGAAATTCAATTTTCCTGGTGATCCTGAAGGAGCAGTCCTTCTCTTTAGAGCCCCATAAAAGGATGGTGGTTTCTGGAAAAATGAGGAGGGGAGCTGCTTCCAAATAATTGTGGATACATCAAGCAGGGTTCATAAGATATGGGAGCAGAATTAGGCCAATCGGCCCATCGAGTCCGCTTTGCCATTCGATCATGGCTGATATGCTCTTCATCCCCATTTTCCTGCCTTCATAAGTTTACTTAAATCAGTAATGGTGCCTGTCCTGTTAAACAATAATTGTTCAGAGGGGGACACAGTTGGAACACCACTCCTTTGGAATTTTCTATCAGTGGCCGGTGACTCAGTTGCTGCCTTTGTTGAAGTCTGACAGAATATATACAAAATGGAGTGCGTTGATGAACAAGTGTTGTAAATAAGCAATCATTTAGAATTCTAAAGCAACAATTCATATGCTTAAATATATGAAGTGAAGAATTGCAATACATGCCAAAGAAGCCTTTGAAAAAACTATGGTATGCTACCTGCTCCATAACAACACAATAGAAAGATGCTGGGAAGATGCTTCAAGCTTTAGCAGAGGTGAGAAGACTACTGCTTTGGAACCAAACTTCTCTGAAGTTTTAATTGGCAACAACTTCCTGAATAGCATATATGTGCACTTATATTGTTAGTAGACCAAATTTACTGTTCAGGGACATTGATTTGCTGTCACATACATCATGTAACATGCAGTAACAATGTCAACCCATTGCATTTATCTGTCTTATATAATATCCTAAGCTACTTCATAGAGCAGGAATTTGAGAAACAGAACATCAGGTAAAGAGAATTTCAGGAGATGGGTTTGAAAAAAGATGCAAAAGGTTATTTAAAGTCAAAAAGTAAAAAGGTGGAAGGATTAAGGAGGGAGTTGAATAGTCTTGCACCAGCTGGGCAGGAATGGAGGTGGATGGGATGGGCAGAAAGCCAATCAGAAGATGGTAAAATATGAAGAGAAAGTAAGGCATAAACATATGGGCGGGATTTTATGGCCTCGCTCGTCCCAGAACTGTAAAATCCTGCCCAAAGTCAATGGACCTTCCCATTGTCCACCTCTTACCTGCTCCAATTCCCATGGTGACAGGATGGTAAAATTTCGGCCCATGGAAATAAAGTGGTGTCAGGATCAATTGGAAGAAGAGGGTAATGACTTGGGCAAGAGGGAACCTTCATCGATTTGTGAGGACAGAAGTGATGAATGGACAAGTTTCGTAACAGACAGGATATGAGCAGTTCTGTTTTGGCCATACGGGAGTTGATGGAGCATGGATAAAGGAATGTCCACAGGCATTGCAGAAATTAAATTCTGGAGATTACAGAAGTGTGGGTGAGGGCTTTAAAAGCAAGAGCCAGAAATGGACAGTGTTGGAGGAAATATAATAAGAAATAATTTGATTCGATTTATTATTGTCACATGTATTAACATACAGTGAAAAGTATTGCTTCTTGTGCGCTATACAGACAAAGCATACTGTTCATAGAGAAGGAAACGAGAGAGTGCAGAATGTAGTGTTAAAATCATAGCTAGGGTGTAGAGAAAGATCAACTTAATGCAAGGTAAAACCATTCAAAAGTCTGACAGCAGCCGGGAAGAAGCTGTTCTTGAGTCGGTTGGTACGTGACCTCAGACTTTTGTCTCTTTTTCCCGAGGGAAGAAGTTGGAAGAGAGAATGCCCGAGGTGTAAGGGGTCCTTCATTTTGATGGTTGCAGCGGGAAGTGTAGACAGAGTCAATGGATGGGAGGCTGGTTTGCGTGATGGATTGGGCTACATTCACGATCTTTTGTAGTTCCTTGCGGTCTTGGGCAAAGCAGGAGCTCTGGATAGAACCATAGAACCATAGAAAATTACAGCTCAGAAACAGGCCTTTTGGCCCTTCTTGTCTGTGCCGAACCATTTTATGCCTAGTCCCACTGACCTGCACTTGGACCATATCCCTCCACACCCCTCTCATCCATGAACCCGTCCAAGTTTTTCTTAAATGTTAAAAGTGACCCCGCATTTACCACTTTATCCGGCAGCTCATTCCACACTCCCACCACTCTCTGCGTGAAGAAGCCCCCCCTAATATTCCCTTTAAACTTTTCTCCTTTCACCTTTAACCCATGCCCTCTGGTTTTTTTCTCCCCTAGCCTCAGCGGAAAAAGCCTGCTTGCATTCACTCTATCTATACCCATCAAAGTCTTATACACCTCTATCAAATCTCCCCTCAATCTTCTACGCTCCAGGGAATAAAGTCCCAACCTATTCAATCTCTCTCTGTAACTCAGCTTCTCAAGTCCCAGCAACATCCTTGTGAACCTTCTCTGCACTCTTTCAATCTTATTTACATCCTTCCTGTAACTAGGTGACCAAAACTGTACACAATACTCCAAATTCGGCCTCACCAATGCCTTATATAACCTTACCATAACACTCCAACTTTTATACTCGATACTCCGATTTATAAAGGCCAATGTACCAAAGGCACTCTTTACGACCCTATCCACCTGTGATATAATGAAATAATGGATGGGATGTGAAATTTGAGACTCAGTTTGGGATAAAACGGCTGCTAGAGCTGTGCACAATTGTTCAGGCTGAGAGGTCACTGTCAAGGGTGTAGAGTTCAATAAGAAGACTAATTATTATACTGAAGGAGGTTGTAGCTTAACCAAAACTTGATGTTGGACACACTGCCTGATAGCATTGAAGTTGTTTGAAAGGTCCAAAAAAGAGGAGAGATTGGTTAACATCAATTTACATACTGAAAGTGACCTCTTGCCCATCGATGTTATCACTAATCAAGGTGTGTTGATGAGGAGAGTAATGCATGGGTAAAAAATAAACTCGCCATAGTCCCAGATGACCATAGGCTGCTCTCCCCTTTGAGGGGGAAAAGCTGACTGGTGGTGATTCTAACCTGTGGATCACCACACCTCAGACATAGGGAAGGTTGAGAAAGTGGAGCCTTCATGAATAACTTCAGCCAGTACGGGAATTGAACTCGGGAGTTGCCTCCACACCAGGAACCAGCCTTCCAGCCAGCTGGAAGGTTAGATCATGGTTAGATCCTTGAGGGCTTCCAAAGCAGCAGTGAGGGAGACAAACTATTACTAAAGATGTTCTGGCCGTGTAAATAGAAAGGAGTGGAAGTAAGGGCAGTCTTATAGAGCTAGGTAATGGGGAGAGGCAGGGAGAGAAGGACAACATGAACAACTTTTAAGATTGAGGAAGATACAGAGAAATACTGTCAATGGTCAATGTCATAGAGAGGATACGATTCATGACTTTGCCTGGGTTGGTGTCAATGTTGTGATGTAGGCAGAAAACACACATGAAGGATTCAAACACAACTCAGAACTTAACTGATGCATGAGGGGAATGAAGCCCATTAGAAACCATCTTGATCCATACAGTGTGAGATTCACTGCAGGAGTGGTGAGGCTGGTGTTTGTGATTTAGCGCAGCAGGAGACCTCAATCCAAGGGAACAATGTCTGGCACTGAGGTAAGAATGGAGGGGTTTCTGGATATAAGGACACTATCAGGTCAATCAATGTAAACAGTGCATGCATTCACTCTTGGGAACTGTTAATAATTTTGCGACAGCTGTATGTTTGTGCTCTGATACATCCATATTCAAATTCCCTGTAAGGCAATGTAGTGAACAACTTAAGAAGTTATCATTCAGCACCTCTATAATTACTTACTGTTGTTAATTGGTGCTTCCTTTCCATTTGCATATTTTGCACAATCACTATTAGAGCAATGACATATCTTGATAATTATCCCGAGGGCAAAGTTTCCTGTCTTTACATTGGAAAGAAGACATATTGTGCTTTAGAAATCAAAGGATCAATTATATAGCAGGTCAGTGGAGTTACATTGACTGATACAATTGTTCTTTCCTCTACAGAACATGAACCACTTTGTGGGAAATTTTAATTTGCTTGATTTTCTGGCAGTCGGGATAGTCAGCGATGGGCGGCACGGTAGCACAGTGGTTAGCGCTGCTGCTTCACAGCTCCAGGGACCTGGGTTCGATTCCCGGCTTGGGTCACTGTCTGTGTGGAGTTTGCACATTCTCCTCATGTCTGCGTGGGTTTCCTCCGGGTGCTCCGGTTTCCTCCCACAGTCCAAAGATGTGCGGGTTCGGTTGATTGGCCATGCTAAAATTGCCCCTGAGTGTCCTGGGATGCGTAGATTAGAGGGATTAGCGGGTAAAATATGTAGGGATATGGGGGTAGGGCCTGGGTGGGATTGTGGTCAGTGCAGACTCGATGGGCCGAATGGCCTCTTTCTGTACTGTAGGGTTTCTAAGATTTCTATGATGAGTAGGCTGAAAGGTGGAGCACGGGCGACTGGAAGTCAGGGTTTCCCCACATGCTGTGGAGTTTTAACATGCAGGGTTGTGGTGGACCTCAGTTGTGCCTTTGTCCTATATGGACCACCGTTGTGTGTGCTTGTCATACCTGGACACATCCCGTTCCAGTTTGGGTCCTCCCCTCAGCACCTAGTATAAAGGTGGCTGTCTCCTCCCCCTTGTTCAGTCCAGGTCGGTTAATTGTTGGGATCTGCTCCTGATTCTGTTGTGAATAAAAGCCTACACTTATATTGGCATATCGGTAGTCTTTCGCCTTATTGATAGCGCATCAATTTTATTCACAACAGTTACTAGTATGGAGCAGTTTCTAAAACCCGACAAGTTAGCATTAGACCCTCAAGAGGTTGGAGCCTCTGATAAATTTGATCATTGGTTGGACTGCTTCGAAGCATTCGTCGACACCGCTACGGCCATCGACACCGACGCTGCTAAACTCCACGTGCTCCGCGCCCGGGTAAGCGAAACTGTCTACGGAATCTTCCGGGACGCTGCTACTTACGCGGACGCTATCGAACTCCTAAAAGGGCAGTTCCGAAAGAGCCCTAACGTGGTTTACGTCAGACACCTCCTAACTACCCGCAAGCGGCAGCCCGGAGAATTGTGCGCCCAATTTCTGCGCGCCCTGCGAGTCCTCGCTTGAGCATGCGACTGTAAGGCTGTTTCAGCAGCTCAGAACATGGAGGATCTGATCCGCGACGCCTACGTTGCGGGCATTGAGTCTACATACATCCAGCAGCGTCTGCTGGAACAAGATGACCTAGACCTCCGGAAAACGGCCACGATGGCTGAAACGTTAGAAGCAGCCTCCCATAATCTCGGGTCTTACCTTGGATCCCGTTCCACCGACGGCTCCACTGCGACGGCTGCTCCAGCAGGGCCCAAATGTTACTTTTGTGGCCTCCCTAAGCACCCTCGGCGTCACTGCCCGGCAAAGGACGCGATTTGCTCCGGATGCGGTAAGCTAGGCCACTTTGTTAAAGTCTGCCGAGCAAAGCCGCTTCCGAAGACTCGTGGAGCCACGTGTGCTCCGAGGGCGCAGCCATCTTTGATGCAGGCGGCGGCTGCGCACGAATCGCCATCTTTGATGCGGTCACCGGAAGTGCGGGAGTCGCCATCTTTGAGACTGGCATCAAGGCGAGCTGAGCAGGAAGCTTCATCCGTGACATCATCAGACGGCGACGAAGATGGATTCTTCTTTAATTCAACAGTGGCATCGATTTGCTTGGACCAGCCGCAGCCTCATCAACTCTCCAAGTCCATAATGGAGATCAAGGTAAATGGTTATGCAGAAAACTGCCTGTTTGACTGTGGGAGCACAGAAAGTTTTATACACCCTCGCACAGTGCGTCAATATGCCCTTCCCGTGCGACCCTGGAGCCAGACCATCTCCATGGCCTCGAATTCCCACTCAGTGGAGGTCCTCGGGTGCTGCTTGGTGACGCTGACGGTACAGGGCACAGTCTACGAGCGTTTTCGGCTCCTCGTGCTGCCGCGACTCTGCGCAGCTGTACTGCTGGGGTTAGATTTCCTCACCCATCATAGAAGCGTCATCCTGCAGTATGATGGACCTTATCCCCCGCTCTCCGTCTGCAAGGCGCCGTCACGGCAGCGCCCCTCGCGCACCACCTGCAGTCTCTCGACCCTCAAGATCACCCCCCCCCCGTTATTTGATAACCTCACCCCGGATTGTAGGCCTATAGCCACCAAGAGTAGGCGCTATAGTGCGGATGACCGGGCCTTCATTCGGTCCGAGGTACAACGGCTGCTCCGGGAAGGGATTATCCAGGCCAGCACCAGCCCCTGGAGGGCGCAAGTGGTCGTAGTTAAATCAGGGGAGAAACACTGCATGGTGATTGACTACAGCCAGACCATAAACAGGTATACCCAACTAGATGCGTACCCTCTTCCCCGTATCGCGGACATAGTCAACCGCATCGCGCACTATAGGGTTTTCTCTACGATCGATTTGAAATCGGCTTACCACCAGCTCCCTATCCGCTCGGAGGATCGCCCATATACTGCCTTTGAGGCAGACGGCCGACTCTACCAGTTCCTCCGAGTCCCCTTTGGTGTCACCAATGGGGTCTCAGTCTTCCAGCGGGCCATGGATCAAATGGTAGACCAGCACGGGCTACGGGCCACTTTCCCGTATCTGGATAATGTCACCATCTGCGGCCATGACCTGCAGGATCATGATGCCAACCTACAAAAATTCCTTCGTACAGCCACTCTCCTGAACCTCACATATAATGAGGCGAAGTGCGTTTTCCGGACACGCCGCCTCGCCATCCTTGGGTACGTGATAGAAAATGGTGTCCTTGGCCCCGACCCAGCCCGTATGCGTCCCCTTATGCAGCTTCCCCTCCCTACTACCCTCAAAGCACTGAGGAGATGCCTGGGCTTCTTCTCCTATTATGCCCAGTGGTTTCCCCGTTACGCAGATAAAGCCCGTCCGCTCCTAAAATCGACCTCTTTTCCCCTGGCAGAGGAGGCCCGTCGGGCCTTCGACGACATCAAAGCGGACATCGCGAAGGCCGCGATGCATGCTGTGGACGAATCCATCCCATTCCAAGTGGAAAGTGATGCGTCTGACTTTGCCCTAGCTGCCACCCTTAACCAGAGGGGCCGTCCGGTGGCCTTCTTTTCCCAGACCTTACAAGGCCCTGAGATTCTACACTCCTCGGTCGAGAAGGAGGCCCAGGCCATCGTGGAAGCCGTCCGGCACAGGCGCCATTATCTCGCGAGCCAACGATTCACCTTAATTACGGACCAGTGGTCAGTTGCCTTCCTGTTTAACACCAGGCAAAAGGGCAAGATTAAGAATGACAAGATCTTGCGGTGGAGGATTGAGCTCTCCACCTACAGATATGACATCATGTACCGGCCCAGGAAGCTCAATGAGCCCCCGGACGCCCTGTCCCGTGGATCATGTGCCAGCGCCCAACTAGACCAGCTACAGTCCCTCCATAACGACCTCTGTCACCCGGGTGTCACCAGATTTTTCCATTTTGTCAAGTCCCGTAACCTTCCCTTCTCCCTTGAGAAAGTCCGGATGATTACCACTCAATGCAGGGTCTGCGCTGAGTGCAAACCGCAGTTCTACCGGCCAGGTAGGGCGCACCTTGTAAAGGCCACTCGTGCGTTCGAGCGCCTTAGCGTTGATTTTAAAGGCCCCCTCCCCTCCTCTAACCGCAATGTTTATTTCCTGAATATCATTGACAAATACTCACGTTTCCCTTTTGCCTTCCCCTGCTCGGACATGACCACGGCTACAGTGATTCGGACCCCGAACAAGCTCTTCACCCTGTTCGGCTTCCCAGCCTATATTCATAGCGACCGTGGGTCCTCTTTCATGAGTGACGAGCTGAGGCAGTACCTGCTCGCCAAAGGCGTTGCCTCCAGCCGCACCACTAGCTATAACCCCAGGGGCAATGGTCAAGTAGAGCGGGAGAACGCAACCGTCTGGAAGGCCGTTCTATTAGCGTTACGGTCTAGGGGCCTTCCAGTCAGCCGTTGGCAAGACGTCCTTCCGGACGCATTACATTCCATTAGGTCACTCTTGTGCACAGCGACCAATACGACCCCTCACGAGCGGATGTTTTCGTTTCCCAGGAAGTCCTCCTCGGGTACTTCGCTCCCGGATTGGCTGATGTCCCCGGGACCCGTCCTGCTTCGGAAGCATGTCCGGACCCATAAGGCAGATCCCTTGGTCGAGGAGGTCCAACTGCTCCACGCTAATCCCCAATATGCTTACGTAGCGTACCCTGATGGGCGGGAGGACACGGTTTCTGTCCGTGACTTGGCACCCGCGGGTGCCCCGGAGGTCACCACGTCCTTCCGCCCCACGGTCCCTGGTGTCGTCCATTCGGAGACTGCTGCGCCTCTTCCTCCCTCAGTCCCTGTCCCCAATGTAGTGCGCCCTGAGCCTGTTGCGGCCCCCCACCCCCTAGCTCCGGTTCCCACTGTTCCCCATATGCCACCAGGGCCACTGCTCACTCCTCTCGCCCCTATGTACAGCTCGTTTGAGTCGCCGGAGCCGTCGCCACGCAGTACCCGACGACTGGGCGAGATGACGGATCGGTCCGCTTCACACCACCCAGCGCCTTCGCTCGCGCTCACTGTACGGAGCCTGGGCCGACATCGCTCCCTGCTCGGACGACTCTGCGACCTGCACTACGACGATTGCGACGGCGGATCAAGCCACCGGTTCGTCTGGACTTGTAATGTTGTTTCCGCTTCACCCCCGTGTTGTTTTTTAAAAGGAAGGGGTGAATGTGGTGGACCTCAGTTGTGCCTTTGTCCTATATGGACCACCGTTGTGTGTGCTTGTCATACCTGGACACATCCCCTTCCAGTTTGGGTCCTCCCCTCAGCACCTAGTATAAAGGTGGCTGTCTCCTCCCCCTTGTTCAGTCCAGGTTGGTTATATGTTGGGATCTGCTCCTGATTCTGTTATGAATAAAAGCCTACACTTATATTGGCATATCGGTAGTCTTTCGCCTTATTGATAGCGCATCAAGGGTGACAACACTGATAGGTTCTCTGCCTGGATGCCAGTTTGTTTGACGGGCTTGGCTTCCAGTCAGGCAGGGAGTAGTCCCGAGGATCCTGGAGACCAAGTAGGTCAGTAGTCCAGCTGAGGACTGGACAGTGAGGGGGATGTGAGGGGCTGACCCTGAGGCCTGGGGTGGTGGGTGGAGGTTGAATCCAGGGCATGGGGGGGTAGGGAGGGGGGGCTGAGAGGTGACCATGTCCAGTCCTGGAGTTCAGTGATGGAAGGGGAATTTGGAAGCCTCAAGCGAAGATTGTAGGTCAAGATGAGGGGGTGGGGGCCTCAGTGAGGGGTGAGGTCCGAAGCCTCATGTGGAAAATTGTACACCTGCGAGGGGAGATTAGAGGTTGTGTGGAGGTGGGGTTAGAGATCAGAAGGGTTGCTGGTGGGGGCGTGCTATTGTGAGGACTTACCTCCTTATCTAGCAGTCCGTCACCTCAGTTTAGCTGAAGGGTTACTCGAGGTTCCGGAGAACTGGCCCTCCAGAGTTCAATTTCAATTGGGGAATAAAAATAAAAGTATGCGGCCTTGTTACAATACTTAAAGTGCCAACCTGCCTCCTGTGAGTAGATTGGTGCCCTCCCCCATCATCCTACCTCTGTTAAAAGTAAAAGTGATGGATCGGAGGTGAGTGGTGGATAGGATTCAGAATCTGAATACGTTAAACACTCCTCACCACAGCCTACCCAAACCCCCAACCTGACCTGCCTATTTTTGGGGGTAGTCCCCCCCCTTTGTTCCAAGAGCAAGGAGCTTTTGGTGCAGCCATACATTAAGGGGTTAGGCCTGCTTTACAGCCTCCACAAGGGCTTTGGGTGTCCTGTTATAAAATCATACCTTCCTCATTCTGATCTTTACGCTCGGAGCATAACAATTCTCACAGATGAATAGGATTAAATGCCTTTCGCTATTTAAAACCAGAATGTGACTGGCTTATTGATCAATCAGCCACTGTTGCTTAGCAAAGTCTAACGATGATCTAAATGGCTGTTTGATTGTGTTATCCCTCATTTTAAATTCGTTCTGCAAGGAATTGAAATTAAGCAAAATCACATATGTTTTAGCTCATATACATACAACACTGACACTGTTAAATTATATTAACTGTACCCGAGGGCAGTAGTTCCCAACCTTTTATATGTCATGGCACAAGTAAAAGTAGTAAAATACTTTTGGGGGGCAATTTTCAGTCTGTGTTCTGCCTGACACAGGCAGAGAAATTGGAGAGGATCGGGAACCGTGGCTTTCCATATTTTACTGTGTACGTGTGGATGCCAAAAATCTGATTCCCACCATAATGATGCTGAGCGCTGATAGCTCCACTTCCAGCTATCGCAAAACCTGGACCATTGACTTGGAAAAATGTAACCAATGCAATATAAATCTAAACTGTAGAACGCGAACCTTGAATTCCTTAAAAGCACAGTTCACAAATAATTTATCCAGTTGGTACAAGATTTAATATTTTGAAATGGTCATCAACATGAATGTCGACTGTTTCTCTCCACAGATGCTGCCTGATTAACTGAGTTTTTCCAGCATTTTATTCTTCATGCGTCAGGTTTCCAGCATCTGCAGTGTTTTGTTTTTGTATTAATATTTTGAATACTATTACCTCAGGTAGAGAAATGAAGTATGAGAAAAAAGCGGTAACATAATTAAAAAAGAGGAGAAAATTGAAGTGCAGGACAGAAGTCTCAGCATAATGCTAATCTCATATCTAGGCATTAACTAAACGTAACTATAGATACAAGTTATTGGCCTGATTTCAATATTGGGATTTTCAGAAGAGCACATGCCATTTTTTACCTCTGTTTCTCTCGCTTCTCCCAGGGTTTTTGCACCCTTTGTAAGTTTTCGCTTTTTGTGCGGTTTCATGGGGCCTTTGTCTTCAGCGCCAAGTCCCGGTGGCCATGAGCCACCTGCGCATGTACGAGCTTTCCCAGCCAGTGCTTGCGTGGGAGGCCTGAGGTTCATTGGGTCTTAGAAATGGCAACAAAGCTGAAGACGAAGGTTAGTTTTAGTTATTTTAGCGGCACACTTGGGGGTCTTCACGGCACACCAGTGTCCCGCGTCGTACCCATCGGAAACCCCTGCACTCGGGAGCAATATCACATTGGCTGAACAATCCACTGCTGAGGGAGTGCTGCATTGTCTGAAGTGTCATTCTTCAGATTAACGCAAGTACTCTTGACTGCCTGTAACATTGCAGGATAGGAGCAGAAAGTTCTCCAAAGTGTTTTGGCCAATATTTTCCTTAAACAAACGACCAGAATCATATAAATAGAACAAGCATTTCTACTTGTGAGATCATGCTGCACAAAAAATGGCTGCTGTGCTTTTCATACAACAAACACAAATGCGAACAAATTTGTTTTTTCCCTTCTTTGTGGGAGGATAAGTTGGTCTAATGTATAACATGCTTCAGGGATTGTTTATTTAATTGTGTTTCTACAAATCCACCATGATTTTAGTTTTAATTTTTATAAAGCCTGAAAAAAAGTTCAGAAGTTTTGAACATAAGAGGGGAGTTATGATGAAGCTAATAAGCCAAAAGTCTCAACAAGGGCACCTCAGTGGCACCTCAGTGGCACAGTGAGGGCAGCACGGTGGTACAGTGGTTTGCACTGCTGCCTCACAGCTCCAGGGACCGGGTTCAATTACGGCCTTGGATGACTGTCTGTGTGGAGTTTGCACGGCCTCCCCCTGTCTGTGTGGGTTTCCTCCCACAGTCCAAAGATGTGCACGTTAGGTTGATTGGACATGCTAAATTGACTGTTAGTGTCAGGGGGACTAGCAGGGTAGATGCGTGGGTTCACGGGGATAGTGCCTGGATGGGATTGTTGATGGCCTGAATGGCCTCCTTTTGCACTGTAGGGATCCTATGGTCATTCCCGAAACATTACTATGGCGGCGATTTTACCATTTGTTTTCTAAGTACACGTCAGACTTGATACTGGGAGAGTTTCAGATCCGTCTTTTTGGCATGTTTTCAGGCTCCCCCCCCATACTCACTCTGCCTGCAAAATTTTGAGCAAGTCTGTTGCTCACTGCAGAAGCCTGTTGGTGGGGCTTAGCACACCCGGAAGCCTGCAGAGGGAGGTAGTGCGGCTTAGCACACCCGGAAGCCTGCAGAGGGAGGTAGTGCGGCTTAGCACACCCAGAAGCCTGCAGAGGGAGGTAGTGCGGCTTAGCACACCCAGAAGCCTGCAGAGGGAGGTAGTGCGCATGTGCAGGCCTGAGTAGCAGGGATCTGACAGAAAAGAGAGAGCTGCAAGCTGCTGCTAGTGCAGCTCCCCTCCACCCTTCCCTCCCCCCGCAATCACGGAGGCCTGCCACCCGAGGTCACAGCCCCTGCCAGCCACCCCCGCCACCCCCCCCCCCCCCCCCGCAGACCCATCACCCATTGCCCAGACCAATCATGGATCCCCTCTTCCCCCACCGATTGCGGACCCACCGCCCTCCCCCCACTGATCCCTGCAGAGTAGCAGCAGCCCCCTCTCCCTCCCTTCCTTCCCCCCCCCCCCCACCGATCCCTGCAGAGTGGCAGCGAGCCCCCACTCCCCATTAGCCCCTCACCCATTCGCCCCTCCACATTAGACCCACCCCCTGGCACTGCCCAGTGGGCATTGCCCAGGTGCCCAATGGGCATTTTCCAGGTGCCAGACTGACATTGCCCAGGTGCCCAATGAGCATTTCCCAGGTACCAGACTGGCATTTCCCAGGTGCCCAATGAGCATTTCCCAGGTACCAGACTGGCATTTCCCAGGTGCCAGGGTGGCACTGCGAGTCTGGCACTGCCCAAGGGACACCCCCCACTTGCCATCAGCGGCGAGGTCAAGTCGACTGCTCCCTGTTCATGGGGAACAATGTCTATTCCTCACCGCCAAGAACCTTTCCCAGCGAGGTGATAAAGGGGGGTGAGCCTGGACGATTGAGTGCCGGGCTCGCTAAGCAGATGTAAAACAGCATTTAAATAAATTTTTCTTACATTAACCGCCCATTTCCGGCGGGAGGCTGACCACGCCGGAAATCCGGCGCTCATAAAATGGCACTGGTCGCAAACCAGTGTCAATCGTGCCGACCACTTTACACCCCACTTTACCACCACGTCGTGCCGAAAATGGGTGTAACGCGATGGTAAAATCGCCTCCTCAGTGTTACTTAATATTTCAAAGTAAAGTTAAGATTTTCATGCATGAATCTTTGACATTGAGTTCAACTTTAGAAACTTTGAACACTCATATTTTGGTGCCCTCTGTGTCAGTGAAATGCTGTAGAGCTGACTATGTATTTTTCTGTTTATTCCAGTGCCATGACTACAGGGAAGGAGTCCTAACAGGAGATTTGTGTGAGGATTTGTGTGTCACACAGACGATGGTGTATAAACGCTGTCTTTACTATGATAAAGGGAAAAAAGTCATCCAGGCTGATTGGAACGGTCGGCCAATAATTCTGAAATCCAAACTGGAAAACTTCTTGAGCTATGAGAGTCTGTACCTATTGGACGAGCGAGAAAGCAGATCCATTCCGGATGTCGATATTCTCATCTTTACTGCACTGGAGATCAAGCATTCCTTGGGTCTGGAGGTGAAGAATGTCACGGTACCGCGACTATGGACCAAGCACTTAAAAGACAGAAGAGGTTCATTCTCACAGGCGGAGCTAGCCAGTATGTGGTCCCTCTTTCAGCAGGAGGAATATGTGTTTTTCCAGTTGTTACAGGATCTGAGTAAGCATGTTCTCAGAGTGCTGGGCTCATGTGGGCATTTCTACGCTGTTGAGTACCTTACAGCTGGTCATGCTTGGCATCGCAATCTCTTCTCCCTCGAGAAGCTCGCCACCTCATCCTGGCGAGGCAGTAGCAGAAAGGCACTGTGGCAGATGATGAATGGTATTGCACTGAGCTTCCTTGAGCTGGCGAGGCACTTTGAAAATGACTTTTCTCACCAGCTTCACCTTTGTGACATCAAGCCAGAAAACTTTGCCATCAGGGCTGATTTAACGGTAATTTATGAATAGAGAACTGGAGACGGTATTGAAAAGATGGGTTAATTTGTTTTCCCATTCATACATAAATTGAAAAAGTTTCATAAATTGAAGAACCCAGTTGTCTATTTCATGGAGTGTATGATATTCAGGATCATAATCCTTCTGTTAGACTAATGCAATGTCCACCAGATTTCAAAATCTGAAAATACTTGAAATGTACATCAGTATCTGAAAAGGGAAAAGAGAGACTAATACTTTTTGTGATTCAATTTTTTGTGGGAAGTGGACGTCACATTTATTGCCCATTTCTAGTTGCCCTTGAGAAGGTGGTGGTGAGCTGCCTTCTTGAAATGCTGCAGTCCATGTGGTATAGGTCCACCCACAGTACTGTTAGGGTGGGAATTCCGGGATTCTGACCCAGTGACAGTGAAGGAACAGTGATAGAGTTCCAAGTCAGGATGGTGAGTGACTTGGAGGGGAACTTGCAGGTAATGTTGCTCCCATGTCTCTGCTGCCCTTGTCCTCCACACAACAACAACATAATCTCTGAAATGCCCTTTTTCTTTGGTGGATCTGCTTGTGCTTCCAACGTGTTCCTATTTCATGTGGGGTCATGAATGGGGATAAAAGAAGATGGTAGAAACATAATATACATCTCACTAAATCTGTGGAAGTAAAACTCCACAGAGCTTACTAAATCTGTTAAAGCACAATGATTTTTTTTAGATAAGGCTTTCAGGGAATAAGAGACAAATGTGAGGAATTGGAGGTGAATTATATATAGATCATCCATGATCTAATAGAATGACAGAATAACTTGAGTAGTTGAAAGGCGTGTCTCTCTTACTATGTTCCTAGATTTTAAGGATATAGATTAAAATGTACACCTCTAGTCATAGAGGTTTTACAGCATGGAAACAGGCCCTTAGGCCCAACTTGTCCATGCTGCCCTTTTTTTTTAAACCCCAAAGCTAATAACAGTGGACCTAGCACTGATGCCTGAGGCACACCGCTGGTCACAGGCCTCCAGTTTGAAAAACAACCTTCTATAACCACCCTCTGCCTTCTGTCATCAAGTCAATTTTGTATCCATTTAGCTACCTCATCCTGGATCCCATGAAATTTAACCCTATGCAACAACCTACCATGCGGTACCTTGTCAAAGGCCTTGCTAAAGTCCATGTAGACATCAACTGCACTGCCCTCATCTACCTTCTTGGTTAGCCCTTCAAAAAACTAGTAAAGGGCAATATTGTGTGGAGATCCAGCTCTTGGTTACTATCCAATGATTCCTTCTGGGATTGTGCGTATGCACGGATGTTAGATGAAGATGGATTTGGCCATGGAGTGATTTTTCCCCTTCGTTTAGCCCACCCTAAGCTTCACTTTTTTTTACATCTTCAGGAGAGTATAGGAATGAAAGGGAATAGGGGAGAGAAGAGAAAATTGGCCAGAATAAGTTATTTGAACTGATTTCAGGATTTATTCATTTTTCAGATCTTTATTAATTACAGGTAAAGGACAAAAGTAATTTTTAAGTTTGACAATTACTGTAAGTGATACTATTTTGTAAAAAATATTCATTTCAAATTCCTCACTCTGATTTTAATAGAGAAGATAATATTGCCTTTAAATTAGCAGGGTGATGAATCTGGTTAGTGTAAATGTTTTGACAGCATAATTTACAGTAACTGCAAATATGTATGATTTACACCATACATTCTCATTGAATCAAATCAGAAAATCCCTACAGTGCAGAAGAGGCCATTTGGCCCATTGAGTCTGCACTGACTGTCTAACACAGTATCTTACACAGACTCTATCCCTGTAACTTATCACTTTTCCCATGGCTAATCCACCTAACCCATACATCATTGGAGTGTGGGAGGAAACCGGAGCACCCGAAGGAAACCCACGCAAACACAGGGAGAACATGCAAACTCCACATAAGACAGTCGCCCAAGGCCGGAATTGAACCAGAGGTTCCTGGAGTTGTAAGGCAACTGTGCTAACCACTGTGCCACCCACATTCTGCTACCATCTCCGTTGGCTTGAGGTGTAAACAGTCAAATGGAATTTAAAAATGTCACTGGGTTGGAGCTGAAACTGGGACCTATGGAAATGTCCATAATTTCAAATAACCTGAGCTACAAAAAAGAATTTATGTATAATTTAAGTACTACACCAGGCTCTGTGTTTATTGTTTTGGTAATCTAACAATGCACGAGAGACCACTTTCATCCTCACATTACCTAACTACACCCTCGTCTTCAGGATGTTAACAAGAGCTTATTACGGATCAGAGGTAAATAAAACTTGGTCCCAGTGGAACCTATTCTATCACACAACAGTTCTCTTTAAACACAGTGGACACTGGAAAATTATGGCTGTCACTTTAGTTCTGAACTTGTGATGCTGATGTATCAGTGGAGTAGATCACGGAGGAATGGTATTCTTTGTAAGTTTCTCTGGAGAGACCTGGCATAGCTGCATTGACACTGAGACAGGTCCTGGATTTAACTCCTAACTTTGAATAGTTCCTGGCTGCTTACATCGATGACCTTTCAGAGTGAACAGAAACTCAAATGTGTCAGTGGGAATCTCTTGGAACGACCATTGATGTTCAGGCCCATAGTGAACATGTCTGCACATGTGGAAACACATGCTTGTAGGGGGCATTGACAATGTCTTTTGTCTCACAGCTGAATGTAGAGGGCTCTGCAAGAATCGGACTTAAGGGACACTAGGGAATCCATTTAGGAATGCACTGATAGAATCCAGGTGCTGATAGTGAGCAAATGAAGCAAAGTATTTGAGCAGGATTTCGATGTTCAGGCCTGTGGGAGTGGTAGGTATTGAGAGTGAAGCAAGTACAATACTGATGGGATGAGAGACTCCTAAGAAATTTAAACACAAGGCCCATGAAGTGCCCACCAAGGCGGTGATCTAACCAGGCTTTTAAATGTCAACTGCAGATAAAGTTACAGCTCTCTGATAATGAACAGTTATAAGGAGAAGGAAGTCTTCACCACTTCCTCCCTCCCCACTGCCACCACCCTCTCCCATTGGATACAAAGACTTCTGAAAGAAAATTACATTCCAGGAGTGATATCCACAATTAATGTTAGATAGATAGATACCCTACAGTGCAGAAAGAGGCCATTTGGCCCATCGAGTCTGCACCGACCACAATCCCACCGACCACAATCCTACCCCCATATCCCTACATATTTACCCACTAATCCCTCTAACCTACACACCTCAGGACACTAAGGGGCAATTTTTTTTTAGCATGGCCAATCAACCTAACCCGCACATCTTTGGACTGTGGGAGGAAACCGGAGCACCCGGAGGAAACCCACGCAGACACGAGGAGAATGTGCAAACTCCACACAGACAGTGACGCAAGCTGGGAATCGAACCCAGGTCCCTGGAGCTGTGAAGCAGCAGTGCTAACCACTGTGCTACCGTGCTGCCCCTGATGTATTGGAAACTACAGAAGTTCATCAATTGTCATAATACCATTAAAGGAAACTCTCTCACCATGCATGACAATTTTGGAACAGCTAAAAGTGGTTGGGACTAAGATCAATGAACCGGGACTAATGTGGGTTGTCATTCAAGATTATAATGTTTCAAAATGTTGAAGGATGAAACAATTGCCAAAAGATTGCATGTTCCAAAATGTGATTCTGGCTGTTAGGTCTCTGAAGCTATATCCTGGAATGAGATTCTGTGAGTAGCAATACTAATTTAATGCAAAACACGAGCAGTTCCTGGATGGTTTGATGCTATGGTCCTGTTCTCACCGTGAACTTGATTGGAGATTGCATACTCATCTCATGTAGGATCTTTTATGCGTCAGAAAGATCAGTGTTAAAAGCCTGAGCTGAATTTAAACTTGATACTGTCATCTACTCACATAGATAATATTTATAGAAAAAAACAAGAGTGAATAACTTAGTATTAACCATGAAATGGAAGGTGCTTATTTAATACATTTGTGCCTATGGTGACTCCTGGTTTTAATTTTTATATTTTCAATCTTTAATATCGAGAATAAATAAAAATATTTGTTAATGCAGTCACATATGAGCAAGTTAAGGAAAATTAATACTCTGAAGCATGGTACATAAAAATATTATGTATTAGTTCATTTTTTAAATGCAAGCTTCTCATGTGCCAATGCCAAATATCTCATGCGTGAATAGCTAAAGGATGGCCAACTCTTCGATATGAGTAGTTAAAATTCTTTAAAATTTCATTGAGTTACCACAGCCTTGACTTGATTACTTTGAGTTACTTCCGAGTCCAATTTCTGCCCTGAGTAAAACTACTCTCTCAGCTTCTATTACATGGGGTGGCACGGTAGCACAGTGGCTAGCACTGCTGCTTCACAGCTCCAGGGTCCCGGCTTCGATTCCCGGCTCGGGTCACTGTCTGTGTGGAGTTTGCACATTCTCCTCGTGTCTGCGTGGGTTTCCTCCGGGTGCTCCGGTTTCCTCCCACAGTCCAAAGATGTGCGGGTTAGGTTGATTGGCCAGGTTTAAAAAAAAATTGCCCCTTAGAGTCCTGGGATGCGTAGGTTAGAGGGATTAGTGGGTAAAATATGTGGGGGTAGGGCCTGGGTGGGATTGTGGTTGGTGCAGACTCGATGGGCCGAATGGCCTCCTTCTGCACTGTAGGGTTTCTATGTGTTAACATTTCCATTAAAAGAACAAACGGGAATATTACTGAATACTTTTAGGTTTTTCTGCTAATATTGTTTGTGGTATTTTTCATCCTTATACATGGAAACTAATTTTATAGTTGAGAATGCATAATTAAATGCTGTTGAAATTGCTTTGTAAATATAAACTGTATTTCCATTTTACTGTTACAGGTTGTTGCAATTGATGTAGATATGGCCTTTTTTGAACCCAAAATGCGTGACATCCTTGAACAAAATTGTACAGGTGATGAAGACTGCAACTTTTTTGACTGTTTCTCTAGGTGTCATATAAAAACTAAAAAATGCAAAGCAGAGCGCACAAATAATAACTTGCAGGTCAGTTGTAATTTTTTTACTTTGAATTTCATCAATATTGTCTATAATGCCCACACATCCCCAGTTATTTGATGTGATATTGAACACAAAACATTGGTTGTGTTTTATGACCAGTGGCCACCATTAGCATAGCAGTTCATAAATTTTAATTCCATCTTTCTCTACGACTCAATATCATGGTCTTCGAAACACTTATCAGTGTTTCCCCAAGTTTGTTTCTCTCTTTCTTACATTTAAAATTGGCATTCTGCTCACTCCTCCTCTTTGTTGTCTGTTGTTCTTTCCTCGTTTCTCTTCCCTTCACTGCTTGCTATCACTCCATAGTTAATTTTCTATAAACTCACTGTTTCCTGTTCCATCTGCTTTCTATTTCATACTGCTTGTGGCTACTGTGGGTGTACCTCCACCGCATGGACTGCAGTAGTTCAAGAAGGCAGCTCCCCACCACCTTCTCAAGGACAATTTAAGGATGGGCCTGGCCTGTGACACCCACATCCCATGAAAGAATTAAACCAAAAGCGAACTTGGAGAATGCAACCGCAATACACACTAAACTGAGATACTTCTCATTCAGTGAAGATTTGGTGCAGGAATTTGGTTGGCTGACACTCAGTGGAACCAGTGACCAATGTCAAATTTGAATTCCTTAGTTTTAATACATATATGGACTAAAACCACAATGACTATGATCTAGCCATCTGCAAAAAATAAATCTGATGTATATACGTGTTGTTCTTGCAGGCCTTAATCTTAATCCCACAAAGTTTCGTAGAGCCTAAGATCATATTGAATTTCAGTAAAGTGGAGCAGAAGTAAATCCACCTCTCTTCCAAACTTATCATTAAAATATTTTCTATAAGCTATAACTTTTTTAATTTGAAAGAAAACAATTCTACTCTAAAAGGAAATCAGCTTTACAGATGACCTAAATTGATATGTTTAAGTGGTGGAGATCATGAAGTTCACAAATCTTAATTCCATCTTTTGCTATGACTCAATACTCATTGCCTTTGAAATACTTATCAGTGTTTCCCCAGGTTTGTTTCTCTCTTTCTTGTCTTTACAATTGGTATTCTGCTCACTCCTCCTCTTTGTTGTCTGTTCTTTTTCATCGTTTCTCTTCCTTTCACTACTTGCTATCGCTCCATAGTTTATTTTCTATAAACTCACTGTTTCCTGTTCCATCTACTTGAAGTTTGCAAATTATTCCAAACATGTAATGATTATGGGTGGGATTTTTCTCCCTTGCCACGGCATATTTAGTGGCAGTGGGAGGTGGCGCACGCTCGCTGGTGGTGAGATCAGGGGCAGCATGGTGGCACAGTGGTTAGTACTGCTGCATCACAGTGCCAGGGACCTGGGTTCAGTTCCCGGCTTGGGTCACTGTATGTGCGGAGTCTGCAAGTTCTCCACATGTCTATGTGTCCTCTGGGTGCTCCAGTTTTTTCCCACAGTCCGAAAGATGTGCTGGTTGGGTACATTGACCATGCTAAATTCTCCCTCAGTATACCCGAACAGGCGCCGGAGTGTGGCGATGAGGGGATTTTCACAGTAATTCCATTGATGTAAGCCTACTTGTGACAATAATAAATAAACTTCAAACTATCTTATGGTCCCATCATTGTCAACAGGGTTTCCCAGTGAACGAACCCAGGGAAACCCACAGCGGGGGTGCATTGTCGACAGGACCATAAGACCCCATTCAGGGCCTAGAATTCAGCCCTGCTTCAATTCTGGGTCCTGACTGTACATGGCATGTTCCAGACAGATCCACCATAATGTTTAAAGGTCCAGGATAATTAATGGCAACATGAACATGCCCTCTGAAAAACAGGTCAATTAACCCAGCAGCTTTTATGGGTGGAGGAGTGTCCCTCACGCAATCCATTGCCCCTACCACCCTTGCCAGAGTTCCCATCCTGAGTCCATCACATTAGTCTAGGTCATTGTCAGCGTTGCCAACTGAAAATCTAAGTTGTCATAGGAATGGGGCATTCATTGGACCCATAACTAAAATTAATTGCCCAGAATTAGCTGCCCACTAGGCAGTTGCACAGAGCTGGGGTTAGAGTCGAAATACATTCAGTTCTGGGAACTGCACCATATGAAAGATATAGGCCAGTATTCTCCGGCCGTTCACGCCGGTGGGGTTCTCTGGTCCTGCCAGCAGTACAACCCCCCGCCATGGGTTTCCTGCCAGCGTGGGTTAACGTCAATGGGGAGTCCCATTGACAGCAGCGGGACCAGAGAATCCCACTGCTAGCAACAACGTGCCACCTCCTGCCAGCAGGAAGCATGCAGTTGGGAGGCCAGAGAATCTCACCCATATTGTCCTTGCAGGGAGTGCAGCGAAGATTCATAAGAATAAAACCAGTACTAAAAGGGTTAAATTATAAGGACAGGTTTCACAAACTAAGCTTATATTCTATTGAGTAAAGAAGATTAAGTGGCGATCTAACGGAGGTGTTTCAGATGATCAAAAGAATTGATAGGGTAGATAGAGAAAAACTATTACCTGTGGTGGGAGAACCCAGAATAAGAGGGATGAATCTTAACATTAGAGCTAGGCTGTTCAGAGGTGATGGCAGAAAAGACTTCTTCACACAATGGGTAGCAGAAATTTGGAACTCTCTACCCCAAAAAGCTGTTGAGTGCAAGTCAATTGAAAATCTCAAAACAGAAA
This sequence comes from Mustelus asterias, assembly GCF_964213995.1. Lineage (NCBI taxonomy): Eukaryota > Metazoa > Chordata > Chondrichthyes > Carcharhiniformes > Triakidae > Mustelus > Mustelus asterias. The sequence goes on along the minus strand of NC_135807.1, from coordinate 113,607,216 downwards.
TGGAGAGATTTTTGTTGGGTAAGAGGAGGTTTCTTAAGGTTAAGCTTTCTCAAATCAAGTGGGATAGTTGAAACATTACTTCTACCTCAAGATCCTTAAAGATCCAGGACTGAATCATACATAACTTTTATATGTCTTCCAACAGTTAAAAATTACAGTCAAACGTTATAATATAACCAAACAATTCTGGGTATTTTAAACTATACATTGTGATATATGTTTGCCTGATCCTGCTGTATATTAGTTAGTGGAAGAAGTTAGTTATAATTGCTTAGAATCTACAGCGCAGAAACATACCATTCACACCACATGGTTTATGTTGTTGCTTATACTTCACACAAGCCGCTTCCTACTTTCGCCCCACATTCCATTTTCACTTCTCCTTCGTGTTGGTTTCAAACAATCTACATCTAACACTCAAGCAAGAAAACTATACAGATCCTTTCACAATTTAATGATTTTAAACATCCAATAGATCTCCTATTTGTCTTTATTCCAGAGAAAATAGTGGGTTAACTCAGTTCTTCTTGATTGTCACATCCTTTCCAGTCTGAGAAGATACTTTGTGTACTTTCTCCTGAATTTGCCTCAGATATACCTGATATTGTGAGGTACATGGGGAGATATGCTCTTGTGGTGTAACACAGTAATGGTAGGATGCAGCTGAATACAATTTAGCAAGAAATCTTGATCTCAGGAGTGAGGTTTCTTGAAGATGCCAAGAAGAGGGGATGCACTTTTTCAGAAAGAGGCAATGTACCAAACTGGAGTCACAGATCAAAACTTGGCACTTGCTGAGTTGAAATGTGACTGTGGTGGTCATCAGACAAATGAGGCTCAGCTAAGGTACCTTTCACCAGATCAAATAGCTGATCAACTCTTAATGTTGAGAATCACGCATGAGAGACAATGTTGACATGAGGTAACTGATGACTGCTGGTATGTGGAATTGTGCCTGTAAGGAAAAGGTTAGAAAAATAATTATATGGGTCCTGATATGCATCATCAGCCTTTTCCTCTTTCAATATTACTATGTAACTATTCTGTGGACGCATAGCAGAGTGATCTAGATTAATTTTCAGGTCTTATTTTTCTCAATCTTAAGGGAAAATGGCTTATCTCCAATTATACAGTCTTTCCAACAGCTGGTGAGAATCAGGATTATGATCCTCACCCAGCCTTACTGTGTTGGTTACTGGGTCACCTTTGCTTTGTCTAATTCGTTGATATGTTCCAGCAATGGGTATTTCACTATGAAACCATTATCAGATGTAATGACTGATTTGCTTATCTGTCTCTCACAGGTTATTTGTGATAAAATTTTCCGTCCCTTGTTTGCGCCACGGCTAAGTGAACTTCGGGTGTACCATCCATTGCAATCCCAGCTGTATGAAGCCGTCCAGAGGTGTGCTGAGCTGTCCAACCATGGCAGCGTGGACAAGAAGACAATGGAGGTTACATTCTCTGAACTGCACAATTTGTTCAAGGCCTGTCAAAGAGATCTATAAAATTAATATAACAAATTGACTATCCGAGATGTTACTATTGGAACTTGCTATTGAACAGTGAACCTTTTCATGCAATAGTTCAGTTATACTTCAGGGAAAACGGTATGTTCTGTTTAAGGATGGGCGACAGACTCAACTGAGAATCAAAAATGAACTATTTTAAGTTACTTCTGGCTCAATTTTAATGCAGCTAAAAAAAAATGCTGCCCCCACTACCTGCTCCTGCTTATTAGCACTGTGCATTTCAGTGTGGGCAAGCCCCTGTATTACCCACCCACGGTACTAATTCTGCACTGCTGCTTGAGAGGCATGGGGCATCTGACAGTATTTCCTCAAAAGGGATGTACTCTTCAAAAGCATCTGGAAGAGGTTCTTGTTGCTGGGAAGACCTAAAGGAAAGAGGAAAGGCACAAGTGTTGGGATGGCAATGCCAGGCTGAACAGTAACACTTGAATGGGTTTGACCATACTGCTTGAGGGTTTGAGCTTGGCTGAAGGGGCAATTGTTTGTGGTACACAGTGAGGTCCAAATGATAAGCAGTCACACAGCTAAGAGAAATTACTAGCTTCACCATTTCCAATGGCATTAGCTCTTGTGTCCCACTGTACCTCATGTTCACCTGGTAAAGACCACAAAGTTGAGTACTCCATCCCAGAATGAAGGCATGTTGAACAGCAGATAAGGGCGTAAATTAGGGAAGATGTCAAGTAGAAGTTGCAAGTTCTGCAATTGCTATCAGGTCGGAAGAGCAGGCTGTTAATAAAAACATTGGAGAGAGCAAAAGCAGGTGCATAAGGAGCGAGAATAAGCAACAGTACAGTGTGACCTCTGCCAACATCACCTCCAAGGAGATGTCTGAAATGCTGTGGTCAACCTTTTCCTTCCACCGAATTATCCAACAGAATCAAACTGTGAACACAAAACAGTGTTTACATTCGGTGAACACAACCTTCCTTTAAGAGGTGTATTCATCCTTGAAATATACCACCTTGGGAGCTCAGCAAAGGTTTTGCAAAAAGGGTGATGGGTGTTCTGCTGCCTATGAGATTGACCAACCACAACAGTCATATGGGAACAAGGCCTAGCAGGTATAATTGATTGGGCCTTGAGCAGTGGTACCTCCCATCTCAGCATACACCGATTCAACACTTGGTTTCACATCATCATACTGTATGTTTGTGAGCTTTGCAGCATCATGTGTTAATGCCACCTAGCAATTTCTCTGATCACAGAGGCTACTGGAGAAAGCACAGTGGGGGTAATTTTGAGTTTGGGCAATAGTCTTAAAACAGTCAACATCCGATCTCACTTTTCATTTTCATTGACGTCAAAGTCAAAATTATCCCCATTGTGTTTTATCTGCAGCCCTAATGGATTATCTGAATTGCCTGAAGGATCTTGGAGCCTAGCCAGATGCTGAAAAAAGTTCATGTCTCACTAGCTAGAATTTTGTGCCAATTTTTCATTTGAATGCATTTTCAGCAGGGCTAAAAACCACAGTTGTTATTCAATACTGTTCAACTTAAATGTCTATTGAACTTTTTTGGAATGGAGTTTCTGTGTACAAGGTGATTGTCACATATAGGCAGATAGGATATTTATAAAATACAAGCCTCTGTTTTTGATGGAAGTATCTTGCGTACAGCTTACAAATAAAGAACTTATGCAGAAACTGAAAAATATTGGGTGCTGTTAAAATTATATGCTTTATAGTAACTGTACTTCCTGGAGCCAGTTTGGCATCAAAGTTATCTTTCATTTTACTAGAATACTGCACTCTAAGGCACAATAATTGAGTGAAAATTATTATTTTTCTCTTGCTAAAATTGAAGGTTTAGAGATCGGAGTTTCCTTTCTATATATTCAGATTGACTGTGGATGGTACAACTCAGAATGACAAGTCACAGCTTTATGCCACTGATTTGTTCTAATGCTTTTATAATAATCATCTGGCTGTTGTTGATCCTCCTGCATAAACCTGACTTGTCACGAATTCTCTATAAGCAATGATCTTCAATGTAAAGTTAACTATGCCTGTGTAATGAGGCACACTATGCATCATTAACATACAATTGCATTAATACAGCCACATAATGTTCCTTTTCCAGTTATTTTTATAGTGGTCTTGACCTCTTTATTTTATTTTTTTTATCTTACACTGGCTAATGCCTCAGTTAAATGAGAACAGATGTATTTTATATAAATGTATATTTAAATGCTAATATTGTTTGCCAGTGCAAATTCAACCAATTCTGGAAAATGCGAAAGCAGATTGTTGTTATGTTGCTATTTTATGTCACCAGACTAAAGTAACCCTTTTTGCTTTCTTATTGGCCTGACTCACCCTGAAGATCCAGTTTGTTCTTGTGTAAGTTTCTGTGGTGATCATTGGTGGCCAATTTACAGACTTAGCCCAGGATAGAAAACAATGCAAACTGAGTACGGAAACTTTTCCCATTGTTCAAAACATTTATTGTTATTATAGATTTCATAACAGTTACATGCTCAAAAATATGCGCTCAAAGAGTGTGCCAAACCAGCTGGCGGAATACACAGTAGTCCTCACTAATTGAAGGACAAAAGGCGCTTTTATACATAGATTTTTTTGTGTTGCAGTTTGGGGATAGCAACCACTGTGCTCTGGCCTCCACTGCTTAGAATTGTCATTATGTGCCAGTCATTGCAGACCAGCTGGGCTTGACTCAGTACTATGTAAATACCCATTGCTGAGGACTATAAGCCTGGTTATGTACACTTAGCACATGCAACAATAAGTGTTTAATTTGACAGTAGATTTTTATATTTACTCGCCTCTGAAGTGTTAATAGATTTTAGTTTCTATCTGGCTCATGATGGCTCCTATGACTCCAGTTTAAATACAAGGCATTCAGAGAATTGGCATCCATGTTTCAAGAAAATGAAGACCTCCATTCCAGTGTTGTTGACGTCCAGTAAAAGGCAGATTCTATCTTGTTCCTGTTATTTTTCTCATTCGTAACTGTTTTCCTGGAATCTGATTGAAATAAATGGTCATCTGTGGAGTCAAAAGTATTCTCCCCTGAAAATGAAACCATGTTCAGCGATTACAAAATAGGCATCCAATATTGCATGGCTTTGAATCAAAATCAAAAGAATCCTCAGACTGATTTAAAATATGAGGCCCATTTCTGTAAAATGTTACATGTAAGTTCAATATACGCTTTCAACAAAAATATTATGTTACTGAAGATTTTAGTAAATTAAGGCAAGTAGATGTTGAGCAAAGCATTCCTAACTGTGTGAAAAACAGTGTTACTTTATAGTCTGCTATGAACCATTGAATGATTAGAGCACAGCAGGAAGCCATTTGGCCCATTTTATCTGTTCTGGCACTCTGCAAGAACATCTCAACTCGTCCCAGTACCCCGTGCCCGTTTCCCAATTTTTCTCTTCAGATAATTTTTGCATTCCCTTTTGAAACCACAATTGAATTTGTCTACACCCCACTCTCAGGCAATACTTTCTTGATCCTAACAACTCGCTGCATGAAAAAGATTTTCTTCATAGAAATCATAGAAACCCTACAGTGCAGAAAGAGGCCATCTGGCCCATCGAGTCTGCACCGACCACAATCCCACCCAGGCCCTACCCCCTTATCCCTGCACATTTACCCGCTAATCCCTCTAACCTACACATCTCAGGACACTAAGGGGCAATTTTAGCATGGCCAATCAATCTAACCCGCACATCTTTAAACTGTGGGAGGAAACCGGAGCACCCGGAGGAAACCCACGCAGACCAGGAAGAATGTGCAAACTCCACACAGACAGTGACCCAAGCCGGGAATCGAACCCAGGTCCCTGGAGCCATGAAGCAGCAGTGCTAACCACTGTGCTACCATGCCACCCCATTTTGCTTTTGATTCTTTTGCCTAAATTGGTATCATCAGGTTCTTGATCCTTCCACCAACGACAACGCTCTGTCCAGACCCTTCATGATTTTGAACTCCTCTATAAAATCTCCTCTTCACCTTCTCTTCACAAAGAAGAACAGCACAGCTTCTCTAGCAGAGGTGCAGAAGAGGATTCTGGGAGAAGTCAACTCAGTCACCTCGACTGTTCTGTAGGTAGCCGAAGAACTGGTGTCAAGGAGCGGTTAAGCCCGAGACACTACATGGGTGTTTCCCTCCATCCCTCCTCCTCTAAACAAAACAAAAGGCACTTTGAGGAGGACAAGTAAAGTAAAAGCAAGGAGGCCTAGCTGAGAGGAGCAGCCCGCGAGACCCGAATCGGCACCCAGGAGGCAGAGACTGAGGGTGGTAAGTGTATAAAAAGAGCTCAAGGTGGACTTTGTGGCTTAGTCCTTTCCCAGAAGGCCTAGCTGAGAGGAACTGCCCATGAGACCCAAATCGGCACCCCATTTTCAGCAGCAGCGGGAGAACCCGGTTAGATCTGAATTGGAATATTGTGAGCAGTTTTGGACCCCATACCTAGGGAAGTAGGGGTCCAGAGAAGGTTCACAGGAATGATCCCAGGAATGTACGGTTTGTCATATGAGAAGTGGTTGAGGAGTCTAGGTCTATACTCAATAGAGTTTAAAAGGATGAGGGAGGTTCTAATTGAAACCTACAGAATACTGAGAGGCCTAGATAGAGTGGACGTGGAGAGGATGTTTCCACTAGTGGGAGAGACTAGAACTCGAGGGCACAACCTCAGAGTGAAGGGACGCTCCTTTAAAACTGAGATGAAGAGGAATTTCCTCAGCCAGACGGTGGTGAATCTGTGGAACTCAGAAGCCTGTGGAGGCCAGGTCATTGAGTGTCTTTAAGACCGAGTTGGATAGGTTCTTGATCAACAATGGGATCAAGGAGAAGGCAGGAGAATGGGGATGAGAATCACATCAACTATGATTGAATGGTGGAGCAGACTTGATGGGCTGAATGGCCTAATTCTGCTCCGATATCTTATGATCAAATGGTCTAACCTTCAGGATTACCTCCTGCTGAATGCCAGGCTGTCAAAAGAGAGAGAAGCTCCTGATTGGTTCTTTATAAACCAAGTGATCTGTGTCCTTACCCGTTCATTCCCAGGTTCACAGGAGTAGAATCTGAGCTACAGTTTGTAAGGTAAGAGGTTTTTTTTCACATTTACCAGAGGGTAGCAAGCTAGACTTAATATTTATACCAACCTGTACTAATCAGGAGGCACATTAATTTTAGGGGCCTATTTGTGACAAGATCAGCAGTAATTTTTAAGTGCCTAACTAGTATTCAGTTTTTAATCTAACAACCAATAGAAGGAGAAGGATGTCAATGGCGGGGTTGTGTGCTACTCCTGTGAGATGTGAGATATCGTGGACATTTCAAGTGTCCCTGAGGAATACACGTATGGGAAGTGCATCCAGTTGCAGATGCTCGCCGAATGCATGGATTGGTTAGAGCAGCAACTGGAAGCACTGGGGAGCACACAATTAGCTGAAATTGTTATAGATAATAGCTACAGAGATGAGTCACACCCAAGGTGCAGGAAAATAGATGGATGACAGCCAGACGGGGTAGGCAGCCAGTGCAGGGGTCCCCTATGGCTATCCCGCTATCTAACAGGTATGCAGCTTTGGATACTGATGCGGAGGAAGGTCCTTCAGGGGACAGCGAAGGAACCACGGCTGGCCCTGCTGCACAGAGGGGGGTACAAAGCACGGCAAAACAAAAGTGATAGGGGATTCAACAGTCAGGGGCACAGATAGGCACTTCTGTGGCTGCAAAAGGGACTCAAGGATGGTAGTTTGCCTCCCTGGTGCCAGGGTCATGGATGTCTCTGAGTGGGTACAAAGCATCGTAAAATGGGAGGGAAGTCAGACAGATGTCATTGTCCACACTAGCATGAATGACAGGTAGAAAGAGTACCGAGGTCCTGCAACAGCAATTTAGGGAGTTGGGTAGAAGATTAAAAAGCAGGACCTCAAGGGTAGTAATTTCAGGATTACTCCCCATGCCACGTGCTAGTGAGGCTGGGAACAGGAAGATAGTGCAGCTGAACACGTGGCTAAAGAGCTGGTGCAGGAGGGAGGGCTTCAGCTTTGTGGATCACTGGAGTGTCTTCCAGGGAAGGTGGGACCTGTACAAGAAGGACAGGTTACACCTGAACTGCAGGGCACTAATATCCTGGCAGGGAGGTTTGCTAATGTGGTTTGGGTGGGTTTAAACTAGTGTGTCAGGGGGTGGGAATCAGAACAGTAGGTCAGCAAGTGTAGAGACTGGGGATGAGCATGGGACCAAGGCCAGGCTAGCTAAGAGGAAGAGCAGGCTGGGGGAGGTTGAACTCAGTAGGCCTAGTGGCCTGGAGTGCATCTGCTTCAATGCAAGGAGTATAACGGGTAAGACAGATGAACTTAGAGCCTTTATTCATGCGCGGAACTTGGATGTGATTGCGGTAACGGAGACTTGATTATAAGGGGGACAGGACTGGCACATAAATATTCCGGGATATAGGTGTTTTAGGCCAGACAGAGGGGAAGGCAAAAGAGGTGGGGGAGTTGCAATACTGGTTAGGGAACATATTACTGCTGTACAGAAGTGGACACCTTGGAAGAATCATGTAACGAGGCACTGTGGATAGAGCTCAGAAGCAGGAAGGGGGTAGTCACTATGATGGGGGTGTACTACAGGCCTCCCAACAGCCCACGGGATGTTGAAGAATGGATATGATGGCAAATTCTGGACAGATGTAGAAATAATAGGGTTGTTGTAGCAGGAAACTTTAATTTTCCTCATATTGACTGGAAATTCCTTAGAGCTAGGGGGCAATTTGTTAAGTGTGCCCGGGAAGGTTTTTTTGAACAATAGGTAGATTGTCCGACTAAAGACAATCTGGACCTGGTACTAGGGAATGAGCCTGGCCAGGTCATCAAAGTTGTAGTAGGAAAACAGTGGTTAGCATTGCTGCCTGACAATGCCAGGGACCCGGGTTTAATTCCGGGCTCGGGTCACTGTCTGTGCGGAGTCTGCACATTCTCCCCGTGTCTGTGTGGGCTTCCTCCGGATGCTCCAGTTCCTTCCATACTCCAAAGATGTGCAGATTAGCTTGATTGGCCATGCTAAATTGCCCCTTAGTGTCAGGAGGACTAGCAGGGAAAATATGTGGAGTTATGGGGATAGGGCCTGGGTGGTATTGTGGTCAGTCCAAACTCGATGGGCCAAATGGCCTCCTTCTGCACTGTAGGGATTCTATGTGGTGAACAGTGACCACAATTCCTTAAGTTTTCAGATACTCATGGAAAAGGAAAAGTGTTGTCCCTAAGGTTAAGGTGCTAAATTGGGGGAAGGGTAACTATAACCGGATTAGGCAGGATTTAGAGGCTGTTGTATTGGGGGAGGCTATTTGAGGGTAAATCCACATCTGGCATGTAGGAGTCTTTTAAAGAGCAGTTGATCAGAATGCAGGGCAGGCATGTGCCAGTGAAAAGGAAGGACAGGAAAGACATGATTCGGGAACCGTGGATGACCAGGGAAATTGCAAGTCTAGTCAAAAAGAAAAAGGATGCATACATGATGTCTAGGCAACCAAAAACAGATGAAGCACTTGAAGAATACAGGGAAAGCAGAAAAGAACTCAAACAGCGAGTTAGGAGGGCAAAAAAGGGTTACGAAATGTCCTTGGCAGGCAGGATTAAGGAGAATCCCAAGACATTTTATACATATATTAGGGACAAGAGGGTAGCTAGAGAAAGAGTTGGTCCATTCAAGGACAAAGGAGGGAAATTATGCATAGAACCAAAGGAAGTGGGTGAGATCCTTAATGAGTACTTTGCATCGGTATTCACAAAGGGGAGGGATACATTGATTGATGATGTCTTGGTGATTGCTGGGCCTCTAACAGAAATCTTTGTTTCCTCATTAGCCACAGGTGAATTCCCAGAGGACTGAAGAATGTTACCCTGTTATTTATGAAGGGTAGCAAGGAGAACCCAGGTAATTATAGGCCAGTGAGCTTGACGTCAGTGATAGTGAAATTGTTGGAGAAGATTCTTGGAGACAGAATCTATACACGTTTGGAACTGAATGGTCTTATTAGTGACAGACAGCATGGTTTTGTACAAGGGACGTCATGTCTCAATAATTTGATTGAGTTTTTTGAGCAGGTGTCAAAAATGATTGACGAGGGAAGGGCCGTGGATGTTGACCACATTGACTTTAGTAAAGCATTTGACAAGATCCCTTATGGCAGGCTGGTGCAAAAGGTTAAATCACACAGGATCAAGGATGAGCCAGCTAGATTGATTCAGAACTGGCTTAGCCATAGAAGTGGAGATGCTGGCGTTGGACTGGGGTAAACACAGTAAGAGTTTTAACAACACCAGGTTGAAGTCCAACAGGTTTATTTGGTAAGATGGAGTGGAAATTTGCTCTCAAACAGGGCATACAGAGACACAAAATCAAGTTACAGAATACTGATTAGAATGCAAATCTCTACAGCCAACCAGTTCTTAAAGATACAGACAATGTGAGTGGAGGAGGGAGCATTAAGCACAGGTTAAAGAGATGTGTATTGTCTCCAGACAGGACAGCCAGCAAGTCCAGGGGGCAAGCTGTGGGGGTTATTGATAGTGTGACATAAAGCCAACATCTCGATTTAGGCCGTCCTCATGTGTGCGGAACTTGGCTATCAGTTTCTGCTCAGCGACTTTGCGCTGTCGTGTGTCATGAAGGCCACCTTGGAGAACGCTTACCCGAAGATCAGAAGCCGAATGCCCGTGATCTTCGGGTAAGCGTTCTCCAAGGCGGCCTTCACGACACACGACAGCGCAAAGTCGCTGAGCAGAAACTGATAGCCAAGTTCCGCACACATGAGGACGGCCTAAACCGAGATGTTGGCTTTATGTCACACTATCAGTAACCCCCACAGCTTGCCCCCTGGACTTGCTGGCTGTCCTGTCTGGAGACAATACACATCTCTTTAACCTGTGCTTAATGCTCCCTCCACTCACATTGTCTGTATCTTTAAGAACTGGTTGGCTGTAGAGATTTGCATTCTAATCAGTATTCTGTAACTTGATTTTGTGTCTCTGTGCCCTGTTTGAGAGCACATTTCCACTCCATCTGACGAAGGAGCAGCGCTCCGAAAGCTAATGGTATTTGCTACCAAATAAACCCGTTGGACTTTAACCTGGTGTTGTTAAAACTCTTACTTAGCCATAGAAGGCAGAGGGTAGTGGTGGAAGGGTGTTTTTCTGAATGGAGGTCTGTAACTAGTGGTGTTCCACAGGGATCAGTGCTGGGACCTCTGTTGATTGTAATATATAGGGGCAACATGGTGGCACAGTGGTTAGCACTGCTGCCTCACAGCGCCAGGGACCCAGGTTCGATTCCGGCCTAGGTCACTGTCTGTATGGAGTTTGCATTTTCTCCCTGTGTCTGCATAGGTTTCCTCCCACAATCTAAAGATGTGCGGGTTAGGTTGATTGGCCATGCTAAATTGACTCTAGTGTCAGGGGGTTAGCAGGGTAGGTGCGTGGAGCTACAGGAATAGGGCCTGGGTGGGATTATGGTCAGTACAGACTTGATGGGCCGAATGGCCTCCTTCTGTACTGTAGGGATTATATGACTTGGAAGAAAATGTAGCTGATCTGATTAGCAAGTTTGCAGATGATACTAAGATTGCAAGATTTGTGGATAGTGATGAAGATTGTCAAAGAATACAGCAGGATATAGATAGCTGGAAAATTGGGTAGAGAAATGGCAGATGGAATTTAATCCGGACAAATGCGAAGTGATGCATTTTGGTAGATCCAATTGAGGTGAGAGCTATAAAATAGATAGCAGAACCATTGGGAGCATAGACACACAGAGAGATCTGGGAGTACGGGCCCACAGATCCTTAAAAATGGTAGCACAGGTGGAAAAGGTGAAGAAAAACACGTATGGCATTCTTGCTTCATTGGCCGGGGCATTGAGTATAAAAGTTGGCAAATTATGTTACTTATATAAAACGTTGGTTAGGCAACATTTGGAATCTGTGTCCAATTCTGGTCACCACACTACCAGAATGATATGGAGGCTTTGGAGGGAGTACAGAAAGGTTTATAAGGATGTTGTCTGGTAGGGAGGCTATTAGCTAAAAGGAGAGATTGAATAAACTGGGATTGTTCTCCCTGGAAAGAAGGAGGCTGAGGGGCAATCTGATAGAAGCTCATAAAATTATGAGGGGCATAGATCAGGTGAATAGTTAGAAGCTTTTTCCCAGGGCAGAAATGACAATCACAAGGGGGCAGAAGTTCAAGGTAAGGGGGGAAAAGGTTCAGTAGAGATGTGTGGGAGAAGTTTTTTTTTACACAGAGGGTGGTGGGGGCCTGGAATGCATTGCAAAGTGAGGTGATTGAGGCAGACATGTTAGTGATATTTAAGACTTATCTGGAAAGACACATGAACAGGCAGGGAATAGAGGGATACAGTTGGTTATTCTCTAGGAAGGACAACATGATCGGCGCAGGCCGAAGGGCCTGTTCCTGTGCTGTACTGTTCTTTGTTCTTTGTCTAGCTATGTAACTGAAGTTCCTCCTTCCTAGAACCATTCTTGTAAATCTCTTCTGCACCCTCTACAACACCTCCACATCCTGGCTAAAGTGTGGTGGCAAGAATTGTACATAATACTCCAGTTGAGGGTGAACCAGTGTTTTATGAAGGTTCATTATAACTTCCTTGCTTTTGCAATTTATGCCCCCGTTAATAAAGCCTAGGATTCCATATGTCTTATCCACTTTCTCAATCTACACTGCCACCTTCAAAGATTTGTGCACAAGTACCTCCAAACCACGCTGCTCCTACACCTCATTTAAAATTGTTCTCTTTATAGAATCATAGAACCCCTGCAGCGTAGAAGGAGGCCATTCAGGCTATCAATTTTGCACTGACTCTCCAACAGAGCTTTTTACCCTGGTTCACTCCCTCCCTATCTCTGTAACCCCACCCATTTACCCTGCTAATTCCCCTGACACTAGGGACAATTTAGCATGGCCAATCCACCTAACCTTCACATCGTTGGATTGTGGGAGGAAACAGAGCACCCAGAGGAAACCCACAGAGAGAGAATGTGCAAACTCCACACAGACAATGACCCAAGGTTGGATTGAACCTGGGTCCTTGGCGCAGTGCTAATCATTGTGCCACCGTGCTGGCCACGTTTCTATTGCCTGTCCTCATTTTTCATACCAAAATGTAACACTTGTATGTGTTTAATTTCATCTGCCACATATTCACCCATTCCACCAGCTGTTTATGTCCTCTTGAAGTCTATCACTAATGGACACTTGCACTTCCTCCATTATAGGTGCAATATTTAACTGGAAAAAAAGTGTCCGTTTGTTTTCAGTGGAAAGAAAGTGAAAAGTGAAAAATCTAAAACAAGAAACTGCCCACTTCTGTTTTTAGCAAACGATGACAAATCTGCTTACAGGAGGCAATTCTGCCAATAAAACATTTTTAGGAGGCTGCATGCTTTTATTTGTAAGAAGTTTAACAACACCAGGTTAAAGTCCAACAGGTTTATTTGGTAGCAAAAGCCACAAGCTTTCGGAGCCTTAAGCTCATTCTTCAAGTGAGTGGGAAATCTGTTCACAAACAGGGCAAATAAAGACACAAGCTCAATTTACAGAATAATGTTTGGAATGTGAATACTTACAACTAATCAAGTCTTTAAGGTACAAGCAATGTGAGTGGGGAGAGCATTAAGACAGGTTAAAGAGATGTGTATTGTCTCCAGCCAGGACAGCCAGTGAGACTCTGCAGGTCCAGGCAAGCTGTGCGGATTACAGATAGTGTGACATGAACCCAAGATCCCGGTTGAGGCCGTCCTCATGTGTGCGGAACTTGGCTATCAGTTTCTGCTCAGCGACTCTGTGCCGTCGTGTGTCGTGAAGGCCGCCTTGGAGAATGCTTACCCAAATATCAGAGGCCGAATGCCCGGGACCGCTGAAGTGCTCCCCAACAGGAAGAGAACAGTCTTGCCTGGTGATTGTCGAGCGGTGTTCATTCATCCGTTGTCGCAGCGTCTGCATGGTTTCCCCAATGTACCATGCCTCGGGACATCCTTTCCTGCAGCGTATCAGGTCGACAATGTTGGCCGAGTTGCAAGAGTATGTACCGTGTACCTGGTGGATGGTGTTCTCACGGAAGATGATGGCATCTGTGTCGATCCGGCACGTCTTGCAGAGGTTGCTGTGGCAGGGTTGTGTGGTGTCGTGGTCACTGTTCTCCTGAAGGCTGGGTAGTTTGCTGCGGACAAAATTGTCCGTAGCAAACTACCCAGCCTTCAGGAGAACAGTGACCACGACGTAACAGCAACCTCTGCAAGTCGTGCCGGATCATCGACACAGATGCCATCATCTCACATGAGAACACGTGATATGCAGAACAGCTTTCCTCCAATGGACCGACCATGAACAGTGTGATATGTTGGAAAGGAGATCACTGGCGGGGGAAAGTGGAGCTCTATCGGCTTTCTGGATAGCACTTGTCTCTTGGATATGTTTGGCAGTATATGAGTGTCCCAGTGTTGGTGTGGCCAAAGAAGATGTGAACTGATCAGTTTTCTCCTAACCTAGATGACCTGTCCATGGTATGGTGTGTGCTGGATGGAGAATGAGTGGTCTTCAAGAGGAAAGTACAACAAGACATTTGCTCTTTTCCCCCTCAACATTCAGAATCCCCCCATCAACCAAGAAACTGTCCCCACCCAGTTAATCAGTAGGACCCTCCCTTTCCCTGCCCTCTTAAAGAATGGTGCCAATGAGGAATCAGACTGCTGGAGCTGTCGTAGTCCGATGGTACTGCCCATGAGTCAACATTTAACTCTAACATGGTAGCCTCAAGAGGAGGCGAGCCCTACCTCTCCTCTAGCTGGTGCTGTCGTTGGGATTTCCCGAACCTTTCAGTTCCCCCCTGAAACAAGCTGTACACAAATGTGGGAAGTGTTGTAATCTCGCTTTTGTTTGAGAGCAAGTTACAACAGGGCAACAAACTTCCACCCATTATTCCCCTTGTAACAAGTCATGCAGGATAGGAATGTCTCTACCTAGAACAAGCTCACTGGGAAAATTTTTCACCATTGCTATGTTTAATAAGTAAATCTAATCATGAATAGCAACAGTAATCTCCGTCATGGGGTACTGCTTGGTTTCACCATGTACACACTGTATGATGACTGTAATCAATGTTGGGATCTGTAACATGACATTTCTCAATGAGTGAGAGAGCTACATTTGTCCAGTAGTGAACTAACAGTCTTTCCATTGATATTCACTAATAACTCAACAGGATAGTGTTAATGTTTCCCACATCAACATCACAAGGCACATAGCAAAAATTGGATATCTTTGGTTTTTGAAGAAGATACGTAGCCTACCCCTTTCCTTTATAAACAATAGTACAACATTAGCATGGTGGCACAGTGGTTAGCACTGCTGCCTCTTAGCGCCAGGGACCCGGGTTTAATTCCAGTCTCGGGTCACTGTCTGTGTGGAGTTTGCACATTTTCCCCAGTGCTCCAGTTGCCTCCCCCAGTTCAAAGATGTGCAGGTTAAGTTGATTGGCCATGCCAAATTGATACTAGTGCCAGGGGGATTAGTAGGGTAAATACATGGGGTTATGGGAATATGGCCAAGGTGGGATTGTGGTCAGTGCAGACTTGATGGGCCAAATGGCCTCCTTCTGCACTCAGTGACTAGCAGACCTCCAGTCCGCCAGCACCACATCCATGACCAGAGAGCATTGGCAGCTTCAGATACATTTAGTTGGGACTGGAGATTTATTCATTTTCAAGATGTTAAACCATTTAATACTTCTTCAATCACCATGTTATCTTGATACTTGGTATGTATCAGGGAAATTGCACAGATAAGTGAAACAGCGCAGACACGATGGGCTGAAGGGCCTCAGTTTGTGCTGTAAAATTCTATGGGTGGGATTTTACGGCCTCGCTTGTCCCAGAACCAAAAAATGGACATTTCCGTGGTCTGCCGCTCACCTGCTCTGATTCCCGTGGTGGGCGGGATGGGAAAATTCCGCCCAATGACTCAGTGCAGCTGATGGTCACATTAACTTAAACTGTTCAATACATTTTACTTGAGTGAATCCAAAGCGAGCATGAAAAGTGTTAAAAGGCTAGTTTCTTTTGTAATCATCTGTTATTTTTCTTAAACTGATGAATCATAGCACAGTTCAACATGAGCAAAAGAACCAGAGTGAATAACAGGGAAACTGCAAATCATTTACTCAAAGCTATTGTGGTGTATAGATTGATTCTAACTTTACTTTAAAAGTATCCCCAAAAGGAATTTGGTGCATTACAATTAAAGCAGAACCAGGAAGCAAGAGGTAAAGATAGGATGTGGCAGAGAGGGCTGGAGGCTGTATGTATAACAAAAGGAACAAGTGAAGGAACTTGTAGAGAAATAAGCTGTTTTTGTAAATTTGTAGATTTCTAATCAAGAAAGGAAACTTGTTAAATACCATGTTCTCTGGCCAGAACGCTTTGTGATATAGTTAGAAACATTCAATGAACTTGGAATTGAAAGCAAGCTATGAGTTGAATATGGATTAAAGGCATCATTATGAAAGAGTGGAAAGAAATAATTAATGGGTGCATAAATGTAGCTCTAGCGCTGGAGAAAGGTCACTATTGCTGCCCTATTCATAAAGGGATTGCCCTGCTGTCTGATGGTACATTAAATACTCAAGTTAATAGCTTTTTCCATAAGCATTTGCTGCACTTGAGGGAAACTAAATTGGTAAGTTGTTAGTGTCACTGTTGAATCATTAATAAAATAATAATTTTGTTCATGCTGTTTGGAACCTGATGTCTTGCTCTTGGACAACAACAACGGCAATATTGGTTGTAAGAGCAATAGTGACAATGAGAGTCAAGCATGTTGGGAACTTTGGTCAAGTTATAATTAAACACAGGTTAAAAGGCTGCAGTGAGTCATGACCTGGCCTGTGAGCTGTGACCTGACACTTCCTGGGTTGATGATGTGGAGATACTGGCGTTGGACTAGGGTGGGCACAGTAAGAAGTCTCACAACACCAGGTTAAAGACCAACAGGTTTCTTTGGTATCACGAGCTTTCAGAATGCTGCTCCTTCATCAGGTGAGTGACGACATTCACCTGATGAAGAAGCAGTGCTCTGAAAGCTTGTGATACCAAATAAACTGTTCGACTTTAACCTGGTGTTGTAAGACTTCTTACTATGCCAACTTCCTGTGTTGATCAAATAAGGATAGTTGTTTGGGCTATACTAGACAGATCAGAGCCATTGTTACATATATGGTGAGGCTATGTAATTTTCATGCAGCTTGGTAAAAATAGAATTGTTTACGAATAACTCCGTTGGCCATGATGAAACATTGTGATCGGTTTCCGGTGATGTCATTGGCTGAGTGGCAGAAGGTTGGGAAAGTTTGGGGATAAAGAGATGTGTTTCAGCCTTTGTCTCCAGCAATAACTCTCCACCATTGCAAAATGTGCCCGGGAAGAACATCTTCAGAGAAGACAGAAGAACCATGAAGAAGAATCCACATTGGGAACGGACCTGGCCAGTTTGCTCAAACCAGATAGTATTCGGTTTCAGTCATAAGTTTCGAGTTAATGTTAAAATGAAATGAATATAGTGTTGCAACTGTTGAGTTTGGTACCTAAAGTGTTAAATAAAGCAAAGGTTTTGCTTAAGTGAATTTGAGTTGACTCCTGTCCTTTGATATTTTATACTAAAATAAATACCTGGAAAGAGATTTAAGTTTAGAGCCAGATAACAATGTGGTGTTCATGGGCACCATCGAGGCCTTCCATGCCTGTTGGGCACCGCAGGGACAAGAGTGCCCTATCGATCCCACTAATCGACCCCTGTGGGTGGCATAGTCGCAGAGTGGTTAGCGCTGCTGCTTCACAGCGCCAGGGACCCGGGTTCAATTCCTGGCTTGGGTCACTGTCTGTGTGGAGTCTGCACGTTTTCCCCGTGTCCGCTGGGTGCTCTGGTTTCCTTGTGCTGGTTAGGTGCATTGGCCATGCTAAATTCTCCCTCAGTGTACCCAAACAGGCACTGGAGTGTGGCAACTAGGGGATTTTCACAGTAACTTAATTGCAGTGTTAATGTAAGCCTACACGTGACACCAATAAATAAACTTCTAACTTTTTAACTAATCACATTTTGGTTTAATGCTTTAAGTTTCACTTGTGCTTTGCTTTTGTTTAGGGCAGTTCACCTTTAAGGAGCTGGCCCCTTTTATATTGTCCCTCAGCTGGTCAAATTTAGTTTAACTGGTTAACTGAAAAGAGTTGGACAGCATTCCTGTTTTGGGTTTATTATGATGTGGAGATGCCAGCATTGGACTGGGATAAACACAGTAAGGAGTCTAACAACACCAGGTTAAAGTCCAACAGGTTTATTTGGTAGCAAACACCTCTACCTTTCGGAGCGCTGCTCCTTCGTCAGGTGAGTGGGAGTTTGGTACCTAACTCCCACTCACCTGACGAAGGAGCAGCGCTCCGAAAGGTAGTGGCGTTTGCTACCAAATAAACCTGTTGGACTTTAACCTGGTGTTGTTAGACTCCTTATTGGGTTCATTACCACAACATTCTATGTGATGAATTTTTTCTTTTAGTCAGTTTACCTAATCCAGCAGCTGGACTCCAGCTCCACTTCCTGAAGCTGCTGTTAGCAGTAACTTAGTCGAACACGCTCTAGATTGAACTAGTGATTTTGACAGTCTCATTTCCATGCTCATTTGCCCAGTATTTTTAATTAAATGCGTAAGGATAAGTTTGAGGGAAGAATGTCACAGGAGCTGGCACTAAGACTGAGAATCAGTCAGAAAGAATAGCAGGAATTATTGGGCTTGTTGTAGCCAAAGGGTGAAACTGAATGGTTGTTGTGCTAATGGGGGCAGTCTGTTAGAAAGTCTGCGTTTAACACACAATTTGGAGTCTAATTACTCATTATCATAATTTGAACTCGCCTGGAGGTGCTGAACCAGTCACCTGCAGCTTTAGCACTCAACTACTGATTAACTGCAATTTTAAAGGAGCAATATATGTGGTCTCCACTGCTGAATGTATGGAACACTCTGGTTGGTACACAGTAAGAAGTCTCACAACACCAGGTTAAAGTCCAACAGGTTTGTGACGTGGTGAAGGTGAGAGAAATACACTTTCCAGGTGGATGAATTTATATACCTGAGTTTCAGGACAGACGCCAAACTTGGAGAATAAAGTTAAAGCAGAAAGAAAGTACCAGAGCCTAAAAATGTGTCGGAGTTAAAATCATTCTTAGGAAAGGTGAATTATTATGGTAGATTCCGACAAAACATGTCTACAACTTTAACCCCACTACAGCGATGGACATGGGGAGAGGCATAAAAAGAGGCTTTTGCTAAAATAAAGCAAGCCTTACAGGTATCAACACTGCTTGTAAATTTTGATCCAACCAAGCCATTGGTAGTGACCTGTGATACATCACCATGGAGTAGGAGCACTCCTGTCCAACAGGTGTCACAGGGAATAGAGAAGCCAATTGGATTTGTATGAAGAACCTTAGAAGATGCTGAGAAGAAGTATTCTCAAATTGACAGAGTGTGGTGGTAATTTATGCAGTGCAGAAGTTTAATCTATTTATATATATGGTAGACACTTCACCATAGTATCAGATCATAAATCGCTGTTGAGTTTATTCCAAGAAGATAAGCCAGTGCTATCAATTGCCTCAGCGAGAGTATAGAGATGGGCTTTATTGTTAAATTCTTACAGCTACTCTTTCCAGCATAGGCCGTAGACAGTACCGTCACTGCCTGCACCGCAAGATGTTGGCATTGCACCTGACAGAGGCTTTGCCGGTCTCAGTTACCTTTAAAAAAAACCTGGACTGAAAGGGACCAGTGCTGTCAAAATTTAAGAGGATGGTGATGCAAGGTTGGCACTATGATAAGTCAGAGAAGATCAGACATTACCTGTAGGATGGAGATAAAATGTGAGGTTGGTTAATTACTGTGGGGCTTGTATTATAGTGTCACCCCAGGGATGACGGTTTTTATTACAGAAGTTGCATGGTCCACACCCTGGATAAAGTAGGATGAAAGCACTTGCCCGAAGCTATCTTTGGTCAGCCAGTGCTCAAGTTGTGAAGCCCAGCAGTCATTGCTGTCACCAGCAAATATGCACCCATGGGAGTGGCCGGGTCTTTGATTTGATTTATTATTGTCACATGTATTGGTATACAGTGAAAAGTATTGTTTCTTGCGTGCTACACAGATAAAGCATACTGCTCATAGGGAAGGAAAGGAGAGGGTGCAGAATGTAGTGTTACAGTCATAGCTAGGGTGTAGCGAAAGATCAACTTAATGCAAGGTAAGTCCATTCAAAAGTCTGACAGCAGCAGGGAAGAAGCTGTTCTTGAGTCAGTTGGTACGTGACTTCAGACTTTTGTATTTTTTTCCCAATGGAAGAAGGTGGAAGAGAGTATGTCTGGGGTGATTATGCTGGCTGCTTTTCCGAGGCAGTGGGAAGTGTAGAAGAGTCAATGGATGGAAGGTTTGCATAATGGACTGGGCTTCATTCATGACCCTTTGTAGTTTCTTGTGGTCTTGGACAGAGCAGAAGCCATACCAAACTGTGATACAACCAGAAAGAATGATTTCTATAGTGCATCTGTAAAAGTTGGTGACAGGCATAGCAGACATGTCAAATTTCCTTAGCTTCCTGAGAAAATAGAGGCATTGGTGGGCTTTCTTAACTATAGTGTCAGCGTGGACGGACCAGGACAGGTTGTTTGTGATTTGTCATCTAAAAACTTGAAGCTCTTGACCATTTCCACTTTATTCCCATTGATATAGACAGGGGCACTACACTTCCAGAAGTTGAAGACTATCTCCTTTGTTTTGCTAACATTGAGGGAGAGATTATTGTCGTTGCACCTGTTCACCAGATTCTCTATTGGCTATGGGCAAAACCGCATTTAGATTTTGCAGGACATGGGACATATGTTTTTCATTGTGCTTGATGCATAATCAAAATGGGTGGATGTCCAACTCATGAAATCTACAACAGCCGCAGCCACCATTGACAAGTTATGGCAGATTTTTGCCATCCATGACATCCCAGAGGCCTTAGTGTTAGTCAATAGCACAGCATTTACAGCAGAAAATTTTGAATAATTTTTGTCAGAGTATTCACCAAGATTGGTCAGCTCCTTACCACCCAGCTTGAATGGTTTAGCAGAATGACCTGTACAAATGTTCAAATCATCCATGAAGAAGCAAGTTCAGAGACCACTGCTGTTACACTGGGCAAGTTTCTTATTGTTGTATAATGCAATGCCAAATGCGACCACAGGGGTTATGCCAGCTGCATTACTCATAGGACACCATCTACGAACCCATTAGGTTTTGGTATTTACAAATTTGGTGGGGAGGGTGGAGGCGAGGCAAGCCTCCCAGAAAGAAAACCATGACCCAAGAAAAAGGGACAGACTCTTTCAGGTCGGTGGTTTAGTTGTGGCCAGGAACTTTGATGATAGACCAACATGGGTGGCAGGCAAAATTGTGGAAAGAACAGAACCAGTCTCATACATTGTAGAAGTCACCATGTAAAAAAAGCATATGAATCATTTGAGGAAGAGAGTTGGGCTTGATCCAGGGGACCAACAGATGTGTCCTGCAGTGGACTCGCGTACCAGCCACTGTGGAGCCCAGTGTTTTCAGAAGACGAGGAGGAAGAAGCGACTGAGAAAGATGTTGACCCCGGATTGTTGAGTTTGCATTTTGCATCCGCCTGCTCAGATTCGATGCTCGCTGAAGGACCCAGTAATGAGTTGAGACATTCCTCCAGAGTCCAGGAGTTGTGAATTTGTGAATGGACTTTTCCCTTGGGTGTCCCTAATGTATTATTGTGTCATGCATGATGATGTTTCTTTTGCTTTCATTCATAAGTAGGCACGAGAGTTAGGGGGGAAAAGGAGTACAGTAACGCACCCTTTAAAGGGCAATCCTTTGCGGGCCACGTGATCAGGCTGAACCCTATGGAGAGACCATGCAGGAAGCCGAGCCAATCGGGAGCAAGGGTATGCATCCTGGGATGGGGATTAACCTTAGTTAGATCCAGGGAGAAGTGAGTAGACCTGTGTATTAGGTTTGTCAGAGCCTTATCGTGTCTATATATTATAATAGTTCATACACCGTTTCTTGTTGAAGCCACTATAAGTCACCTTGAATTTACTATAAGAAGCCTTCACAACCTTTTAGCAATTGACCTAAACAACTTTCCTAACAGGAACTAGATGATTGGAAGCAAATTAGTCTTTGCTGAGGATTTCAGCACCTATGTTCACTTGCTGTTCATTGCCAAGGATAATTTATTTTGCTGAGCTTAATTTATTTCTCAAATTCACTGAGGAGTTCGCCTAATAAATGTACGTACTCTGCTATTCTCCCTTACTGGATTCCAGGAGGAAAGGAAGTATGTGATCATAGGTTTTGCTGGTGTCTTCTCGGGAAGAATGGGAGGAAGATGTGGCCAACAAGAGCAACACCAGCTGCTGCAGGAGAGGGGAACGGGAAGACAAGCTGACCACTTCCTCCATGGGAACCTGCACATCCTGGCCTGTTGTCCTTAATCCTGATCCCTGCCACTGTGTACCATGATGTGGAGATGCCAGCATTGGACTGGGGTAAGCACAGTAAGAAGTCCCACAACACCAGGTTAAAGTCCAACAGGTTTGATCTCAAACCTGTTGCTGACCCTTTCAATCTGGCCATAAACCCAGAGATGGAGACCCCTGCTCCCTCACAGCAGAATGAAATTTATACCTCAAAATGATGATTGAAGGTTGGGGGTTAAGTGATCTTTGATCAATTCCACTATCTGGTCATAGAATCATAGAATCCCTACAGTGCAGAAGGAGGCCATTCGGCCCATCGAGTCTGCACCGACCACAATCCCACCCAGGCCTACCCCCACATATTTACCCGCTAATCCCTATAACCTACGCATCCCAGGACTCTAAGGGGCAATTTTTAACCTGGCCAATCAACCTAACCCACACATTTTTGGACTGTGGGAGGAAACTGGAGCACCCGGAGGAAACCCACGCAGACACAAGGAGAATGTGCAAACTCCACACAGACAGTGACCCGAGCCGGGAATCGAACACGGGACCCTGGAGCTGTGAAGCAGCAGTGCTAACCACTGCGCCACCGTGCCACCCTAAGTCTTTGGGCCTGATTTTCCCGCTGTTCATGCCAGCTGGATTCTCCTGTCCCATTGTAGTGAACGGGGATTTAGCTGAGTTCTCCATCCTCACTGGATGCACGACAGGTGAATGGCCAAAGAATTCTAGCCTTTGTTTCTGGAGCGTCAGGCAATGTTAAACTCCTCACTAGGCTGTAAGTTTATGGGCCACAGATTGTAAGTAATATTACCTTTCATTTTCCCACCACTGTGATCTCATTAGCTATGAAGAAGTAACGCAACCTTTCAAGGTATTGTCCCCAGCTCTCAACGTCTGGTAAAGCAGCTTAATCTTTCTGATTAAAGATATTTGTAGGGCTTCTCTGCCTGTTCTTTCTCAGCTTCGATGATCACTTTCCTTCCTCTCTAACTGCTCACTGCAATCTCCCAATGACCGACATTGTTTTTCCTTGTTGCCAGTATAGTAAAACCAAAATCGACTCATTATGGCTTCAACAATGAACAACTTATTAATATAACATATATACAAGATAAAGGTCTGACAGAACAGCAATACACATCTACTCTCTTCTCCTCCCTGCCTCCAACTGAGGTGCCCTCTCATCCCAGGATGCGCACCTTGTTCCCACTTGATTTGTCTTCCTGTGTGGTTTCTCTCTGGGGTCCGGCATGACCACGTGGCCTGTGAAGGACCGCCCCTTTAAAGGGGCCACATTACCGCACTCCATGATGAATATTAGTGGGCATTTTAAGTGGCAATCAACTATTTAATAAGCCTCCGGGTAACTGTTCCTAATGCATGCTTCAACTGTTTTACCAAAATAGATCTTGCACTAACTTCGCAGCTTGAGATCTTATTTGACCATCTTGAAGAATCTTTAGTTGTTGAAAATCGCCCCAGTGCTTTTTCCAACAGTATTTCTTTGTTTGCCGAATCTGGAGTTTGTGACTTTGATAAACTGGTTTACAACACATGGTTGTAATACAGCAGAGCTGGAACAGTGAGTAGAACAGTCTTACTTGGCACTGGTGTCTGGAAAGTTTGTCCATGTATTATCTAGCTAACTGCGACATTGAAATAATTTTCAGTGACAGATAACGAGTCTTAGTCATTGGGGAAACAGTAAGTACATGAACACTTTTTCAAATGGTTTTCTCTACAGTTACATCACAAATTTTAAGTGATGATGCCCTTGAAAATTTAAATCAGTTAGTCAACAATGGGTTTAAAAAGCTTTTAATAGCAAGATAATGGGCAGAACACAAACCAGCAAGGGAGGTGATATTGTAAGAATCACCATCGGGTTTACACGTGGTCAAGAAGGGGGATGTGGGGCAGGATTGGGGTTGGGAAAGAAATTGTGAAGATTGATTGTGGAGGTTGGGAGTGAGATTGTGGAGGTTGGGAGTGAGATTGTGGAGGTTGGGAGTGAGATTGTGGAGGTTGGGAGTGAGATTGTGGAGGTTGGGAGGGAGGTTGTGGAGGCTGAGAGGGACATTGTGGAGGTTGGGCGGAGGGAGATTGTGGAGGTTGGGAGGGAGATTGTGGAGGTTGGAAGGGAGGTCGTGGAGGCTGGGAGAAGGGAGAGTGTGGAGGTTGGGAGGAGGGAGAGTGTGGAGGTTGGGAGGAGGGAGAGTGTGGAGGTTGGGAGGAGGGAGAGTGTGGAGGTTGGGAGGAGGGAGAGTGTGGAGGTTGGGAGGAGGGAGAGTGTGGAGGTTGGGAGGAGGGAGAGTGTGGAGGTTGGGAGGAGGGAGAGTGTGGAGGTTGGGAGGAGGGAGAGTGTGGAGGTTGGGAGGAGGGAGAGTGTGGAGGTTGGGAGGAGGGAGAGTGTGGAGGTTGGGAGGAGGGAGAGTGTGGAGGTTGGGAGGGAGATTGTGGAGGTTGGGAGGGAGATTGTGGAGGTTGGGAGGGAGATTGTGGAGGTTGGGAGGGAGGTTATGGAGGCTGGGAGGGACATTGTGGAGGTTGGGAGGAGGGAGATTGTGAAGGTTGAGAGGAGGGAGATTGTGGAGGTTGGGAGGAAGATTGTGGAGGTGGGAGGGAGGATTGGAGGCTGGGAGGAGGGAGATTTGGTGGTTGAGAAGAAGGAGATTGTGGAGGTTGGGAGATTGTGGATGTTGGTAGGGAGATTGCGGAGGTTGGGAAGGCGGTGGTGGAGGCTGGGAGGGACATTGTGGAGGTTGGGTGGAGGGAGGTTGTGGAGGTTGGGAGGAAGGAGTGTGTAGAGGTTGGGAGGGAGATTGTGGAGGTGGGAGGGAGAGTGTGGAGGTTGGGAGGGAGACTGTGGAGGTTGGGAGGGAGAGTGTGGAGGTTGGGAGGGGGTGTGTGGAGGTTGGGAGGGAGAGTGTGAAGGTTGGGAGGGAGAGTGTGGAGGTTGGGAGGGACATTGTGGAGGTTGGGAGGGAGAGCGTGGAGGTTGGGAGGGGGAGCGTGGAGGTTGGGAGGGGGAGCGTGGAGGTTGGGAGGGGAAGTGTGAAGGTTGGGAGGGAGAGTGTGGAGTTTGGGAGGGACATTGTGGAGGTTGGGAGGGACATTGTGGAGCTTGGGAGAGAAAGTGCAGAGGTTGGGAGGGGAGAGAATGTGGAGGTTGGGGGGGAAAGTGTGGTGGTTGGGAGGGAGAGTGTGGTGGTTGGGAGGGAGAGTGTGGAGGTTGGGAAGGAGAGTGTGGAGGTTGGGAAGGAGAGTGTGGAGGTTGGGAGGGAGAGTGTGGAGGTTGGGAGGAGGGAGAGTGTGGAGGTTGGGAGGAGGGAGAGTGTGGAGGTTGGGAGGAGGGAGAGTGTGGAGGTTGGGAGGAGGGAGAGTGTGGAGGTTGGGAGGAGGGAGAGTGTGGAGGTTGGGAGGAGGAGAGTGTGGAGGTTGGGAGGAGGGAGAGTGCAGAGGTTCCGAGGGAGCGTGCAGAGGTTCCGAGGGAGCGTGCGGAGGTTGGGAGGTAGAGTGTGGAAGTTGGGAGGGAGAGTGTGGAGGTTGGGAGGAAGAGTGTGGAGGTTGGCAGGGGGAGTGTGGAGGTTGGCAGGGGGAGTGTGGAGGTTGGCAGGGGGAGTGTGGAGGTTGGGAGGGAGAGTGTGGAGGTTGGGAGGGAGAGTGTGGAGGTTGGGAGGAGGGAGAGTGTGGAGGTTGGGAGGAGGGAGAGTGTGGAGGTTGGGAGGAGGGAGAGTGTGGAGGTTGGGAGGAGGGAGAGTGCGGAGGTTGGGAGGGAGCGTGCGGAGGTTGGGAGGGAGCGTGCAGAGGTTCCGAGGGAGCGTGCGGAGGTTCCGAGGGAGCGTGCGGAGGTTGGGAGGTAGAGTGTGGAAGTGGGAGGTAGAGTGTGGAAGTTGGGAGGGGGAGTGTGGAGGTTGGCAGGGGGAGTGTGGAGGTTGGCAGGGGGAGTGTGGAGGTTGGCAGGGGGAGTGTGGAGGTTGGCAGGGGGAGTGTGGAGGTTGGCAGGGGGAGTATGGAGGTTGGGAGGGAGAGTGTGGAGGTCAGGGGGTGAAAATGGGTGGTTGAGGGTGGATGATGATTAGGGAGGTCAGAGGTGATACTACAGGATTCAGGAGGTAGATTGTGGTGATTGGATAGGTTATTGTAGATGTCAGAAGATATCATTCAGGGTGAAAGATGGAGATCGGAGGCTATCCTGGAGGTTGGAGGCTATTAGGGAGGTCGCTGGTGGAGGCGGTGCTGGGGGGTAGTGGGGACGTGAAATCAATGACAGCTGGAGAGAAGTTCTGAGATCAGGAATGTTGGGGGATTCTGAGGTCACAGGACCTGTAAAGAGATTTGCCTGTTGGGCCTGAAGGAAAAATTCCTCCTCCTCCTCCTGCCCAAGAGGCAGTGTTGTAAACACTCTTAAAATATCCCTTTCTTACTTATTTTGCCTGGTTTCCTGAGGCCTGGGAAACCAGCTCCCAAGGGTTAACAAGAAAACTGCTGTTAAAATAGAGGCACGTGGCATCACCTTCAAAGCTTTCACTAATCGACTTGCTTCCTGAGAACGGATTGGTCGCTGCACCCTCTCCACCCCTCGAACCCCACCAAATGTTACTTCCTACTCGACCTTGGGAATTTTAATGCACTCCTGTCTCCATTCCATTCTAAAAATAAACAAGCTCTTGTTTTTCCCACCCTGTGCCCAAGCATGTTCAAACAGAAATCTGATAGAAAACTGCAAATTTAACTTACAGATGCTTTGAGAAAGAAATATAATGGAGTTAAACTGCAGAATGTTCACAATTTCAAAGTGGTTTGATATTGTCACATAAAGCACAATAGTAAAAGTAACTGAATCCAAAATCACTTTGACACAATGAATAGATTTCGGATACCAAAAGCAATTGATGTCAAGCTGATTTGACTTTGTCCTGTTAAAATCTAACTACAATTCATGTAAGGCTAACATAGAACATAGAAACATAGAAACCCTACAGTGCAGAAAGAGGCCATTTGGCCCATCGAGTCTGAACCGATCACAATCCCACCCAGGCCGTACCCCTATTTCCCTACATATTTCCCTGTTAATCCCTCTAACCTACACATCTCAGGACACTAAGGGGCATTTTTTAGCATGGCCAATCAACCTAACCCGCACATC
Organism: Mustelus asterias; assembly: GCF_964213995.1. Classification (NCBI taxonomy): domain Eukaryota; kingdom Metazoa; phylum Chordata; class Chondrichthyes; order Carcharhiniformes; family Triakidae; genus Mustelus; species Mustelus asterias. The sequence goes on along the minus strand of NC_135807.1, from coordinate 113,579,934 downwards.
TTTGGACTGTGGGAGGAAACCGGAGCACCCGGAGGAAACCCACACTGACACGAGGAGAATGTGCAAACTCCACACAGACAGTGACCCGAGCCGGGAATCGAACCCAGGTCCCTGGAGCTGTGAAGCAGCAGTGCTAACCACTGTGCTACCATGCCGCCCTAACCACTGTGCTACCATGCCGCCCTAACGTTTTAAAAAGTTGCAAAGAGAAAGTCTCGAGCAGTTTTGGTTCTTAAAGTTTATTTATTCGTGTCACAGGTAGGCTTACATTAACACTACAATGAAGTTACTGTGAAAATCCCCCAGTTGCCACACTCTGGCACCTGTTTGGGTACACTAAGGGAGAATTTAGCATGGCCAATGCATCTGATCAGCACGTCTTTCGGACTGTTAGAAGAAACCGCAGCACCCGGAGGAAACCGTGCAGTCACGGGGAGAATGTGCAATCACAGACAGTGGCCCACGCCGGGAATCGAACCCGAGTCCCTGGCGCTGTGAGGCAGCAGTGCTAACCACTGTGTCACCGTGCCCTCTCATAATAAATCTATAAAGCAGATGTTACAATGTATGGAGAAAGATAATGGGGTAAATATTAACTTCTATGGCTTGTCAGCAACCTGAACAGGAGGCAATTACAGAATCACAGAATTGTTACAGTGCAGAAGGAGGCCGTTTGGCCTATCGGGCACCAGCTCTCCGAATGAGCAACTCACCTAGTTACTCCCCTTAACCCTGCAAATTCTTCCTGTTAATATAACAGTCCAATTTCCTTTTGAATGCTTCAATTGAACCTGCCTCCACCACATTCCCAAGACATGCATTCCAAACCCTAATTCCTCACTGAGTAGAAAGTTTCTCCTCATATCACTTTTACTTTACTTTTCTTTTACTTTAAACCCTCTCGCTCTCGATCCCTTGCTGAGTGGGAACAGTTACTCCCATCTTCTCTGTGAAGACCCCTCATGATTTTGAATGCTTCTATCAAATTTGCTCTCACCCTTCTTTTCTCCAAGGAAACTGTCTTATTTTCTCCAATCTGTCTTCATAACTGAAATGTCTCATCCCTGGAATCATTCTCGTGAATTCTTCTGTGCCCTCTCTAATGCCTTCACATCCTTCCTAAAGTACGGTAGTTAAAATAGAATGGCGGTTTTAGCCACTCCTTTCATGCCTCAATGTAACCAATGTCAGCCAGGAGATCCACATCCAAGCCAACAAGGTTCTTTTTTTGAATATGCAGGTCAGTATTTGATGGTATCATTGGGGCCCAGTCTGCCCTTTGAACTTGAGTCCTCATTTGAGGAGCTGTGATGGCTTCCTGCAGTGGTAAAGTCTACCAGGGTCAGAAGATGCTCAGATATATGAGGGGTTTTTTTTGCAAGTTTCTTTGTGGGCCAGGAGGAGCCTTTCAGCCTGGCACGGAAGCCCTGAACCACCCCTGGTGGCCTCACCAATCCAGCTCACCCCTCTCGGAGCAACCTCTGAATTTAATGGCAGATTAGATGCTTTGTGCTGACTTTATCACCCTTCTCTTTGAAAAATTGGCAAGCAGCATGACAATGAGCTTGAATTCCTGGACAAATATATGGATTACTTCACTGAGGACCTGCTGCGGAATGAAACAAAACAACTTTAACACATCAAGAGTACAGCTAAACATTTGGGTATACAGTGTAGAGCTGTACATGAAAAGGGAATATTAGGGATTGGGATGCAGGTATCAGCAAACTAAATGTTATTCCTGGGAGCACAAATTCATTAAAATTTACTTTTCTGCTCTTTTTGGACCAGCATCTACAATGTAAAGCTTAAGGCCGGATTTTACCAGCCCCTGTTGGATGGACTGGGAGTCATGAGGGTGCCTGTAAAAAGGTGAAGGAAGATGCCTGTCACCTTAAGCCACCATGCCAACTCATCAGTTGAAGGGGTGTGGAGTTGGGGGAGTGTGGGGTTTGGGGTGTCGGGGGTGGGGGGGTGGGGGGTGGGTGGCGGCAGTAGGTAGCTGGCTGTGCTTAATAGAAACTTTTATTGGCTTCCGCTGACAAATGTGTCCCGGGTCCTGTTGGTTGCTGTGGTGGGGTCACCCTCATTTTCACGCCAGTCACAAGTCCCTATTGTTGGTGTCATGGTATGGGTTCTTTAGAAAAGGTGTCTCACTGCTATGGTGCCTTAAGATCTTGAGACTTGCATGTTGGAACATGAACCATTTATTCTTAGTCTTTAACTAGTTCCAAGGTCTGATCCACCGTGCAAGCTGGCTGCTTACTTCCAGAGTTCTGTTTCCAGACGGTTCTCTGAGAGTCTGTTACCATGTGGCTGTATACATCATAGTATGATCGGTGCTATTCTCCGTACTAACGTTAACCCTTGCTCTGCCGGGCATCTTTACATTACAATGCATGGAGGCACATATCACAACAGCCAGCATTAAATTATTTCTGGTGACAGTTCGATCTTTACACACAGGATAAATATCAGAAGAGAAAAGGGAGAGAAAATGGGCATTAAGGGGAAAAGAAGGAAAGTGAGAGAAAATAAACTCCTGAGTTTGAAATATTTTGATTTTTACATGATCTTGATCTTTTCTTGGCAAACTGGTTTCATGTTTCCCAGCTTTGACATGTCAAAGTGCAAGAACTGTCAGTCAGCATTTACATCCTAATTCAAAATTGCCCATGAGAATTTTTTCTCAGTAGCAGCTGCTTTCAATAAAATTACTAAACTGAAATGCATCTGATCTCATCGATCGCCCAAAGGCTGATACTTCAAACATTTTTCTTCTTTACCCTGATTAAATGTGTAAGTTTTTTTTGTGTTGTGAATGGGGTTATTTTTTGGATTGTTGAACAGTGTTGGTTGTTGTGAAGAAGAGCTTTCAACTCCTTGCTTTGAGAGTGGCAGTTTTTAGTGGTTTAATGACCAAATTACTTAACAGATATAATATTAGCCGTCACCAGACAGAAGGCAAGGTGTTGGTCTGCCGATGCAAGAATATCGGAGGATTGTTTCATGTTGTTGATCAGCATTACAACCCAAAAGATATTGGTTGGAATCATCTGCTCTCTCTAGTGCCATGTTTGGAAGCGGGGCAGGCATTTATTCGGGTGGAAGGGTGAGGGATGAGAACCCTGAGGGATGAGAAGCAGGAGAACATTCCTGCTTCCACCCTGATTTAAGTCCAGGGAAGAAAGCCTATGCGCAACCTTCCTGTCCCGCTACCAACTGAGTGGACAATTATTGACCACTTGAGAGCCTCATCCCATCGCCGCTGGTATTAACCCAGGTATGGGTGGACCTGTCGCCGTCAGGTATTTACGGCAAGTAAACCTGTGAGGGCTGGTTATCTCCCAAGGGTTTCTGTGGGTGTCCCTCCGTCAAACGCACTCAGTGCCTGATTGAGGTACCCAGAATCAAGAATGTGAGCCCACTGAGACCTGTTCTTGTCAATCCCCTCACTCCACAACCCCACAACCCTGCGAATTCCCTTCCATGATTACTTGCTTGTGGCCTGAGTCAGCTCCTAGCTCCTGGGGCCTCTGGTGGTTGTTGTTCTGGTGGCAACCACTATCTCCCCAGTGGTGCTGCTGAGCAAAAGAGCTCCTGGCCTTCGATTGGCTAGCAGCTTTCACTGGGACCTGTGCCTGCTTATTCTGGAGAATGGCTCTTTGTTGGCTCTGAATTGCCTGATTGGCTTTTGACCCAGTGGACCCTCTCCTAATGAGGCAATATGAACCTCTCACCAGTCTGCAGCCAACAGATGAGACACCAGTCACCTCCATAAGATTCTACCATTGTGGATATTCAACTGAATAAAACCCAAGAAAAACAGCACTGTAACTATTATAGCAGATCACTGCTGTTGTGATATGTGTATGTTGAATGCAGTGTGATAGCCAAGAAGCAAATTTAACTAATCAATTAAAGAGAAACTTTTGTTTGGGAGATAGTGTCAATGGTGAATGACTCAATAAGCCATATTTCACATCTCCAATTAATTTCTCATAAGGCATGGATAAGATCCTTTCTTCATATTCATTCATAATCTGATAAAACAATTAGCCAAGGTAAGTTTATACACAGAAAAGTGAAACAACTCCTTCAGAAGCTAAGACAGCAACCTGGCCCAGAAAGAGAAGTTGCTCAGGTATTCTAGTACTCCATTGGCTTACCCATTTTAATTGCTTTTTGCGATCAACCTTGTTCTATCTGACTATACAATCTGAGCAAATGAATAAATGCATGTCTCCTTGGCCAATTCTAAACAACTCAGTAAAACCAGTTTGGAAAGATTAACCCAGTTCCTGATTTCACACTCCCACACTTTTCATAATTGAACACAATATTGGGGTAATTTTGACCTTGAGTAATAGTGCAACACGGGTGATCTTTAGATACTCATGATACACCTTTTCCAATATTCATTTCCATTAACTTCAGAGAGTTATACAGACTTGAAATGCTATTTCTCTCTCCACAGAAGCTACCAGCATTGTTTGCTTTTATTTCAGATTCCCAGCATCCACAGGATTTAGCTTTAATTGAGGGTGGGGAAATTTGTGAAACCTCCTCCTTTTGCTTTCATGGGATGTGGGCATCATTGGCAAGGCCCAGCATTGTTGCCCATTCTAAATAGCCCTCAAACTGAGTGTCCTGCTAGGCTATTTCAGAGGACAGTTAAGAATCAATCACATTGCCTGGGTCTGGAGTCACAAGTAGATTTCCTTTCCTAGAGGGCATGAAGTGAACCAGATGGGTTTTTACTCCAATCGATCATAATTTCATGGTCACAAGTTTTCAATTCCAGATTTATTAATTATATTTAAATTCCACCAGCTGCTGTGGTGGAATTTGAACCTGTGACTACAGAGTATTACCCTGGTCCTCTAGATTACTAGTCCAATAATATTACCACAGTGCAACTGTCTCCCTCCTCACCTCACCTCCGCAATTACTCTAATCAATTAATCACACGTGATTTCCCTTTCATACTGACCCTGCTTTATTGTGTTGCGATTGTCTAAATGTCCTGCTATTACCTCCTTAAAAATGAGTGAGCATTCGCAGCATGGCGGCACAGTGGTTAGCACTGCTGTCTGACAGTAACAAGGACCCGATTTTAAATCCGGCCTCGGGTGACTGTGCGCAGTTTGCACGTTCTCCCCGTGTCATTGTGGATTTCCCTCTGGGTGCTTCAGTTTCCTCCTACACTCCAAAGATGTGCAGGACAGTTGGACTGGCCATGCGAAATTGCCCCTTAGAGTCCAAAGATATGTAAGTTAGTAGGGTAAATGCGTGGGGTTTCAGGGATAGGGCGGCACGGTAGCACAGTGGTTAGCACTGCTGTTTCACAGCTCCAGGGTCCCGGGTTCGATTCCCGGCTCGGGTCACTGTCTGTGTGGAATTTGCACATTCTCCTCGTGTCTGCGTGGGTTTCCTCCGGGTGCTCCGGTTTCCTCCCACAGTCCAAAGATGTGCAGGTTAGGTTGATTGGCCAGGTTAAAAATTGTTCCTTAGAGTCCTGGGATGCGTAGGTTAGAGGGATTAGCGGGTAAAATATGTGGGGGTAGGGCCTGGGTGGGATTGTGGTCGGTGCAGACTCGATGGGCCGAATGGCCTCCTTCTGCACTGTAGGATTTCTATGACTCGATGGGCCAAATGGTTTCCTTCTGCACTGTAGGGATTCTATGATTTTACCTTTTATAGATGTTATGCTAACTGTCCTGTAGTTGCCCACTTTCTGTCTCCCTTCTTTCTTGAATAGATGCATTATATTAGCAATTTTCCATTCCAAGCAGGAGCCTTTCCAGAATCTAGGAAATTTTGGAAGATCATAACCTACTATCTCTGCAGTCACTTCTGTCAGATGCAAACTCTATTCTTATATTTATCATATTATAGAATCCCTACAGTGCAGAAGGAGACCATTTGGCCCATCAAGCCTGCACCAACAACAATCTCACCCAGCCCTATCCCCATAACCTCATATTTACCCTGCTAATCCCCCTGAGACTAAGGGGAAATTTTAGCATGACCAATCCACTAACTGCACGCATTTTTGGACTGTGGGAGGAAACTGTAGCATCCAGAGGAAATCCACGCAGACACGGAGAGAATTTGCAAACTCCACACGGACAGTGACTCAAGGCTGGAATTGAACCCGGGTCCCTGGATTTGTGAGGCAGCAGTGCTACTCACTGTACCACTGTGCTGCCCATTCTCACTAACTTTCTCTCATGTTCTAATTTCTCCCTCATTATAATTGTAAAGATTGTCCATAACGCTGTTAAACAGGCCACATATTACATAGCCACAGGTACATTTTCCAAAGGGCATAAGTACACCTCATTTAGAGTTCTCAATGTTCATCTTGTTTCTTGAGAGCTTTAGGTACATCTTTCTTTACTATTCTGCCAATTTTGGTTTCAGTGTTTGTAAGTGGGCTTCGTGGTTGATTATAATTTTCTATTGAACCATCGATGGGGAAGGACTGGGATATGGCAATGCAGCTTAAAACAGTGAGTTGCAGAGTTGAATAACATTCAACATGACTCTAATTGTATGTTTGAAACATTTTTATCATTGCTAATTCCAGCTTTTTAAGGGTTTAAGGTTTTGGACTGGTTTAAGATGATTTCACCCCTTCCAGTTACTGTTCCAGCTGCCTGGGACAATTTATATATAACCACATTAAGAAAACAAGCAAACTTTCTGTGAAATTTTTATGATGAAAGACTGGGAAGTTCTGATTTACAGTTAAAATATATCTTGGTCTGACTGTAATTTATCCCATAACTTAATCCAAATGCAACACTTTGCACACCAGGACCACATATCGGGACTTCAGACACACCCCTGGTTGACCAGGGTCCACAACTTTCCATTCATTAAAATTAATTACCTTCTGTTCGGTATAATGAAGCTGTCATTACCGAGTGATCCAAATCCAGGGGTCTTACCAAGTACACTGCAAAACTCTCTCTGCTCTGTCCCAACAGAAGGGTGCAAGGTCTCTTGGTGCAAGTTGGGAATGTATATTGCAAAACCACACGCATTCCCAGTTTGCAACTTTGCTTGCTTTGAAGTGAAAGGATGGTGAATGGTGGAATGAGCATGCAGGATTTCCCAGTTGGTCTTTCTGGCACATGTTCGGAATGTAGTAGCAGAGTTTTACACCAATGTGCCAGACTCCTCATCATTCCCCTGGTCCAATCTGATATGGGCACCTTCTGCTAAAGAAATCTATTCATTATTTTAATTTGAATGCCAGCAGTGATGTGTTGTGGACTAAGAAAGTGTCAGAAATTTACCTCATTTACTTTTCATTGGAAATCTCTACACTCAGCAGAAAGGTGACTTTCATCATGTTTACCTATGCTATAGGCCACAAGCAGCAGATGCTTTTTACAAGTTTATATCATGGACCAGGCCATAGACCCATTACTTGAGACAATGCTGAGATCATACAAATGCACATAAGAACATACAAATTAGGAGTAGTAGACCATTCAGCCCCTCGAGCCTGCTCTGCCATTCAATAAGATCATGGCTGAATCGACTGGGGGCTCAGCCCCACATTCTGTTTACCACAATACCCTTTGACTCTTTTCTAAGTCAAATCAATCTACCTCTGCCTGAAAAATATTCATTGACCCTGCCTCCACTGCTGTCCAGGGAAGAGAGTTTCAACTATTCATGACTCTCAGAGAGAAATCAAATCTTCTCATCTCCTTCTTAAATGGGAGACTCCTTATTTCTAAACTGTGTATCCTAGTTCTAATCTCTTCCACAAGGGGACACATCCTTTCAGCATCCAGCCTGTCAAGTCCCCTCAGGATCTTGTGTTTCAGTGAGATCAGTTTCTAAACACCGTTGGATTCAGGCACAGTCTGTACAACCTCTCTAGATAAATCCCCAATCCTCGCTATCAGTTGAGCGAACCTTCTCTAAGCTGATTCTTGTACATTTATATCATTTTTTAAATGAGACCAAAACTGTCCACAGTACTCGAGATGAAGGGCAGGATTTTCTGGCCATGCTCGCCCTGAAACTGGAAAATCCCACCCGAGGTCAATGGATCTTTCCATGGTCTGCCCCTCGCCTGCTCCTGTGGAAAATGCCCCCCCCCCCCCTCCCCCCCACCCCTAGTCTCAATGTTTTGAACAACCTTTGGAGTAGAGCATTTGTTTAATCAGCAACAGATTTATGGAAATCTGGCAGCGTTCCCTGAATCCAAGGAGGCAGACAAGTAAGCAACCTGCCTCTACCTTCTCTGAGACAATTCAGGGAGGGGCACTTCATAGGAATGTGAGAGAACAAATGACGCCATCTGGCCTAGACCACTAATAGGTTCACCATAAAAGTATAACTACTTTTATGAAATCTATAGCACACTTGAGCAACTTCTTATTCTTAAATATATCTACTTTCACTTGTACATGACTTGTTGTATGTTTGTACACTATAGAGCTCAAAAAGAATGGTAACATTATGAAGTTTCTTAGTTGTAATAATGAGGATGGCCTGTTGAGGGCCATCTCAATGTGCCGTCAACAGGATCCAGCTTCTCAGCAGATTTGTGATGCTTTGGAAGGTGTCTTCTTTCTCGGTTGTATAACATAAGATTCCACTGTTCAAAGTCTCAAGCATTGAAATGCTCCTTGTATCTTTCATTGTCCATTTAAGCTTATCTTTAAGGGAGGTTCAATGATCAGACTCCATAAACAGATGCTGGGGAGCAGGTACATCTTAAGCATGAGTGCTTGGTTCGACGCATTCATCTGCACTACAATGTTACACATTGGCCTGAGTGTAGGCAATGGCCTCTGTCATGTTGGGGTAGGATTTCCTAATTCTGTGCACCTTTTCAACCTGGTTGTCCTGCCTCATCTCCACATTCTTCTTGGTGCGCAGGTAGCAGCCCATTCCTCCTGACCTCCTGCCCTCTGTCTGGCCTCCAACTGACCATGGTGACTGGCTTCTATGGCCTCTATGTGCAAGGTGCCATGTCCATCTTCTATTTCTTTGCATGAAGCGCAATGGTGCCCTTCTTCGGCACCAAGTTGTTTCTGGCACCCAGGTGCATGAGCCAGTAGGGGCAAAAATAATTGCCATTGAGACCAAGAGTCCCACCTTCTTACTCCCTTGAGTTATGGGAAGATTGTTGAAATTTTTGTGCCACTTCTGGGGTTGTGAATATAATTTTAAGGGGAATCCTACAGGGGTACCCTATTCCAAAGACTTCTTCCCATGCTATTTAAAGAAATACACCAAGCTCAGAGATACTCTTACTATTTTGTGCACTTCAGGATCCACACACCTCAACTCCTCAACTACCAAAGCCATGCATGTGCAATACGCACCCCTCCCCCATTCCCACCCCTGCAAAAATGGAAGTGTCATGTTCAGGGGTGGGACTTATAATTTGTGGACAGTTTGACTATATTCAACAGTAGGCATTCTCCATCATGGTGAAAGTATGAGCCTGAAACAAACTTTCTGCTGACCAGACTCCCAAACCTCCTTGTCAAGATCCAGCATCATTTCCTTAATTGTAAATGCAAAATGTTTGCCAAATTCCTCGGATAGCATTGAACATAGCACTGCACCAGTAAAAATAGACCAAAAGCATCTTAGCTCAAAGTTGGGTGGTTAACCCTTTAAACAGCACAAGTGGAATTCCTCATGCAGCTAAGCATATGCTGCAACTTGAGAGGGCATTAAGATCACATGGGATTAGGGGTAATTTGTTAGCTTGGAGAGAGGGTTGGCTAACCAACAGACAGCAGACAGTTCGGATAAATGGGTCTTTTTCTGGTTGGCAAGATGTAACTACAGGGGGGCCACAGGGTTCCGTCCTCGGGCCCAACTATTTACAATCTACATGAATAATTTGGATGCAGGGATAGAAGGTACTATAGCTAACTTTATAGATGACAACAAAATAGGTGGAATGGCAAGTTGCAATAATGAAATAAGCAATTTACAAATGGATATGGATAGAATAGGTGAATGGGCCAAAATTTGGCCGATAGTTTAACATGGATAAGTGTGAGGTTATCCTTTTTGGTTGGAAAAATAGAAAGGCAACTTATTATCTAAATGGAGAGAAACTTCAGAGTGTTTCAGTGCAGAGGGATGTAGGTGCCTCGAGCATGAATCACAGAAAACTAGGATGCAGGTACAGCAGGTAATTAGGAAGGCAAATGGAATTTTGGCATTTATTGCTAAAGGAATAGAGTATAAAAGTAGGGAAGTATTGCTGCAACTGTACAAAGCATTAGTGAGGCTCCACCTGAAGTATTGTGCACTGTTTTGGTCCCCTTATTTGAGGAGGGATGTAGTTGCATTGGAGGCGTTTCAGAGGAGGTTCACTAGATTGCTTCCAAAGATAACGGGTTTATCTTATGAAGGAAGATTGAGCAGTTTAGGCCATTCTCTAGAGTTTAAAAGAATGAGAGGAGATCTAATTGAGGTATATAAAATGTTAAAGGGGATTGACAGGCTTGACGTAGAGAGGATGTTTCCTCTTGTGGGGCAGTCTAGAATGAGAGGTCATAGTTTCAGGATAAGGGGTAGCAGATTTAAAACCGAGATAAGGAGAAATTATTTCTCTCAAAGGGTGATGAATCTGTGGAATTCACTACCCAAGATTGTGGTGGATGCCGGGACATTAAGTAAATTTGAGGAGATAGACAGATTTTTAATCAGTAATGGGTTTAAGAGTTATGGAAAATGGGCAGGAAAGTGGAGTTGAGGCCAAGACAAGTTCAGCCATTATCATATTGAACAGCAGAGCAGGCTTGAGGAACTGAATTGCCTATTCATGCTTCTAGTTCTTATGTTATTAACAGGAACTGCATGGTCCAGAATGGCAGAGTATGCACAAAATCAGCATTAGAGACTGCTTGACATCACAATCAACCCATTGTGTATGCTCAACACACAAATGGCTCACCCACACTAGATCCCTGACAGTCAGGGAAGCACACACAGGCCATGTCACATGTGGCAAGAAGCATCTAGGCTGACTTTTTTGCAGCTTTAGGCATCCATAGCAATAGCGCCACTTTGGAGTGCAATATCATGGTTTCTCTCGCTCACACCCACCCCCCCACACACACACCTCCACACACACTCACACCCACATTCACAAACACACATGCACACACATACACTCACACATACACGTACTCACATACACACATGCACTCATACACACACACAAAATGTATAGGAAATGGTTTTCATGCAAATACATCAAAATCTTACAAGACAATCTCCTTTTCTCAAGTGTGGGGAGAGTGGAGCTTGAAGTCATCGAATTCCTACAGTGTAGAAGGAGGCCATTTGGCCCATCGAGCCTGCACAGACAACAATCCCACCCGGCCCTATCTCCATAACCCCACTCATTTACCCTGAAAATCTCCCCATCATTCGGGGGCAATTTAGTATGACCAATCAACCTAACCTGCACACCTTTGGACTGTGGGAGGAAACTGGAGCACCCAGAGGAAACCCACACTGACACAGGGAGAACGTGCAAATTCCACACAGTGACCCAACCGGGAATCGAACCCGGGAAACTGGCACTGTGAGACAGGAGTACTAACCACTGCAACCGTGCTGCCCATTATTGAGTTACATTATTACATTATTGAGTACATTATTGAGTTAGACTACAGGATTGCATATGGCCTATTGTATAATTTGATGACATTGTAATCTGTGCTTTGATGATTGCTTTTGTTTTATCCAGTTGTAGTCACTCCAATCTTTTGAATGAGAGGTTGCCAGTGACATGCTATGAGTTCTGGGATTTCTGCCTATACAGGCCTTAAAATTCCCATTGGGGTTTACCCATTTTAGTCAATTGGTTGTAATTAGTTCAGCCATCATGTGGAGTGAACAATTAATCTATGGTACTTGACAGTTACCGACTGTTGCCATTTACATGATATACCCTCTGATCATTCTTTTCTTCTGAAGGAGAACTACCTCCATTTAATGTAAATTCAGCCTCCATCAGTGGTTTGGAGGTGTGGCACGAAATGGACGATAATCTTGAGGTGACATCTTGCATTTTATCTCTATTATTACTCCACTGGACTGTGAAACCGAGTGGTCATTTAGGGAACCTGGCACCAGGAACATTTCCAAGTACCAACCCTGTGACACGTCAGCATCAGTGATGCAATGCAATTTAGATAAGCAAGTTTAGTGTCCACAATTAGTGGTGCTGGCCACTGCCTGGAGTGAGGAACTAGCTCTGGAGGGTGAATCCCAAAACCATGACAGGACTTGACGTTAACTTAGGGATAAAGCAGGGACGAGAGCAGAGGACCCGATGCCTAATGGTCCAATCACTCACCAAAGTGCTCACTCATCATGTAATGAAGCCATTTTGCCAAAGTGACGGCAACTTTGGACCACCAAATGAGCACTTCAATTTGACTATTCTTTCTCCTCCAACATTTCAAATCACAATATGATTGAGTCTTAACTACCCTCTGACATGGCCTAGTAAACCATTCAATTCAAGAGCTATTAAGGATAGGCAACAAATGCCAGCCTTGCCAGAGACACCAGAAAGTAACAGGGTAGTTGTTATGGGGGACTTTAACTTTACAAATATTGACTGGAAATGCTATAGTTCGAGTACTTTAGAGGGGTCAGTTTTTGTCCAATGTGTGCAGGAGGGTTTCCTGACACAGTATGTAGATGGGCCAACAAGAGGCGAGGCCACATTGGATTTGGTACTGGGTAATGAACCAGGCCAGGTGTTAGATTTGGAGGTAGGTGAGCACTTTGGTGATAGTGACCACAATTCGGTTACGTTTACTTCAGCGATGGAAAAGGATAGGTATATACCGCAGGACAAGAGTTATAGCTGGGGGAAAGGAAATTATAATGCGATTAGGTGAGATTTAGGATGCATAGGATGGGGAAAGAAACTGCAGGGGATGGGCACAATTGAAATGTGGAGCTTGTTCAAGGAACAGCTACTGCGTGTCCTTGATAAGTATGTACCTGTCAGGCAGGGAGGAAGTGGTCGAGCGAGGGAACCGTGGTTTACTAAAGAAGTTGAATCTCTTGTGAAGAGGAAGAAGGAGACTTATGTAAAGATGAGACGTGAAGGCTCAGTTAGGGCACTTGAGAATTACAAGTTAGCCAGGAAGGACCTAAAGAGAGAGCTAAGAAGAGCCAGGAGGGGACATGAGAAGTCTTTGGCAGGTAGGATCAAGGAAAACCCTAAAGCTTTCTATAGGTATGTCAGGGATAAAAGAATGACGAGGGTAAGATTAGGGCCAGTCAAGGACAGTAGTGGGAAGTTGTGCGTGGAGTCCGAAGAGATAGGAGAGGCGCTAAATGAATATTTTTCATCAGTATTCACACAGGAAAAAGACAATGTTGTCGAGGAGAATACTGAGATGCAGGCTATTGGACTAGATGGGATTGAGGTTCATAAGGAGGAGTAGTTAGCAATTCTGGAACGTGTGAAAATAGATAAGTGCCCTGGGCCGGATGAGATTTATCCCAGGATTCTCTGGGAGGCTAGGGAGGAGATTGCAGAGCCTTTGGCTTTGATCTTTATGTCGTCATTGTCTACAGGAATAGTGCCAGAAGACTGGAGGAGAGCAAATGTTGTCTCCTTGTTCAAGAAGGGGAGTCGAGACAACCCTGGTAATTATAGACCAGTAAGGAGTCTACCAACAGGTTTATTTGGTAGCAAACGCCACTAGCTTTCAGAGCACTGCTCCTTCATCAGGTGAGTGGGAGATCTGCTCATAAACAGCAAACAGGGCGTATAATGACAAAAACTCAATTGACAGAATAATGAATAATGATTGGAATGCGAGTCCTTACAACTAATCAAGTCTTAAAGGTACAGACAATGTGAGTGGAGAGAGCATTAGCACAGGTTAAAGAGATGTGTATTGTCTCCAGACAGGACAGCCAGTGAGACTTTGCAAGTCCAGGCAAGTTGTGGGGGTTACAGATAGTGTGACATGAGCCCAAGATCCCGATTGAGGCCGTCCTCATGTGTGTGGAACCTGGCCATCAGTCTCTGCTCAGCGACTCTGCGCTGTCGTGTGTCGTGAAGGCCGCTTTGGAGAATGCTTACCCGAATATCAGAGGCCAAATGCCCGTGACCGCTGAAGTGCTCCCCAACAGGAAGAGAACAGTCTTGCCTGGTGACTGTCGAGCGGTGTTCATTCATCCGTTGTCGTAGCATCTGCATGGTTTACCCAATGTACCATGCCTCGGGACATCCTTTCCTGCAGCGTATCAGGTAGACAATGTTGGCCGAGTTGCAAGAGTATGTACCGTGTACCTGGTGGATGGTGTTCTCACATGAGATTATGGCATCCATGTCAATGATCCAGCACGTCTTGCAGCGGTTGTTGTGGCAGGGTTGTGTGGTGTCGTGGTCACTGTTCTCCTGAAGGCTGGGTAGTTTGCTGCGGACAATGGTCCGTTTGAGGTTGTGCAGTTGTTTGAAGGCAAGAAGTGGGGGTATGGGGATGGCCTTGGTGAGATGTTCGTCTTCATAAATGACATGTTGAAGGCTCCGGAGGAGATGTCGTAGCTTCTCTGCTCCGGGGAAGTACTGGATGACGAAGGGTACTCTGTCCACCGTGTCTCGTGTTTGTCTTCTGAGGAGGTCAGTGGCGCATCGGAACTGTCGATCGATGAGTCGAGCGCCATATCCTGTTCTTATGAGGGCATCTTTCAGCATCTGGAGGAGTCTGTTGCGATCCTCCTCATCCGAACAGATCCTGTGTATACGGAGGGCTTGTCCATAGGGGATGGCTTCTTTAACATGTTTAGGGTAGAAGCTGGAGAAGTGGAGCATCGTGAGGTTGTCTGTGGGCTTGCGGTACAGTGAGGTGCTGAGGTGACCGTCCTTAATGGAGATGCGTGTGTCCAAGAATGCAACCGATTCCGGAGAGTAGTCCATGGTGAGTCTGATGGTGGGATGGAACTTGTTGATGTCATCATATAGTTGTTTCAGTGATTGTTCGCCTTGAGTCCAAAGGAAGAAAATGTCATCGATGTATCTAGTGTATAGCATCGGTTGAAGGTCCTGTGTGGTGAAGAAGTCTTGTTCGAACCTGTGCATGAAGATGTTGGCATATTGAGGTGCGAATTTGGTCCTCATAGACCAGTTATAGACCAGTGAGCTTTACTTCTGTTGTGGGCAAAGTTTTGGAAAGGATTATAAGAGATAGGATTTATAAGCATCTAGAAAGGAATAATTTGATTAGGGATAGTCAACACGGTTTTGTGAAGGGTAGGTCGTGCCTCACAAACCTTATTGAGTTCTTTGAGAAGGTGACCAAAGAGGTGGAGGAGGGTAAAGCAGTTGATGTGGTGTATATGGATTTCAGTGAAGCCTTTGATAAGGTTCCCCATGGTAAACTATTGCAGAAAATACGGACGCATGTGATTGAGGGTGATTTAGCGGTTTGGATCAGAAATTGACTAGCTGTAAGAAGACAGAGAGTTGTGGTTGATGGGAAATGTTCATCCTGGAGTTCAGTTACTAGTGGTGTACTGCAAGGATCTGTTTTGGGGCCACTGCTGTTTGTCATTTTTATAAATGACCTGGATGAGGGCGTAGAAGGATGGGTTAGTAAATTTGCGGATGACACTAAAGTTGGTGGAGTTGTGGACAGTGCGGAAGGTTGTTGCAGGTTACAGAGGGACATAGATAAGCTGCAGTGCTGGGTTGAGAGGTAGCAAATGGAGTTCAATGCGGAAAAGTGTGAGGTGATTCACTTTGGAAGGAGTAACAGGATAACAGAGTACTGGGCTAATGGTAAGATACTTGGTAATGTGGATGAGCAGAGAGATCTCGGTGTCCATGTGCATAGATCCCTGAAAGTTGGCACCCAGGTTGATAGGGTTGATAAAAATGCGTACGGTGTGTTAGCTTTTATTGGTAGAGGGATTGAGTTTTGGAGCCACGAGGTCATGTTGCAGCTGTACAAAACTCTGGTGTGGCCGCACTTGGAGTATTGCGTACAGTTCTGGTCGCCGCATTATAGGAAGGATGTGGAAGAATTGGAAAGGGTGCAGAGGAGATTTACCAGGATGTTGCCTGGTATGGCGGGAAGGTCTTATGAGGAAAGGCTGAGGGACTTGAGGCTGTTTTTGTTAGATAGAAGAAGGTTAAGAGGTGACTTAATAGAGGCATACCAGATGATCAGAGGATTAGATAGGGTGGACAGTGAGAGCCTTTTTCCTCGGATGGTGATGACTAGCACAAGGGGACATAGCTTTAAATTGAGGGGTGAGAGATATAGGACAGATGTCAGAGGTAGGTTCTTTACTCAGAGAGTAGTCATGGCATGGAATGCCTTGCCTGCAACAGTCGTGGACTCGCCAACATTAAGGGCATTTAAATGGTCATTGGATAAACATATGGATGATATTGGAATAGTGTAGGTTAGATGGGCTTTAGATTGGTTTCACAGGTCGGCACAACATCGAGGGCCGAAGGGCCTGTACTGTGCTGTAATGTTCTATGTTCTATGTTCTACCTACATCCCATGAAAGAAATTGCGACCATAAATAATGGCTCCCTGTCGTGCTCCCAACAGCCTTCCCTCTTTCCATTCTTAGCTTTGAAAATTTAATTTTCTTACCCTCTCCAACCCATTAACAAACTTTTCAATGAGTTTGATTTGATTTACTATTGTGACATAAGAACAAAGAACAAGGAACAGTGGAGCACAGGAACAGGCCCTTCGGCCCACCAGGCCTACACCGATCACATTGTCCTATCGAGACCAACCGCCTGTATCCCTCTATACCCCACCTGTTCATGTGTCTATCTAGAAAAGTCTTAAATAAGTCACTAACATGTCTGCCTCTACCACCTCACTTGGCAGTGCATTCCAGGCCCCCACCACTCTCTGTCTAAAAAACTTCCCCAGCACATCTCTACTGAACCTTTCCCCCCTTACCTTGAACTTCTGCCCCCTTGTAATTGTCATTTTTACCCTGGGAAAAGCTTCCAACTGTCACCTTATCTATGCCCCTCATAATTTTATAAACTTCAATCAGGTCGCCCCTCAGCCTCTGTCTTTTGAGGGAAAACAATGCTAGTTTACTCAATCTCTCTTCATAGCTAATACCCTCCATACCAGGCAACATCCTGGTAAACCTTTTCTGTACTCTCTCCAAAGCCTCCATGTCCTTCTGGTAGTGTGGCGACCAGAATTGAACACAGTATTCCAAATGTGGCCAAACCAATCTTTTATATAACTGTAACATAATTTGCCAACTTTTATACTCGATGCCCCAGCCAATGAAGGCAAACATGCCATATGCTTTCTTCACCACCTTTTCCACCTGTGCTGCCACTTTTAAGGATCTGTGGACCTGTACTTCCAGATCTTTTTCTGTGTCTATGCTCCTGATAGTTCTGCCATTTATTGTATGGCTCCCACTTGAATTAGATCTACCAAAATGCAATACCTCGCATTTGTCCGGATTAAATTCCATCCGCCATTTCTCTGCCCAATTTTCCAGCCTATCTATATCCTATATCCTCTGACAATCGTCATCACTATCCGCAACTCCAACAATCTTAGTATCATCCGCAAACTTGCTAAACAGACCAGCTACGTTTTCTTCCAAGTCATTTATATATATTGCAAACAACGGAGGTCCCAACACTAATCCCTTCAGAACACCACTAATTACAGACCTCCATTCGGAAACACCCTTCCACCGCTACCCTCTGTCTTCTATGGCCAAGACAGTTCTGAATCCATCTGGCTAGTTCACCCTTTATCACGCGTGATTTAACCTTTTGCATCAGCCTGCCATGAGGGACCTTGTCAAATGCTTTACTAAAGTCCATGTAGACAATATCCACAGCCCTCCCTTTGTTAATCATTTTTGTAATCTCCTCAAAAAACTCAATCAAATTAGTGAGACATGACCTCCCTTATACAAAACCATGCTGTCTGTCGCTAATAAGTTCCAAATGTATATTCTATCCCTAAGATTCTATCCCTAAGAATCTTCTCCAACAATTTCACTATCACTGACATCAAGCTCACTGGTAATAATTACCCAGATTATCCTTGCTACCCTTCTTAAATAACAGGACAACATTGGCTATCTGCCAATCCTCTGGGAATTCACCTGCGGCCAACAAGGAAACAAAGATTTCTGTTAGAGGCCCAGCATTAATCTGGGATAGATGCCATCTGGCCCTGAGGATTTGTCTACCTTAATGCTTTTTTAATACACCTAACACTCTCTCCTTCATAATAATGACTTGCTCTAGAGAGTTTACCTACCCCTCTGAGGCACCATCATCAACATGTCCCTCTCCTTTGTGGATACCAATGTGTTATTATACATTGAAAAGTATTGTTTCTTTTGCGCTCTACAGAAAAAGCATACTGAACACAGAGAAGGAAAGGACAAGGTGCAGAATGTAATGCAACAGTCATAGCTCGGGTGTAGAGAAAGATCAATTTAATACGAGTTAATTGGAGGTGTGTGGGTGGCTGACTCTCCTCTCTCCACACTTCCCTTTGAAAATTGCCGCATGCAACAGAAACAACAGAAGACTGAGACTCTATTTGGGTACACTGCTTTCAAAATGTGCCTCATCCCTGTGGGTGATTGAAAATCTAGCCCAAGATTTAGGAGCCACACTTATACCAGTTTGTGTTGGCAACTAGCACAAAACAGGCAAGAGCAAATTGTCAGCCTATTCCGGGGTATAAGTGTTTTAGGCAAGACAGAGGAGGGGCTAAAAAAGGTGGGGGAGTAGCGATATTAGTTAAGGAGCATATTACCGCGGTGCAGAGGGTAGACAACTGAGAGGGGTCATGTACTGAGTCGCTGTGGGTGGAACTCAGAAACAGGAAGGGTGCAGTCACTATGCTGGGGGTGTACTACAGACCACCCAACAGCCCACGGGAAGTGGAGGAAAGGATATGTCAGGAGATTCTGGATAAGTGCAGAAAACATAGGGTTGTTGTAGTGGGGGACTTTAATTTCCCTGGCACAGACTGGAAAGTGCTTAGAGCTGGGGGTCCGGACGGGGAGGAATTTGTAAAATGCGTACTGGAAGGTTCTTTGGAACAGTATATAGATAGCCCGACTAGAGAGGGGGCTATACTGGACCTAGTTCTGGGAAATGAGCCCGGTCAGGTCGTCAAAGTTTCGGTAGGGGAACATGTGGCAAATAGTGACCACAACTCTGTTAACTTTAGGATAGTAATGGACAAGGATGAGTGCTGTCCTACGGGCAGGGTGCTAAATTGGGGGAAGGCTGACTATAGCCGGATTAGGCAGGAATTGGTGGATGTTGATTGGGAGAGGATGTTCGAGGGTAAGTCCGCGTCTGGCATGTGGGAGTCTTTTAAGGAACTATTGATAAGGCTGCAGGATAGGCATGTGCCTGTAAAAAGGAAAGGTAGGATTCGAGAGCCGTGGATAACCAGGGAAATTGAGGATCTGATTAAAATGAAAAGGGAGGCGTACGTTAAGTCCAGGCAACTGAAAACAGATGGAGCTCTGGAGGAATACAGAGAGAGTAGGAAAGAACTCAAACGGGGAGTTAGAAGGGCAAAAAGAGGTCACGAGATGTTCTTGGCAGGCAGGATTAAGGAGAATCCTAAGGCATTCTATTCATACGTTAGGAACAAGAGAGTTGTCAGGGAGAAAATCGGACCTCTCAGGGACAAAGGAGGGGAATTATGCTTAGAACCCAAGGGAATAGGGGAGATCCTAAATGAATACTTTGCATCGGTATTCACGAAGGAGAGGGGCGTGTTAACCGGGAGTGTCTCGGAGGGAGGTGTTGACCCGTTAGAGAAAATCTCCATTACAAGAGAGGAAGTGTTAGGTTTTTTAGGGAACATTAAAACTGACAAAGCCCCAGGGCCTGATGGCATCTATCCTCGACTGCTCAGGGAGATGAGAGATGAAATTGCTGGGCCTCTGACGGAAATCTTTGTCGCTTCTTTGGACACGGGTGAGGTCCCTGAGGATTGGAGGATAGCGAATGTGGTCCCGTTGTTTAAGAAGGGTAGCAGGGATAACCCAGGAAATTATAGGCCGGTGAGCTTGACGTCCGTGGTAGGGAAGTTGTTGGAGAGGATTCTTAGAGACAGGATGTATGTGCATTTAGAACGGAACAATCTCATTAGTGACAGACAGCATGGTTTTGTAAGAGGGAGGTCGTGCCTTACAAATTTGGTGGAGTTTTTTGAGGAAGTGACAAAAACGGTTGATGAAGGAAGGGCTGTGGATGTCGTCTATATGGATTTCAGTAAGGCATTTGACAAAGTCCCACATGGCAGGTTGGTTAAGAAGGTTAAGGCTCATGGGATACAAGGAGAAGTGGCTAGATGGGTGGAGAACTGGCTTGGCCATAGGAGACAGAGGGTAGTGGTCGAAGGGTCTTTTTCCGGCTGGAGGTCTGTGACCAGTGGTGTTCCACAGGGCTCTGTACTGGGACCTCTGCTATTTGTGATATATATAAATGATTTGGAAGAAGGTGTAACTGGTGTAATCAGCAAGTTTGCGGATGACACGAAGATGGCTGGAATTGCGGATAGCGAAGAGCATTGTCGGGCAATACAGCAGGATATAGATAGGCTGGAAAATTGGGCGGAGAGGTGGCAGATGGAATTTAATCCGGATAAATGCAAAGTGATGCATTTTGGAAGAAATAATGTAGGGAGGAGTTATACAATAAATGGCAGAGTCATCAGGAGTATAGAAACACAGAGGGACCTAGGTGTGCAAATCCACAAATCCTTGAAGGTGGCAACGAAGGTGGTGAAGAAGGCATATGGTATGCTTGCCTTTATAGGACGGGGTATAGAGTATAAAAGCTGGAGTCTGATGATGCAGCTGTATAGAACGCTGGTTAGGCCACATTTGGAGTACTGCGTCCAGTTCTGGTCGCCGCACTACCAGAAGGACGTGGAGGCATTGGAGAGAGTGCAGAGAAGGTTTACCAGGATGTTGCCTGGTCTTAGCTATGAGGAGAGATTGGGTAGACTGGGGTTGTTCTCCTTGGAAAGACGGAGAATGAGGGGAGATCTAATAGAGGTATACAAGATTATGAAGGGTATAGATAGGGTGAACAGTGGGAAGCTTTTTCCCAGGTCGGAGGTGACGATCACGAGGGGTCACGGGCTCAAGGTGAGAGGGGCGAAGTATAACTCAGATATCAGAGGGACGTTTTTTACACAGAGGGTGGTGGGGGCCTGGAATGCGCTGCCAAGTAGGGTGGTGGAGGCAGGCACGCTGACGTCGTTTAAGACTTACCTGGATAGTCACATGAGCAGCCTGGGAATGGAGGGATACAAACGATTGGTCTAGTTGGACCAAGGAGCGGCACAGGCTTGGAGGGCCGAAGGGCCTGTTTCCTGTGCTGTACTGTTCTTTGTTCTTTGTTCTTTGTTCTATTTTGATTTCCACAAAGAATTTAAGGTGAATTTATACTCCCCACTATCTAAATCTTTTGCAAATCCATAAAACACTTTGTTTACAGCGGTTCAATACAGTCTATTTGCACAATGTAATGAATTCTTGTAATACCGTTGGATTTTGTTTGAATACATTCAGTACACTTGTTTAAAATGTTAATGGAATTTGTGTAATTGTGTGCCAGACAAGTCTTGCGAAAACCTTGATCCTTATTGATATTAAATTAAATGAGCCCAGTAAATCAAGGACTGCTTCTAATTACTGGTGGTTTTACAGAACCCTTTTCCATTTAATTACATTTGCTCAGGCAGCTTTTTACATTTTTAAAATGTAATCTCATGATCTGCTCTATTGGATTTTGTCCTTTTAACAATGTTCAGATTCATTCACTGGTTTTTAGCTGAAAAAAATCTCTTTAAACTATGCTGTGTGGAGGAATTTTGTTACACACAGGAGCATGATTAATCTAAGGAGTTGGGAAATTAAACAGGCGCACAATCCTATTAGCGAGGCTCATAAATCATTGCTTCTTTTGTGCTGTCTAATCTGTGCAGTGCAATTATCATGATTCCATATATAACTAATCCACAATATTCCTGACAAGCTGAAGTTCAGACCAGCATTCTGCACCTCAAACAGAACAGGTAGAGATGTGTCTGTCATAGAATAATATGATCCAACATGTCTCAGTGTTTCGATCTGGGGTGCCTCCATGTTGTTTAAACGCTTGCTGGAAAACTGTGGCTGGGATTTTCCCATCCCTTTGGGTGGGTTTGGCGACGAAAGTGGAAAATACTGCAAGAAAGCCAAAGTCATGTTTCATATTGACGTAAAAATAGGACGCGATCATCCCCTTTATCAGTCAGTAATCAACCACATTTCCTGCAATTCAATTGTCGGGAACCTCATTGGAATACATTAGCATATCATTATTGGGCCCATAGCCAGAATCATACTCCATGTCAAATAATGTGTCCACAGCAGTACAATGACAAAAGAACAAGGAAAATTACAGCACAGGAACAGGCCCTTCGGCCCTCCAAGCCTGCGCCGACCATGCTGCCCGACTGAACTAAAACCCCCTACCCTTCCGGAGATCATATCCCCCTATTCTCATCCTATTCATGGATTTGTCCAGACGCCCCTTAAAAGTCACTACCGTATCTGCTTCCACTACCTTCCCCGGCAGCGAGTTCCAGGCACCCACCACCCTCTGTGTAAAAAACTTGCCTTGTACATCTCCTTTAAACCTTGCCCCTCGCACCTTAAACCTGTGCCCCCTAGTAATTGACTCTTCCACTCTGGGAAAAAACTTCTGACTATCTACTCTGTCCATGCCCCTCATAATCTTGTAGACTTCCATCAGATCATCCCTCGACCTCTGTTGTTCCAGTGAGAACAAACCAAGTTTCTCCAACCTCTCCTCATAGCTAATACCCTCCATACCAGGATTTACCATCCTGGTAAATCTTTTCTGTACCCTCTCCAAAGTCTCCACATCCTTCTGGTAGTGTGGCGACCAGAATTGAACACTATATTCTAATTGCAGCCTAACTAAGGTTCTCTAAAGCTGCAAAATGACTTGCCAAATTTTTAACTCAATGCCCCAGCCGATGATGGCAAGCATGCTGTATGCCTTCTTGACTACCTTCTCCACCTGCATTGCCACTTTCAGAAACCTGTGTACCTGTACACCCGCTCATGTTGTGACTGAGAGAGGTGCAGGGCTGGGGGGTGGAAACCATGTGCCCGCTGCTCCTCCTGTTTATGGGTGTCTCGTCCTGTGCTCCCCCCCCCCCCTCCCCCCCTTCCTGGCTTTGACCTTTAACCAACCAAGGGGGCCATTGATCTGCCTCAACAATTCTTTCAATTGGAAATGTTAGAGATGGAAGCCAACTGGATTGACATGAGTCAAAGATGCAGAAGGATGCAGATTAACATTGCTCTTACAGAAAGAGTATCTCAGCTCACCACCACCTTCTCAAGGATAATTCAGGATGGGCAATAAATACTGCGCTTGCCAGTGACGCCCACGCCACACAATGTGACATACAATGCCAATGCTTATGTGTGGTTGTAAAGGGTTCTTTTCTCCACCTTGTTCTGTGGCAGTGATTAAATAAATACCTGCATCCTAATGTGCTCTGAAGCAATGTTGTCAACTCCACACAGAAGAAGATGGTTCCTATCAGCTGGCAGGTCGCCCATTGGACAAAGCCAACACACATGGCATCCACCAGCAAGAAGGGTACAGCGATGGTGCCACTGAGACAGGTCAGCCCAGGAATACTGAACGGCGCCATTCATGACTCAGAAGGTGTGAACCTAGTGAGCAGTACTCTGAGGGGTACAAGGAGGTGGGCGCAGCACTCAGAGGGAGAGGGACAAGTCAAGATGGTGACAGGGAATTTCAACTGGGCGAAGAATGTTTCTTGGTGTGCTCGCTGTGCACTGGGAAATCCAAACTCCAAAAGGTCTCCTTGGATTTTGCAACTTCAACCAAGAAAGGCACTTTGTGTTCCTCTGTATCCTTTATTTCCTGGATAGTTTTTGATCTGATTGGTCTCACTTAGAATCTCCAAATAGGAAGCTTTTGGTTTGGCATACCACTTTAAAATGGCCCCAATGCTGGTAGACATGGAATGTTGCATGTATGTTGGATGGCAGCATTGTATAATAGTTCTGGGCTATTTTTAGTGGGTACTCTGGTACTTTTATCTCTATTGCTCAGAAACTGGACAGAGTCAGTAGTCTGACTCCACAAATGTTTTCCTTCACCACAGATTAAAACTCAAGTTCCACTTCCAAAGCTCAACCTGTCTCACTAATTGAATGGCTTTGGATAAGGTTAACCCTTTTCTGGATTGCAGAAAGTCGGATAACGCTTGGTGGATAATAATGTTCCTCTGAAGACTGAAATATACAAGTCAATGGCCTGATTACCTCTTTGTGGTTTGTTGTGTCCTCATTCACACCCTGTCTTACGAAAGTCGTTTACTAATGAAATTGAGGAGTGTGCTGACCTGCTCTTTATCGGGCTTCTGTGCTAACCATGAAGCAACCCCACTTTTTCCAGTGAAAGGCTTGGTCAGGGCCTTCCATGTGGTCAAAATGTTGCATATTGGTCGGGCATTTCCATAGTTCTTTGTTACATGCATCTTGGGACTCGGTTGGCACTTTTTTTTTATTCCTTGCTGCTATCATTCCCTTGCTGTTGTCTGTTCGATGGCTTTTCCCTTCCTGCCACTGGTGATGGGTTGAGGATCCTTGTGAATTGGTTAAGTTTACCACTGCCACCATGAAGGAATATCGGAAATGGGCCCTTCAGAGTGTATTTAATAGAGACTATCGGAAACAAGAAACTTCCAAACATTTATTAACTGTTTACATTAAGTACATGGATGGATAAGCACAAGGCTCTCTCTCTGAGTCTTAGAGAATGTGATCTGCTGATGATGCATAGTCGCCATTAATGTAATAGCTATTACTTTGTTTTGTTCTGTGCCTGTTGCTGTCACCTTCCAATTCCTATTAAAAGAACTTGGGGCTGAAATTGGTCTTGTTCAGCAGCACAAAATGGGCGGTGAACAAATCAGCAACATGTTTTACACCAGGCCCGATGATTCCATCAAGAAAACTGTTCAAAATTACCCTCATCACCACAGGAAATACAGACTTGAAACATAACTTTATCACTCCAAGACAGCTGGCCAGTCTTCTTTTAATCATTTGTGGCCACAAAGTGAAAACCAAAAGTGCTTCTCATCCGATAATCAATTGCCCAAAACTTGATATGTAGTGTGGCATTTTGGCAACAGTATGTCGGCAATGATTCAATGTTCTATACACAAATGTTATTTTGTAGCAGGTTTCTGGTCACACCTTTAAGCTCTCTGAGGATTCTGCAATATATTTGGCAAAATTCCCACACACTCAGACTTGCTGAACTGTAACGTATATGCTGTTGCCAGTAAGTCTCTGCTCTCCAGATCCAAGGCTGCCTGTCTGAGCTGTTTTTTCCATTGAAGTGAACTATTAAATCAGATGACAATACACTTCTGAAACTTGCACTTCATATTTAAAAACTTTTGGAAAAATAAAGCAACAAAGGAAAAATAATTTTGTGCGCAACCCCCCCTCCCCCCGCCACCTCCCCCCCCTCCCGCCACCCCCCCTCCCCCCGCCTCCCCCCCTCCCCCCCTCCCCCCCTCCCGCCACCTCCCCCCCCCCGCCACCTCCCCCCCCACCACCCCCCTCCCCCGCCACAACCCACTACGCCCGCCAACCCCCTCCCCTCCCCCCGCCACCCCCCCTCCCCCCACCACCCCCCTCCCCCCCGCCACCCCCCCTCCCCCCCGCCACCCCCCGCCACCCCCCCTCCCCCGCCACCCCCCCTCCCCCGCCACCCCCCCTCCCCCCGCCACACCCCCTCCCCGCCACACCCCCTCCCCCCGCCACACCCCCTCCCCCCGCCACACCCCCTCCCCCCGCCACACCCCCACCCCCCCCCCCCACCACCCCCCCCCTCCCCTCCCCCCCCCCGTCGCATTGCACACATTGGTTGTAGTGGCAAACCTCTAGGGTGGTCACTGATAAGGCAACTTTATTTCATGGTCCACCAGAGTATGTAATTGTTCCCACGGAATGAAGTTGGTCATATTTTAAAAGGCCAATATTAGAAACAGGAAATTGCAGGCCCATATGGTTTGACTTAGATTTGAGGCCAGATGGTAGAATTGATCATGACAATTTTTTCATGTCAATAACTTGACAAAGAAGATGGTTATTTGAGTCTCTGAATGTGGCTTTTGGGAAAAGGCTAACCCAGTTGATTTTTCTGAAGAGGCTATTAGATGTTTGATGCATGTAGGAGGCTTTGAAGATTTCACTGTTTGAATGCATCTGACAAGGTGCAAAGGCTAATTAGTAAGGTTGATCTTTAGATTAGTGGTTGCATTGGTTGTTGATTGAATGTTATCATTAAGGGCAGCAATTTTTCCAAGAACAGCTACAATTTGCATTTATTTCTCACCTTTAACATAATAAAGCATCACAGCACTTCACAAGGGTGTTATCAAAGAGAATTTGACAGAGTAATATAAAGCAATTTTGGGACAGGTCACCAGCAGCTTGGTCAAAGAGATAGATTTTAAGGAGCATTTTAAAGGAAGAAAGAGAGAGAGAGGTGGAGGGGTGTAAGGAGGGAATTTCAATTCTCGAAACCTACATTGCTAAATTCACGTCTACCAGCTGTGGTGCAATGAAAATCAGGAATATGCAAAAGGCTGCAACTGAAAGAATGCAGAGATCATGTTGATTTGTCAGGCTGGAGGAAATTAACGAGGTAGGGAGGAGTGAGACTATGGAAGGACTTGAAAGTAAGGATAAAGGTCATTTACCTCAAACATGAATTCTATTTCTCTCCCATAGAACCATAGAAAATTACAGCTCAGAAACAGGCCTTTTGGCCCTTCTTGTCTGTGCCGAACCATTTTTTGCCTAGTCCCACTGACCTGCACTTGGACCATATCCTTCCACACCCCTCTCATCCATGAACCCGTCCAAATTTTTCTTAAATGTTAAAAGCATTTACCACTTTATCCAGCAGCTCATTCCACACTCCCACCACTCTCTGCGTGAAGAAGCCCCCCCTAATATTCCCTTTAAACTTTTCTCCTTTCACCCTTAACCCATGCCCTCTGGTTTTTTTCTCCCCTAGCCTCAGCGGAAAAAGCCTGCTTGCATTCACTCTATCTATACCCATCAAAATCTTATACACCTCTATCAAATCTCCCCTCAATCATCTACGCTCCAGGGAATAAAGTCCCAACCTATTCAATCTCTCTCTGTAACTCAGCTTCTCAAGTCCCGGCAACATCCTTGTGAACCTTCTCTGCACTCTTTCAACCTTATTTACATCCTTCCTGTAACTAGGTGACCAAAACTGTACACAATACTCCAAATTCGGCCTCACCAATGCCTTATATAACCTTACCATAACACTCCAACTTTTATACTCGATACTCCGATTTATAAAGGCCAATGTACCAAAGGCACTCTTTACGACCCTATCCACCTGTGATGTCACTTTTAGGGAATTCTGTACCTGTATTCCCAGATCCCTCTGTTCAACTGCACTTTTCAGAGTCCTACCATTTACCCTGTACGTTCTACTTTGTTTTGTCCTTCCAATGTGCAATATCTCACACTTGTCTGCGTTAAATTCCATTTGCCATTTTTCAGCCCATTTTTCTAGTTGGTCCAAATCCCTCTGCAAGCTTTGAAAACCTTCCTCACTGTCCACTACACCTCCAATCTTTGTATCATCAGCAAACTTGCTGATCCAATTTACCACATTATCATCCAGATCATTGATATAGATGACAAACAACAATGGACCCAACACCGATCCCTGCGGCACACCACTAGTCACAGGCCTCCACTCAGAGAAGCAATCCTCCACAACCACTCTCTGGCTTCTTCCATTGAGCCAGTGTCTAATCCAATTTACTACCTCCCCATGTATACCGAGCGACTGAACTTTCCTAACTAACCTCCCAAGAGGGACCTTGTCAAAGGCCTTGCTGAAATCCAGGTAGACAACATCCACTGCCTTCCCTTCATCCACTTTCCTGGTAACCTCCTCGAAAAACTCTAATAGATTGGTCAAACATGACCTACCACGCACAAAGCCATGTTGACTCTCCCTAATAAGCCTCTGTCTGGAAGTACGGTAGACATGGATCAGGATTTCATTAGCAGATAAATTGAGGCCAGGAAGGGGGTGGGAATAGCACAGAAGTGGAAGTACCTTGGTGGTGGATAGGATATAGAATTATTGGTGGAGAACTGCCGGTTTTAATGTTAGGCTAATGTTCCTCACTATCATTATCAACAATCTGGATAAAATCAACATATGTCTGTGGATGCTACAGCATTTTCTGTGGGTGTTAGAACCTTTTGGAAGCTATTGTTCACAGTTCCAAATAAAATGTGATGGATGTACCTGTGCCTGGTAGATAATCCTTAATATAAATCATGTATTATCAACATAAGGAAATAACAGGTGGAAAAAGACCACCTGCTCCAGCAAGTTCACCTGACATAAAATAATGAACCAGTCTGACTCCCTCTTGAAAATGTGCAGTGAGTTAACACCCTTCAAACCAGCTGGCAATGTATCCCAGAGACACACAATTCTGAGGGGAAAATAAGAATTGTCTAATATCTAGTCTATTCATATTCTTACATAGTTTAAAATGATGTCTCATTGCCCTCCCCAATTGTTTAAACTGCAATAATCTGTCAATAGGGATGTGATCCAGATCTTCAATTACTTTATAGATCGTTATCAGGTCACTTCAAAGTTTATGCTTCTCTGAAGTAAATAGACCAAGGTTCTGGAGACTATCTGAGTAGCTGAAGATCTGTAGTCCAAGAATATTTTGTATCCCTTATTTGGACCTTTTCCAAGACCATTATATCATCCACCCTGAGGAGGGACCAAAACTGGGTCTGGTCCTCTCCATGCCATCTGACCAGCAACCTATATAGTGACAAAATGGTGCTTTTTGAATATACTGTTACATTCTATTAATACAACCCAGTAACATTTTAGCTTCAGCGACAGTCTCTATACATTGGTCATGAACCTTCAGCGACCTCTGCACATAACACCAAAGTCTTTGTCTGACTTGACTTCTTTCAGTATTTTTCCAAGAATGATTCATATATTTGGTATTGGCCCAACTAATATGCACAATGCTTCCATTGTATATCAGCTGTGGCACTTTTACCTCTAAGTCAGAAGATTATAGATTCAAGATATGTTTCAAAGATTTGAGGACAAAATCTAAGCTGACACTCCAGTGGGGTTGCTGCTCTGGTGAAGCTGCTATCTTTTAGGTGAGACGTTAAGACAAGGGTCAGTCAGTTTTCTCAGGTAGACGCTAAAGATCCTATGGCACTAATTTGAAGAAGAACAGGGAGTCATCCTTGCTGCCCTGGCCAATAACTATCTTAAAATGAATTCCATTAAAACAGATGATCCGATCATTATCACATTGGTGCGTGTGCAAATTGATTGCTGCATTTGCTACATTATTATAGTAACTGTGCTTCTAAAAGCCCTTTATTTATTTTTTATTCATTTATGAGATGTGGGCTTCGCTGGCTAGGCCAGATTTATTGTCCATTCCACTTGCCTTGAACCGCTGCAGTCCATGTGGTGTAGATGCACCCACAGTGCTGTTAAGATTCAGGTGGCCTTGTGGCATAGTGGTAGTGCCCCTACCACTGGACCAGAAGCTCCAGCGGAGGCCGTATGTCAGGCTTCCCATTGGGCGCCATGGCCTCCACGCATCTCAGGCCATCGGAATTCCAGTGTCATCAGCTCTGCACCAGAAATTGGTGCGAAGCTGATTAAAATATTTAAATTAGACTTTTAATCTCATTGGCGGGCCCAGAGATTTCACTCCAGCAGGGTTTACATCAGCTCCCCACTAATGGGGACCTGGCAGCCTGACCTCACGAGAGTGATGGGAGGCCATGGAGGCCCTCCAGGAGGTCGGTGGTAAAGTGGGGGGGTGCCTCCTGGGCATTGCCAGACGACTGCTGTTAACTTAACATTATTAATGTGAGCCTACTTGTGACACTAATAAATAAACTAATAAAACTAATAAGCTAATTATAAGTCTAGAGCTTTTGAGTTTTCCTAATCCATCAAAAGTAGCATTACTATCTATTTTAATATTAATAATATATAAAACTGATAAACCACCTCACCCCTCATTTGGAGCAAAAATTTCTTACAGTATTAGAGGTGAAATAGTAACTTAGCAACTCTGCCATAAGCTCAGAAGGAGTTTGAATCTGTTCTACATTATCCTTTAGTCACCCCATACAATCCTTTATTGTCTTTTGACTCCTGCATAGTAAAAACATGTTTGCTATTGCTGCTACAATTATGCACCATCTTATTTTCCAGAGATCTCTTGGTTAATCTTCATAGAATCATAGAAACCCTACAGTGCAGAAGGAGGCCATTCGGCCCATCGAGTCTGCACCGACCACAATCCCACCCAGGCCGTACCCCCACATATTTACCCGCTAATCCACACATCTCAGAACTCTAAGGGGCAATTTTTAACCTGGCCAATCAACCTAACCTGCACATCTTTGGACTGTGGGAGAAAACCAGAGCACCCGGAGGAAACCCACGCAGACACGAGGAGAATGTGTAAACTCCACACAGACAGTGACCCGAGCCGGGAATCAAACCCGGGACCCTGGAGCTGTGAAGCAGCAGTGCTAACCACTGTGCTACCGTGCCACCCTTGTAGAGATGTTTTCCTTAATTACATGTGCTAGGTTTCCCTGTTTTCAGTGTGTTGTAGAATGCCTGTTGTTTCTATTGGATTTGCCTTTGTGCAGTCCTTATCAACCATAATGCCCTAGTACAGCCATGCATCCTTCTTCTAAACATTTGGAAATCACTGTTTTTTTTTCTATTGAGAATGGTTTTAAATAGTATTCATTTGTTCTCAGCAACTTGATTTCCCACCTGTCAACTTGTGTAAGGGGCTAAAGACAAACGTGTTCACCTTGCAGGATTGTGAGCTGAAGGCCATGAAGTGGGAATTGTACCATGGGAAGCTATTCCTATTAGACGGGGCCTAAGGGGAGGCGATGGGGGCGGGGCCTAAGGGGAGGTGGTGTGGGGGGAGCTGTGCACTCTGCAACTGGGGATCGACCAGACTGGAATAGAGGGTTCGGGCAGTGATCAAATGGGCTGGAGGTGGGCACGCAGTCAGTCGGGAAGGCCAGCGATTGGGTTGGCGGGGGGGGGCGATATCCAGGGGTGTGGGGTGCCTGACAGATCTCTCTTTGTTCTGTTGCACAGAACAGAAAGATCTGCACATGCATGATAGCACATTCTAGTGTGAGCAGTCAGCTTTTCAGTGAGAATAGACTCTGTCCACTCCCGCTAAGATTGTGCATCATTTTTTGCACTAGGTGGCATAAGATTTCATTTGTGGCCTCATCGAAAAAATGAATTTTCACACTCATTTGGCACTTAGAACTTTTTTGGTAAGATCACCACCATGTCATCATTGGTGCTTGTTGGTGCCCTCATTGCCTGCACCCCTTCATGCCCACCCCCCACAGCTAATGGGAGCTTCCTTGTGCAGGATGGTGATGGTGATAATGCTCGGGATATTTTTCTTCTAGTCGCCGTGGTCTCCTGCAACTTATTTGAGTTTGCATGTTTTTTCACAGAGTTCTTTTAACATTATTCTAGGGTTCTGCCCTCCTCAAACCCCCACTACTGCCCTCTTGTTACTTGCATCTCTCAGTAAATTGAGTGGTTGGTTGCTAGGTGGGTGGAGAGTGCTGATGTAAAAAGATTTTGGAAGTTGCATTATGCATCAGGCTTCATAGATCTTTTCCTGTCTTTCACATTCAAGAGGTTTATTGTCAGCAAGTTAGATTTGAACATACACTGGGAACTAATGATCCAATATGGTGAGTTTGTGCACAGAGTAACTCTCTAGCGCACAACATTGGTTAAAAACCATAGGTTTTATAATGCCCTGGGCAATTTTTGTTACTGCTACAATATGCATGCCCTGTGCAAGGGGGCCTCTGCAATTTATGCACAGCCAATAACAGTATCAGGGCTCATTTACGGTCCACACACTCAGTAAGGGCTACTTCAAGCCTCAACCAGAATAATTCAAACCGTTTCAAGTATGTTGCAGGATTCCAGAACAAATCTCTATCACAATCGTGGGACTTGCTGAAATGGTCTGTCTGCATTCTGACTGTAATCACATCATTAAAAATCTAATTAAAAAGAGGCCAAATGGGTGTGTGCTTAAAATTACCCCGGAGCTGTCAAAAACCAACCAGTCACATTCAACATCAGATCCTTGATATAACTTGGCAAGGTTCCGCTCATCCAATATCACATTATCAGCTAGATTTAACCCTGTTCTTATACTGACATTTATCTTCCAAGGTTGGATTTTCCATTTGGCAGAGTTTAGAGGACAAAGTTACATGAGTATGCCTCCAGGCTATTCCTTAGAGTTTTATCCTTATTTAGAAATGACACCCTTTTATGCAGAAGTAGATTAGTGTTGAAGTGTTGAGCAATTGATCACTTTTTGATGATGTACTGATTCAGGCTTTCCAAGTATTCTTTGGTTCTCATCCTGCTTTGCAATCTTTCTCTTTGATTCTGTTAAAATTCTCCATATGTTCCAAAAGCTTCTGAAGTTAGCTTTCCTCTTCACGAAAACCTTGACAAAAATTTTCAGTCATACTGCACAGAAACAGACCCTTCGGCCCATCATGTCTATGTCAACCATCAAATACCAGTCAATGCTAACCCCATTTACCAGCACTTAGTCCATAGCCTGCTATGCCTTGGTGATTTAAGTACTCGTCCAGATACTTCTTGAATGTTGGGAGAGTACCTGCCTCCACCACCCTCTCAGGCAGTGCGGTCCATATTTCCACCACCCTCTAAGTGAAAAACCTTTTCCTCAGATCCCCTCTAAACCATTACTCCTTACCTTGAACCTATGCCCCCTGGTCTTAGACATTTCTAACATTTGTTCCTCTCATAATTGTGTATACCTCTGTCAGATGCCCCCTCAGCCTCCTCTGCTCCAGGGAAAACAAGCACAGCCTATCCAGTTTCTCCTCATAGTTGAAACATCCTGTGAATCTCCTCTGCACCCTCTCCATTGCAATCACATCCTTCCAATAGTGTGGCATGTGGCACACAACTGTGGAGTTGGACAGGGCTTTCTCACTTGCAGGCCTTGCCTCTTACTGGTAGCACCTGTAAGTGAGAGAGGAGAGAGTGAGTGACTGCATGTGTTGCCTCCAATATGGAGGCACCCTTGACCTCTTGGGCTTCCATGATATGCATTGATCCTTACTGGATGGAAGCCAATCTCTCTATCTCCAATAGATCAATTGCACTCTACCCCTGCCAGCTCGACTGCCCACTCCTCAAAGTCGGTCAGCCAGAACAGCACTCAATATTCCATCTGTGGCCTAATCAATGTTTTATAAAATTGTACCAAGACTTCTGATTTAAGTGAGCAATGTTGCTCCTTAAGCAGATTAAGTTACAGCTGTGGACCATCCCTCCGGGGAATTGGATCCATTGTAGTGAATACATTCATTGCAATTGAACATTCAAACAAAAAGCTCTGCAAGAACAAACACGTCTCAGAACTTTCTTGACAAAAGTTAATATCTATGAAAAAATAACATTCTTGCTTTCTCATGTGTGAAAATACTCATGGAATAACATCATTTTGCTGATTATTTTCTTTGAAGGATTTTATTACATCCTGTTGATAGTTGATATCCTGTTAGGAATGTAAATTTTGTCATATTATGAAAAGAGGTTGAAGTCCTTCACCTTTGTGCCAATAATGAGACATGAAGGTTTATCAAGGGCTCCGTGAATAGATATACAGCCAACACCAAGATTTCATAGGATGCATGCACAGAAGAATTGATGTTACAGCCAGTTTAACTCAATCTTTTCTTCTCTCTCCCCTTCTGATTTCTTCCAATTTATGGCTACGATTCCACCTGATTTTCTGTTTCAAACAACACTAATTCATGGGCATCTGCATTCCATATCCCTTTAAACATATTTCTTGGTGGTAGCTTGCATGTGTCCCTATCACATGGGATTCTAAACATCTATTACACAAGGCTTTCTTTCTGACATCTGTGGTCCCAAGACCAATTAAGATTAGCAAGGCATAATGTACGATTATGTACTTCTGCACAGATAGTGAAAGCTTTCAGTGACAGTGATACCATCCTCACTTCTAAGTCAGGATGTTGTGGGTTCAAATCCAACCCCAGAAACCTGCACAAAATCTAGGCTGACACTCCATGTGTAATACTGAGGGGGTACTGCAGTGCTGGAGGTGCTGGCTTTTGGTTGAAATGTTGAATTGACACTCAGTCTGCCCTTTCAGCTGGATGTGAAAGATCCTAGGGTACTATTTCAAAAAAAGAGTCGGGAGACCTCCCCAATATCCTTAGCTGATAATTATCCCTCAACCGGCATGACTAAAACAGATTATCTAGTCATCATTGAATCACTACAATGCAGAAGGAGGTCATTTGGCCCATTGAGTCTGCACCGACTCTCCAAAAGAGCATCTTACCCAGGCCCAACTCCCTGCCCTGTCCCCATAACCCCATGCATTTACCATGGCTAATCAACCTAACCTGCACATTTTTGGACACTAGACGGTAATTTAGCATGGCCAATGCACCTAACCTGCACATCTTTGGACTGTGGGGGGCAACCGGAGCACCTGGAGAAAATCCACGCAGACACAAGGAGAATGTGCAAACTCCATACAGACAGTCACCCAAGGCCAGAATTGGACCTTGGCCTCTGGCGCTGTGAGGCAGCAGTGCTAACCACTGTGCCACCGTGCCATCCATCCTCATGCTGCTGCTGCGGAAGCTTGCTGTGCAGTAATCAGCTGCTGTATTTCCTACATTACAACAATGACTACATTTCAAAAGTATTTCATTGACTGAAATATTTTGGGACTATATAAATGAATGTTTGTTTCAATTCTTTAACATGGAACCTAATATAAATAGATTATTTTCATACAAATTGGATTCCTTTCCTATCTCAAATCCTCCCTTACTATTGCACATGAAAAGCCAACACCAAGGTTAATCCTCAGGTGACATTTGGATTAGAGAGCATGTGATAATTGGACCCAGGCACCAGATGTAATTCAATTCACATTTTTAAGCAGTATGGTACACTGCCAATTACAGTTATTTCCTGAATGGCTTTGATAAAGAGACAGCCCCATTTGTGATGCTTACTGATTTGAGTGTTAGGTGGCTGTAGAGAAATATGTTAGACGTGGTTCAAAGGTAGCAATCATGTCTCTGAAGGATAAGATTTGGGTTCAAACCCCACTCCAGAAACTTAACCTAAAATTTAGGCTGGTGCTGCAATGCATGGCAGAATGGGCATTGCATTGTTAGAGGTGTTGCTTTTCAAGTTGGACATTAAGCTAAAGCCCATTTTGCCCTTATGTGAATTTAAAGATCCCATGGCACCATTTTGAAGACTGCAGCACGTTCTCACATGTTTCCTGATCAAGATTTACCCCTTTTCTAACAGCAATACAACATGTTCTGCTCATTATTTCATTGCTGCTGTGGGATTTTGCTGTGTGCAAGTTGGTTGTTGTTTTTCCTGTACTATAATGTTGTCAACACTTCAAAGATACTTCACTGGATGTGAAACACTTTGAGATACTCTAAGATCATGAAAGGTGCAATACAAGTCCAAGGCTTCCATTCTGTTTCTCTTCCTGCAACCATTTTCCTTCCTTGCCAAAAATCCACTTCACAACTAAGTTGCAAATTTTGCATCTTATCAATAGTAGCTCATTTTCATGCTCAGGTAGGTAATCTGTTTGGATACCTATTTTAAACCTACAATTTAAACCTGCATTGGGACTAAGCTGTGATTGAAGAAAGAAAAGGCTTTGGATCACTTCCTATTGTAATTCTCAAGAATTATATGCAAGCACAGTGTGGCACCCAGAACCACCAGCTACCAATACAAATCAACTGTTGGAACAAGCATTCTTTCTATCATGTAATTGAATATCCCTAGACCCTCTTGGGAGCTGTTCAGTGCTATAATAGTCTGTTTTCTGGGGATGGGGAGGATATCATCATATCTCACTATGCAAGTTGGTACTTGACACATACTAGTTGAACCAGTATTCCATCATCACACAATATTTTCCCTGAGAAGGTGTGCCCTTAATTTGCAGAGATGCCTGAAACAGACACTGAAATCCATCTATTGTGATGCTATTTAACCCTTTATTGATGAAGACATAGAGTAATGTCAGTGGTATAAATAACCTCGCCTCTACTCTCTTTCAATGAACAACTCATCCACTGGCATTGTTGCTAAAACAAATAACGGGGAAGATCCAAGATTTATGGTGAAGAAAATCACCATCATGGAGATTCCTAATGTAATTAATTCCAATCGCACATATGTCCAAATCTTAGAACCACGCAACAGTGCAACCCGAACCCGGTGAGCGGGAGAAATGGTGGCACAGTGGTTAGCATTGCTGCCTCACAGCACCAGGGACCCAGGTTTGATTCCTGGCTTCAGTCATTGTCAGTGCAGAGTCTGCACATTCTTGCCTTGTCTGCATGGGTTTCCTCCGGGTGCTCTGGTTTCCTCCCACAGTCCGAAAGACGTGCTGGTTAGGTGCAGTGGCCAAGCTAAATTTTCCCTCAGTGTACGCGAACAGGCACCGGAGCGTGGCGACTCGGGGATTTTCACTGTAACTTCATTGTAGTGTTAATATAATCCTACTTGTGACACTAATAAATAAACTTAAAACTTAAAATGTGTATTGCATTTGGTTGGTCTGTGTTTGAGATTACTCTGACCAATTATAGCTGGCAAGTTTATAGGAACAGAAGCTTGGTCCTTATGATTGGGTACACAAACGGACAAATCAGAACTGAATCACTGTAGGTGGGTTTCTCAGACCTCCTTATGACAATTTAATAACAAAAACCTGGGAATAAATCCTGTCCCTCTCCTGTTAACTCCAGAATGTTGGCTGATGGAGGAACTCCCACAATGAAGGGGAGAAAGTTTTTAAGTATTGGATGGAAAATGATACAAATAAAATGTAACAAGCTGCAAATCATGAGCATTATGCTTGAAACAAGTCCTGTTAACAGTCAATGGCTCATTCTAAAGTTTTATTGTCCTGAACAATAAAATACTCAATATTTTCCAGATGACTGTAGCATGTAACTTATTACAAGTCTATACCTACGCTTGTTGCACTACAGATCTTTTCGAATTGAACAGATAGTGCCAATAAACCAGCCCAACTTTTTTTAAAGGAGGGAGTGATTTTCCCCTACTTTAGGTACTGAAGAGATGGCTAAGTTGGGATTATAAGTTACAACACCAGTTTAGCTCATGTTTAGCACAGGATGCCAACACTCTTTTATTTTATTTGCACAGGATGCCACCTTGATTAAGGAACAGAAGTCAGTTCTCAGGAGGACTGCCAAAGGTTATTAAACAGCTGATTGCCACTTGAGATGTCTGTTGGCCCTCACTAAAGCAGCTACATGGCATTATGGTGGCTAGAGCTCCTACCAACACTTTCACCAAACAGCTATTGGGAGTAACCAAAGCTAAGATGTTGATTTAAATGACTTAATGGAGTCCTCACCATCTGATTATCACTGCTACTACGGCTGCTCTGACCAGGCCCTCTCTGAAATCCATCTGGAGATTTTCTGGCAAATCTTGTCAAGATTCCATCAACATTCGAGATTCTCTGAGGCCTTCGCCTAAGGAGAGTGAACGCTTTGCTACTACACATTATTGGACAGCTTATAGGAGTCACCCGGAGAAAATGAGTGCTTTTTAAAAAATGTATCCTTTCATGGGATGTGGACATCACTGGCAAGGCCAGTGCTCATCCCGCATTACCCTTGAACTGAATGGCCTGGGCCAGTTCAGTGGGCAGTTAAGAGTCAACGATGTTACTGTGGGTCTGGAGTCACGTATCTGCCAGACCAGGGTAAGGATGACAGATTTCATTCCCTAAAAGGTGGATTTTTGTCACAATCAACAACAGTCTCCTTCTCACTGTTCCTGAGGCTTGCTTTTAATTCCAGATTTTATCCAAGTGGAATTTGAACCGATATCCCAGAACAACACAGCCTTTTGGATTGATGCTTTTTGCAGCGGAGAATAATGTTTATCCCCTTAACTTGAACCACACTGGAGCAGGTGCTAGAAATCATGTAGCTGGGGCTATAGAGAGGGAGGGGGCAGGGTGGGGCATGTGGGGGTGGGGTTCATGCAATGGGACATTTAGAAAGTTATTGAGGCAGGACAAGGCAATAGTACAGGGTAGTGATATGACCAAAGATAGCCAGAGTGTGACAGGAAGGGATAGAGCATAGAAACAAAACAGTGCATCAGCAAAACAGAAGAGGAAAATGGTAAAAAGACAGATTTGAAGGTTCTTTACCTCAATACATGTACTATTGGTAACAAGATGAATGAATGAATAGCACAAAAGAAATAAATGCATATGATATGATAGTCATAGACATGAGGTTGCAAGGTGGCCAAGGCTGGGATCTGCATATTTAAGGATAGAGGACATTTTGGAAGAATAGGAAGAATGGACAAGGAGGTGGGTAGGTCTGGTTTGTTAAAAAGGGGCGAGGTCTATACAGTCATAGTATATTATCTTGGCTCAAAAGATCACGGTGTTGAAGCTATGTGGAGCTAAGTAAAAGCAAAGGGAATAAATCACTGGTAGGAGTGGTTTAGATGCCCTTTGACAGTAACTACACTGAAGGACAGAATAGAAATCAAAAAATAATGGAGGCTTGTAAAAAGTATAATCATAGACAATTTTAATCTTTGTATAGATTGGATGAATCTGATTGGCAAAAGTAGACTTGAGGATGAGTTCTAAAAGGCATTTCATAAAGTGTCACCAAGATAAGAGCTTATGGTATCGGAGGGACTTTGTTATCAGTGCCGGAGCCTCAACTATTTGTAATCTACATTTTAGACTCGGATAAAAGAACCAAGTGTATTATAGCCAAATTTGCTGATGATACAACGATAGGCAGGAAAGCAAGATGTGAGGACACAGAGTCGAATTCTCCATTATTTTTCTAAGTGTGGTAGTGGGGGGTTCCGGCAATGCTGTTACCTCCTGGTCAGATGGTGTGAAAGTCACACTGAATTCAGTGCTTAGAACCTCATTAATTATGTATGAGCGAGTATCTCTCCGAATTACTTGGCAGGTCAGGAGCTGTTTCATCCACCCACCATCAGCTGGTGGGTTCAAAGGTCCTGCCACCATATTCTGGAGTATGCATGCATCCTCTTCGAGTGAACGATGTTTGATCCCCTTGGTTGTCAGTGTTTCATCAGCCCCATCGGCGACCAGATTCCCAGCCCTCTGCTTGCCCTCTCTGCCTTTTATTTTTCATCATCCTCATTCACCTCCCTGACCCTCTGCCTACCATCGTAGTCTTCCTGGTGCCCTTGCACAGTCCTCTTTCTACATTGTCGCCCTTGTGTTTGCCTATTACATCTCCACATTTGCACTGCCCTCCTTTTATGCTGCCTCTCTTGTATTCGTCAACCAACCAACCAACCAACCTTACCTCGCACCCCACCCCCAGTTGAACTTTGGTCCATTGGAGTGGAGGCTGCATGAGTCCCGCAGGACAGTGCTGATCAGACAGACAACTGTGTGTGACAACATGAGTAGAAGAACCCTGCAATTCCCAACATCAGGCACGGTACTGATCCAAGTTGATGAAAGGGGAGAGTGCAGAAGGATGCCCTTAAGATTAAGAGTTACTCAAGGGCATCCTGCAACTTCAGCATCAGCAGTCTTCATCAATGAATGTCAGCAGTCTTCTATCAGCCTTGCTGCAGCTATTGGGGTAGCACTGGAACAAATGAAGGCATTTGGAAGATGCACACTGAAGGATTGCGTGAGGGTGAATATTTCAGTTTTGTATATAAAATTGGAAGCTTTGGGTAGATTTTCTACAGATTGTTTTTTTTTAGTGCTATCTTTTATATTAGGATTTGGACAAGAGGGTTTCGTGATCGTCTGTGATAAAGGGGTGAAAAGATGGGAAGTGTTGAAAGAACAGTGATGTTGCGACAGCATTTGAGGGGAACTGGAATCTGATAGCTAATCATGGAAAGCCCGTCAAGAATGAAGGTGTCCCAGATACCCTCTTTACTGCCACTCCTCACCTTCCTCACAAGGTGCCCATCTGAGGTGGCAAAGATTGCACCCTCATGAGGGCATTGTGATTGTGCTGAACTTGGTTGTAATATATATAAATGTTTGTAATATATATAAATGTTTGTAATATATATAAATGATTTGGAGGAAAGCGTAACTGGTTTGATTAGTAAGTTTGCAGATGACACAAAGGTTGGTGGATTTGCGGATAGCGATGAGGACCCTCAGAGGATACAGGAGGATATAGATCAGTTAGAGACTTGGGCGGAGAGATGGCAGATGGAGTTTAATCCGGACAAATGTGAGGTAATGCATTTTGGAAGGTCTAATACAGATAGGAAATATTCAGTAAATGGCAGAACCCTTAGGAGTATTGATAGGCAAAGGGATCTGGGTGTACAGGTACACAGGTCACTGAAAGTGGCAATGCAGGTGGAGAAGGTAGTCAAGAAGGCATACGGCATGCTTGCCTTCATCAGCCGGGGTATTGAGTTTAAAAATTGACAAGTCATGTTGCAGCTTTATAGAATCTTAGTTAGGCCGCACTTGGAATATAGTGTTCAATTCTGGTCGCCACACGACCAGAAGGATGTGGAGGTTTTGGAGAGGGTACAGAAAAGATTTACCAGGATGTTGCCTGGTATGGAGGGCATTGGCTATGAGGAGAGGTTGGAGAAACTTGGTTTGTTCTCACTGGAGCGACGGAGGTTGAGGGGAGACCTGATAGAAGTCTACAAGATTATGAGAGGCATGGACAGAGTGGATAGTCAGAAGCTTTTTCCCAGGGTGGAAAAGTCAATTACTAGGGGGCATAGGTTTAAGGTGCGAGGGGCAAGGTTTAAAAGAGATGTGCAAGGCAGATTTTTTACAGAGAGTGGTGGGTGCCTGGAACTCGTTGCCGGGGGAGGTAGTGGAAGCGGATACAGTAGTGACTTTTAAGGGGCGTCTTGACAAGTACATGAATAGGATGGGAATAGAGGGATATGGTCCCCGGAAGGGTAGGGGGTTTTAGTTAAGTCGGGCAGCATAGTCAGTGCAGGCTTGGAGGGCCGAAGGGCCTGTTCCTGTGCTGTAATTTTCTTTGTTCTCTGGTAGATCACGACATATGTGAGACCTAGTGAGTACTGATGGCTCCCCTCAAGTGTCCAAGCAGCAGAGCTCTTGCTGCAGAATGCTAATGATTTGCTTGCTCATATTTCTGGTGGGGGCACGACTCTCATTGTTCATGCGTGTTTGTATGGCACAAAAGATTAATGAGGCAGAGGTAGTGTGGGTTGTCACCAAAGAGCAAGCCTCTGATTTATCTTGGTAGCCTAAAGATATCAGATATGGTTAACTTATCCAGAATGAATGCCTCGTGGTTGCTACCAGGTAAGCGAGCTTTCATCAACAGAACATTCTGTGTGAAAGTTGCCTTCGTGAAATATCGCCACCTGGCTGAGGAGGAGAAGGAAGGGGAAGTATTTCCTGAAGACGGTCGATGGGTAGGGCCTTCTGTTGAAAGTCATCCTCCTCCTCCCTCTGTGCTCCTTCAGCTCTACATCCCTGTCATGCTGCAACCCAAGAAGAATTTTAATTGTATCCCAATTGCCAGAAACAAACTTTCTCCTGGCAGGCTTTCCAACTCCTCTAACTCATTGTCAAATTCCAGCAGCACTCCTTTGTAAATCCATAAACATTTTGAAACTGAAATATTGCAGAAAAGAGAGGCATGTTTCTGCAGAATGACATATGCACTCATTAGAACAATGCAGCAATGCCAAATTTCAAATGATCATAATGATTCATACTGCAGGAGAAAAGGGGTGATGAATATTTGGCAAGTTGACTCTGAATTGCCGAGGCATGTTGCCATGAAGAAAGCAACAATGAACTATAGGTTCATGATCCCTCTGGATAATTCAAAAAAGGTGCAAGGTTTGTACATATTCCCTTTGTTTGCAGAGAACGGGTCC
This sequence comes from Mustelus asterias, assembly GCF_964213995.1. Classification (NCBI taxonomy): domain Eukaryota; kingdom Metazoa; phylum Chordata; class Chondrichthyes; order Carcharhiniformes; family Triakidae; genus Mustelus; species Mustelus asterias. Next base: position 113,537,627 of record NC_135807.1, on the reverse strand, counting down.
CAGTGTATCAATGGATGCTGCTTCCAGCAAGCATAAGTGAACCACATTATGAGCTTGACTGATTACTGGCTGTGTCATTTGATATTCATTTGTTTGACCTGATGAGTACAAGATGCCAAGCTTCAGCAACATCTCTTCAGAAATATTCATTTACCAAACTCCTCCAATCACTTAGTTGCAGTCCTTTTATTTAGCAGCAACTGAAAGTTAAAAGCATCTCAGCTGAAAGTCCCACAGTGATCCCTTGTTCCACAGGAGCAGGCTGAGGGTAAGGGAGCTGTTTGTGCATTTTATTTATTTATTTATTTTTCAGTTAAATTAGTGAAAAAAATCGGAGGTTTTTTTTCAAAACAGGAAGTAGGCCCAGCAGCAGCCTGGGAAGGTTTTGGAGGGTTTAAAAGTAGGCCGCACCTTTGAGCGGGCAGCGTCATTAGCGGGCAGCAGAGTGAGCAGGGGGCAGAGTGAGAGCTGAAGGGCTTTGGCTCAAAATGGGCTTCGGCGAGAACAGGCAGAGGCGAGAGTAAGTTTTTTCTTTCCCAGAAAGTTTATTCTTGTTTTTCCCCAGACTAAAAAAAAATGCCAGGCAGGATGTTGGAATGCCCCTCTTGCAGGATGTGGGAGATCAGGGAGACCTCCGGTATCCCTGACGACAGCACCTGCAAAAGATGCATTCAGCTGCAGCTGCTAGCAAAGCGTGTGAGGGAACTGGAGAAGGAGCTTGATGACCTCCATCTAATTCGGGAGAATGAGAAGTTGATAGACAGTAGCTTTAGGGAGATAGTTACACCTAAGCAGCAGAGCACAGGAAATTGGGTTACTGTAAGGAGAGGAAATGGCAGTGTGAAAGGACAGGCAGAGCAGGGTTCCCCTGTGGCCATACCCCTCCACAACAGGTATACTGAATTGGATACTGTTGTGGGAGATGCTTTACCTGGGACAAGCTGCGACAGCCGGAACTCTGATACTGCGTCTGGTTCTACAGCGCAAAAAGGTGGGATGAAGAAGAGGAGAGCAGTAGTGATAGGGGACTCGATGGTCAGAGGTACAGACCGGAGGTTCGGTGGTCGGGACAGAGACTCCCGCATGGTTTGTTGCCTCCCAGGTGCCAAGGTCAGCGATGTCTCTGATTGCGTGCACAGCGTTCTAAAGTGGGAAGGTGATCAGCCAGATGTCGTGGTACACGTCGGTACCAATGACGTGGGAAGGAAGAGTGAGGAGGTCCTAAAGAGTGAGTACAAAGAGCTTGGAAGGAAGTTAAAAAGCAGGACCCCGAGGGTAGTAATCTCAGGATTGCTACCTGAGCCACATGCCAGTGAGGGCAGGAGTAGGATGCTTGGGCGGATAAACACGTGGCTGAGGAACTGGTGCAGGGGGCAGGGTTTCCAATTCTTGGATCATTGGGACCTCTTCTGGCGCAGGTGGGACCTGTACAAGAGAGACGGGTTACACCTAAACTACAAGGGGACCAATATACTTGCAGGGAGATTTGCTAGTGTTATTGGAGAGCGTTTAAACTAGATTTGCAGGGGGGTGGGAACCAGAGTGCCAGAGCAGATAGTGGAGCAGGGGTAAAAAGACAGGTTAGTTCAAGCAAAATCACAAATGGAAGGGTAGAGTGTGGTGGAAATAATTTTTTGAGGTGTGTCTATTTCAATGCCAGGAGTATTGTGGGGAAGGCAGATGAGCTGAAGGCGTGGATAGACACGTGGAAATATGACATTATAGCCATTAGTGAAACTTGGCTACAGGAGGGACACGACTGGCAGCTCAATGTTCCAGGGTTCCAATGTTTCAGGCGGGATAGAGGCAGAGGGATAAAAGGTGGGGGGGTGGCATTGTTGGTCAGGGAAAATGTTACAGCGGTACTCAGGCAGGATAGATTAGGGAGCTTGTCTACAGAGGCCCTATGGGTGGAGCTGAGAAACAGGAAAGGTATGACCACATTAATGGGCTTGTATTATAGACCACCCAATAGTCAGCGAGAATTGGAGGAGCAAATCAGCGGAGAGATAGCTGACAACTGCAAGAAACACAAAGTTGTGATAGTAGGGGATTTTAATTTTCCACATATAGATTGGGACTCGCATACTGTTAAAGGTTTAGACGGGGTAGAGTTTGTAAAATGTGTTCAGGAGAATTTTCTACATCAGTATATAGAGGTGCCAACTAGAGAGGATGCGATATTGGATCTCCTATTGGGAAATGGGCAGGTGATGGATGTGAGTGTGAGGGAACACTTTGGATCCAGTGATCATAATGCCATTAGTTTCAACTTGATCGTGGATAAGGATAGATCTGGTCCTCGGGTTGAAGTTCTGAACTGGAAAAAGGCCAAATTTGATGAAATGAGAAGGGATCTGGGAAGTGTGGATTGGCACAGGCTGTTCTCTGGTAAGGATGTAAATGGAAAGTGGGAGGCCTTCAAAGGAGAAATTTTGAGAGTGCAGAGTTTGTATGTTCCTGTCAGGATTAAAGGCAAAGTAAATAGGAATAAGAAACCTTGGTTCTCGAGGGAGATTGTAACACTGATTAAGAGGAAGAGAGAGTTGTATGAAATGTACAGGCAGCAAGGAACAGATCAGATGCTCGAGGAGTATAAAAAGTGCAAGAAGCTACATAAGAGGGAAATCAGGAGGGCTAAAAGAAGACATGAGGTTGCTTTGGCAGACAGAGTGAAGGAAAATCCAAAGAGCTTCTATAGGTATGTTAGGAGCAAAAGGATAGTGAGGGATAAAATTGGTCCTCTTGAAGACCAGAGTGGTAGACTGTGTATGGAACCAAAAGAGATGGGGGAGATACTAAATGGTTTTTTTGCATCCGTATTTACTGATGAAACGGGCATGGAGTCTACGGAAATAGGGCAAACTGGTAGGGAGGCCATGGAACCTTTACAGATTAAAGGGGAGGAGGTGCTCGCTGTCTTGAGGCAAATCAGAGTGGATAAATCCCCAGGACCGGACAGGGTATTCCCACGGACCTTGAGGGAAGCTAGTGTTGAACTTGCAGGGCCCTGGCAGACATATTTAAAATGTCAGTATTCACGGGGGAGGTGCCGGATGATTGGAGGGTGGCTCATGTTGTTCCGTTGTTTAAAAAAGGTTCCAAAAGAAATCCGGGAAATTATACGCCAGTAAGTTTGACGTCGGTGGTGGGCAAGTTATTGGAAGGTGTGATACGGGATAGGATCTACAAATATTTGGATAGACAGGGACTTATTAGGGAGAGTCAACATGGCTTTGTGCGTGGTAGGTCATGTTTGACCAATCTATTAGAGTTTTTCGAGGAGGTTACCAGGAAAGTGGATGAAGGGAAGGCGGTGGATGTTGTCTACCTGGATTTCAGCAAGGCCTTTGACAAGGTCCCTCATGGGAGGTTAGTTAGGAAAGTTCAGTCGCTAGGTATACATGAGGAGGTAGTAAATTGGATAAGACACTGGCTCAATGGAAGAAGCCAGAGAGTGGTTGTGGAGGATTGCTTCTCTGAGTGGAGGCCTGTGACTAGTGGTGTGCCGCAGGGATCGGTGTTGGGTCCATTGTTGTTTGTCATCTATATCAATGATCTGGATGATAATGTGGTCAATTGGATCAGCAAGTTTGCTGATGATACAAAGATTGGAGGTGTAGTGGACAGTGAGGAAGGTTTTCAAAGCTTGCAGAGGGATTTGGACCAACTAGAAAAATGGGCTGAAAAATGGCAAATGGAATTTAACGCAGACAAGTGTGAGATATTGCACTTTGGAAGGACAAATCAAAGTAGAACGTACAGGGTAAATGGTAGGACTCTGAAGAGTGCAGTTGAACAGAGGGATCTGGGAATACAGGTACAGAATTCCCTAAAGGTGACGTCACAGGTGGATAGGGTCGTAAAGAGTGCCTTTGGTACATTGGCCTTTATAAATCGGAGTATTGAGTATAAAAGTTGGAGTGTTATGGTAAGGTTATATAAGGCATTGGTGAGGCCGAATTTGGAGTATTGTGTACAGTTTTGGTCACCTAGTTACAGGAAGGATGTAAATAAGATTGAAAGAGTGCAGAGAAGGTTCACAAGGATGTTGCTGGGACTTGAGAAGCTGAGTTACAGAGAGAGATTGAATAGGTTGGGACTTTATTCCCTGGAGCGTAGAAGATTGAGGGGAGATTTGATAGAGGTGTATAAGATTTTGATGGGTATAGATAGAGTGAATGCAAGCAGGCTTTTTCCGCTGAGGCTAGGGGAGAAAAAAACCAGAGGGCATGGGTTAAGGGTGAAAGGAGAAAAGTTTAAAGGGAATATTAGGGGGGGCTTCTTCACGCAGAGAGTGGTGGGAGTGTGGAATGAGCTGCCGGATAAAGTGGTAAATGCGGGGTCACTTTTAACATTTAAGAAAAACTTGGACGGGTTCATGGATGAGAGGGGTGTGGAGGGATATGGTCCAAGTGCAGGTCAGTGGGACTAGGCATAAAATGGTTCGGCACAGACAAGAAGGGCCAAAAGGCCTGTTTCTGAGCTGTAATTTTCTATGGTTCTATGGTTCAGGTAGTGCTATTTGACAAGGTGTTATTCTCAGCTTGGAGTAATGAAAAGAGGATGTTAACAGGATCTGGTCCAAGGTCCAAAATGGCAGTTTGTGCACCGAATCAGTTTGAGACAGTATTTAACATCACAATCTGCCCACTCTGCCTGCTTCTGGGCACGCACAGCACTGCTGAACTAGCACATTCATGACGTGCTGCATTGGCTGTGCCAGAAACCTGGGGGACATTTTTGTGGCTTTTTGGCCTTCACAGCACTGTGACCAGCAATGCAACAGAGCCCAATTTGGCAGCCGTTCAGGCTTATTACTATGATACACACCCATACATGTTTGGCCAAAATAACCTCCAATGTCCATCTCATGGAAATGCAGAACACTGAAACTTGCAATGAAAAGAGAAGCAAATGTACACTAAATACTAAAAACCTTAGCGGTGAAATAAGCAGCAGAACAAATAAAACAATGGAAGAAATACAGGAGGTAATTTGATCGCAGAAATAACACAATGTGCTGAAATCATGTTTAAATCCATCAGGCAGAAAAAGAACATTAATGGGAAACAGATGCTGGGAATTTCCTCAATTGTTCACCTACATGCAAATTCCCAGCAATGGTCAAACTGCTCAAGGATGGAAGTCCAACAGAACTGTACATTTAGGCTGCACTGAAATCTCTGATACATTCTCAGCCAATTTTCAAGATGTTTAATTGTTCCCTCATGATCGAGGTTGGCAGAAAGCCCTGACTGTTGAGGTCAAGGTATGATCGGTCACAGCCAGGGTTGCTAAAGGAGGGCATGTTGTATGTATTTGTTCAGCCTATCGAGATTTGTACTGGGAGTTCAGTATGCCAGGCAGTATCATTCTGCCCGTTGAAAGAATAAATGGAAAATCAGGAATGCCTGAATCAGGCACGCCAATCTCCGAACACAATCGTCCGAATAAGATTCCGCTCAAAGCCTCCCTCAGGTGAGCAGCCTTAGATAATGTATCACGAGCTTATCTGATTTGCATTGATGCAGGCCTCATCATACTAAAGTGTAGCTGACAGTTCACAAAATAACTACTGTAGACTGTACAAATTTAATATATTTTCAGTACAGCCAGGAGTGAAATTATACTTACTGACCATGCCAAATATTTAAAAGATTTTTATTGGCAGAGATTATATTTCATTATTACCTTAACTGGGCAAGTTTCTTACATTCTTATGTTACACCCCTCGAGGGATGGAGTTTATAAATATGCTTTCCAAAAGCACGTAAGTGGGTCTTGAGTTTCCACGAGAGATCTCTCAATCACCTGCTGCAAGTTCAAAGGGAGATTGGTAGAATCCCTGAAGAACTGCAGGAACTGCTGGACTGACTGATATCCCACCAACAGGATATTGGATCAATCTCATTTGCCCTCCGTCAGCCTCCACCACAGAAATCCAAGGTCGTGATAGCAGTCATTGGTCAGGTCATTGGTACTAGTTTGGTATCAAGTTTCTGTTCAATTGCACAGGATCTTTCAGCACAATTACCCTAGTATTGCATCTTTGGCACAAAAGATGGTGGAACTTTATTGCTTTCAGACTAACTCACGTTTTCTTGGTTCTTTAGCAATTTTTTACTAAAAATGAAAGAAATAGGTGACACCCACAAAACTGTCCATGCCCCCAAGGACAATTTCATTCCCAATGGGAGTTTCCACTAATTGCACTCTTTTACAGGCTTTCCATGAGGATCCAAAAATTACGTTGCATCTCTTCGATGTTAGGTGGATTGGCCATGCTAAAATTGCCCCTTAGTGTCCCATGATGTGTAGGTTAGTGGGGAGAGTAGCAGGGTAAATACTTGGGGTTACGGGGATAGGGTCTAGGTGGGATGCTCCATCGGAGGGTCGGTACAGACTCGATGGACTGAATGGCCTCCTTCCGCACCTTAGGGATTCTATGTAAGGACACAAATGGATACATTTTCAAACATTTTGAATACAATTTTTTGAAAAGAGATCCCAATCTAACCAAGAAATAGTTTTGTATATATTTTAAAAGTCAGTTTCATTCATTTAAAACTGGGTTACACACAGGTGGTGGATTGACAATGTAATTTAAAATACTTTTTGTGATAAACGAATTTGCAGCTGTATTAATCAAACTTTACCATGCTGTTACTCTTAATTATATCTAGAATTATTTCTTAAAGAATTTTTGTTTTCAAATTATGTTATACAGTTTTGCCGATTACACCGCCTCCCTCATCTGAGAGTCCTGACGGTTCTGTTTCCCGCCTGGTGCCAGAGTTAAAAACATCTCCTCACAGTTGAAGAAATGATTGGAATGCAGGGGAAAGATCCAGCTGTGATGGTCCAGGCAGAAATGAATGACATAGGCAGAATTAGAAATGAAGTTTGAGGAGTCTGCCAAAAGAGTTTGAGGAGCTCAGGTCAAAATTATACAAACTGGAACATGGAGTCACAATCTCAGAATAAGGGATCAGCCATTTCATAGAATCATAGAAACCCTACAGTGCAGAAGGAGGCCATTCGGCCCATCGAGTCTGCACCGACCACAATCCCACCCCACATATTTACCCGCCAATCCCTCTAACCTACGCATCCCAGGACTCTAAGGGGCAATTTTTAACCTGGCCAATCAACCTAACCCGCACATCTTTGGACTGTGGGAGGAAACCGGAGCACCCGGAGGAAACCCACGCAGACACGAGGAGAATGTGCAAACTCCACACAGACAGTGACCCGAGCCGGGAATCGAACCCGGGACCCTGGAGCTGTGAAGCAGCAGTGCTAACCACTGTGCTACCGTGCTATGGCTGTACTGAGGAGAACTTTAGAAATTCTCTATGCCAGAATGCTCTGGATGCTCATTGAGTATCTTCAAGCCAGGAATCAATAGATTTTTTGATATTAAAGGATCAAGGGATATACTATTTTTTGTATGTGACTCTTTCACAGGATTCAGGCATCACTGGCTAGACCAGAATTTATTACCTATCCTTATTTGCCCTTGAGAAGATGGTGGTGAGCTGCTTTCTTGAAACATTGCAATCCATCTTGTGCAGGTCCATCCACAGTGCTGTTAGAATGGAAGTGCCAGGATTTTGACCCAATAACAGTAAAGGAATGGTGATATAGTTACAATTCAAAATGATGTGTGCAGATGGTGACCTTCCCATGCATCTGCTGCATTCGCGCTTCTAGATGGTAGAGGTCATGGGTTTGGAAGCTACTGTTGAAGGAGGCTTGACAAGTTGTGGAGTACATTTTCCAGATGATGTACACTGCTGTCACTGTGAGCCGATGAATGTTTAAGATGATGGATAGAGTGCCAATCAAGTCTTTGCTTTGTCCGAGATGGTGTCAGGCTTCTTGAATGTTTTTGGAGCTGCACTCATCCGGAGTTTAATATCACAGTACCCACTTGTGCCTTATTATACATAAGAACATAAGAAATAGGAGCAGGAGTAGGCCATCAAGCCCCTCTATTGATGGTGAACAGGCTTTGTGAGTCAAGTCGTAAGTTACTCATCACAGAATTCCAAGTCTTTGATCTGCTCTGGTAGCCACAGTATTTGTATGGTTGGTATAGTTGAGTTTCTGGTCAATGGTAATCTACAGGATGGTGATAGTGGGGGGAATGCTAATGGCATTGAATGTTTAGGGAAATGGTTAGATTCTCTCTTGTTGGAGATGATCATTGCATGACACTCATGAAGCCTTGCCACTTGTCAGCCCAAGTCTAAATGTTGCCCAGGTTTTGCTGCAGATGGACATTGATTGCTTCAATATCTGAGGAGTCAAGAATGGTGCTGAACATTGTGCAGACTGAGCATCAGTAGGAAGCTTATTGCTGAGTAAATGCCACTTATTAGCAATGTCAGTGACCCTTTCCATCACTTTGCTGATGACCAAAAATAAACTAATGAGGATGTGATTGGCTGGGTTGGATTTGTCCAGCTTTCTTGGACACAACATACCTGGCCCCATTTTCCACATTGTTGGGGAGAGGCCAGTGTTGTAGCTGCATTGGAATAGCTTGGTGATGGGCACAGTTAGTTAAAGAGCACAAATCGCAGTACTATTGCCAGAATATTGTTAGAGCCCATAACCTTTGCATATGCAGTGCTTCCAGCCCTTTATTCATATCACGTGGAGTGAATTGAAATGGCTGGAGTATTTGGTTGGGAATGTACATTTGAGATAGAAGATTAGTCATGATCTTATCAATTGGTGGAACAGGCTGGAATGACTTTCCAATTTTTTATTTTCCTACATTCTCAGCAAATTTTACACACATTGATATGCAAATGAGTTCAAGCAGAAAATTGGGTGGAGACTTTTCAAAATGATCACATAAAATGCCACACTTTGCAGCAGAATCACACAGCAAAAAATATCTCCCCCAGTCTGTGACTAATAGTGGGCCACTGCAAGAATACTGGGGAGATATTTAATTCTTAGGTTTAAAAAGTGGTCTCGCAAGCAACAAGCCTGTTTTAAAGTGTTAGTGATGTGACGATACTGTATCTTTAAGAAATGTATTTGTGTCATGTCTCTTGTGCAGGATTTTTCTAGAAAGTAGTTTAAGTATCGATGTTGACACAGTCCCTGTTGTTACTGCACCAGCATAATTGATCTTAATGGCTGTAATGTTTGTTTTAATCTGAACTAATGCAGGGTTGTTATTTTGGTGTTTTCCCCTGGGTTTTTTCAGAGTGGGGCTTGATTAGGTTGATTAACAAGTAAGGTAATGTGACTCGGCTGGGCTAGGCTCACAGAGAGAAACTCAGTTCAGTTGATGTTTGGGAGCTGTTCAGAAAAGACATCGCTCTTTCTCTTTCTGGATTTCTGCCGCTTAAATATAGTTTTCTCTCTGGAGTTCTACTGCTTGAATGTAGATCTATCTCTGAAAATTGCTGAATGGTAGTCAGAAGGCAAGTGTCTTTCTGTATCTGTACAGAGGGTTTAAAATGCTGGAAATGGTGGCAACCACATCCGCATATCTGTTTTATGGATTTATGTCTGTGAGAACATTGCTTACATTTGAACTATAGAGATAGCTCATTATTAACATTATAACTTGTCATGTTTATGTATTTCCAATTGGTAAAAGTTATTCTTCTAATTCTTTTTGTTATATTTTAACTGTGTTGTTAAAATAAAATTGGTTTTAATAAAGCTTCATAGTGGGTCAGTTGAGTCATACCAGGAGCAAGACACCTAATGCTCGCCCTAATGTCAAAATCAAAAGAAAGTTAGGGTCTAGGTTAACTTCATAATATATCTTGGAGTTTCTGATCTGGTCCCTAACAGTGAGAAGTCCAGCTGAATATAGAAGCCAGGTTTCATAAATACTGCTGTCTGACCAAAGCTGCCAGTAGCTCAGTGAGAAGTGGCTGCTTTGCAGTACAAAAAGGCAGCTAGGAGGAAGCCAGCAAATGTGAAGATACATGTGGATTTGGGCAGAGGCGGACATACAATGAAATATAGGACCCCCATACTGAGAGATGGCTGTGGGAGCGCCAGTCAGAGTCTGGTGGCTCTGAAGTTGCTGATAAGCTCAAGAAATTCGAATAAGACCAACAGCAAGCAATGCAGAACAACAGAGGCTTCTGATTGGTGGAGTTGTCTTAGAGCGGGAAAATATTGTCCCAGATGTTGAGAAATGGTGTTGACTTGAAAGCAGTTCAGACTTACCTCCTGATGGCTGGCCTGAAGTTTCTGAACTTGAGAGTGCGAGGGCTGGGCAGCAATGGGACCAGTGAGGCCACTAACCGAGGGTGAGAGCAGAGGCCAGGGCAGGCCAGATAAAGCCAGCAGCAGCCAAGAGCACATGTGGTCATCAAGGATCGCGGCCTGACCACCTGAGTGAGAGGTGAGCAGTCAGGAGATGCAAGGGCCAGGCAGGTGTCGGCGTGGTTTTCACGGAGAAGTGGGGTGACTCAACCAGAGGCAGGGCTGAGAGTGAGGAAGACTGGATAATCGGACCGGTGAAGGTGAGAGAAGAGTCCAGGCCTAATATCCAGCAGCAGCCAGGGAGCCAGTGAGCCACCAGCACACCTGCGAGCTAAGGTTGTCGAGGGGAGTGGCTGCAGTCTGGCAGGGGGACTCAAACCCAGGCCAGGGCTGAGGAAGGCAGGGCAGGGAGCTTGAGCCAGCTGTGAGGTGAAGTTGTCGAGGTCAGCAGGGGCAACTTGACCCCAAGGGCTGAGAAGGGCAAAGCAGCCTGATCTTTCTGAAAATTCATGTTCATTGAAATCAAGACTGATCAGTCAATATGAATTGACACTGTGATGCGCGTTATCACACACGAGGCTTGAGATGCTCAAGGAAATAAAGGCTTTTATTTACTATTACAACGAAGCTACCATGTATAGTACACGATCCCAGACTGAGGGGTCCCAGACAGAGCAGTGACCTTTATACCTCTCCCAGGAGGCGGAGCCCGACTGGGATGTACCATAATAACTATAATACAGGTGTAACAGCCCAACCCTAACCCCAACAGCAACAAGTAGAACAACCCATCCCTAACCCCAACAGCAACATATATACATACTCGTAGTACTGGCCAGACCCTGGCTCAGTACTACCTAGTGGGAACCAACGATGGTTCACCACATTCACCCCTCCTTTGAAGACAAAGGCCAGCGGGGTACAAAAAAACCAGAATAATTTGTCATCAGTCTATAAGTTCAGACGGTCAGGGGGACCGCACCGTCGTTGTGACCTCCTCAACACCGGTGATGACACCGGAGTAGGCACTCGCGGTGGCGTTCTCCCCAAGGCGATGTCCAACGGTTCCTCCACAGTCTCACGGGCCGGCTGACCCCGAGGTGATGATAATCCATTGAGTTCCGACACGCCCTGAAGTGGTGACCATCTCCTGGACTCAGGCAAGCTGTACACGGGAGTAAAGGGGTTAAGTAATGGTCCCGATGCTGCCTGCGCCGTGTCAGGAGGGGAAACAATAGTTGGGGGGTTTCTAACAGGAGGTACGGGAGCGACAGGGGTTTCTACGTCCCCTGCTGGCGCCAGGTCTCGAATCGAGACCGTGTCCTCTCGCCCGTCAGGGTATGCCACATAGGCATACTGAGGGTTGGCGTGGAGGAGATGGACCTGTTCGACCAACGGGTCGGACTTGCGGGCCCTTACATGTCGCTGCAGGAGGACAGGTCCTGAGTACGTCAACCAAGACGGTAATGAGGTCCCAGAGGAAGACTTCCGAGGGAATGAAAACAGCCTCTCATGAGGAGTAGCGTTGGTTGCCGTACACAGGAGTGAGCGTATGGAATGGAGCGCATCAGGGAGCACCTCTTGCCAACGGGAGACTGGAAGGCTTTTTGACTTCAACGCCAGTAAGACAGCCTTCCAGACTGTAGCATTCTCACGTTCCACCTGTCCGTTACCCCTAGGGTTGTAGCTCGTGGTTCAACTAGAGGCAATCCCGTATGAGAGCAGGTAGTGCCTCAAGTCATCGCTCATGAACGACGAGCCCCTATCGCTGTGAATGTAGCAGGGGTACCCGAACAGAGTAAAAAGATCACGGAATGCCTTGATAACCGTGGCAGCGGATGTAAAAGAGCAGGGAATAACAAAAGGGAATCTCGAGTACTCATCAATGATGTTGAGGAAGTACACATTCCGATCTGTCGAGGGAAGGGGGCCCTTAAAGTCGACACTCAGTCTTTCGAAGGGACGAGTGGCCTTGACTAGTTGTGCCCGGTCAGGTTGGTAAAAGTGCGGTTTGCATTCCGCACATACCCGACAACTTCTCGTTATGGACCTGACATCCTCCACCGAGTAGGGCAGATTGCGGGCTTTTATGAAGTGGTAGAGCCGAGTGACCCCAGGATGGCATAGGTCATTATGGAGAGCCTGCAAACGGTCCTCCTGTATACTGGCGCATGTTCCACGCGACACGGCATCCGAGGGCTCGTTGAGTTTCCCTGGACGATACATGATGTCGTAATTATAGGTGGAGAGTTCAATTCTCCACCTCAAGATCTTGTCGTTCTTGATCTTGCCCCGCAGCATGTTATTGAACATGAACGCCACGGACCGCTGGTCCGTGATCAGGGTGAACCGTTTTCCCGCCAAGTAATGGCGCCAATGCCTGACGGCCTCCACAATGGCCTGGGCCTCCTTTTCCACCACTGAATGTCGAATTTTGGGGCCTTGGAGGGTGCGGGAAAAAAAGGCGATGGGCCTGCCCGCCTGGTTAAGTGTGGCGGCCAGGGCGAAATCAGATGCATCGCTCTCCACCTGAAAGGGGATGGACTCATCAACAGCGTGCATCGTGGCTTTCGCGATGTCGGCTTTTAGTTTATCAAAGGCCAATCGAGCCTCTGGTGTTAGGGGAAAAGAGGTGGACTTGATGAGCGGACGGGCTTTGTCCGCGTAATTGGGAACCCACTGTGCATAATAAGAGAAGAAGCCTAAGCATCTTCTCAGTGCTTTTGCGCTAGTGGGCAGGGGAAGTTCGAGGAGGGGATGCATACGGTCTGGATCAGGGCCAATGACCCCGTTTTCCACCACGTATCCGAGGATGACTAAACGGCGCGTACGAAATACACACTTCTCCCTGTTGTAGGTCAGATTCAGGCGAGATGCAGTGCGTAGGAACTTAAGGAGATTTGTGTCGTGGTCCTGCTGGTCTCGGCCGCAGATGGTGACGTTATCCAGGTACGGGAAGGTAGCCCGCAGTCCGTTATGGTCCACCATTCGGTCCATAGCACGCTGGAAGACCGAGACCCCATTCGTGACACCAAAAGGAACCCTGAGAAAGTGATACAAGCGACCATCCACCTCAAAAGCCGTGTATTGTCGGTCCTCTGGGCGAATGGGGAGTTGGTGGTAGGCAGACTTGAGGTCTATGGTGGAGAACACCCGGTACTGCGCAATCTGGTTGACCATGTCAGATATGCGCGGGAGGGGATACGCATCCAGCTGCGTGTATCGATTAATGGTCTGACTATAGTCAATGACCATCCGGGGTTTGTTCCCACTCTTGACCACCACGACCTGCGCTCTCCATGGACTAGTGCTAGATTGTATGATCCCTTCCTTGAGGAGCCGCTGAACTTCAGATCGAATGAAGATCCGATCCTCAGCGCTGTAACGCCTACTCTTAGTCGCGATGGGCTTGCAGCCTGGCACAAGATTCTGGAACAGGGAGGGTGTGGTAATCTTCAGCGTCGGGAGGCTACAGGCGGGGCACGTTGGGCAATTTGGAAGCTGCTGTTCTCCCACTGAAAGCGGAGGGAGTGGCCCACCGTACTGTAGGGTTACACTCTTCAAGTGGACCATGAAATTTAGTCCGAGGAGTATTGGCGCGCAAAGGTGCGGTAACACCAGGAGCTTGAAGCGCTCGTAAACCGTGCCCTGCACCGTTAAATTTACCACGCAACTCCCTAGCATGGTGACAGACCGGGACCTTGATGCCATCGAAATAATCTGTTTGACAGGTTGGATCTGGAGGCCACACCGCTTCACAGCGTCTGGGTGAATAAAACTCTCAGTGCTCCCACTGTCAAACAGACAATAAATCAAGTGTTTGTCTACCTGAATGTCCATCATAGACTTGTCGAGTCTGTGAGGCTATGCCTGGTCCAGGATGATCGACGCCACCATTGGTTCATGAGCGCCACTGCAGGCAGCTGAGATAGATGAAGATGACCCCTGCTGGTCGTTCGCGGTCGGTGCCGACCAACATGGCTGCTCCCATAGGTCGCACGTGGGTGATGGCGCCAAAATCAGTGACCCCTGGTGGTCGCGCATCTCTTGCGACTCCGTCGACTGTAATGGCGGCGTCCTGGCCTCACACGTGGACTAAACCCTCGACGATGCCGACGACGAAGAACCGGGCTCCGGGGAGTCGCAGGCCGCACTGCTGTTCCTGGAAGTAAGTTTGGATCGGCATACCTTCGAATAGTGCCCCTTCTTACCGCAGGCGGAGCACAACACAGCTTTAGCGGGACATCGCTGCCGAGTGTGCTTCACTCCCCCACGGAAGTAACACCGCGGGCCGCCCGGAGCTGCTGCCGTCGTCAGGCCCGAGTGTGAGCACGCCATCACGCAGCTTTTCGAACCCGAGGGACGAGGAGGGATCAGCGACTGCTCCTGCCACGTTGTCTCCACATGGTCTTTGGGATACAATACTAGGCTTTTGGAGGCCGTCTCCAACGTATCCGCTAGTTCTATCGACTTAGTGAGGTCAAGATTACCTTGCTCCAACAGTCTGAGTCAGATATAAGATGATCCGATTCCCGCCACAAACGCATCTCGAGCGAGGTCGTTCATGTTCTGGTCTGCCGACACTGCTTTGCAGTTACAGCCCCTGGCTAGCTGTAGGAGCTCGTTCGCGTACTCTTCCGTCGTTTCGCCGGGCTGCCGTCGTCGAGTGGCTAAGAGGTATCGAGCATGCATCTCGTTTGGCGGTTTAATGTAACGCTTCTTAAGAAGCTCGAGGGCCCTTGTGTAGTCGGCGGCCGCACGGATCGCGAGATATACGGTGTCGCTTACCCTCGCGTGGAGGACCCGGAGTCTGTCATCGTCTGTGGTGACCGCTGCGGAGGCTGCCAGGTAGTCCTCAAAACATTTCAACCAGTGGTCGAAGGTGTTAGAGGCGCCCGCCACACGTGGATCCAGTGTAAGACGTTCGGGTTTTAACATTTGCTCCATACTCTCTGTATCGTTTTCTTTTTTTTTTAACGACGAGAGTTTAATTAATAGTAAATAAAATTGATGCGCGTTATCACACACGAGGCTTGAGATGCTCAAGGAAATAAAGGCTTTTATTTACTATTACAACGAAGCTACCATGTATAGTACACGATCCCAGACTGAGGGGTCCCAGACAGAGCAGTGACCTTTATACCTCTCCCAGGAGGCGGAGCCCGACTGGGATGTACCATAATAACTATAATACAGGTGTACCAGCCCAACCCTAACCCCAACAGCAACAAGTAGAACAACCCATCCCTAACCCCAACAGCAACATATATACATACTCGTAGTACTGGCCAGACCCTGGCTCAGTACTATCTAGTGGGAACCAACGATGGTTCACCACACACTGTCACTTTGGCAGTCAAAAACACAGATAGTTGAAGGCGAGGCAGGAAGATGAAGCAAGGCAAAAAGACAGTTTGGCACTTTATTTTGAAAGGTTTGAAGTATTGAGCAGTGGCCAAACTGCACATTCATCCTTAACAACAACAACATCCACCAAAAGTTTTGATGACTTCTCTGATGACTTCAACTTGCCGATTTCTGAAGACAATGTATCGCCTGAAAAACCTGAACCAAAAGTGGCTCTGAAATGTTAATGGAACTACAAGATACTGCTCAAGCTCTTTCTTCTGGAACTGAAGTGAGGGAAGAAACCTACCCTGAAGATATTGTCATTTGGCCAAAATCTGTTCTACTGGGTATAATTGAATATTTCATAATACATACACTAGAGAACATAGCAGAAAATTTGAGAAAAGAGTTTGTGCTTTAAGGCTCAAAGCAGTTTAGAAATCTCCATGAGTCCCATTTTCTGAGGGTGAAAAGAAATGGGATGACCAAAAGGAGAAATGGGTGATTTTTTTTGGAAACCTCTAAGGCAGGCCACTGTTATTTTTGCAGATTATTCCCCATCCCTAGTAAAGGGAAACAAGCATTCATTGACAGGTACTCTAACTGGAGAAATGTTGGAAGAGATATTGTTGATCATGAAACTTCTAAAGCTCATATTAAAGCTATGTGTGTGTTCATTCAAAGATGTAAATTATCTGGAAGAATTCATTCTGCATTATTGGCTCAGTTTGAAAAGGAGTGGTCTTGTTGGAGGAAAGTGCTGAGACCTCTTGTTGCCATAGTCAAACTGCTGTCTTCTTTGAGACTATCTCTAAGTCACCATTGTCAACTCGA
Source organism: Mustelus asterias (assembly GCF_964213995.1). NCBI lineage: Eukaryota > Metazoa > Chordata > Chondrichthyes > Carcharhiniformes > Triakidae > Mustelus > Mustelus asterias. The sequence goes on along the minus strand of NC_135807.1, from coordinate 113,521,193 downwards.
AGAGGTAATTTTTTAGCCTGCCTTGAATATCTCAGTGAATTTGACGAGCTTCTCAAAAAGCATTTGAAAAGCTATCAACATTTTGGCTCCTGGAAGACCAACTTTTTAACGCACAGAACCTACAATGAATTCATCACTCTAATGGCAGAGTGGCTCAGAAAGCAAGAAGTTAAAGATGCCAAATACTATTCCATGATAGTTGGTTCAACACCAGATGTGAGTAATGTGGACCAATTAACATTAATTTTAAGATATGAAACCGACGATGATGAAGTTGTAGAGCGATTTGTCTGTTTTGTCCAGCTACAATCCCACAAATTCTTAGTGTATGGAGACAACTGTTTTGGAAATCATTGCAAATTTAGTTTTACACTTCAAAAATTGTCATGGGCAGAGCTTTGATAATGCCACAAATATGGCAGGAAAATTTTCAGGTCTGCAAGCAAGACTGGACAATGCAAGCCCCTGTGTTTATTTATCCCATGTTCCAGTCAGTCCTTTAATTTAATCTGCAATGCTGCAGTTGGATCATGTGACGCAGCCGTATGTTTTTTTGACCTTATCCAAAATTTGGAGGTCTTTTTTTTGGTTTACACATTTCAGTAGAATATGTTGCAATCACACTTGGAGCAGGCACATGGAAAACATTTGATAGTCAAAACAATTTGTGACAGCAGGTGGTCCGCTTGTGCAGACACTGTTTTGACTTTGAAACTGAACTTTGTTGATATAAAGGAATGCTTAACAGGCATCAAATTCAGAAAAGCCCCATTCGAAAGCTGAAGCAAAATCTTTAGCAGAGAAGTTTGAAAGGTATGATATTGCAGTTTTTACTGTTTTGTAGAATTATTGATTTGATTTGATTTATTGTCCCATGTATTAACATACAGTGAAAAGTATTGTTTCTTGTGCACTATACAGACAAAACATACCGTTCATAGACAAGGAAACGAGAGAGTGCAGAATGTAGTATTACAGTTATAGCTAGGGCGGAGAGAAAGATCAACTTAATGCAAGGTAAGACCATTCAAAAGTCTGACGGCAGCAGGGAAGAAGCTGTCCTTGAGTCAGTTGGTACGTGACCTCAGACTTCAGTATCTTTTTCCCAAAGGAAGAAGGTGGAAGAGAGAATGTCCGGGGTGCGTGGGGTCCTTAATTATGCTGGCTGCTTTGCCGAGGCAGCGGGAAGTGTAGACAGAGTCAATGGATGGGAGGCTGATTTGCATGATGGATTGGTCTACATTCACAACCTTTTGTAGTTCCTTGCGGTCTTGGGCAGAGCAGGAGCCATACCAAGCTATGATACAATCAGAAAGAATGCTTTCTATGCATCTCTAAAAGTTGATGAGAGTCGTAGCTGACATGCCAAATTTCCTTAGTCTGCTGAGAAAGTGGAGGCGTTGGTGGGCTTTCTTAACTATAGTGTCAGCATTGGGGGGGGCCAGGAACGTTGTTGATGATCTGGACACCTAAAAACTTGAAGCTCTCGACCCTTTCTACTTTGTCCCCGTTGATGTAGACAGGGGCATGTTCTCTTTTACGCTTCCTGAAGTCGATGAGAATCTCCTTCATTTTGTTGACATTGAGGGAGAGATTATTGTTGCCGCACCAGTTCACCAGATTCTCTATCTCATTCCTGTACTCTGTCTCATCATTGTTTGTGATCCAACCCACTACGGTGGTGTCGTCAGCAAACTTGAAAAGCGAATTGGAGGGCAATTTGGCCACACAGTCATTGGTGTATAAGGAGTATAGTAGGGGGCTGAGAACATAGCCTTGTGGGGCACCAGTGTTGAGGATGATCATGGAGGAGATGTTGTTGCCTTTCCTTGCTAATTGTGGTCTGTGAGTTAAGAAGTTCAGGATCCAGTCACAGAGGGAGGTGCTGAGGCCCAGGCCACGGAGTTTGGAGATGAGTTTCGTGGGAATAATAGTGTTGAAGGCTGAGCTGTAGTCAATAAATAGGAGTCTAACATAGGTGTCCTTGTTATCTAGGTGTTCCAGGGTTGAGTGCAGGGCCAGGGAAATGGCGTCTGCTGTGGACCTGTTGCGGCAGTAGGCAAACTGCAGTGGATTCAGGTAGTCCGGGAGGCTGGAATTAATTTGTGCAATGACAAGCCTGTTTGCTTCAGAGAATCAATGCTGTCAGAAAATCGCTGCAAAATGTTGATAGAACTTTATTGAATGTTCCACAATTGTTAGCTTCAATTAGCTGTTTCGTCATGGAAGTTCAAAATGGCTAAATCTCAGTGGAAACAAAGGCACTAACATTAATAAAGAATACAGGTCCCTCTGATGATGAGAAGCATATAAGGCACAGGAAGCTATTTTTTGATTGAACTAGAGGCAATTAAATCACATTAAAAAGGAAGAAGATCATCATTGAGACTGTCACTGTTATTTGTGACACAATAATGATGCAACTGTGAAGTTGATGTGAATTTCTGAAGAAAACTACCGAACTATTTTCCATGCTTTTTGACAGAGGTTTGGATGCTAAGAGCTGCTGCAGTAAGAAACTAATTGAATTCTACCGGCAGGACATAGACACAGATCTTTTTGAAGATGAAGTGAAACAATTCATTCATTTAATCGATAATGAAGAGCTCCGTGCTTTGAGATCACCAGTTGATTTATATAGACTTGCACGTGATGGTCTGCAGGCAACATTTCCAAATGTGGAAATATTTTTAACAATACCTGTCAGAAATGCTTCTGGTTAATATTCTTTCTCTGTATTGAAAAGAGTTAAAACTTATCTGTGCAGTACGATGAGTTAGGAACATTTGACAAGTTCAAAAATATGGGTGATTAGTGATATTACTGATGATTTTGTGAAGAGAATGTGCAGAAGAAAGGCTATCTAAATTGCCATGGATTGCAAACAACTGACAAAGAAAATCTTTAAAATATGTAGCTTTTCTATATTCTCTTGTTTAAATTCTGTTTTTATAATGGGACCACCATTCGCTGGTCTGATATCATGGGTGCCACATGAAGACAGTTATAACTGGGGAGTACCCTCCATCTCCCATCGCTCTCAATACTGGCCTTCAGAAACTCTCTTCTGGACAAAGAACAGAATCCTGCCAGACAGTTGCCAGCAAAGCTACTGATATTGAATTCCATTTGATTGCATTGGACTTCTTCTGGGTCATTCTGTCCTGCATTAGCCTGTGCAATGCCTCAAACATATCATCAACTGATTTCTCCATCTTGTTGCTCATTGGCCAGTTCCATGTTTGCTCGCCTCAAGACACATCACAATATTGACCATTTCCACCATCAAGTTGACAAGATTTCAATTGATCAATTGTAGGCTTGTTTACATAAGTGAAAAAGCATTAAAGCAGTTTAGCAGTGATTTGTCAATTTTGTATTTTTTTGTATTTTTGCTGCTTGCATTGTAGATTTGAATTTGAATTCATCAATTACAGGCTTGTTTTCATCAGTTACAAAGTACTGAAGCAATGAGCAGTGATTTGTGCACTTGTACTTTTTCGGGATCGCGTGACCTGTCTTATGGATTTGAATTCATCAATTACAGGCATATTTTCGTAATTTAAAAAACACTGACATTGGGATTTGTGTACCTTTCTGTACTTTTGTGGCTTGCATCTAGTGAACTGAGGGTGGGCACGGTCAGGAGGGCAATTATATCATTTGGGATTAAGCCTTGATGTAATTTGAGGTGGGGCTTGGCATCACTGGTAGGCTAGGATTGACATCACTGGGGTGGAATGCCACATCACTAGGGATGCAGTGTGTGATGTCAAGGGGTACTCCGTCAAGGAGGCAGAACATGGCACCCTCAAAAGTGTAAGTCCGTCCCCTGGATTCGGGAGTTCCTGCTGGTAGCTGGCTTTGGAAGCAAGGTAAAGGTGTCTTACATTACCTTGTGGGGACTAGAGGGGCACTCCTGTTCTTCCTAGCTTATAAAGGGAAAGAAATAAGCCTATCTGGAGTATCCTATTCTCTTTTATATCCTTCTCCCACTAACTTCAGTCTATCAGGAAAGCCACAGCAGCTCTCTCACTAGATATTAAGTTGTCTTCATATCAATGGGGCCCAATTAACATATTTACAAAATGACCCCAGTGGTTTCAGATAGCTGTCTGCCAATCATAATTGCAGTTGGCGGGATTGGTTTGAAGGGATGGGTGGAGGCACGGGGGGAGGTCAGCGGGTAAGTCTCCTGCTCCATTTTAGCTGTTTCAATGTCTGATTTATGTCAGACTGGGAGTGTTACAATTCCCTCCCAATGTATCGAGCATTGGACCTTAGGAAAGGGACAAGGACAAGGGTTGTCCTAAGGTTAAGGTGCTAAGTTGGGCGAAGGCTATCTACAACCAGGTTAGGCAGGATTTGGAGATTGTTGTTTGGAAGAGATTGTTTGAGGGTAAATCCAAACCTGGCATGTGAGAGTCTTTTAAGGAGCAGTCAATCGGAGTGCAGGACAGGCATCCGCTAGTGAAAAGGAAGAACAGGAAAGGCAAGATTCAGGAGCCGTGGATGACCAGGGAAATTGTGAGTCTAGTCAAAAAGAAAAAAGATGCATACAAAAGGTCTAGGCAACTAAAAGTAATTGAAGAATACAAGGAAAGTAGAAAGGAACTCAAACACGGAATTAGGAGGGCAAAAAGGGGTCACAAAATGTCCTTGGCAGGCAGGATAAAGGAGAATCCCAAAGCATTTTATACATATATTAGTAACAAGAGGGTAGCGAGAGAAAGAATTGGTCCACTCAAGGACAAAGGAGGGAAATTATGCGTAGAACCAAAGGAAGTGGGTGAGATCCTTAATGAGTACTTTGCATCGGTATTCACAAAGGAGAGGGACACGTTGATTGATGGTGTCTAGAAGGGGTATGTAAACCTTCTAGAGCAAGTCATCATTATGAGGGAGGAAGGTTTAGGTGTATTAAAAAGCAAGGATAATTATAGGCCAGTGAACTTGACGTCAGTGATAGTGAAATTGTTGGAGAAGATCCTTAGGGATAGGACCTATATACATTTGGAACTGAATGGTCTTATTAATGACAGACAGCATGGTTTTGTATGAGGGAGATCATGTCTCACTTATTTGATTGAGGTTTTTGAGGAGATGGAAAAATGATTGACAAGGGAAGGGCTGTGGATGTTGTCTAAATGGACTTTAGTAAAGCATTTGACAAAGTCCCTCATAGCAGGCTGATGCAAAAGGTTAAATCATCAAGGGTAAACAAGCCAGGTGGATTCAGAAATGGCTTGGCCAGAGAAGACAGGGGGTAGTGGTGGAAGGGGGTTTTCTGAATGGAGGTCTGTAACTAGTGGTGTTCTGCAGAGATCAGTGCTGGGACCTCTGTTGTTTGTAATATAGATAAATGACTTGGAAGAAAACACAGCTGGTCTGATTAGCAAGTTTGAGGATGATACTAAGATTGTGGGAGTTGCGGATAGTGATGAAGATTGTCAGAGAATACAGCAGGATATAGATAGGCTGGAAAATTGGGTGGAAAAATGGCAGATGGAATTTAATCCAGACAAATGTGAGGCGATGCATTTTGGTAGATCCAATTCAGGTAGGAGTTATAAAATAAATGGCAGAATGATCAGGAGCATAGACACACAGAGAGATCTAGGAGTACAGGTCCACAGACCCTTAAAACTGGCAGCACAAATGGAAAAGCTGGTGAAGAAAGCATATGGCATGCTTGCCTTCATTGGGCAGGGCATCAAGTACAAAAGTTGGCAAATTATGTTACAATTATATAAAACGTTGGTTCGGCCACATTTGCAATACTGTGTCCAATTCTGGTCTCCATACCACCAGAAGGACATGGAGGCTTTGGAGAGAGTACATAAAATGTTTACCAGGCTGTTGCCTGGTACAGAGGGTATAACCTATGAGGAAAGATTGAATAAGCTGGGATTGTTCTCCCTGGAAGATGGAGGCTGAAGGGCGACCTGATAGAAGTTTATAAAATTATGAGGAGCGTAGATAAGGTGAACAGTTGGAAGCTTTTTACCAGGGCAGAAATGATAATTACAAGGGGGCACAAGTTCAAGGTAAGGGGGGAAAGGTTCAGTAGAGATGTGTGGGGGATATTGTTTTACACAGAGGGTGGTGGGGGCCTGGAATGCACTGCCAAGTGAGGTGGTTGAGGCAGACACATTAGCGATAGTTAAGACTTATCTATATAGACACTTGAACAGGCGGGGAATAGAGGGATACAGGCCTACATAGGACAACATGGCCGGCGCAGGCTTTGTGGACTGAAGGGTCTGTTCCTGTGCTGCACTGTTCTTTGTTCTGTTTTTTGAAAGATGTCAAAGTGATAAAGACATTGTGCAATGTATTGGCTTCAATGTTACCGGGGATGAACGACTTTGTTTAGGAGGAGAAATTAGCTTTCCTTCATTTGAATAAAGATTAATGTGAGAACATATGGAGATGTGCAGAAATTACGAGAGAGTGTGCTGAGGTAAACAGGAAAAATAAAAATCCTATAGCCAGCAAATTGGACATAAATGTAAGACCTTCAGCCCAAAAGAACAAAGGTAAAGGTTAGGAGAATTTAGTTTTTACAGAAAGCTTTATTAGAAAATGGAAAATGGAATTTGTCAGAAAAACAGTTGAAAACAGAACCCATGGTTGCTTTTTAAAAGAAATAAATAAATCCTTTAGAGAAAGAAAAACTGATAAAGTTATAGGGAAAGGGCAGGAAATTAGGATTAAAGGATTCTGGAAAGGCAACAAATGCACACTGGACTTCCTCGAGTATTATTAAATTCAATGATTCAGGTTGAACAATGTGATGGTGCTACATTAAGTTTACCCAGGTGGATAAGTGCATTTGCTACATGACAATCCAGTTATGTTTTGTAATTACGTACTAACGTATGGTAATTTGAATAAGTGCAAACTTTTGTGAGGCTTTTCAATTCTGCTTTAATTAGACTCCAAGTAGTCCTTGAAGGATTAGCCCAATAGATATTACAATACGCAGCTAATGATACTTTCTCTCCATATTACAATGTTACATTTTTAAAATATTTTTCCAGACCTGTGCCATCTGTACTGTTAATCCCTTCCATGTGACCGATTAAATTGAAAGCACCTGAACATTTTGGAGCATAATTACCAAAACCACTGCCTCAAAAGGAAATTAAAGTCTGCTTCATTCACTCCAGCTTTGATTTATTTACTGCCCAATTGTATCAGTTTTAATTTTGGTCTCTGGAACTTTTATGACACTCTTTTTCTTGCCATGTTCCTCAGTAAAATTAAAAATAAAATAAAGTGTCTTTTATGGTCTTGAAACCTTCAAACTCATTTGAAAGAACAATCAAAGCAATCTGATATTGCAAGCATCCAAATTCTAAATGATTTATTTGTTCTATGAGAAGAAAGTACAAAGTGTCGTGAATAAAGCCCAGTCCATCACGTTAACCAGCCTCCCATCCATTGACTCTGTTTACACTTCCCGCTACTTCGTAAAAGCAACCAGCATAATCCAGGACCTCACATACTCTCTTCCATCTTCTTCCATCGGGAAACAGATACAAAAGTCTGAGGTCATGTACCAACCGACTTAAGAACAGCTTCTTCCCTGCTGCCGTCAGACTTTTGAATGGACCTAACTCGTACTAAGCTGATCTTTGTCTACACCCTAGCTATGACTGTAACACTATATTCTGCACCCTCTCCTTTCCTTCTCTATGAATGGTATGCTTTGTCTGTACAGCGCAAAAAACAATATTTTTCACTGTATACTAATACATGTGACAATAATAAATCAAATCAAAGTTTGCTGCAATTCCTTAGTCACATCATTGAGTTATCTAAGTGTTGGCATCCCCAGTCACCCCCCCCCTCCCCGCCCCCGTATGCAAATCTAGCTCCCCTGTAGCTCAGAGTGTACAAGGGGATTGAAGCAGTGAACTGGGGCTGTCAGAATGTACTATGGGACATCATGATTCCCTTGTCTCCAACAACCAGAACAACTTGGGGAGTCAGTGAAGTAGTGGTTAATATCACTAGGATAGCTAATCCAGAGTCCCCGGCTAATTCCATGGGAACATGAGTTCAAATCCCTTTACCACCGCTGGTGCAATTTAAATTCAACAAATAAATCGTTTCTTGGTCTTTTGGCTAAGAACAAGTGTAGTATCGACATGCTGTACTTGGTTGAAGTCATAAGGTTACATTGTGGCTTTAGTTGAAGCAATTTTTTTTTGTATTTTTATTCCAATTCAATCAAATCAAGTCCAATTCAGAGTCTCAACAAGTTGAGACATTCCCGATCCAAGCTGACAAGACAGGGCTCTCACCTCCTGTCTTGGGCTTGATCTACATGATCCAAGCTGATTGGAGTAAGCATAGCTCCTCCTCTAAGACTTGATCTCATTTGCATCTTAGCCAAAAGGCCGAGATGCCGCTTTTAAAAATTGCTTCAAATGAAGCTAAAATGTAACGTAATGACTTCAACCAAGCACAGCATGTCGATACTACACTTGATCTTAGCCAAAAGGCATCTCGGCCTTTTGACTAAGATGCAAATGAGATCAAACCTTGGAGGAGATGCAATACCTACTCCAATCAGCTTGGATCATGTAGATCAAGCCCAAGACAGGAGATGACAGGATGTCAGCTTGGATCGGGAATGTCTTGATGAGACTCTGAATTGGACTTTGATTGGATTGAATTGGATATATAAACAAAAATAAATAAATCTGGAATATGAAGCAAACAAAGGTAACCATGACAACTATCACCAATTGTTGTAAAAGCCGATCTGGTTCCTTTTGGGAAGGAAATCTGCTGTCCTTCCCTGGTCTAGCCTATGTGTGAATCCAGATGCATGATTCTTAATTTATGAGGAGGCGACGGCCTAGTGGTTTTATCACTCGACTATTAATCCAGAGACTCAGCTAATGTTCTGCAGGACCTGGTTTCAAACCTCACCATGGCAGATGGTGGAATTTGAATTCAATAAAATAAAATATCTGGAATTAAGAATCTACTGATGATCATGAAACCATTGTCGATTGTCAGAAAAACCCATCTGGTTCACTAATGTTCTTCAGGGAAGGACATCTGCTGTCGTTATCTGATCTGGCCTACATGTGACTCCAGAGCCACAACAATGTGGTTGACTCTCAACTGCCTCCAAGAGCAACTAGTGATGTTGGCCAGCCAATGAAACCTATGTCCCATGAATGAAGAAAAAAAAACTGCCCTCTGAAGTGGCCTAGCAAGCCACTCAGTTGAAGAGTAAATAGGGATGGGTAATAAATGCTGGCCTTGTCAGCATCACATCAAAGCAAATAATTAAATAGTTACTATGCCAAAGCTCAGTCTGCAAGCCAATATTTAGTTTTATTTATATGATTGTTTAGGGGAGGCACGGTGGCACACTGGTTAGCACTGCTGCCTTACAGTGCCAGGGATCCAGGTTCAATTCTGGCTTCGGGTGACTGTGTGTGTGGAGTTTGCACGTTCTACCTGTGTCTGCGTGGGTTTCCTTCGGGTGCTCCGGTTTCCTCCCACAGTCTAAAGATGTGCAGGTTATGTGGATTGGCCATGCTAAATTTCCCCTTAGTGTCAGGGGGATTAGTAGGATAAATCCATGGGGTTGCAGGGATAGGGCCTGGGTGGGATTGTGGTCGGTGCAGACTCGATAGGCCGAATGGCCTCCTTCTGCACTGTAGCGATTCTATGATTCTACACACTTGAGTGAACAGTAAACAGCAAGTCATATATTTCCTCGATTTTATTTGATTCGCATATTGACTTACTTTTTAAACATCAACTTTAAAGCATAAACTCCTTTATCCATTTGTGGAACATAACATGGGCTCAGGGGTGATCTGGCTTTTTAACTGGTTGCCACAAAACTGCCTGCTGGCCACAAGACTGATAACTGTTACTAGAATGATTCATAAAGCAAGCTTGTCCACTGAAATATGATCTAAAATACATTGAAGTTAAATGGAAACAAATGACTACATCATTCATTGCTATATAAAATTATGGCTTTCCTTCAGTTTTAAGCAGATTGCCAATCTTTCAGAGTACTCAAGATTTCTGTGATTAAGTCTGAGAGCTCCAGCTATGTAAAAAATTAACACCTGGAATGCCTATTGTCCTTTGCCCTAAGACTTTAAACCTTGCACAGTCTTTGCAATCAATCTGTCCCAATTGAGTAAACGAGTTTTCTGTGAAGAGATATCCTGCATGCCTGCGGGATTTTAACCTTTTTGACTGTTGAATCGAGCCATCAAGATTTCACATCAGGAATTCGTGCAGACAAATCTATATTTTGTTACACTCCTCTTGGGCATGCTTTGCCATCTGTTGCCTTACCTTATTGACTTATAGTTTGTGTGTGTGCACACAGGCAAAGAACAAAGAACAGTACAGCACAGGAAACAGGCCCTTCGGCCCTCCAAGCCTGTGCCGCTCCTTGGTCCAACTAGACCAATCGTTTGTATCCCTCCATTCCCAGGCTGCTCATGTGACTATCCAGGTAAGTCTTAAACGATGTCAGCGTGCCTGCCTCCACCACCCTACTTGGCAGCGCATTCCAGGCCCCCACCACCCTCTGTGTAAAAAACATCCCTCTGATGTCTGAGTTATACTTCGCCCCTCTCAGCTTGAGCCCGTGACCCCTCGTGATCGTGTCTTATATGTCTGTGTATATGTGCTTGTGTGTGTACTGGTACACACATGGTGGCAGCATAGTGGCACAGTGGTTCGCACTGCTGCCTCACAGCACTAGGAACCTGGATTCGATTCCAGCCTTGGATGACTTTGTGGAGTTTGTACATTCTCCCCGTGTCTGCGTGGGTTTCCTCCGGGTGCTCCGGTTTCCTCCCACAGTCCAAAGATGTGCAGGTTAGGTGAATTGGCCATGCTAAATTGCCCCTTCGTGTCCAATGTGCTGCTTCAACCCTACTCCATGTTTTGTCTGTTTATCAATTTCCTATCCATCCTAATATAATACCCCCAATTCCATGATCCCTTACCATGCCTATTAAACTTTTATGTTGCACCTTATAGAATACTTTTGGGAAATCTAAATATACCACATCTATTGGTTCTCCTTTATCCACCCCACTAGTTACATCCTCAAGAAACAGGAATAAATTTGACAAAAATGATTTCCATTTCATAAAATCATATTGCCTTTGCCTGATCAGATCTTGATTTTGTAAATGGATTGTCAAGACTACCTTCATAATAGATCCCAACATTTCCCTGATGACTGATGTCGGGGTAACTGGGCTGGAGTTCCTTGTTTTCTCTCTCCCTCATTCTTTGAATAGCAGGTTTTGCATTGCTAACTTCCAATAAGCTGAGACCTTTCCAAAATCTAGGGAATTTCAGAAAATCTTAACCTGTGCATCTATGGTCTCTGCAGCTACCTCTTTTAAAACCCCAGGATGTAAGCTAAAGTTTTATTTATTAGTGTCACCAGTAGGCTTATATTAACACTGCAATGCAGTTACCGTGAAAATCCCCTAGTCGCCACACTCTGACGCCTGTTCGAGTATACTGACGGAGAATTTAACTTATCCAGTGCACCTAACCAGCACGTCTTTTGGACTGTGGGAGTAAACCGGAGCACTCGGAGGAAACCCACGCAGACACGAGGAAAATGTGCAGACTGTGCACAGACAGTGACCCAAGCCGGGAATTGAACCCGGGTCCCTGGCATTGTGAGGCATTAGTGCTAAACTGTTAATGCCTGTAGATTCGTTGGATTTTAGTTCCTCAAACCTCTCAATGACTTTTACTCTGCTGATGTTATTTACCTTGAGTTCTTCACTTTTATTAGTCCCTTGGTTACCCTTGACTTCTAGCATGTAATTTAGGTTTTTAACTGTGAAGGCTAACACAAAATGAACAAAAATAATTATTTCATGTTTTTGCCATTTACTCATTTCTCCTCATAATTTCTCCTGTCTCTGCCTCTAAGGGACTAATGTTGACTTTAAATCCCTCTCCTTAAAGCTCTTACAAGCTGTTATTACAACTTTGCCTGGTTTACTCTCATTCTACTTTTTTTCCTTTTTTATCAACTTTGTGGTAGTCCTTTTTTAGATTCTAAAACATTCCAATCCTCAGACTTACTGCTGTTCTTTGAAAAAATATAAGTCTCTTCTTTTAATTTAATGCTGCCCTTAACTGCCTGGTGTTATAGGGTGTGGGTTATAAACTGGTAGGTCTGAAAAAGTCTTTGTGGTCATATGTCGGTTAACTGTAAGTTTTTATTGACTCTCAGAACTGTGTACAAATATGCAATAAATGGTATGAGTTGGGAGCTGTCTCCGTGCTTGCTCTGTCCAATACTAGACTGACCCTGAGTGTGGATCCTGTGGTTTCTTACAGCAATGTATGAGCACTACTGTGCTTAGTCCCACCTTAATCATACAAAAGCCAGATGCTTATATTGCACCCAGCCAGCCACGGATGGACCATTTTTGCTGAGTTTTTTTTCACCTGAATGTATTTCATTTAACATTTTGAATTGTTTCAATTTTTTGTATATTTTACAAATTATGAAATGTGTATAATTTTCCCAGTGTTTCCACTTCTTGAATGGAAATGAAAGCTACTTTCCAGCACTAGCAACCTGAACATAAAATTTCAGTGAGAAGATGGAGATCATACACACCCACGTCAGTCAATGTAGTGTCTGCTGGGGAGACGATGGGAAGTCATTGTTGTATCCGAGCAGTGAAAAAGACAAAATGCTAGCTGGGTTTCCAGGTCCTGACTGATACGTAGTGATTCATGCTGGAAAATCTGTGCACGTGGCTGTCAATTACTAAGGTTTAGCCATAAATCTCCCCAAGATCAAATATCTCACTGACACTTATTCTATAGGACTGCAATTGACACACCATCGCTTTCTGACATGCATTCTTTATGCAAACACATTCACAATTTTGTGACAAATATCAAAGTGTGATCCCTATTTGGGAAAGGTGAAAGAAAATTGGAGAGAAAATCGTAGGAGGAGAAGGGGGGGATTTTATCTTTGTACAAGTCTCCAGGGGAGGGAAGAATATCAAATTATTTGAGAAGTTTAGCTTATGTTTGTGATTGGATAGTTAAGAACATACTGACTGAATTAGTGAAACAAGACAGGGCAGCAAGAAGGAGAGCACATGTATACCTTACATCTGCTCCTGATTTGTGTAACCTTCATATGGGGTCCAAATTCGACCCCATTAACCTAAACAATGTATGGTGCTTGCAATGGTGTGACCAAACTATTCATTAATACTTAACCAATCTAAATTGTAGGAGACTGGGGCATTGCACTAGGCATCGCCCACCAATAATATCATTGAGAATTTAAAAAAGTTTTTACATCTAATTTTTTTCCACCTAACTGCACCCCCCTCCCGCACCCCACATTAGGACATTTTACCGCTTTTCTGAGGGGGTCGGGGTGGGGTAGTTCCTTCTCATCCCACGCTGAGAAATTTTTGTGTGTGAGAGAGAGAAATTGCAGCATTGTCCTACTCCCTTGATGAGGATGATTATGGGAGGGGGAGGTGCTACAGGATAGTCCACTATATCCTGCACCCAACATCACATTTATACAAGCTCACGCACATTTTTTCAGGTCACTGGCAAATTTATCAACTAAAGATCCACCTTCCCTGAGCAAGATTTTCAACACCTGGTGATTTCTGCAGCTCGTCCTTCCACCCATTTCCCACCCACCAATTGAAATTTGGACATGTTTAGTAAATAGGTGCATCAATCCCAATGCTCCCAGATGTTTCCATGCTGTGCACTTAGCTGTAGGCCTCCACACTGAGATGGGGGTTAGCTGCAGGCCCTGCACTGACATGGGGTTAGCCCCTCTGTTTTACTGCTTTTTCAAACCAGTCCCACTCATTAACTAGTTTTCAGTTTTGAATACCATGAGTGTGGTGACTTCTTGGGGCAATGCAGTAGGAATCAAACCCACAGCTCCATTGAGAGATTTAACTGCAGGCTGAGAACAACGGAAGAGCAGAAATGCTATCATCATAAGGGATTTCATATTTTGGGGACATGAAGATATGATGTACAGAGTCTCAGGAACAAGGAAAAAACTTAAAGAGTAGAACCTCAAAAGATCCTAATCCCTGGATTACCCCCCGTGCCACATGATAGTGAGTATAGAAGCGGGAAGATAGTGCAGGTAAATGTGGAGCTGCAGAAGTGGTTCAGGAGGATGGATTTCAGAGTCTTGCTGCATTGGGACTGGCTGTGGGAAAGGGCTCTTGTTAAAGCTGAATAGCTTGCACCTGAACAAAGTTGGATGAGTGTTCTCTCTCTAAGAGGTTAACTGGAAAGAGTTTAAACTAATTAGACAAGGTGGAGGGAAACCAGCAGAGAGAAATAAACAGCAGTAATATTAGAAATATTCCAAAAATCACAGGATCCAGACTGAAATGGCAAAAGTAATGAAGGAGTTATTAAACTGTATCTATACCAGTGTCTGTAGTGTAACTAATAAGGTTGGTGAACACAATTATAGTGCAGTTGCATTAATAAAGACATGGTTCAAAGTAGGCCTGGATTGGGATTTTAGTATTTTTAATTACCAAGTAATCAAGAATGATGGCGAAGGAGAGAGGAGGATTGGTGGGGTGAGAGTTGTAGCATTCTTGATTAATGTTCTAAATGGAAAAGGTTTACTAGTTGGTTACAGGGTTGAATTTATTTGGTTTGCGTTGAGCAGAGGGAGAGCCTTGGTGGGTGTAATTTTTATAGAGTTCCAAACAGTGAGAATGAGATGAACAAATCTATTGGCAAATTTCATAGGCATGTAACAAATAGTAGTAATATTAGGATACTGATTATCCCAACATACACTGGGAAAAACATAATGCTAATGGTACCAAAGGAGAAGGATGACAACTTACTCTATCATTGGATGGAATTTAAAACTCTCCCCAGTGGGGACTTTAGTGAGGATGAATGGGGCCATTTAATTGGGTGGGAGAGTGGGGGGTGGGGAATCTGCTACTTTCCCGTATCTGTCCGAATTAAATCTGTGACTGGAAGCCTCGTGGGCGGCCTTTCCACCCCAATGCCAATTAAAGCTTTTAAGAGGACATTTAATGCCTGGGCCCACTGTCATTCCTAAACCTTGGGTGGGTATAGAACAGGCATCACCCACTACCTCCCCAGTGGCAATGCCAAGCAATGTAGAGCTGCTGGCTGGTAGCTCTCAGCAGGCAGACTTCTGCCTCTGGTGTCCTTGATCCAGGAAAGGCGCACCTCTGCCCAGTTAAATGCCAGACTGGTGCTTAATTTGGCGGACTATCTGGAAGTGAGGTGATGTGGGACTCTCACAGGTTCTCCAGCGCCCAATATGTCCATTGTGGAAGAAGGACATTTTGGGTTAATACTTCAAACAAATATGGCTAATTGCACCAACTGATTAAAAACTCTAAATTAATACTCAACCTCAGTAATCAGTTGCAGCAGCTTTTCAATCTGAACAGAAAATACCTGCCTCCGACAAGATCACAGAAATTCATCGATGCTAATAACGTTGTCAATGGGTGGAATGATGTTGAGCCTGGAGGTGAGAAGGGCATAAAACTAAGTGAGAATACCAGAACTAGGCTGCCTTACTGCCTTCTCTAGAATTAAATCTGGGCAGGAAGGCCTATGGTTAACCTTCCACATCTCTGCCTATTGAAGCCCACAAGTGGCCAGCTAATGGCCACTTAAGGGCCTCAACACAACTACCACTGACATTAACTCAACTACAGGCAGGCCTGTTGACATGTGGTGTGCACAACATCTGAAACTATGCAGAAAATGCTAGAAATTTTCAGCAGGATTGAGAGCATCTGTGGAGAGAGAACAGAGCCAATGTTTCAAGATGAAGGGTCATCCTGGCTTGAAACGTTGGCTCTATTCTCTCTCCACAGATGCTGTTAGACCTGCTGAGATTTTCCAGCATTTTCCATCTTTGTTTCAGATTCCAGCATTCGCAGTAATTCTGTTTTTATCTGAAACTGTGCATCCAGCTGGTCACCTCCTGTGGAGGGCAGGTCCCTCAATCAAAGGCACCCAATGCCTGATGATGGAACAGGACATTTGGAAGGTGGGGTGGTGCATCTGCTGAGGGCTGCACCCTGTGTGGTGAACCATTGTTGGTTACCACCAGGAGTGCTGAGCCATGGTCTGGCCAGTACTATGAGTCTGTAGATATGTTACTGTTGGGGTTAGGGTTGGGCTGTTCTACCTGTTAATATAGTCCTATGGTACACCCCAGTTGGCTCCGCCTCCTGGGAGAGGTATAAAGGTCACTGCTCTGCCTGGTGACCCTTTAGTCTGGGATTGTATACTGTATATAGTAGCTCCGTTATTGTTGGCAATAAAAGCCTTTATTTCCCGAGTACATCCTGCCTTTCGTGTGATATATCGCGCATCAATTTTATTGCCAACAAGTAAATTCTTTTTTTTTGAAAAAAAAACCGAAAGAAAACATGGAGCAAATGCTTAAACCCGAACGGCTTACGTTGGACCCACGTGCGGCGGGAGCATCGAACACTTTCGACCACTGGTTGAAGTGTTTCCAAGATTACCTCGACGCCTCCACAGCGGTCACCGACGACGCCGACAGACTCCGGGTCCTCCACGCGAGGGTAAGCGACGCTGTATACTTAGCGATCCGTGGGGCCACCGACTACAAAGGGCCCCTCGAGCTTCTCAAGAAGCCATACAACAAACCGCTGAATGAGATCCATGCTCGACACCTTCTAGCCACTCGACGGTGGCAGCCCGGCGAAACGACGGAACAGTACGCGTGCGAGCTTCAGCAGCTAGCCAGAGCCTGCAACTGCAAGTCAGTGTCGGCAGCCCAGTATATGAGCGACCTAGTTCGAGATGCGTTCGTGGCGGGAATCGGCTCGTCGTACATCCGCCTTTGGCTGCTGGAGCAAGGTAACCTCGATCTCACTAAAACCATAGAGCTAGCTGACGCTCTAGAAACGGCCTCCAAAAGTCTGGAGATGTACCCTGACGACCGTGTGGAGACAGTGTGGCAGGGGCAGCCGCAGACTCCACTTTATTCAGCGGGACCGAAAAACTGCGCGATTGCGTTCCCAGCCTTGGACCTGACGCCGGCAGCAGCTCCAGGTGGCCCGCGGTGTTACTTCTGTGGGGGGGTGAAACACCCTCGGCAGCGATGTCCAGCTAAAGCGGTGTTGTGCTCCGCCTGCGGCAAGAAGGGGCATTATTCCAAAGTATGCCGGTCCAAACCTCCATCCAAGAACAGCAGTGCGGCGTGTGACTCCCCGGAGCCGGCCTCCTTGTCTTCTGCATCTTCAAGGTCTTCTACCACGTGCGATTCCAGGACGTCGCCATTCCGAACGATGGAGTCGCAAGACACGTGCGACCTGCAGGGGCCGCAGGTTTTGGCGCCATCGTCCACGTGCGACCTATGGGGGCAGCCATTTTGGTCGGCACCGACCGCGAATGACCAGCAGGGGTCGTCATCAACCATCTCAGCTGCCTGCAGTTGCACCCACGAACCAACGGTGGCGTCAATCATCCTGGACAGGCCAAGCCTCACAGACTCGACAAGTCCATGATGGACATACAGGTAAACAGACGCCAGATTTATTGTTTGTTTGACAGCGGGAGCACGGAGAGCTTCATTCACCCGGACACCGTGAAGCGGTGTGGTCTCCAGATTCGGACTGTCAAGCAGACAATTTCGATGGCGTCAAGGTCCCGATCTGTCACCGTGCTAGGGAGCTGCGTGGTCAATCTGACGGTGCAGGGCACGGTTTACGAGAACTTCAGGCTCCTTGTGTTACCGCACCTTTGCGCGCCGATACTCCTAGGACTAGATTTTATGGTCCACCTGAAGAGTGTAACCCTGCAGTACGATGGGCCACTCCCTCCGCTTTCAGTGGGAGACCCGCAGCCTCTAAATTGCCCAACGCGCTCCACATGTAGTCTCTCAACGCTTAGGATTACCACACCCTCCCTATTCCAGAATCTCGTGCCAGGCTGCAAGCCCATCGCAACAAAGAGCAGGCGTTACAGCGCTGAGGATCAGATCTTCATTCGATCTGAAGTTCAGCGGCTCCTCAAGGAAGGGATCATCCAACCTAGCGCTAGTCCTTGGAGAGCGCAAGTCGTGGTGGTTAAGAATGGGGACAAACCCCGGATGGTCATAGACTATAGTCAGACCATTAACAGATACACGCAGCTGGATGCGTATCCCCTCCCACGCATATCTGACATGGTCAACCAGATTGCGCAGTACCGGGTGTTCTCCACCATCGACTTAAAATCTGCTTATCACCAGCTCCCCATTCGCCCAGAGGACCGACAATACATGGCCTTTGAGGCGGATGGTCGCCTGTACCATTTTCTAAGGGTTCCTTTTGGTGTCACGAATGGGGTCTCGGTCTTCCAGCGTGCTATGGACCGAATGGTGGACCAGAACGGGCTGCGGGCTACCTTCCCGTACCTGGATAACGTCACCATCTGTGGCCATGACCAGCAGGACCACGATGCCAACCTTCTTAGATTCTTACGCACTGCATCTCGTCTGAATCTGACCTACAACAGGGAGAAGTGTGTATTTCGCATGCGCCGCCTAGCTATCCTCGGATACGTGGTGGAAAACGGGGTCCTTGGCCCTGATCCAGACCGTATGCGTCCCCTCCTCGAACTCCCCCTGCCCACTAGCATCAAAGCACTGAGAAGATGTTTAGGCTTCTTCTCATACTATGCACAGTGGGTTCCCAATTACGCGGACAAAGCCCGTCCACTCATCAAGTCTACCTCTTTTCCCCTAGCAACAGAGGCTCGCTTAGCCTTTGCAAGAATAAAAGCCGACATCGCGAAAGCCACGATGCACGCTATCGATGAGTCCATCCCCTTCCAGGTGGAGAGTGATGCATCTGATTTCGCCCTGGCCGCCACACTTAACCAGGCGGGCAGGCCCGTCGCCTTTTTCTCTCGCACCCTCCAAGGCCCTGAAATTCGACATTCGGCGGTGGAAAAGGAGGCCCAGGCCATTGTGGAGGCCGTTCGGCATTGGCGCCATTACTTGGCGGGAAAACGGTTCACTCTGCTCACGGACCAGCGGTCCGTGGCGTTCATGTTCAACAACATGTTACGGGGTAAGATCAAGAATGATAAAATCTTGAGGTGGAGAATCGAACTCTCCACCTACAATTATGATATCATGTACCGTCCAGGGAAGCTCAACGAGCCCTCGGATGCCCTGTCGCGTGGAACATGCACTAGTGTGCAGGAGAATCAATTGCAGGCTCTCCACAATGACCTCTGCCATCCGGGGGTCACTCGGCTCTTCCACTTCATAAAGGCCCGGAATCTACCCTACTCGGTGGAGGATGTCAGGTCCATAACCAGAAGCTGCCGAGTATGCGCGGAATGCAAACCGCACTTCTACCGACCTGACAGGGCACACCTCATTAAGGCCACTCGTCCCTTCGAAAGACTGAGTGTGGACTTTAAGGGCCCCCTTCCCTCGACAGATCGGAACGTGTACTTCCTCAATGTGGTTGATGAGTACTCACGATTCCCTTTTGTCATTCCCTGTTCTGATATGACCGCTGCCACGGTTATCAAGGCATTTCGTGATCTTTTCACCCTGTTCGGTTACCCCTGTTATATCCACAGCGATAGGGGCTCATCGTTCATGAGCGACGACTTGAGGCAATACCTGCTCTCATATGGGATTGCCTCTAGTAGAACCACGAGCTACAACCCAAGGGGTAACGGACAGGTTGAACGAGAGAATGCTACAGTCTGGAAGGCTGTCTTACTGGCGTTGAGGTCTAAAGGTCTTCCAGTCTCCCGTTGGCAAGAGGTACTCCCTGATGCGCTCCACTCCATACGCTCACTCCTGTGTACGGCAACCAACGCTACTCCTCATGAGAGAATGTTTTCATTCCCTAGGAAGTCTTCCTCTGGGACCTCATTACCGTCTTGGTTGACGTACTCAGGACCTGTCCTCCTGCGGCGGCATGTTAGGACCCGCAAGTCCGACCCTTTGGTTGAACAGGTCCATCTCCTCCACGCCAACCCTCAGTATGCCTACGTGGCATATCCTGACGGGCGAGAGGACACGGTCTCGATTCGAGATCTGGCGCCAGCAGGGGGCTTGGAAACCCCTGCCGCTCCCACACCTCCTGTTAGGGACCCCCAACCATTATTTCCCCTCCTGACACGGTGCGGGCAGTATCGGGACCACCACTTAACCCTCTTACTCCCGTGTACAGCTTGCCTGAGTCCAGGAGATGGTCGCCACTTCAAGGCGTGCCCGAGTTCAGCGGATTGTCACCACCTCGTGGTCTACCGGCCCATGAGGCACTGGAGGAGTCGCTGGACACCGCCTTGGAGAGAACGTCACCGCGATTGTCTGAACCGGTGTCATCGCCGGTGTTGAGGAGGTCACAGTGACGGTGCGGTCCCCCAGACCATTTGAACTTATAGACAGATGAACAATTGTTCTGTGTTTTGTACCCCGCCGGCCTTTGTTTTCAAAGGAGGGGTGAATGTGGTGAACCATTGTTGGTTCCCACCAGGTAGTGCTGAGCCATGGTCTGGCCAGTACTATGAGTCTGTAGATATGTTACTGTTGGGGTTAGGGTTGGGCTGTTCTACCTGTTAATATAGTCCTATGGTACACCCCAGTTGGCTCCGCCTCCTGGGAGAGGTATAAAGGTCACTGCTCTGCCTGGTGACCCTTTAGTCTGGGATTGTATATTGTATATAGTAGCTCCGTTATTGTTGGCAATAAATGCCTTTATTTCCCGAGTACATCCTGCCTCTCGTGTGATATATCGTGCATCACCCTGGTCCTCACTTCTGATCTTCTCCTGTACCTCTTTCCCTGCGACCCCTACTCCATGAAACCACAATTCCCCCCATCCCGATTACTTACTTGTGGCTTGGGTCACTCTGCAATCCTGGAACCCCAATGCCAGTCCCTCCAGCAGCAGCCACAGCCTCCCCAGTGGGACTACAGAACACATGAGCTGACAGCCTCTGATTTGCCAGCAACTCTCGGTAGGTGAGATTTCAGCCCCTGGGGTCTTGAATTCAGGGGAAGGTCCATCAGTGGTCTTGCCACTGTCTGATTGGCTTGTGGTTCACAGGCCTTCCTGAAGAAGAGGAAGCGTGGATCTTTCACCAGCTCCCGAGCTGGTAGGTGAGATTTCCGATGATTCAACAAGATTCCACCCTTTTGTTACTCAAATTAGTTACTTTTCCAGCATGGAAGCAGCATTCACTAAAAGCCTTATGGCACTTTCCTTCCAGAAATGATGGTGCCAGAGGACTGGAGAGTGGCGAATGTTGTTCCTCTGTTTAAGAAAGGGAATAGAAATGACCCTGGTAATTATAGACCGGTTAGTCTGACTTCGGTGGTTGGTAAATTGATGGAAAAGGTCCTTAGGGATGGGATTTACGACCATTTAGAAAGATGCGGATTAATCCGGGATAGTCAGCACGGATTTGTGAAGGGCAAATCGTGCCTCACAAATTTGATAGAATTTTTTGAGGAGGTAACTAGGTGTGTTGATGAAGGTAGGGCGGTTGATGTCATATACATGGATTTTAGTAAGGCGTTTGATAAGGTCCCCCATGGTCGGCTTATGATGAAAGTAAGGAGGTGTGGGATAGAGGGAAAGTTGGCCGATTGGATAGGTAACTGGCTATCTGATCGAAGACAGAGCGTGGTGGTGGATGGAAAATTTTCGGACTGGAGGCAGGTTGCTAGCGGAGTGCCGCAGGGATCGGTGCTTGGTCCTCTGCTCTTTGTGATTTTTATTAATGACTTAGAGGAGGGGGCTGAAGGGTGGATCAGTAAATTTGCTGATGACACCAAGATTGGTGGAGTAGTGGATGAGGTGGAGGGCTGTTGTAGGCTGCAAAGAGACATAGATAGGATGCAAAGCTGGGCTGAAAAATGGCAAATGGAGTTTAACCCTGATAAATGTGAGGTGATTCATTTTGGTAGGACTAATTTAAATGTGGATTACAGGGTCAAAGGTAGGGTTCTGAAGACTGTGGAGGAACAGAGAGATCTTGGGGTCCATATCCACAGATCTCTAAAGGTTGCCACTCAAGTGGATAGAGCTGTGAAGAAGGCATATAGTGTGTTAGCTTTTATTAACAGGGGGTTGGAGTTTAAGAGCCGTGGGGTTATGCTGCAACTGTACAGGACCTTGGTGAGACCGCATTTGGAATATTGCGTGCAGTTCTGGTCACCTCACTATAAGAAGGATGTGGAAGCGCTGGAAAGAGTGCAGAGGAGATTTACCAGGATGCTGCCTGGTTTGGAGTGTCGGTCTTATGAGGAAAGGTTGAGGGAGCTGGGGCTGTTCTCTCTGGAGCGGAGGAGATTGAGGGGAGACTTAATAGAGGTTTATAAAATGATGAAGGGGATAGATCGAGTGAACGTTCAAAGACTATTTCCTCGGGTGGATGGAGCTATTACGAGGGGGCATAACTATAGGGTTCATGGTGGGAGATATAGGAAGGATATCAGAGGTAGGTTCTTCACGCAGAGAGTGGTTGGGGTGTGGAATGGACTGCCTGCAGTGATAGTGGAGTCAGACACTTTAGGAACATTTAAGCGGTTATTGGATAGGCACATGGAGCACACCAGGATGGTAGGGAGTGGGATAGCTTGATCTTGGTTTCAGATGAAGGTCGGCACAACATTGTGGGCCGAAGGGCCTGTTCTGTGCTGTAATGTTCTATGTTCTAACCAGGTACCATGAAGATGGTATCCTCCATATTTCTCTTATGCAATGCTAATGCCTATCATGAACAGTCATCCTGAATGAACAACTTCTTACACAAGGCACACTCTCCATTTATTGAATTTTCATCTCAACCAGTCACCAAGTGACATATACCAGCTACTGTCAACTAACTGATAAAGTCAAAAATAACTTATTTGCCAAACACTCTGGCTCGGCAAACATTTCTGCTCTTTGTTCAGGTGCCCTCACAAGGCTGGAATCAGTGGAGATGCGATTTGATGCAAGGAGTGCCAGGGAAATAGGGGATTAGGTTGCATCAGGATGAATCCTCAATGCATTCCTGCCTCAGCTGGAATTTCCCTGGGGAAGTCTGGGAGCAGGTTCAGCTGCCTCCTCCACAAAGGCTTGCAGCCAATTAGGATATTAAAGACCCCAATTCGGGATGATTTGCAGTGTCACTTTGATGCGCGACAATCAAGCACGTGGAACAAGGCTTCGATATTGAAGGCTTTTATTGTGTAACAATGGAACTACTAACACGAATACACCAGTTCAGACTGAAGGGGTCCTGCCGGAGCAGAGGGTCTTATACCTCGCCACCGGAGGCGGGGCCCCACCGGGATGTGCCATGATAACACTTATAACAGGTAAACACCCTAACCCAACAACATTGTACAACCCCCACAGTAACAAAACCCTAGCCCAACAGTAACATAATAACAACCCCCAGTGGTAACCAACGATGGTTCACCACATTCACCCCTCCTTTAAAAACAAAAGGCGGCGGGGTGCAAGAAAAAAAACAGGTCATATATACAGAATTCACAAGTCCAGACGGTCTGGAGGACCGCACCGACGCTGTGATCTCCTCAACACCGGTTGCGAAACCGGAGCAGGTGCTTGCGGTGGCGTTCTCTCCAAAACAACGTCCGGCTGTCCCCTCAAGGACTCCCGGGCCGGTTGGCCCTGGTGAGGCGATGGTGCAGGGGATCCTGGAACCTTCGGTGGTGGCGCCGATCTCCGAGTCTCAGGCAAGCTGTACATGGGAGTAGAACTGTTATGCACTGGTCCCGGTGCTGACCGCGCCACGTCTGGGGAAGCAATGAGGAGTAGTGGATTCGTGACAGGGGGAATAGGAGCGACAGGAGTTGCTACGTCCCCTGCGGGCGCCAGGTCTCTAATGGAGACAGTGTCCTCTCGCCCGTCAGGATATGCCACATAGGCATACTGAGGGTTGGCGTGGAGGAGTTGGACCGGTTCGACCAAGGGGTCGGACCTGCGAGCCCTCACATGTCGCCGCAGAAGGACGGGTCCTGGGTACGTCAACCAGGCTGGCAATGAGATCCCCGAGGACGACTTCCGAGGGAATGAGAACATCCTCTCGTGGGGAGTAGCATTGGTTGCCGTACAGAGGAGGGAGCGGATAGAATGGAGCGCATTTGGAAGGACCTCCTGCCAACGGGAGACTGGAAGGCCCCTGGATTTCAGTGCCAGTAGGACAGCCTTCCAGACTGTAGCATTCTCCCTTTCCACCTGTCCGTTACCCCTAGGGTTGTAGCTCGTGGTTCTACTAGAGGCAATCCCGAATGAGAGCAGGAATTGCCTCAAGTCGTTGCTCATGAACGACGAGCCCCTGTCGCTATGAATGTAGCAGGGGTACCCGAACAGGGTAAAAAGCTCACTGAATGCCTTGATGACGGTGGCAGTCGACGTGTCCGCACAGGGGACAACAAACGGGAACCGGGAGTACTCGTCTATTATGTTGAGGAAATAGACGTTCCGGTCCGTTGAGGGAAGGGGGCCCTTAAAATCCACACTCAGCCTCTCAAAAGGGCGAGTGGCCTTGACCAATTGTGCCCGGTCTGGTCGATAAAAGTGTGGTTTGCATTCTGCGCAAATCCGACAGCTTCTCGTCACTGACCTGACATCCTCCACCGAGTAGGGCAGGTTGCGGACTTTGACGAAATGGTAGAGTCTGGTGACTCCAGGATGACACAGATCATTGTGGAGGGCCTTCAAGCGGTCCTCCTGCATGATGGCGCATGTTCCGCGCGAGAGGGCATCCGAGGGCTCATTGAGCTTCCCTGGACGATACATAATATCGTAATTATAGGTGGAGAGCTCAATTCTCCACCGCAAGATCTTATCGTTCTTGATCTTGCCCCTCTGCGTGTTGCTGAACATAAACGCCACGGATCGTTGATCCGTGATCAGGGTGAACCGCTTCCCCGCCAGGTAATGGCGCCAGTGTCTGACTGCCTCCACAATGGCCTGAGCCTCCTTCTCCACCGCTGAGTGCCGAATTTCGGGGCCTTGAAGGGTGCGGGAAAAGAACGCGACGGGCCTGCCTGCCTGGTTTAGTGTGGCGGCTAGGGCGAAATCAGATGCATCACTCTCCACCTGGAAAGGGATGGATTCATCCACCGCGTGCATCGTGGCTTTCGAGATGTCGCTTTTCAAAGCCTTGAAGGCCAATTGGGCCTCCGGCGTAAGTGGGAAGGTCGTGGACTTGATGAGCGGACGAGCTTTGTCCGCGTAGTTGGGGACCCACTGCGCATAGTACGAAAAGAACCCGAGGCATCTCCTCAGTGCTTTCGTGCTAGCGGGCAAGGGAAGTTCAGTAAGGGGGCACATACGGTCTGGATCAGGGCCAATGACCCCGTTTTCCACCACGTATCCGAGGATGGCTAACCTGCGCGTACGGAATACGCACTTCTCCCTGTTATAGGTCAGGTTCAGGCGAGATGCGGTGCGCAGAAAGTGTTGGAGATTCGTGTCGTGGTCCTGCTGGTCATGGCCGCAGATGGTGACGTTATCCAGGTACGGGAAGGTAGCCCGCAACCCGTTCTGGTCCACCATTCGGTCCATAGCACGCTGGAAGACCGAGACCCCATTGGTGACACCAAATGGAACCCTGAGGAATTGGTATAGACGACCATCCGCCTCAAAAGCCGTGTATTGTCGGTCCTCTGGGCGGATGGGGAGTTGATGGTAGGCGGACTTAAGGTCTATGGTAGAGAACACTTGGTACTGCGCAATCTGATTGACCATATCAGAAATGCGCGGGAGAGGATACGCATCCAGCTGCGTATAACGATTAATGGTCTGACTGTAGTCGATGACCATCCGAGGTTTGTTCCCGCTTTTGACTACCACGACCTGCGCTCTCCACGGACTAGCACTGGCCTGTATGATCCCTTCCTTGAGGAGCCGCTGAACCTCAGATCTAATAAAGATCCGGTCCTCAGCGCTGTAACGCCTACTTTTAGTAGCGATGGGCTTGCAGCCTGGTACCAGATTCTTAAAGAGGGATGGTGTAGTGATTTTCAGAGTGGAAAGATTGCATGCGGGGCGCTTTGGGCAATTTGGAGGCTGCGGCTGATTCCCTACTGCCAGTGAAGGGAGTGGCCCACCGTACTGTAGGATCACACTCTTCATGTGGACCATAAAATTTAGTCCGAGGAGAATTGGCGCACAAAGGTGAGGTAACACAAGGAGCCTGTATTGCTCGTAAATTGTGCCCTGTACCTCAAGAGTTACCATACATCGTCCTTGGATCGGTACAGACCGGGACCGTGATGCCATGGAAATTGTCTGCTTGGCAGGGAGAACCCGGAGTCCACACCTTTTAGCAGTTTCAGGGTGTATGAAACTTTCGGTGCTCCCACTGTCAAACAGACAATTCACAGTTCGACCATTTACCTTTATATCCATCATGGAATTCTCAAGCCTGTGGTGCTTAGTCTGGTCCAGGGAGATCGACGCCACCGTTGGCCCCTGGGCGTCACTGCATGCCGCCGATGTTGATGCTGAGGACCCCTGCTGGTCGCTCCTAGTCGTCATGGACCATGATGGCCGCCCCCATGAATAGCACGTGGGCGAGGGCGCCAAACGCAGCGACTCCTGGTGGTCTTCCTCCTCCTCCGTCAGCCACGATGGCGCCGTCCTGGGTTCGCACGTGGTCGGACCTCGTGGGTACTGCGACGCCGAAGGAGATTGTCTCCGTTCTGGAGGGTTACAAGCTGCACTGCCGTTTTTAGACTTCGACCTGCAGACTTTACCGTAGTGGCCTTTTTTACCGCACTGGCTGCAGATAGCCGTTCTTGCCGGACACTGTTGCCGTGGATGCTTGGCCCCACCGCAAAAATAGCATCGCTGGCCACCTGGAGCTGCCGCCGTCGTCGGATCGATCTGGGAGCGCGGGTTAGCGGGGCGAGGAGGGAGCTGAGCTTGCTCCTGCCACGTTGACTGCACGTGGTCCTCGGGGTACAGCGCCAAGCTTTTCGACGCCGCTTCCAGCATCTCAGCCATCTCCATTGCTTGGGTCAAGTCGAGGTTCCCCTTTTCCAGCAATTTAAGCCTGATGTACGAGGACCCTACCCCTGCTACGAACGCGTCTCGGGCGAGGTCGTACATATATTGTTCGGCTGATACGTCTTTACAATCGCAACCCCTGGCAAGCTGCAGGAGCTCATTGGCGTAGTCCTCCATGGTTTCGCCCGACTGCCGACGTCATGTAGCGAGGAGGTAACGAGCGTGTATCTCGTTGGGTGGTTTCGTGTATCGTTTCTTCAGGAGCTCGACGGCCCTCGGGTAAGTGGGAGCCGCACGAATCGCGAGATAAATCGTGTCGCTTACCCTTGCGTGGAGGACTTGGAGTTTGTCACTGTCTGTAGTGATAGCTACAGAGGCAGCCAGGTAGTCTTCGAAACACTTCCACCAGTGGTCGAAGGTGTTAGCGGCACCGACCGCACGTGGGTCCAGCGCCAGACGATCTGGTTTTAAGATCTGTTCCATACTCTTTTTTTTGTACAGCGGAGAGTTTTCTGTTACACAATAAAATTGATGCGCGACAATCAAGCACGTGGAACAAGGCTTCGATATTGAAGGCTTTTATTGTGTAACAATGGAACTACTAACACGAATACACCAGTTCAGACTGAAGGGGTCCTGCCGGAGCAGAGGGTCTTATACCTCGCCACCGGAGGCGGGGCCCCACCGGGATGTGCCATGATATCACTTATAACAGGTAAACACCCTAACCCAACAACATTGTACAACCCCCACAGTAACAACACCCTAGCCCAACAGTAACATAATAACAACCCCCAGTGGTAACCAACGATGGTTCACCACACACTTGTACTTTGCCGCTGCCCCTCGAGCAGCCCCTCGCCAGGTGTGGAGATCCTAAGCTCATTGGGGGCAGCATGCCAGCTGCAGGCCAGGGTGTCTTTGGAACCTGAGGCTTCGTGCTCCAGTGCCAGGCTGTGTGGATGAAAGGTCACAACCACAACCAAGAGCAATCCTACGGAGGGGTTTCCACTTCATTCAATGGCTCTACCAGTTTCAGGGGTCTTCATTTTCTGTATTCTGTGGTGGGCAGCAGGGGTGTCTCCTTGTTGAGGTGTTGACGCAGTTCCTGAGCTGCCTCAGCAGTACCACCTCTTCTGGTGGTGCTTCCAATGCTCAAAAGCTGCTGGCCCTCTGAGTAAGCTTGCAGCATCTGCCATTCTTCACAGGACAGCGAGCATAAAGGCAGACAATTAGGAGTCTGCTTCCTGAAAGATTATATTGCTTGTTCAGATGTAGGCTCAGAACCCCCATATGGGCCCGATTCAGGGTCTTGGCACCCGCAGGAAATTTTCACCCATACTCTGCTTTTCAAGTACAGAATATTAGGCTCATATTTGAGTTTGCCACTACTTACTAGGCTGGTGGATAACTACATATGTACTACATACATACTACATACCTTGAGTCAGACGCATTGCAGCCTATTCACCTTCCATATCTACCAGTCCTCATGACATAATTCCTCCTTATCTTTGTCATTTAGCTGCAGTAGCAAAATTGGTGTGTAGACTTTGTGGCAATATTCACTTATTTACTTAATCCCCCAACAGCTCTGCTCTCTTTGACGCACTGGCCGGAATTTTACCGTTCCGCCTGTCACGGAATCGGAGCAGGTGAGGGGCGGACCATGGAAAGGTCCGTTGACCTCAGGTTTCAGGACGAACGAGGCCATAAAATCCTACCCATAGAATGCAACCAACCTTTCCTGGTCCCCTTCTTTAGTTCCTCCTGATTAAATCACTGATGGAAGTAATAGAGATCTCCAATCCTAGAGACCACCGAACCAAAATTCAACTGGCCCTTCTCAATTTCTTTTGAGCCAGATTGGGACAGTGCACAAAGGAGGCTACCAAAACAAATGTCCTTGCAGACAATTCAAACTGCGCCCAACATCGGCAAATCAAGCTTATTAACTAGACTATCTGACAGTCTCAGAAAATGCCAGGATAACAGTTTGGATGGAAACTGGCGAACATTTTACTTATTCGGTGGATTCTTAGTCTCTTTCTGTGGCCAACCAAAGAAACTATATTATATGCTCTGTAATGTGTAATGCATGGCACAGCATTGGTAAGTACACCACAGGATATTTGAGGCCATCGTGTATAACAACATACAAAGAAATTGAGTTATGTTTTTATTTAACAACTAAGTAATGGTTTTTTATTTGTAATAGTTTATGTCACTTATCCTGGCGAGGGTCATTTCCTCAATCTAGTTCCAAAATTAAAACCTTGAGCAAATATAGGATGAAATATATATTTGGCCATGTATAAATAGGTCTGAACTGTAATGGAAAATTGCTTCTGTGCAAAATGGAGCCAGTCCATGCTGTTCTCCACAACATGGACTTGCTCCACTCCTTTGTTATAAAATCTCTAAGCTTCACCTTATCTAATGCTATCTCAATAGGTTTCAATGTATTCAAAATATAACAGGCTAAATCCTCACTCAAAGTCCTGCTCCTCATCACCCCTAACTTCTCCAAGGCTCAACTGTGGGCGGCACTGCTGCCTCTCAGCGCCAGGGACCGGGATCGATTTCCAGCTTGGGTCACTGTCTGTGCGGAGTCTGCACGTTCTCCCCGTGTCTGCGTGGGTTTCCTCTGGATGCTCTGGTTTCCTCCCACTGAAAGATGTGCTGGTTAGGTGCATTGGCCATGTTAAATTCTTCCTCAGTGTACCCGAACAGGTGCTGGAGTGTGGCGACTAAGGGATTTTCACAGTAACTTCCTTGTGGTGTTAATGTAAGCCTATTTGTGACACTAATAAATAAACTTAAGGCTGGCTTCTAATTTACTGACGTGAAATTCCTTGTCTCCATTTATAAATTCCTCATGTCCTCTCCTAGCTGCCTTTTGAGTCTCCTCCAGTTTTACATTCCCAAACATATCCTCTGTTTATCTTAACTGTTATTAGTCAGGCACTCACTAGCTAGTGTTTGCACAGCACATTGCCAGTCGATTAGTAATTGTTGTAGGTTGAAAGTTTAATGTAAAAACACAGTAGTGAATAAAGTTATTGTCATAGATTTAGAGTTGCTTTAAGAATCCGATAGAAGGGATCTGTAAAGTAAATTTTGGGAAAGCCAGTCTTTGTAAGGAAGCTGTTTTCAGCGGAGACTGAGAGAAATTCGGCAGCAGCATCAGTACAGTCTGCAGCTCCAATAGTTAAGGTGGAATAAAGCTTCAATAGTTAAGGTAGGCTGGGAAAATAGAATTACGGTCTGAAAGCTCAAAGGAATTTATATATATATATGTTCAAGTTAAGTTGACTAAGTATCAAAAGATGTCATGAGTCAAGAAACCAGGTTCAAGGAACCAAGAGAAGAACCCAGAAATCCCGAAATTGTGGAAAGACAAATCGACACATTTTGTATATCATGCTAGTAGAACATTAAATATTAATTTATGTTGTTCAGTTAACCTCAGACAAGTAAAAAACAAATACAGGATGCAGTAAATAACAGCCCAGTGATTGCAGATATACAACAACATATGACAGGACCTAAACAGAGCTCACTGAAATAATTGGGCAATAGGACTCACTGTACCATGTCGTTTCTAGTCTTCTGCTGGTTTCTGCTGAAGTGTACATAGCACAGCAAAATGTGTGGAAATAAAGTAATCAATACCCTCCTTTAATGGGGTAGTACAGAGTAAGCATCGCATCTTCAGATTTCTTCCATATTACTTACAATATTGTCCATGACATAAAAGTTGAAAATATTCCTCCTGGACAAGTCATATCAATGTCCCTGGTGAGGCTAATCCTCTTCCATCATGCCCAAATAGTTGATCCAATTGCACAGCAACCTGCGGGCCTCCAGCACCCTTCTGATTCAAGGCATAGCTCTGCTCCTTCTTCACAATGATGTATCCAACAATAGCTGTTACATACACAATTTCAGTCAAAAACTCCTGTCATGTTTCTTGTATTTTTGTAATGATAAAAAGATGCCAATAACTCAAAGAGGATTGCGTAAACATGGTGTGGGTTCATTTAAACCAGGCACATGATAACATAAATCCATAGATAAATAACCTGAAGACATCAGCAGCAGAGTGTGTGTGTGATGTGTTCTGTTCACTGGCCAAAGTGAAACTGAGGTTGGATCACAAGACACACTTCCCTCTAGTAATGGCCTACTGCTATCCCTTAAAGGCATATTATAACATCACCTTTTATTTCTAAATGTAATTCCCCCACCTCTAAAGAAGTATAACTATTTACAATACATGTTCATGTTTAATTACAAGACTTATATAGGAGAACATATGAGCTTCTAAAGTGTAGAGGTAATTTGTTGGTTCACCCAGATCTTATAATAGTAACCTTGCCTGGGGTTTTCTTTACTTTTTGACTGTGATCTGCAATATGTAGATCTTGCTTGGTCTGTCTGCATTTGAGAATTATGGATTTTGCCATTCATATTTGTTCAGCTAGGCCATTAGATCTATGATAATGAGGAGAAGAAGTAGTGTGATCATAGAATCATAGAATCCCCACTGTGCAGAAAGAGGCCATTCGACCCATTGAGCCTGCACTGACAACAATCCCACCCAGGCCCTATCCCTGTAACTGTTAATCCCCCTGATACGAAGGGGCAATTCAGATTGGCCAATCAACCTAACCTGCACATCATTGGACTGTGGGAAGAAACCGGAGCACCTGGAGAAAACCCATGCAGACATGGGGAGAATTGAACCCAGGTCCCTGACACTGTGAGGCAGGAATGCTAACCACTGTACCGCCGTGGATCAATGTTCCATTTCTCGCACAGAGCCTAAAATGGCTTACCAATAAATTATGGACCATTATCCATAACACTCTCTCTAGGCAAACCAAATAAACTGAAAATAACACTTGGGCTGGAATGTTATGGCCATTCACACTAGCGGGATTTTCCCATCCCGCTGCAGTGAAAGGAGATTTGGCTGAGCACCAAATTCTCTGAGCTGACTGCAGCGG
Organism: Mustelus asterias; assembly: GCF_964213995.1. Classification (NCBI taxonomy): domain Eukaryota; kingdom Metazoa; phylum Chordata; class Chondrichthyes; order Carcharhiniformes; family Triakidae; genus Mustelus; species Mustelus asterias. The sequence goes on along the minus strand of NC_135807.1, from coordinate 113,489,098 downwards.
GACCGTGATGTGAACAGATGGTAAGATTGTGCTTTAGCATGTGCATGACAGTTGTATAATATTGTAGTACGTCATGGCATGCCAGTAGACCTACAAACATTGTGTCTTTAGTCTCCATGACGTAGATCAACTGTGACCCCAGAAGGTTTGATTGTACTTGCACCCAGCACTATGGATCCAGCACATGGAATTAGTGAACCATTGTGCGCTGAATGCTGTGCAGTACAGGTTTTGCCATGATCTTCCATGTCTATGGATACATGTCTACATGTATCCATAGACATGTATATGATGTTGGCACTTTGGCTCTGTGTTAATCTTCTTGGAATCCCTACAGTGCCATTTGGCCCATCAAGTCTGCACCAATCTTGGCCAATAACAAATAGTCACAAAATTTCTTTAGGCAGATCATTAGAATCTTGGCAAACACTTTGGAAGGTGTGACAATGTCTATGCTTTCCATGAGATCGATTATGTGAAACCTGTTTTCACCACTCTTCATCTCATCATGCACATTATCATCATTTTCTGGTTTGTCAATCACTTCATGGATATTTTTCTTATGGGCTACCATCATGAGATAGACTTCACATACAGGGTTACACCACAACTGGTCTATATTAATTAGTATAAAATAAATAATCGAACAGTTACATGGTTAAAAAGTGATAGCACATTAAAAAGGTAATTAATACATCGGCTTACAAATGGCACGGAGTCTAATTGCTGAGTATGGAAGTTTAACCCGATATGTACCAATCTTCCAATAGCATCCAGGGGTCCTTTAGCTCTTCTGTTAATATTGATGTGTTCAGCCTGATTAGACCTTCATTCCCAATTGTTAGATGATTTTCCTTATGGTTTGCTTATCTGGTTCAGATACATCTGAATTAAGAAACCAGAGCTCTGTATGTTGTTTAAACATTCTGAATTTGCTTAGTGGGTCATTTGCATCCCAATTCATTCTGGAGAATTTTGTAGACATTTTGAGAACATTGCTTTGATTCTCCTTCTCCAATAACACCTGGGAGGAATGTTGCTGTGGCTGCTTTCACTTGCTTTTCTAAAGCTTTGATTTGAGTTGATTTGATTTGATTTGATTTTTTATCATCACATGCATTAGTATACAGTGAAAAGTATTGTATCTTGCGTGCTATACAGACAAAGCATACCATAGAGAAGGAAAGGAGAGTAGCAGAATGTAATGTCACAGTCATAGCTAGGGTGTGGAGAAAGATGAACTTAATATGAGGTGAGTCTATTCAAAGGTCTGATGGCAGCAGGGAAGAAGTTGTTCTTGAGTCAGTTGGTACATGACCTCAGACTTTTGTATCTTTCTCGACGGAAGAAGGTGGGACAGAGTGTCAGAATTTAAAGGGATTGATTCTAACTGTCCAGTTAGTGTGAAAATGAGAGAGTTCCTGATCCAATTTTTGGGTGAGTTTTCACACCCAATCTTATGCACTTAGTCATTGAAAATATGGGCTAGACTGTTTCTAGTTGCTGCAGGCAGTGGGCTGGGCTTAATTCACCAGCCAGCCTGTAGAGGGAGCTACTGTGTATGTGCAGACCTCTGATGCTGCACATGCGCAATTTCAGCAGCAAGGATCTGACAGACAGAGAGAGAGCTGCTAGGCCCCTTCTGCTGCTGGCAGCCTGAAGACAACCCCCCACCTCAATCATGGGGGCCTTCGACCAATCGTGAGCCCCACAACACATTGGCATCTAACCCCCTCCACCTCCCCTCACCACCCAGACCGATCCACCCCCATCCCTGATCTGATCCTATTGCATAGAGACAGCGGGCACCCTCCCCCTGATCTGATGTCATTGCAGACTGGCAGCGGACCCCCTCCCCCTCCGATTGGGCCGCCCCCTTTGTGCCCCATTCCCCATAAGCCCCACCCCCTTCAATCCCAATCCCCATAGGCCCTGCCCCCATTGGCCCCACCCCTTGGCACTGCAGTGAGCAGTGCCAAGGTGCCAGACTGGCAGTGCCAAGGTTTCATCGGCGAGGCCAACACGAGTGTTCCCCATTCATGGGGAACAGGTGTTTTCCTCACCAGAGAGAACCTCTCCTGGTGAGGCCATAAAGGCAAGCAGGCACAGACAATTGAGCGGCGGGTTCACTAAACATGTATAAATTAACATTTAATTTTATTTAAATAAATTACTCAGCCTCTCACCCATTTCCGGTGAGAGGCTGACCTCACTGGAAATCTGCCTCTCATAAAATCTCGAGAGCTGAGAAATCGGGCATGATCCTGATTTCTCGGCTTTTGCACAATTTTACCAGCTCACTCCGTCCATCGATGGGTCGGGCGAGCTGGTAAAATTCCGTCCAGTATGTCTGGGGTGGCCTCGCGTCCTTAATTATGTTGGCTGCTTTTCCGAGGCAGTGAGAAGTGTAGACGGAGTCAATGGATGGGAGGCTGGCTTGAGTGATGGACTGGGCTTCGTTCACGACACTTTGTAGTTTCTTGCAGTCTTGGTCAGAGCAGGAGCCATACCAAGCTGTGATACAACCAGAATGAATGCTTTCTCTGGTGCAGCTATAACAGTTGGTGAGAGTTGTAGTGGACATGCCAAATTTCCTTAGCCTCTTGAGAAAATACAGGTGCAGAAGTTCAGCCCAATCGAAAGCCCTCTCTGACCCAATTTTATGATGGTTTTTTAGTTTGACTCTCTTTGCGATCTATCGATCCAGCCCACACCCCAGTCATTCGTCTTTCCCTATCGAGCTAACCCACTGCTGGTCCTCTTAGAATGCTGTCCCACTCACTGAACTGATAGGCTAGGTGCTGCAGTCTCACCACGAGGGATCTGTCTGCTTACCAGCTCTTTATTTGAGCAGTAAGGCTGTATTGTGTCTTCAAAGCATTTCTGTGCAGTCACCACGCTGTAATTTCAACACTCTCCAATGTTATGACTGACCAAGATATCAAAGGTTGTCTCATGCCACGTAACACAATCCATACCTGTACTAAACTTGCTGACCACCACTGAGCTCCAGGTCATGTTTGTAAAATGATATAAAGGCACCAATCACTGAAAAGGGATTGTGTAAACACGTTGTGGTTCATTTATTTAAACTAGGCACATGAGAGCATAAATACATGGATGGAAAACATGAAGACATCCGCACCAGGGCTGTGTCTTCTACTCACAGGTAGAAGTGAAACTGAAGCTGGATCACATGACACACTTCCCTTCTGATGATGGCATGCTTCTACCCCTTAAAGGCATTTTACAACAAGATTTACAGTTTTCTATGCTTTTCTATTATGCATATTCAGCATCATTGTTATCCTCGCTAGCTGCACATCTTGTCTGGGTAACTATTTACAGCAGTTGTTTAAGTTTGCCTTTTTAAAAATCATTTTGTCAGAGAATTTTAATTCTGTTTTCGGTGGCTGTGATAGAGAAAGCATTTACCGCTCAAGTAGTAGATATACCGTGTGTTCTCATTGATGCTAAGTAGTTTCAGATGCAATCAAGTGAAAGAAACACCATGACATAACAATCAGGTTGGTAAACTGAACCAAGGATCTCAGTTGTGTTTTGTGTCCAGTGCAGTATATCACTATTGTGAAACTGTCCAAGTAACTTACTAAACCTAATTTTTCACCATTTCCAATGTTAGTGGAAAGAGATCATTCTTGTCCATGATCTCACATTAACATTTAGCTGGCTATCAGACACATGCTCCCTTGTTACTGGATGAAGTGCAGCACACGTGTAGCTAGCAACCTTACTTGGATCTTCCAGTTGCTCATGGGTATGTTGCATAATGACACCTTGAGGTTAATGCTACTTGAAAACAGCACAAAATAATTACAGAACTAGTGTTTTGATGCAACCAATGGACATGGGCGGCATGGTAGCACAGTGGTGTGGGCAGCACGGTGGCACAGTGGTTAGCACTCACAGCGTCAGGGACCCAGATTCAATTCCGGCCTTGGGTCACTGTCTGTGCGGAGTTTGCACTTTCTCCCCGTGTTTGCGAGGGTTTCCTCCGGGTGCTCCAATTTCCTCCCACAGTCCAAAGATGTGCGGGTCAGGTTGATTGGCCATGCTAAATTGACCGTAGTGTCAAGGGGATTTGCAGGGTAAATGTGTGGGGTTATGGGAGTAGGGCCTGGGTGGGATTGTGGTCGGTATAGACTCGATGAGCCGAATGGCCTCCTTCTGTACTGTAGGGATTCTATGTGCAGGCTAGGTGGATTAGCCATGGTAGATGTGTGGGGTTATGGGGATAGGGCCTGGGTGGGATTGTTGTCGGTGTAGGCTCGATGGGCCAAATGGCCTCTTTCTGCACTTAACAATTCTATGATTCTATGATTCTATGATTTGCTGTAGCATTTGATCGATAAACTGTTGACAATCATTGGTATTTGATCATTCCAAATCCACACTAGCAGTAAGAAACCTCACGCATTCCAGACTCAAAGTGGAAACTCACAGGCCATGCACCTAGTTTTCTAACACACACGCGCAGTAAGTGAGGTTCCTCACCTCCAACACATATTTATGACACTGCCTTTAACAACATTTTTGAATTAATTTGATTTATTATTGTCACATGTATTAGCATACAGTGAAAAGCATGGTTTCTTACGCACTATACAGACAAAGCATACCGTTCATAGAGAAGGAAATGAGAGAATGCAGGATATAGTGTTACAGTCATAGCTAGGGTATAGAAGAAGTAAACTTAGTGCGACGAAGGTTTATTCAAAACTAGGGTGGCAGCAGGGAAGAAGCTGTTCTTGAGTCGGTTTGTACGTGACCTCAGACTTTTGTATCTTTTTCTCGACGGAAGAAGGTGGAAGAGAGAATGTCCGGGGTGCGTGGGGTCCTTATTTATGCTGGCTGTTTTTCCAAGGCAGCGGGAAGTGCAGACAGAGTCAATGGATGGGAACTTTGACAAAGGGTCATTTGGATTCGAAACATCAGCTCTTTTCCCTCCTTACAGAAACTGCCAGACCTGCTGAGATTTTCCAGCGTTTTTTCTTTTGATGGGAGTCTGGTTTGAGTGATGGACTGGGTTTCGTTCACATTCTCTTTGTAGATTCTTATAGTCTTGGACAGAGCAGGAGCCATACTAAGCTGTGATACAACCAGAAAGAATGCTTTCTATGGTGCATCTGTAAAAATTGGTGTAGCTTTTCATTTTCAATGAAGGAGTAAATGAAAACAGGAGGATATGATTGATTTCACAGTGCAGTCACAGAAAAATGCTTGTTCAACTAACTGATGTGGGTGGCCATGGATCCTAGCTTCGTTGTTGCAGCTAATTGCCGGTTTTACTTTAGAGTGCCGGTTACTTCACAGTAAAGAACAAGTGACTTGAGAACAAATTCCTCTCAAGTGCAATTTATCCCAGCTACCAATCTTAGGATCAAACACAGCTTCCAAGTGCTTCAAACCCTGAAGCAATTGAAAGAGAATATATTCTTCAAAAAAATCTGCTAGGCTGCCACAGCATTAGTTATTGACACAAAATAATAGAAGCAAAGACAATGGGATTCAGTCTATAGCTGGAATATATATGGGGTCTATCCAAGGAACATTGCTTAAATTGAGGAACTGATGAAATCATTCCAGAAATGTTTGAGCCAGGATTTCAGCTTATAAAAATGGAATGTTTCCTTTCATGCATGGTGCAACAGTGGGAAAGATATGTACAGGCTTAATCCCATATGCAGTCAGCCTAACAGATCCCACTTCAAATTATGGTTTGGGTTTCACAATCTATTTCTAGAGTGATCCTATTGTCAGTAACTGGGAACTCAGATTGGGCAGCAGGATTTTCAATTAGATCACAGTTTCTTAAAGTGGAGTCACTGGAGAGGAAGTTCAACCTTGAAGAGCGGTGGGAGATGTTCTCTTGCATGTCAGGGTTCCCTGAGGCAGTGTGAGGCCATGGGCAGAGAATGGAGCATTCCATCCAGTTCATGTGCATCATACAGTGGCACAGTGGTTAGCACTGCTGCCTCACAATGCCAGAGACCCGGGTTCCATTCTGGCCTCTGGTCACTGTCTGTATGGAGTTTGCACATTCTCCCCTTGGATTTCCTCCGGGTGCTCCGGTTTCCTCCTACAGTTCAAGGATGTGCAGGTTAGGTTGATTGGCTTTGCTAAATTGATCTTTAGTGTCAGGGTAAATACATGGGGCTATGGGAGTAGGGCTTGGGTGGGATTGTTGTTGGTGGAGATTTGATGGGTTGAATGGCCTCTTTCTGCACCGTAGGGATTCTATGCTTCTATCACTCAAGGCAATGAGTTCATGAGCATCTCCACAGAGGGAGTGGCCAAACTCTTGGAGAGCCACATGTGATTTCACTCCGAGAGTATGCAGGAACTGCGTACCGATGTTGATTTGATTTGATTTGATTTATTGTCACATGTATTAACATACAGTGAAAAGTATTGTTTCTTGCGCACTATACAGACAAAGCATATCGTTCATAGAGAAGGAAACGAGAGTGCACAATGTAATGTTACAGTCATAGCTAGGGTGTAGAGAAAGATCAACTTAATGCAAGGTAGGTCCATTCAAAAGTCTGACGGCAGCAGGGAAGAAGCTGTTCTTGAGTCGGTTGGTACATGACCTCAGACTTTTGTATCTTTTTCCCAATGGAAGAAGGTGGAAGAGAGAATATCCGGGGTGCATGGGGTCCTTAATTATGCTGGCTGCTTTGCCAAGGCAGCGGGAAGTCTAGACAGAATCAATGGATGGGAGGCTGGTTTGCGGGATGGATTGGGCTACATTCACGACTTTTTGTAGTTTCTTGCAGTCTTGGGCAGTGCAGGAACAATACCAAGCTGTGATACAAACAGAAAGAATGCTTTCTATGGTGCATCTGTAAACGTTGGTGAGAGTCGTAGCTGACAGGCCAAATTTCCTTAGTCTTCAGAGAAAGTAGAGGCGTTGGTGGGCTTTCTTAACGATAATGTCGGTATGGGGGGAACCAGAACAGGTTGTTGGTGATTAGGACACCTAAAAACTTGAAGCTCTCGATCTTTTCTACTTCGTCCCCATTGATGTAGACAGGGGCATGTTCTCCTTTACGCTTCCTGAAGTCGATGACAATCTCTTTTGTTTTGTTGACATTGAGGGAGAGATTATTGTTGCTGCACCAGTTCCCCAGAGTCTCTATTTCATTCCTGTACTCTGTCTCATCATTGTTTGAGATCCAACCCTCTATGGTGGTATCATCAGCAAACTTGAAGATTGAATTGGAGGGGAATTTGGCCGCACAGTCATAGGTATATAAGTAGTATAGTAGGGGGCTGAGAACACAGCCTTGTGGGGCGCCGGTGTTGAGGATGATCATGGAGGAGGAGTTGCTGCCTATCCTTACTGATTGTGGTTTGTGAGTTAGGAAGTTCAGGATCTAGTCGCGGAGGGAGGAACCCAGGCCCAGGCCATGGAATTTGAAGATGAGTTTTGTGGGAATAATGGAAGGCTGAGCTGCACAGGTTACATGAGATGTTGTACAGTATGGATCAGTCAGTGAGTGGCACAGAAACTCATGCCCATCTGAGGTCCTCCTCCAGGCATCTAGGCAGCCCAGTAAGGGCTACGGACTTCACAGAGGAGGATTATCCTCAGCCTCCTTGGCCTCTCCGATTAATGGATCATCAGTGCAGTGGGGCCCAGTGATGGAGGCTGATCCCTCAATGATGTAGGTGCAGCCTCAGGAGATGCCTCATGGACACCTTCATGCCAACAATGACTGCTGCATACATCTCAACTACCACCACCTCCTCTAAGGCCAGAAGGGCAACGCAGCATAGGAACAGCCAGGCACGAAGGCCATGGCACTGTGTGGAACACTGAGTGGATCACTGAGGTGTATTCATTGTTGTCTCTGTTTACTGCAGTCTTTTTGCCCAGAACCCAAGCACCCCAAAAGAATTCTGCACAATATTCAAATCTTTGAAAATTGTACCAAACGTAGAAGTTTTTTTAGAAACTTTTTACAAAAAACTAAAAGTAAATACTTATGATATGCCAGCAATATCCAATCCATAATAGTATATTATAAATATGCAATATTTAATAGTACACTGTATATTTTACACTGTTTAATATAGTGATTTCTAATATATGGCAAAGTCATTTATATGTACTCACAACTTGAACAAACTGCTTTCAAACACAACATTTTGTCTTATTGCTTCTCTAACAAAATGTCTCCTATTTCAGCAAAACCATTTTGTGCTATTGTGCTGGTTCATTTACTCTTGTGACAAATCTTATGACCTTTGTTTCATTTTCATGTAGTAAGTCAGGAAGTTTTTTTTTGTGAGCAGTGCAAATTAATTTTAATATTACCACAAATGTTTTTGTGGAACTGATTTAAAAATATGGATAAATTTTTCAAGCCCGACTGAACAATTCTAGTGAAGAAGGGAGATGGAGTGACAATAATATCACAAGTCATAAAGGTCAGTCAGATGAAGTGAGATCAAGTCCAAGCATCACAGGAGTATGACTTAACAAAATTTCCCGACAGTGCAGAAGGAGAACATTTGGCCCATTAAGACTCCACTGACAACAATTCCACCCAGACTCTATTCCTGTAACCCCACATATTTACTGATGCGCGATTGATTCACATGGGAGGCTAGGACGTACCCGGGAATAAAGGCTTTTATTCACAACAAGATTGGAGCACACTACTTAACAATACTATCCCAGACTAAGGGCTATTAGGAAGTAGCAGTGACCTTTATACTCCTGTAAGAAGGCGGAGCCGAACGGAGTGTACCACATAAACAATGATAACAGGTGGAACACCCAAACCCTAACCCCAACAGTAACAAGAGTAACATATGTACAAGTACCCATAGTGGTAACCATCTATGGTTCAGTACCCATAGTGGTAACCATCTATGGTTCACCACATTCACCCCTCCTTTAAAAACAAAGGCCGGTGGGGTAAGGAGACAATACGAACTGTCCACATGTTCACAAGTTCAGCCGTATCGGGGGTCCGCACCGTCTCTGCGACCTCCGCAGCACTGGCTCCAGTGCCGGTTCTGGTGACCGTGGTGACGACCCTCTCTCCGAGGTGGTGTCCAGTGACTCCTCCAGTTCCTCACACGCCTGTGGACCTCAAGGTGGCGACAATCTCCTGGACTCAGGCAAGCTGTACACGGGAGTAAGAGGATTAAGTTGAGGTCCCGATGCTGCCCGCGTCGTGTCAGGAGGGGAGAGAATGGGCAAAGGAATCCTAACCAGGGGTGTGGGAGTGACGGGGGTTTCCAGGTCCCCTGCAGGCGCCAGATCTCTGATAGAGAGCGTGTCCTCTCGCCCGTCAGGATATGCCACATAGGCATATTGAGGGTTGGCGTGGAGGAGATGGACCTGTTCAACCAAAGGGTCGGACTTGCGGGCCCTAACATGCCGCCGCAGGAGGACAGGTCCTGAGTACGTCAACCAAGACAGCAGTGAGGTCCCAGAGGAAGACTTCCTAGGGAAGGTAAACATCCGTTCATGTGGGGTAGCGTTGGTTGCCGTACACAGGAGGGACCGGATTGAATGGAGCGCATCAGAAAGTACCTCTTGCCAACTGGTGACTGGAAGACCCCTAGACCTTAGCGCCAGTAAAACAGCCTTCCAGACTGTAGCGTTTTCTCTCTCGACCTGTCCGTTACCCCTGGGGTTATAATTCGTAGTCCTGCCTGAGGCAATTCCCTTAGAGAGCAGGTATTGCCTCAAGTCGCCGCTCATAAACGACGAACCCCTATCACTGTGGATATAACTGGGGTAGCCGAACAGGGTAAAAAGACTCCGCAGGGCTTTGATGACCGTGGCAGAGGACATGTCAGAACAGGGGATGGCAAAGGGGAATCGGGAGTATTCGTCAACCACGTTGAGGAAATACACGTTCCGATCTGTCGAAGGAAGGGGCCCCTTGAAGTCGACACTCAGTCGTTCAAAAGGGCGAGTGGCCTTAATGAGGTGTGCCCTGTCAGGCCGGTAGAAGTGCGGCTTGCACTCTGCACATACCTGGCAGCTTCGAGTTATCGACCTGACATCCTCTATGGAGGAGGGCAGATTCCGAGCCTTTTCAAAATGGAAAAACCGAGTGATCCCCGGATGGCAGAGATCATTGTGGAGGGCCTGTAACCGGTCCTCCTGCACACTGGCACATATTCCACGCGACAGGGCATCTGAGGGCTCATTGAGCTTCCCCGGACGGTACATGATATCATAGTTGTAGGTGGAGAGTTCGATTCTCCACCTCAAGATTTTATCATTCTTAATTTTTCCCTTTAACGTGTTGTTGAACATGAAGGCCACGGACTGCTGGTCCATGAGCAGGGTAAGCCGTTTGCCAGCCAAATAATGGCGCCAATGCCGTATGGCCTCCACAATGGCCTGAGCCTCTTTCTCCACAGAAGAGTGCCGAATTTCAGGGCCTTGGAGGATGCGAGAGAAAAAGGCGACGGGCCTGCCCGCCTGGTTAAGTGTGGCGGCCAGGGCGAAATCAGATGCATCACTCTCCACTTGAAAAGGGATGGACTCATCAACAGCGTGCATCGTGGCTTTCGCGATGTCGGCTTTTATCCCTGCAAAGGCTAGGCGAGCCTCTGCTGTCAGGGGAAAAGAGGTAGATTTTATGAGCGGACGGGCTTTATCCGCGTAATTGGGGACCCACTGTGCATAGTACGAGAAGAAGCCTAAACATCTTCTCAGTGCTTTGATGCTAGTGGGTAGGGGAAGTTCAAGGAGGGGACGCATACAGTCTGGATCGGGGCCGATGACCCCGTTTTCCACCACGTATCCGAGGATTGCTAGGCGGTGCTTGCTAAATACGCACTTCTCCTTGTTATAGGTCAGGTTCAGGAGAGACGCAGTGCGTAAAAACTTCTGGAGGTTTGCATCGTGGTCCTGCTGGTCATGGCCGCAGATAGTGACGTTGTCCAAGCACGGGAAGGTAGCCCGTAGCCCGTTTTGGTCCACCAATCGGTCCATCTCACGCTGGAAGACAGAGACCCCATTAGTGACGCCGAAAGGGACTCTTAAAAAGTGGTAGAGACGGCCATCCGCCTCAAAGGCCGTGTATTTGCGGTCCTCTGGGCGAATGGGGAGCTGATGGTAGGCTGACTTCAAGTCGATGGTGGAGAATACCCGGTACTGCGCAATCTGGTTGACCATGTCAGATATGCGCGGGAGAGGGTACGCGTCCAGCTGCGTGTACCTATTAATGGTCTGACTATAGTCTATGACCATCCGGGGCTTGTCTCCAGTCTTAACCACCACGACTTGTGCTCTCCATGGGCTAGTGCTAGGTTGAATGACCCCTTCCCTGAGGAGCCGCTGAACCTCAGATGTAATAAAGATCCGATCCTCAGCGTTGTAACACCTGCTCTTAGTCGCGATGGGTTTGCAGCCTGGCACGAGATTTTCAAATAGGGAAGGCAGGGTAATTCTGAGTGTTGAGAGGCCGCATGTGGAGCGCGCTGGACAATTTGGAGGCTGCTGTTCTCCCACTGAAAGTGGAGGGAGTGGCCCATCGTACCGCAGGGTCACATTCTTCAGGTGGACCATAAAGTCTAGCCCCAAGAGTACCGGAGCGCAAAGGTGCGGTAACACGAGGAGCCTGAAGTTCTCGTAGACTGTGCCCTGCACTGTTAAGGTTACCACACAGCTCCCAAGAACGAGGACAGATCGGGACCTCGACGCCATGGAGATTGTCTGCCTGACAGTTTGCACACGGAGAGCGCACCGTTTTACTGTATCCGGATGGATGAAGCTCTCCGTGCTCCCGCTGTCAAACAGGCAATGCACCAGGCGCCCGTTTAGCTCTATGTCCATCATGGACTTGTCGAGTCTGTGAGGCTTGGCCTGGTCCAGGATGATTGACGCCACTGTTGGATCCCGAGCGTAACTGCAGGCAGCTGAGATAGCCGACGACGAGGACCCCTACTGGTCTTCTGCGGCCGGTGTCGACCAAAGTGGCTGAGCCCATAAATCGCACGTGGTCGATGATGTTGAAAACGGCGGTACCCGCAGGTCGCACGTGGCTTGCGTCGTCATCATAGGAAATGGCGGCGCCCGTGGATCGGACGTGGCTGAAGACATTGACGAGGCCAGAGACGAGGAGATCGATTCTGGGGAGTCGCACACAGCATTGCTGGGCTTGGAAGGGGTCTTTGCTCGGCACACTTTTGCATAGTGCCCTTTCTTTCGACAGGCGGAGCAAAACACCGTCCTGGCCGGACATCTATGGCAAGGATGCTTCGCCAATCCGCAGAAATAGCACCGTGGGCCTCCAGGAGCTGCCGCAGCCGTCAGGTCTGAAGTTGGGAGCATTATCGCGCAGTTCCGAGGAGCCGCCGAGTACAGTTGAGGCGGTGGCTGTGCTTGCCACGCTGTTCCCACGTGGTCGGTGGGGTAGGTTTCGAGACTTCTGGAGGCCGTTTCCATTGCATCGGCCAATTCTACCGTCTTAGCCAGGTCCAAGTTACCCTGCTCTAGCAGCCGCAGGCGAATATAAGATGAGCCGATTCCCGCCACGAACGCGTCCCGAGTAAGATCGTTGGTGTATTGAGTAGCCGACACCACCTTGCAGTTGCCGGCTCTGGCTAGCTGTTGAAGTTCGCGCAGGTACTGTCCCGTAGTTTCGCCGGGCTGCTGCCGTCGAGTGGCTAATAGGTGACGAGCATGAATTTCGTTTGGCTGTTTATTATACAGCTTCTTGAGTAATTCGATAGTATCTTTGTAATTTTGGGAATCGCGAATTGTTGCATACACAGTGTCGCTCACCCTGGTGTGGAGGACCCGCAATCTGTCGGCGTCAGACTGGACTGCTGTCGAGGCCTCAACGTAATCCTCGAAGCACTTCAACCATGGTCGAAAGTATTCGACGCCCCAGCGGCATGCAGATCCAAGGTTAGCCGATCGGGCTTTAGCATCTGCTCCATTTTTTTTTCTTTCGAACAAAATTTTCAGAATCTTGTTGTGAATAAAATTGATGTGCGATTGATTCACACGGGAGGCTAGGACGTACCCGGGAATAAAGGCTTTTATTCACAACAAGATTGGAGCACACTACTTAACAATACTATCCCAGACTAAGGGCTACTAGGAAGTAGCAGTGACCTTTATACTCCTGTAAGAAGGCGGAGCCGAACGGAGTGTACCACATAAACAATAATAACAGGTGGAACACCCAAACCCTAACCCCAACAGTAACAAGAGTAACATATGTACAAGTACCCATAGTGGTAACCATCTATGGTTCACCACATTTACCTTGCTAATTCCCCTGACGCCAAGGGGCAATTTAGCATGGCCAATCAACCTAACCAGCACAATTTTGGACTGTGGGAGGAAACTGGAGCACCCAGAGGAAATCCACGCAAACTTCACACAGTCACCCAAGGCTGGAAATTGAACCTGGGTCCCTGGCGCTGTGAGACAGCAGTGCTACCACTGTGCCACCATGCCAGCCATTGCTTCTTGATTTAGCTCCTCCACTATTGGTGCAATATCCAGCTCTGCCATGACTGGCAGGCTTTCAATTATGTCTAGAGCTTCCTCGATGACTGTTCCCCCGGAGTACAATTAAAGGTAGCATTCTACTCATCTCTCCAACTCTTTATTGTGGAGGCTAATGATCCTCCTGTCTTTGTTTTCTTTGCTGATGGACCTGTTGCCTTTTTTGAACCCCTGATACAACATACAACCCCTGATCAAACATTCCCTGTGTCAAAGGACATCTGGATATTCTGTCACAATAGTAACCAGTTGTCATTGGCACACTACCTAGCAGTCAATTGGATTTTCCTTCAAGCAGCTCTGAGTGCATTCGGATCTTTTCACTTGGATCTCTTTTGTTGTTAATGAGACTGGGTCATTTGGCTTACTAGGACCTACTAGGGAACAGGCAATTCTGGATTTGGTGATTTGCAATGAGGCAGACTTGATTCGGGAACTTAAGATGAAGGAACCCTGAGGGAGCAGTGACAACAATATGATAGAATTTACCCTGCAGTTTGAGAGGGAGAAACTGGAATCAGATGCAACGGTATTACAATTAAATAAAGGTAACGACAAAGACATGAGGGAGGAGCTGGCTAGAGTTGATTAGAAAGGGAGCCTAGCAGGGAAGACTGTGGAACAGCAATGGTAGGAGCTTTAGGGGATTATTCGGGAGGCACAACAGAAATTCATCCCAAGGAGGAGGAAACATGCTCAGCAGAGGACGAGGCATCCATGGCTGATGAGGGAAGTAAAGGACAGCAGAAAAGCAAAAGAAAAAGCATATAAAGTGACGAGGATTAGTGGGAAGCCAGAGGATTGGGAAGCCTTTAAAAGCGAGCAGAGGACAACTAAAAAAGCAATAAGTGGGGAGAAGATAAAATATGAGTGTAAGCTAGCGAGTAATATAAAAGAATATAGGAAGAGTATTTTTCAACATATAAAAGGTAAGAGAGAGGCACAAATAGACATTGGACCACTGGATAATGAGGCTGGAGAAGTAACATTCGGAAACAAAGAAATGGCAGAGGAACTGAATAGTTACTCTGCATCAGTCTTCACGGTGGAAAACACCAGTGGGATGCCAGACTTCCAGAGAGTCAGGGGGCACAGGTGAGTGTACTGGCCATCACAAAGGAGAAGGTTCTGGGGAAACTGAAAAGTCTGAAGGTGAATACGTCACCTGGACTGGCTGGAATACACCCCAGGGTTCTAAAAGAAATAGCTGAGGTAATTGTGGAGGCATTGGTGGTGATCTTTCAGCAATCGCTAAAGGCAGGGAGGGTCCCAGAGGACTAGAAAGCAGCTAATGTAACACCCCTGTTTAAGAAGGGAGGGAGGCAGCAAACAGGAAATTATAGGTCAGTTAGCCTGACTTCAGTCATTGGCAAGATTTTAGAGTCCATTATTAAAGATGAGATTGTGGAGTACTTGGAAGTGCATGATAAAATGGGACTGAGTCAGCACGGCTTTGTCAAGGGGAGGTCATGTCTGACAAATCTGTTAGAGTTCTTTAAGGAGGTAACAAGGAAATTAGATAAAGGAGAACCAGTGGACGTGATTTATTTAGATTTTCAGAAGGCCTTTGACAAGGTGCCGCATAGGAGACTGTTAAATAAGTTAAGAGCCCATGGTGTTAATGGTAAGATCCTGGCATGGAGAGAGGATTGTCTGACTGGCAGAAGGCAGAGAGTGGGGATGAAGGGGTCTTTTTCAGGATGGCAGCCGGTGACTAATGGTGTGCCTCAGGGGTCAGTGCTGGGACTACAACTTTTCACAATATACATTAACGATTTGGAAGAAGGAACTGAAGGCACTGTTGCTAAGTTTGCAGATGATACAAAGATATATAAAGGGCAGGTGGTATTGAAGAAGCAGGGGGGCTGTAAAAGGACTTGGACAGGTTGGGAGAGTGGGCAAAGAAGTGGCAGATGGAACACAATGTGGAAAAGTGTGAGGTTATGCACTTTGGAAGGAGGAATGGGGACATAGACTATTTTCTAAATGGGAAAATGCTGAGGAAATCAGAAACACAAAAGGACTTGGGAGTCCTTGTTCAAGATTCTCTTAAGGTTAATGTGCAGGTTCAGTCGGCAGTTAGGAAGGCAAATACAATGTTAGTATTCATGTTGAGAGGGCTAGAATGCAAGAGCAGGAATCTACTTCTGAGGCTCTGGTCAGACCCCATTTGGAGTAGTGTGAGCAGTTTTGGGCCCCATTAGAAAGGGTCCAGAGGATGTACACAAGGATGATCCCTGGAATGAAGAGCTTGTCTTATGACGAACAGTTAAGGACGCTGGGTCTGTACTCGTTGGTTTTTAGAAGGATGAGGGAGGATCTTTTGAAACTTACAAGATACTGCCAGGCCTGGATAGAGTGGACGTGGAAAGATTTTTCCACTAGTAGGAAAAACTAGAACCAGAGGGCACAACTCAGACTAAAGGGACGATCCTTTAAAACAGCGATGAGAAGGAATTTCTTCAGCCAGAGAGTGGTGAATCTGTGGAACTCTTTGCCACAGAAGGCTGTGGAGGCCAGGTCATTGGGTGTCTTTAAGACAGAGATAGATAGATTCTTGATTAATAAGGGGATCAGGGGTTATGGGGAAAAGGCAGGAGTATGGAGATGAAAAAAATATCAGGCATGATTGAATGGCAGAGCGGACTCAATGGGCCGAGTGGTCTAATTCTGCTCCTATGACTTATGGTCTTATGTCTTCAATGATAGGTCCATTGCAGTGATGTTAGCCTCAAACAAATCAGCACTTTTCCATTCTTGCTTCCCATATGTTGAGAGCAACATTATAGGTGGTGTCTCAAAGTATGTTTCATTTTGCTTCTACACTCTGTGGGAATGCCAGGGAAACCAACTGTTCAATGGAGTTGGGGGACTGTTGGGTTTTATCTGGGTAGGCAGTATGGTTGATGTTGGTACAAGAACAACATTTTTGCTTTGAATGAAAGAGCTTCAAGGATTGCATCCTCACCCTAGCAAATACCAGGGAGTGATCTGTATCGCAGTCAGTGCGGTGATCTCTGCGCGTGTTGTGAATATTGTTCAGAGAGTTACATCTAGTGATGATCGGATCCAGCTGGTGCCAATACCCTGATTCTTGGATGTCTCCAGGATACTTCGTGGCATGGTTTGCTCTGAAATAAGGTGTTGACTACACAAGTTATGCTAGCAACAAAGCTCAAACAGTCTCTTTCATTCTCATTCATCTTTACCAAGTCATGAAGTCTGAGCCAGGGGGGCCCGGTCTCACTGACCACATTCATTTTGGATTGAAATCCTCCAGTCGATAATGATGTTCTAGCTTAGGGATTCTGTTGATTGCAGTGGCAAGCTCCTCAGAGCTGATCTTTCCCCTTTGTAGTGGGGTACAGCATTGGAGCATAAATATTCATGGGGTTAAGTGGCCCTGTTTGAGTTAAGAGGCAGGTGGTGAGAACATGTTCAGAAACATTTGCAGAGGGTTCTATCATCGAGCGTAGTGAGGTCCTTACCACCAAGCCTACATCTTGTTTATGTGTTTTCTCTTCTTTCAATAACCCACTCTCTAAGAGCCTTCCTTGCCTTTTGTTTGGAAACCATGTCAATGGTCCAGCCTATCAATCTGATCACATCTGTCTTGTACATGTTATCAACCAGCTGCAACTCATCTGCCAATCTGTGCACATTGCCCTGACTTGTATTGTGTGGAATCTTGCTGTGTGTCAAATGGCTGCTGCATCATGCCACATTAGTTCACAAGTTTATTTGAATGTGCCCACAGTTTGATGTGATGCGTTTAGTGTGCAAGTGAAGAGAATTAGCATGCTTCCAGCTTTTATGTGCTAGTTCCAGCTTGTCAGTCAGAATTGTTATCTTCTTTCTTTTTAATTTGTTTCCTGTGTTTGATGAATGAGTTGAGACTTTAACTAACCTCCAAACCTATTGAAGCAGATGGACTGTGGCGGTCAGCAGCTTACTAGTCAAGGACTGCCTAACATGAGGTGGGCTGTGACAAACCATGATGATCCATTCCACCGTTGGAGGCAATCCGTCTATTGCACCCGCTCTCTGTGCCAATCGAGTTGGGCTTGTCACTTGTATCTGTTGTTTCCAGTGCTGTATTAACACTCTACAGTGAAACTGGAATGTCCTCTCCAGGGTGGAAGCTGGATAAAATTTATGGAGACACTGGGCTGCCCAAATATCAGGGTCTCTTTCTCTCCCTAGTTGCCCAGTTGGGTTGGAATGTGAAGCACTACATTTGTCAATGGTTTGGTTATAGGAATTGTCAGAAAGAGGATATATTTAGACATCAGTCCATCTTTAGGCTCCACACCAGATTTTTTTGTCAGTGTTTACCCCAGGATAGTTTGGTTATTAAGTGCTGGGGTGGGTCCACATGCTGATGGGCCTGAGGGTCAAACCTCCACCAAGTTCCTCTGAGCCTTTAGCCTTGGACCCAGCTTCCATGTGTCACTGCAGGGCCGGCAAAGCTGAAGACTTGCTGATGGAGAGGCTGTACACTGACAAGAATGACACTTATGTCTCCTTTTCCCATTGCTACTAACCTATAGTGAAAGCTAATGCAAAATATCTGTTCAATTTATCTACCACCTCCCTACTTTCCATTATCAATTCCTTAGATGCACTTTCTATAGGAATGTCATGTTCTAAGAAACTATCCCAAAACTTTTCTACGCTATCATTGATTTTTCTAGTCTATGTGTGGATTACAGTCCCTCATGATTATCACTGAACGTTTCTGACAAGCTCCTATTATTCCTTCCTTTATACTCTATCTTACTATTGTTGTTACAATCTGGGGGCCTGTACATCACTTCGACAAGTGACTGCTTGCCTTTATCATTTCGTATCTCCAAATGGCTTCTGTATCCTGGTTTCTTGAATTTAGGCCTTCCTCTCTAATGTGCCATAATTAATTAACAGAGCCACCCCTCCACTTTTTCCTAACTTCCTGTCCTTCCTAAATATCAGGTGCCCTTCAATATTCAGGTACCAATCTCTGTCGTCCTCTAGTCATGTCTAATAATCATCAGATCGTACTTAGTCATTTCTATTTATGCTATCAGTTTATCTCTTGTGTTTTGAATGCTACGTGTGTTTAGATACCGAGCTTTTAGTTTTGTCACTTTATTATTTTTGTAGCATCTAGACTTATCTGTTGATTCACTCTTAGATTTGTATGCTCTGTCTCTTCCTGTTACTGCCAATTTATCTTTTTCCAAGAAGTGGGGCATGGTTCCCAATTGTGGATTAAGTCCAATTTCTGCAGTGTGTTACAATCAGGGAGAGGAGCCCGATTGTGGGGGGAAGAGTCCTAATAGTGGTTGGGAGGGCTAATTGTGGATAAATGTCCGATCGTTGTTAAAGAGTCTGATGGTGGGAGTATCTGAAATTGGAGTGGTGTACAGCAGATGTGGGTGGGGGGATAGGGAGCAGGGTGGATGTCGCTGGTGGTCAGATGGGGTGAGTAGAGAGAATGACGGGCGAGAGTTTACCAAGTAGCTTGTTTGACCTGGAAGAAACAGCCCTGATCTACCTGGCCCAGGAGCAGCGCCGCCAGGTTTTCCGAGGCTTGTAAAAGTTAGCCAACGTGAGATTAAAAATAGAATGATTGTTAAAAGGAAGGCAAGTGCCTCATTATAATATATCAATATACCCAACTCACCTCCAGCAAGCGAATTGCTCATCCACCCCTCATCTTGCATGTACTAAAACCTGAAATAGGCAAATTGGTGGGCTCCTGTCTCAGAGTGTCTGCATTTTAACCTCTGACCTGAATCCAACCCACCCATTTTTGGGAGTTAAGATTCAATCCATTGCTTCCACTAAGAAAGATTGATTTTTAACTGCAAATCAATAGCAAGGAGGCATAAAGATCATAGATACCCTCCAGTGCAGAAAGAGGCTATTTGGCCCATCCGGGTGCTCCAGTTTCCTCCCACGTTCCAAAGATGTGGAAAAGTCTACTTTTCCATATTTAGTCACCTTAACATTTGCTTCCCATTAGAAACTTTCAGAGTACTGAGGTTAAGTTGATTGGCCATGCTAAATTGACCCTAGTGTCAGGGGATTAGCAGGAATGTGTGAGGCTATGGGGATAGGGCCTGGGTGGGATGTAGTCAGTACAGACTTGATGGGCTGAATGGCCTCCTTCTGCACTGTAGAGATTCTATGAATAAAAGGGAAAGGGGAGGAAAGTGGCATTAGAGTAATTGGTACATCAGCACTGGCAGAATAAGGGGAGCTCTGACAAAGGGTCATCCAGACTCAAAACAGATGCTGTCGGACCTGTTGAGATTTTCCAGCTTTTTCTATTTTTGTAAGTGGAATGGTCCTATTCTATGTTAATTTAAAAGATTCAATTTCAGAATAGCTCTCTGCTTCTTCCCTGACTGATGTTCTTTCTTACTTGCCTCACAGACAACATCAAAGACACCACCATGAATTCCTTCTGAACGATGCCGCAGAATAAGAGTAAGATTGTCTGATTAGTGTGTTTGCTGGATTTTACAGAATGGTTGTAAATGTGATAATCACAGGACTGGGACTTCCTCTGGCTGTAAATTTTCACCCTGGAAGCAGCTGTTCTACACATGTGCTAATTGCCACATTTCACCTTCAGACGCTGTGAACCAACATTTCTCCCCTGGTGAAACTTCAAAACTCAACTTTCTCTGGGCTCATCTCTGTTTATATTGGAATGCAGGAAAAAGATCAAATAGTTATCTCTCCATAGAATACAGTACTCTGAAGGTTTCTAATGGGAAGCAAATGTTAAGGTGACTAAATATGGAAATGTAGACTTTTCCAGAAACATTTAGATTACTTGGTCATTAACGTTGCTCAGATAGCTTAATCATTTTGTGTATTTGCTACCGATCTGTTGTTATAGGGCAAGACCTTCTATTACTTTGAAGTTACTGAGATCTCCACAGCTATATGCAAACATATGAATATACAATTAGGTGCAGGAGTAGACCACTTGGACCCTTGTGCCTGCTCTGCCATTCAGTAAGATCGTGGCTGATCTGATTGTAACCTCAACGCCACATTCCCACCTACCTCCAATAACTTTTCACCCTCTTGCTTGTCAAGAATCTATCTATCTCTGCCTTAAAAATATTCAAAGCCTCTGCTTCCATCACGTTTTGAGGACGAGAGTTTCAAAGACTCACAACCTCTGAGAGAAAAAAATTCTCCTCATCTCTATCTTGAATAGGTGACCCCTTATTTTTAAACAGTAACCCTTAGGCCCTGATTTTACTGACACACCTGCTTCAAAATCGGGGCAGGCAAGGCTCACAGAACAGCATTCTCTGTTGGCCTCAGGCACGATCATACAAGCCTCGGGCGGGCGTGCCGGTAAAATTCCGGCCTTTGTTCTAGATTCTCCTCCAAGAGGAAACATCCTCACCACATGCAACTTGTCAATACACCTCAGGATCTTATGTTTCAATGACATTCCATCTCACTTTTCTAAACTCCAGCGGACATAAGCCTAGCCTGTCCTCATAAGACAACCGGCCCATTCCAGGTATTAGTCTAATTAATCTTCTCTGAACTACGATGATATTGGTATTTCAGGCTATAGAGGGTTCCTCCTATGGCCTAGTGGTATAGGTCATTGAACTAGTAAACAAAAACCTAGAGCAATGCTCTGGCATTCCAGGCTCGAATCCCACCATGGTAGATGGTGAATCATCCTGCGGCAGGCTTGGGTGAGCTGAAAATTTATCAAGGTCTCAGCTGTGGAGAGCTAGTGGTTTGTTTGATTCCATCTTGAATTGGAGATGGAATAACTGCTCAAACAACCAAAGCGACAAAGGCTAAGTTTTTCAGTCCCACCCACTCTGCGACAGGTTTTCCAACAGCAGAGATGGCTCATCATTGGCTGCCAGCAGGATCTTCCAGTCCCACCAAAGACAATGGCAATTTACATGGCTCTCTCATCCCGCCACCAGGGCACCCTTGGCTGGGTGTTGACTTTGTTGGGATTGGAAGATTCTGCTGGTGGGAAGGGTTGGAAAATCCCACCCAAAGAGAGGTAGAAAATCATTATTGTTCGTTGAGATTGCTCAGTAACATAACTTTGCTCCAAAATCCATTTTCTTCTGTATCTGGAGGGCTACATGAGGAAAAAATGAGTGTGGGTGAATCAGAAACTGCAACAAAACTTTGAAATTAAAAGATGAATGACAGATATTGATTCCTGTGGTGCTTTTGGCAGTAATTTTCAGGCACAGGCTTGATCCAAATGTCCTTAAACTGTTCAGCATTTACATCGAGACTATAAATATTACAGATGCTGCATGATTTATGATAGCTTTGGCTGGCTTCCACAGAGAATAATGATGGAAAGAAATAAAGCCAACCCATGTCATACTTTTCAAACTGATACTGCCCATAGCTGAAGCCTATACAACCTCAAATACCACTATCACCACGGAGATCGCAATAGCTCTGGAGTATGTAGCCTTGTCTTAAAACACAAACAGGCCGGATTTGTCAGGCATAACCTTGATCACTTAAACTAGTCAGAAAACATAAGAAGTACTGAACACAGTTGGAATGATGATCAATTATTAAAGAACTCTATTTTTTTTTTGTTTCAGCAATCCAGTTGATCCAAATTGGTCCTTAATTATTTTTAACATGTAATCCAAACATGACAACTAAAAATGACATCTTTAAAGCTAAGGATTTCCAAGTTAAATATAACAATCTTTTATTTCAACTACTCAGCTACAGTGCATGTAAGTGATCAGTGTCAAAATTCCAGCAAAACATTGAACAAACTCTGCATCTTTCATTTTAAATGATGCGAAAGATTCCTACTTTATATTTAATTGGAAAATCTGCCACGTGCCATCTATCTTCAGGAGATGGCCAAGTCCCA
Source organism: Mustelus asterias (assembly GCF_964213995.1). Lineage (NCBI taxonomy): Eukaryota > Metazoa > Chordata > Chondrichthyes > Carcharhiniformes > Triakidae > Mustelus > Mustelus asterias. The sequence goes on along the minus strand of NC_135807.1, from coordinate 113,466,680 downwards.
AGAAAAAAAATGAGAGTATATTTCTTTTCTTCCTGACAGTAATCTCTATCTCTACCCTGAAGAAGAAGGGGCTAGCATTTTCCCAGCACGGGCTGATCAAGTCCCAGTTTCAGCAACTCTCCAGCCTGTGCAAGTAGCCAGCAGGACCAACTCAGAGGTTGCTGCATGACCTGCCATCCTCGGGCTGGCTCTCAATGTTCACTCCACAGTCAGAAGCCTCCACATCCTCTGCAGAAGTACCAGGAGAGGTTGCTGATGATGAGCGTGCAAGGAGAACAAAAGGGCCCCTCTATATGGAGGCAACCTCACAGGGGAGATAATTCCTGTGCCAGGGCCAGACTGGTAGACCCTGGCATTTGGAGGGGAAATCCCTTCAGTGGTGGTGCAGAGGCAATCGCCAGGAACCCCCTTTTTCAGCCTCTGGATAATATGCTTCCCATCCCTTGGGAAGCTGCTGGGAGCTTGCCTCCATGCAACTGGAAGCCTCCACTTGTGGTAGGAGCCCACGATACCGCTAGCAAGATACCATGCTCCTATATGCATCAGAGACCTAGACAACGTACAGCAGGCACCTCAAAGCACTGAAGAAATACCACCAAAGATGCCTTTGTAGGTCAGTGGCAAGAAAGACAGTCCAACAGCATCCCAAACGTCGTGCCGCTCACTCAAAAACAGCTCCACTGGGCAGGACATGCATCTTATGTGCCTGTTACCAGACTCCTGGGACAACTGCTGCTCTTGGAACTCAGTTGCAGCAGGAGACTCCTATAAGGTCAGCATTCCTGTAGCGTTCAAACATACTCCCCAACTGGTGGGATTCCCTGACAAAAAGGAGATTTGTCTGGGAAGACATTGCGAAATTGCATGAGGAACATGCAGAAATGAAGTTGAGGTGTAGCACGGAGTGCACAAACCTCTAAACAACTCAACTATCCAATCCTTCAAACAATACCTGCCCCACACATGACAGAGCATGCATTGGATCTCAGAACCCATCTGAATGGGAGCAAGTCATCCTCCATCCGAAGGGACTGCCTAAGAAGAAGGAGCAAAATGCCAGCAGCCTGGGAAAGTACTGCCAACTGGCCTTTAAATTGGCAGCCCATCACCTGTCAGTAGGCAACATTGCCAGCTACCATTCCTGCCATTAGAAAAAGGTAAGAAGTCTCACAACACCAGGTTAAAGTCCAATAGGTTTATTTGGTAGCAAATACCATAAGCTTTCGGAGCGCTGCTCCTTCGTCAGATGGAGTGGAAATGGAGCACATTTCCACTCCATCTGACGAAGGAGCAGCGCTCCGAAAGCTTATGGTATTTGCTACCAAATAAACCTGTTGGACTTTAACCTGGTGTTGTGAGACTTCTTACTGTGTTCACCCCAGTCCAATGCCAGTATCTCCACATCATTAGAAAAAGACCCATTGATGAGACTGTATCAGGAATCCCTCTGCATGTAGCTTCCTGGCACTTTATCAGTCATCCCTGCCTCATAGCACTCTGTCTGAGAGCTGGTAAAATCTTGTTCCAGCGTCTCAATACAATTCAAGTGTGACTCTTCATCAGAATGTTTCCATGTATGATTGTTCACTTGCAGGAATGTTAATCTCTGCAAAGTAATCAATAATGGGAGCATTTTAAAGTTGGGCAAATGCCACATTTTGCATTTGCCAAGTTCTGATGCCAACTTTGATGTAACAGTTATTTGTCTAGAAGATAATTGTGCTTTCCTTCATTATTATAGTGTTTGGTTACTTTAATTTGGCTCTTTTTATACGTATCATGTAAGAGATCTGATGCAATGTTATTGTGGGAATTAAGTTACAACAACAAGGCAACTCTGTCAGCAAAAATGGAAAAAGTTTATTCTCAAACAAGGCCTCATTGAGGTCAGCAGTTGCATATTCAGGAAAGAGACTAATCTAACCTTGCGTCAGTTTCATAAACACTGCATTCCCGGCTTTGGCCACAGGATGAAACAAAGACAGGTTACCATGACAAATGATATGTCAACATATTACGCTAATGAAGGAGACAGTTTTCTATTGGATAAGAAAGGCAAAAAGCTATGCTATGATTGGCAGACTATGTATGCAAATGAAGGATTAAAAAGTTGTTCATTTCTCATTTGCTGTAACTATTAACTAGAACTGCGAATTATCTGTATGAATAGGGAGAACATCAAGCAGTGCATTGTGCTGAATGTGTGCTCTCCTTGCTAGCAAGTAATAAAGCTTGGAAAGATTGAGTACTCACTGTGCATTGTCTGGTTAATCCTCAACAATATAACTTCAGAGATGTTGCGATTTGTGCATGATGTACCATGAGTCATTTCAGTTGTTATAGCAGCAAACGTAATGGGAATATTTAAGAACAACACTTTCCTGCAACTCAGTAACCTGATGCCCTCAGCAATGGATCACTGAAATGCACATGGATGATTTGAAGTTGACATAGAAAATCTATTTTTTTTAAAAATACACTTCTGGATACCTGCTGTACTTGATAATAATGTTTCGTATACTTTAAAATAAAGATGCCCTCAATGCCAGCAAAACTCTTTTCATCGCACTGCTCTCTTTTTGCATGGAGATTAGCGAGTATATGTGAAAAATGAATGACTTGCCATCTTAAACTGTTGCTTCCAGTGCTAAGATTATACACACTTTCAATTCTGTGCAGTTCTTCCAATTCCAATCATGAAATTCTCAGCCGTCAATCTGAATGTTGCTTTCATAAAGCCCTATTCTTAAAGTCTTATGTTGGAAGAAGTGATAGTGCAGTTTGTTTTCAGATTTTCAGCTTCACCACCTGGTTGTAATCTAATGGAAATCAACGGCTTGAAAGGCAGCCAATTTCTACAAAGAATGGACAATCCCCTCGAACAGAAATCTTCACAGCAGCAGTAGTCTGCATGTGCCACTGCCTCATAGGTTTCTATAAATTCTGCCGTAGGGCTACTTTTCATGGAGGGTCTCTGTGTTGATTTGTGGTGATTGTCCCTTTAAGGCCAGCACAGCAGCAAAGGGTCACCTGGCTTGGATGACCAATTGGGACTCAGAGTGGGTAATCATCCCGGGGGGAGGGGGGAGACCTCAGGAGACAGGTAAGGAGCTAGGTATAGCCATGAGGCTGCTGTTCTCTTATTATTAATCCTTTCTGTGTTCTCAAATGGAGTCTGTGAAAGTGTACCATTACGGTCTCCTTTTGACCAAGATACTGGGGGATTAAAATACAGGATGCTATTGCTGCTAGTGAACTTAGAAATAAATTGCGGAAGGTTATATTGAGACATTATGAAAATACAGTGCTCCATGCTTACAGAGAATAGGACAACATGCTGCCTCAATCTCAAATGGCAATGCTGCCATTCATGTAGCAGAAGGACAGGCACTTGTGTCTCTTCTTTGTGTGAGGCCTATGCCAAAACCAGGCTCTGTACGAATAGTACACGATGCACCTGATTTCCCAGGATTTAAAATACAGAACGTTGCGAGTCCAACTTAATCCCAAAAAATAAGTACAGCTCAGGTGCCAACAAAAATTCCAAGATCATGCTTAGGACACCACACGGGCATCTTTCGTGTCCATTTCTTCTATTAGAAATAATTTACAGCACAGAACATGTGGTAGATCAGGATATCAAAAAGTATTTGCACAGCAACACATCATATTGCACATACCAGAGGTGCGTACTTTTCCACCACTAAACAATCCTTCACTGAATCCTAGCAGTACCATATTTATTTACAGTTTATCTAATCTGTCTCAGATTTTGTACAGATGAGAGTACTTCTGCACCACAATACTTGCAGTCAATAGAAGCAAGATTGTTGTAGAATATCAGGTGTTCTGCTCTTCATCCACTGGTTGGGCCTTGTCCTGTCTTCACAAATTCACTGTGTCTTCCCTGGAGCAGTGGAATTTGAGGTTTCATCTATTCGGTGTTACTCTTCAAGTTCTGAAGAAATGCCTAAAAACAAGTTTCTATTGTGAAGCATTCAGTTGTTTACTGCGATAACGCGGCCCCTTTAAGGGGCATTCCTTTGCAGGCCTAGTGTTCGGGCTGGAAGCCATGGAGAGGCCGCATGGGAAGCTGGGCCAATCAGGAGTGTGAGCGCGTGTCCTGGGAGAAGAAGGACCTTTAGCTGAAGCCAGGGAGAGAAGAGAGTAGAACCATGTAAATGTCTCTGTCAGATCCTTATCTTGCATATATATATATTTATATTAGTTAAGAGATCCTTCATTGTTGGAGCCACAACTAGTCGCCTCCAGTTATTACAATTACTTTGCCAAATCTTTCTGAGGCTTATTGTAAGATTCCACCATGACAGTTTAAGCAGTACAAAAGCCCATAGCAATGGCTCTCACAGGGACTGTCTGCAGTTGTCTTACAAGGTAAAAGCTAGTTCTCTGAACTGTAACTGCCAGTGCCACAACAAACTTAACAACTTCCTCTGTAAAGGTCCTATGTTAACAGATGGTATACAGCAATGATACCCCTTCATCATAGCCTGAGCTCCCAGAAGGAAAAAGCAGTAAAAAGGGAAAATAAGAATATTGGTCTCAACTGGTCTTGTATAATTTAAAATGGAACACCAGTGAAAAGGGGAAGTAAGAATACTGGTCTGAACTGGTTTTTTTTCCTTGTGGGCCACTGGCCCTTTTCCACTGAGAGTCTAGGATTGTTGACTTTGGGCCAATACACTCCATGGTCCCAGGCTGCTGCCTGCTCATCTTTTGCCAACTCTTAAGTGATGTTAGGACTGGCTGCTTACCCCATGTTGTGTATTAAAGAAAACAAGCTGTAACTCAAACTGACTTGCCAGTTGGATCAGCAACCAGCACAATTCCAACTGCCAACTATTTATGGAGAGAAATACAAAATAACCATGATTAAAGAAAGGCCATTGAATTTATCCCAATCTCCCATTAATTGACACTTAATGAGAATTTAACAATCCTAAGAAGGTTGATTAAGCAAACTAATACTCTGGGGGAAAGAATACAACAATATTAATATTTATGTTATGAATAAGGCCACTTTACGCTGTTACAAAATCTTAATTATGCAGACGTAATGCTGAAGTGCTTTATTAAGTCTGATAAGAATACTTCTAGTCCTTATTCCTTTGTTCTCAATGGTTTCCATTCATACTAGTGAAACCTGGCAATTACTTGTTTGCATTTGGATGCCGAACACGTTCATGTGACATTTATCTTCAACTTTAGCCAAAGCCTCAATTTTAAATAAGTTAATACTTCTATTAAAATAACACATAAAGGAATGCTGAAAGAACTCTTCAAACATTCATGCATTAATATAACAAAGTGCCATTTCTACTTATTTAAGGTCCTCATCTCTCTTTATTGCCTGTTGTTCCTTCCATCGTTTCTACTTACTGCTTAAAATTTAACTGGCCTTGCTTTTATTTTGTTCAGATGACTGATTTCAGTCATTCCAGTTATTGTCCATGCAGTCTCATTATTCATAGAATCCTGCAGTACAAAAGAAGGTAATTCTGCACTGACTCTCCAAAAAACATCCTACTCAGGTCCACCCCCAGGCATACTCTGCTAATCCCCCTGACCTACACATCTTGGGACACTGAGGGGCAATTTAGCATGGCCAATCTACCTAATCTGCCCATCTTTGGACTGTGGGAGGAAACCGGATTACCCAGAGGAAATCCACCCATGGAGAATGTGTAAACTCCACTTATTCCTCATTCTCAACTTTCCCAATTCTTTCCCTCTCGGAATGTCTTTTCCTCAAATGATCAGCACTGTGGGCCTTTCAGGGAATCTTTCTTCTTGAATTTCAGTCTTCCTCTATCATTCTATTGCAACCAATGCTTTTCTGAGATCACTGCAGAAGGCAATACTCCCCTGAGGTACTTGGTGTTATCCTTTGGCCACTGGATTTCCAGCCTGTCACTGCTTGCGGGGCTGACAGTCTGAATAGCTGTCTCAGGAAACAATCAGAACAATGAGCCACTCCAACAGAGTTCCAGCAAGACAACACTGCAATTCTGTGGCAAAATCTCCTTTACAATCAATGCGCTGACTGTAAATAGGCTACTATTCAGCATTAATTGGGTTGCATCTCACATACACATACACTGCAAGAGAGCATCTGAGGAGAATTGGAAGACCAACCCACCAGTGCTGTCATTACCAAAACTGATTGGCAGAGGTAGCATATGTTTATTGGATCCAAGGAAATTACACATATTTTTCACTACAAAAGAGTGCAGTGTTAGACCCTGAGAACAATGTTTTTAAGTATTAAGTAATATCTCTAAAAAGTCTAAATATAATTTTTTCACCATGCTGGAAAGGAATGTTCGTTATGCATATTCCAATCTAGCCTACAACTGTAAAGTGTAGAAGTTAATGATTTGGACCTAAAAGTTCTTACCATCGACTGCTGACATTAGTAAAATTCAGCGTTTTGTTTTTGTTTTATTGCTTGTTCCTGACACAATGGGGGGAGTTTTCCATCCACCACGGGAATCGTAGTGGGCGGTGAGGGGGGGGGAGGGACCATGCAAAGGTCCATTGATTTAGGGCTGGATTTTCCGGTTTTGGGGCAAGCGCAGCCAGAAAATCCCACCCAAAGGCTTTGAACTTGTAGTTTGTGATATAGATAATACCATATATAACATGAATATCATGTCTTTAAAGAATGTATTCATAGAATATATAGAATATATCAACAAAGTGATAGAGCATTTGGATATCATGCCACCTTTTCTGGGGAGTAGCTGTCAGTAATGGTGATTTTTATTGCTCAGGATAAACAAAGTTCCAGAATACTTATCTCCGAAGTAAAATATATATCAAAAATATGTTGAATAGCAGAAATATTCTACTTATGACCCTCATAGTATAACTTTACAGAGATAATGCAATAAATATTTGATGTACACGGTGCTTCAATGTAACAAATTTTTGAACACCAAGAAACTGTAGCATTAATCTTTTAGGCATTTCGTTCAGTATTTTAAAATTTATGACATTTTCAGGTCTAATTGGGGGAGAGATCAAATAACATTCACATATCACTGACTGCATGATTTGAAGTAGACTTTTGAATTAGAGGTCAAGCACATCAAAGACAGATTCAGTTTCCAATTTAACAGTAAATCTTGTCAGAGCACAAAGAGTTGTCAGTTATAAGAGAGTTGAACCTCTAGATCTGTGATGTGCTGTGTTCCATCCATTTGGCAATCACAGAATGAATACAGACATAAACTGGTGCTAAAACTTTCACTTTTGTTTAAAAGTTATTTTTTCTGATATTGAAGAGGTGAGTTTAACTTCCCCTTCAGCTTAATGGGATTGGTACTGGAGCAGAGTTAACATTTGGACTACTTGCACCTCTTTCTCACTCGATTTCATCCCATTCTGCCATCCTACCCATGCCATTCTTCTGCACAGCAGAAGAGGATGGGAGCTTCATGAATGCTTGGATGTTTGGACCGAGATGCAATTTTAAAATGTGAAAACAAAGGATATATCCAGCACCAAATTTACTGAGTGAAGCCTAGTGGCATTTGTTTCCAAGGGAAGCAATATTTAAAGAGGTGTTTGCCTGCCAACAGTCAGATCATAGGTATCTGTTTCCTGCTGCATTTTTTTGGGGAGACTCTCAGAGGAGAGTTTGCCATTACTTCTTCCAAATTCATCTGTTTCCATATCCTCAATATGGATCTGATGAATGTCAGCCTTGGAATTTTCCTATGATCACAAGTAAAGGAGCAGGAACAGCAGTAGTAGACACCCTTCCTGCAGGGAGAAGCAATTGGCCTGTTAGAAATCAATGTGTGCCAAGGTCTTTGCCTGAGAAGTGCATGGTGAGGCTGCACTTGTCCAGATGGTTATCCAGACACCTCTGCAACCATCTACTCATACTGGGGCATGCTTTTTCAGTGGAAGGCACCAAACTTGTACTTTTTTGCTTCAGGATGCCAAAAGATGCATTTCGGGAATCTTTCAACCTGCAACTTATAAATTTATCAAACAGAATGCCAGGTCCAAAACCTACTTTAGTTTCTCAGTTGTCAGAATGGAGTGCTGTATGGATTCACTCAGTAGCTAGTTGTTTCCCTTTATAAACTAGTTAAAACCAATGTTCAACTGATTTTCCTTGAGGTATGAAGCTATTAGGGCATGGGCATTGTCACAAAATCATTCAATGTGGTGGCCAGGTTTCCAGCCACTGTAATGATTGCTTCATTCTACAGTGGTCAACCATTCCCTCACCATAATCCACCCATCATGAACATTACATGATGACTGCAAGGGAACAAGGGCTACCCCCATTATATATCCCCACTATATGTGGCTTTAGCTACTATTCCATAACCCCAGCATGCCCACAGTGTTGAAGTACAACCAAGATCTATGGGAGCTACCTACCTCTTCATTGAATGTATGGTTGGACTCCTGCAGCATCAGTTTAGGTACCTGGAAAGGTCTGTGGGCTCACTTGAGTACAATAATTAATACTTTCTGAACTGCATATTCCAACATTTGTTTTTTTCTGTGAATTTCTAAAATCCTAAAACACGTCAGTTGGAGAGCTCTGACACTGAATCCTGGTATGGCCCCTCAGCCTCTGGATTTCCAAACAAGTCTGATAGAATTGTTTCCAGGTAAAAGAACTGCGCAGTAACACAGTATTCAAAATAGCTAAATGAAACAATGATCTGACGATAGGAAACCTGAGACTACAGAGATCCACAAATTAAAACAGTACCAGCTTCAATTTGAACTATTTGTCAATTGAGAAGTGTAACTCAAACAGGTGGGCTACATAGACCTTCCAGGGGATTTAACAGAAGAATGTGCTTGATATTTTAGATCTGAGATTGATAGGTTTTTGGAAACAAAAAATACTACAGGATAAGGTTAAAGGCAGGTGTATGAAGTTAGGTGATAGATCAGCTGTGATCTCATTGAGTTGTTGTACCAGCTAAAGCGTCTAAATGGCCATACGCCTCTTCCTGTGTTCTGAATGTGAGTATTAAGTGAACATGTGGTGGCTGCACTACCTCCTAGTTCACACCAAACCCACTTCCAGCCTGTATAGCACATGCATGTACAATATAGACAGGTCAGGCGAGTCATTTATTCCATTTTATTTTTCTGTGACAGTGAATCATGCATTATGACAAATAGTGAGAGACAGCAGGCTGCCTGATTAATCACACATTGTAAAGTAAATGGCTTTGAATTTAATTTTATAGCATATCCTACATAATATGGCCATAGAGTGGAAACTCTAAGATCTGTATTTCAATTATCTGCCTTCATGACTGTCAGAATTTTAATGGGACAGAAAACTTACATGATGCATCAAAATTGCATGATGTTGGTCAAATTTACATTATAATTGCTTTACTTTCTTGTATAGGGAAAAGCTTATGTGTAATGGGGGTCATCAAGGCCAACACTAAGAGGGTGGCATCCGCGGTGGAGACCTTGGCATGGTTCTGTCATGACCTCCATATCTGAGGGCATGAGTTCCATGGTGCATGGCTTTGACTGCATGGTGCAGGCCTGGTGGGAATCCACAACTGTTAATGCCAGAGGACGGCGGGGCTTCGGGATCTCACTCCAGCTGCCCCTCCATCCCCTGGAGGAGCACAGGGTCTCCCGGGGACCTGAAGGGAAAAGAATCAGCAGAGCTTCCACCCTGACTGTTAATGCCACCAAACTTGGGGAACCGTTCACCCGGCACCTAATCTTTGTGGGGTGTGAGAATGGTAGTGTTATGTCCCTCCCACACTGCTGATGCAATAAGGAGGCGCTGCTGCTGGCACCCCTCTGCTCAGAGCCCATCCACCAAACCCCATCCATGAAATGATGAACCCCTTCTCCCTTCGCCCCCTCCCCTTAATCAAAGTGTACCCCTCTCATGTCTAATTGTGTTCTCTAGTGATCACGAGGTCAAGGGCTCTCAAGGTGCTGGCTGCCAACTAGGATGTAAGATGGATGTGAACACCAGGACCGCTGATGTACCTGGGACCTGTAGCAGGTGATACTATGCATCCCACCTTTCCGAGCCCTCTGATAAACCCGTTCGATGGCAGCAAGTGTAAAGTTCTCTGTCAGGCCGGAGTCAGACATATCGCTGAGGATGAGAGGAGCATCGCACTGTCCTCAATACAATTCGTCATCATTCTCCCGCAGAGTCCAGGCAATAGCTTCAGCACCCTGCCCTGCTGGCATCTGCTGGCAACAGCATGGGAGCATACGGTTGGCACCACATTACTGGTTAGATATTAGTCTCCATGGTGGGAGAGCTCTTTGCTCCCGTGTCCTGTTCGTCCCCGAACCGAGACGGCATGAGGTCATTCCTGGATCGTCAGCCCAGTCGGTCCCTGTCCATTGCTCAGGGTTCTTCCACCTCCTCCTCTGCGTGGTCACCCTCACCACCCTCCTCAACATCTTCCTCATCCAAGGAGATGTGGCACTCTTCCATCTCCTCCAGGTTCTCTTCCCTCTGCAGCGCCAAGTTGTGGAGGGCACAGAACACCACAACAGTGCAGGAGATCCTCTGAGGGCTGTGTCGTAGGGCACTCCCCTGACTGATCCAGCAATAGAAACCGCATCTTCAGAGTCCAATCGCCTGCTCGACCAGCATGCACTTTGCTGCGTGAGCCTCGTTATAACGAGTCTCAGCAAGTGTTTGTGGCCTCTGCACTGGCATCATCAGCCACCTCCTAAGTGGGTACTCCTTGTCCCCAAGGAACCATCCCTCCAGCCGTCTCTCTCAAAGATGGCTGGGATCTGAGAGCACCCCATGATGTAGCTGTCATGAACGCTTCCCGGGAAACAAGCATACATCTGCATACAACGCATCGTGTGGTCACAGACGAGTCTAACATTGAGGGAGGTGTAACCCTCGTGGTTTATGAATGGTGTCGTGTGATGCTACGGCGTGCACTTGGCCATGTGGGTGCAGTCAATCAAACTTTGTACCTGGGGCAAGCCTGCTAAGCAGGCAAAGCCAATGGCTCTGGCATCTTGGCATGCCTGGTCCCGGTCCAATTTAAAATACAAGTGAGCCCTCGTATGAAGGGAATCTGTAACTTCCCGAATGCTTTTGTGTGTTGCTGATGAGGAGATGCCACACAGGTCACCCGTGCTGCCCTGGAATGAGCCACTAACATAGCAATTCAGAGTGAGTGTGAGTTTAAGAGCCACAGGGAATGGGTGTCCTCTCATTCCATGTGGTGCCAGCTCTTGCAGGATCTGGCAGAGGTGGTCCACTATCCTCCAAGATAGACAAAGTCTTCTACGGCACTCCAAAATTTGCAAGTAGGAAGATTGACATTAGAATACCCTTTGTTGGTACCTGCGAGGCTTATGCACCTGTGCTGTCACTCCCAGAACAGTGACAGGGCCAGTCTCTCCCTCCTCCACAGGGCGCTGGTCTTGGCCAGATGCCACAGCATGTTGGTGTCTCTGCCACTGCTCTATGGTGATGAGTTGGATAGCCTATACGAAAGGCTCCATGATCCTCCAGCCCATGCACTGTAAAGAATGAGCTATGAGCGTCCGTTAGAGAACCCTGACCCTCATTCCCTCAATTCTGCTGGGATTACCACCCATTCACAGCCCACTCAGGTGCCTCAACGCCATTCCCCCACTAAGGAAGGCACTCCTCTCAGCTGCACTATGGACAGGAACCCCGTAAGGAGGACAGAGGAAGCGTTGCCTGCATACCAGCCTTCACAACCCCTTTAGCGCAAGGGGCGCCCTGACATGAAGGGACGGTAAGGCCCCTCTCCCTGAAATTGCGATTCTGGGACCCCCCACACCTGGATCTGACTTTAATTTATCTGTGTCCGCCGAGTCCTCTCTGGTGCCCCCTGAGCAATGTACATTGTGGAGGGAGTTGGCTGCCTGAGTGCTCACATCGGAAATCTCCCTTTGAGGTGAAGCCACCAGATTCACGCTTATGTAGACCTGTTGTAAATGGTGCCAGCATGACATCACACCAGCGTCTGCTGAATATTCAGTTTGGGGGGAAGTTCAGGGGCGAGTACTCACTAATCATAGAATCATAGAATTCATACAGTGCAGAAGGAGGCCATTCAGCCCATTGAGCCTGCACCGACAACAATCCCAGCCAGGCCCTATCCCCATAACCCACATATTTACCCTGCTAATCCCCTGACACTAAGGGACAATTTACCATGGCCAATCAACCTAGCCCGCACATCTTTGGACTGGAGGAGGAAACCGGAGCACCCCGAGGAAACCCATGCAGACATGGGGAGAATATGCAAACTCCACACTGACAGCCACCTGAGGCTGTAATTGAACCCAGGTCCCTGGCGCTGTGAGACAGCAGTGCTAACCACTGTGCCACCGTGCCACACTTAAATGACACGGTAATATATTAAAATGAGCTTCCTGGGATCCCGTGGTGTGCTTCACTCGTGTCTGCCAGTGAGGGGGTTGGGAAATTGGAAATTGGAAACTCGCTGGCGAGAATGGCATTTTCGGAGTTTCTCCAGACATTGCGCCCACGCCACCAATCCTGCACATTGGAGAATGTGGACTCAAATTCCCCCCAAGAACTCAACATTCTGCCAATTTGCAGTTCAGAGCAGATAAAGAACATTTCACTGGATGTATGGTTACAATATAGGGTATTTTCCTCACATTATGCGTGAAATGAGTACATGCATTATATGTGTACAATCAACACTTATAACTGTGTTAATAGGTCCAACTCTATGGGCACATTTATAGGCGGCACCTGGTCTTTAAGTCAGAAAAACCTATTTAATAAAGGGGTACTTTATACAAGTGAGCCCATTATTTACTGTGTATGAATATGTGCTTTCTCCCCATATAAAGGCTAAATAAATGTACCTGAACACAGAATGAGTCTTAAACATCACTTCGCATTTGCAGAACACAAGTTCAAGTAAAAATACCATTTAAAGGTTTGTGAGAAACAACTCCTAGATATGTGTTTGTACAAATGCTGAGTGAGGTTGGGGAGGCCGGGTGGGAGGGGAGTCCATGATAGCTAGACGTTTGAAAAGGGCCAATTCGACTGGTCTAACAAGTAGTGCTATGCAGACCAGTCTCAACGTGCTGTAACATTTTACTGTTCTTCCCAGCTGTACCTGCACTAGATCAGATTACTATGCTTTCTTCTGGTTTTTGACAAAATCTTCACTTCAAACTGAAGGACATAAGTTGTATTGTAAATGGGAACTGAAAGGAGAATGCAGTGGAATATAAACTGACACTGTATACACAGTAACGTATTATTTTGCCTGAAGTGATTGCTATAATCCTTCTTATCCTCTCGGAATTCTCAGTCACTGGAAATAATTGCCAGGTCAATAGAAATCCTTTGGATATGTAGAACATAACTCATAAGATTTAATTAATATCAGATTTCTCATCAGAACAAATCAATTATTCTTATTTATGATTGTTTTATTCTTTATTGAAAGTAGTGCTCACTTTTTTCAGATTCGGAAAGTATTCACTAGAACTTCCACACCTCTTAGAATTTGAGTATTCCTAAAAAAAGACATTTTGTCGAAGATTTTCATCGAGCACTCATCAGGGCAATTGTAAGAATACCAATGTCAGGTGGAACAATATTTTTTTCTGTATAAGAGTGCTGATTGGTTGGCAAGTGGAGTCTGATTGGTAGAGGCTTCGCCATGGAGAAAACACCAGTTAATGGTGACTGACAGTTAACTGCCAAAAAAGCAAAAAAACTGTGGATGTTGGAAATCTGAAACAGAAACCGAAAATGCTAGGTAAACCTGGCAGGTCTGACATCAACTGAAGATGAGCCATATATACTTGAAATGTTAAGTCTGGTTTTCTCTGCACAGATGCTGCCAGACCTATTGAGTTCATGCAACATTTTCTGCTGTTAAGTGCCAAACATTGTTTGAAAGTTTAAAGTAAGCAGTTTGATTCTGATTGGTCAAGGCATTGCTCTGAGAAATGAATCAGCAGATGATTATCAATTACTTTGTTTAGCTGAAACAGGCACAACGTTCCTTCTGAAACAGGCACAACGTTCCTTCTGAAACAGGCACAACGTTCCTTCTGAAACAGGCACAACGTTCCTGTTCCTTCTGTCTGCAAAGAACAGGGCTCTGTGTGTTAATATATGTAGCTTCCAGAAGATGCAAATACGTCACGCTATGAACCTGATTGACAATCTTAAATTGCCTGTCAGTATAATTTTGGCATATTGAGGATTATTTAACTAAAGTTGCCAAATCATAGAATCACATCTAATGTTGGATACTGTATTTTGAGCTTTGCAAACATGAGCTGGGCTGAGTACAGTCTGTACCTTGTCCATTGTGAACAGCAGAAGAGATTTGCTGTTGATACAATCCAGCAGTCTTTAGGACTTACAACCTACATACCGAGCATCACAGTGGCACTGAAATCCATATACTACATAACTCATTTGTGTGATGGACAGAACGTCTTTTTGGCTTGACAGCAGCATTCTGTTAGTGGCGAATACCACTTGTGTTGCTACTGCACAATAGCTCTGTGAGACAACTAGCTTCGTCTGTTGCTCAGATGTTTGAGATACCTTGCCCTTCCAGGGTAATCAGAAGTAAACTGGGCACTTTTCAGGGCTGAAAGTGACAGTCTTGGTCCCATTCATGAAATTGTGCGATATACAGTGCAAAATAATACAGTCAGAGGAACTCCTCCCTGTCCTTGACGTACAAGTTGAGAACTCTGCCAGGTATTTCTCCACTACTGTCTACGACAAGCCTACCTTCACTGATCAATCCACGCATCGGAAATCTTACAGTTCCGTGGTATAAAATTGGCCTTATCAGCAAGGTTGTGAATGGGCCCTGAGCCATTTGTTCACTGTGCAAGCTTGATGCTGAAATAGGGCATGTCAAAGATCAAAGGCATCCTGTGGGATAATGGTTATCCTGATCAGATCATTTTGCATGTATTTTGTGCAAACTCATGAACTGGCCCAAGACAGTCAATTCCAGCCTTACAAAATGCCAGTTTACCTCCAATTACCCTGGAAGGGCAAGGAAACTCAAAGCTTTGAGCAAGCAAGTTATCTCACACTGCTACTATACCGTCGCAACACAAGTGGTATTCGCCACTAACTGGGTGCTACCATCAAGCCAACAAAAACACATTCTGCCTGCCACACAAATGAGTTATGTGCTTTATGGATTTTGGTGCCACTGTGATGCTAGGGATGTAGGCCATACACATCAAAGATTGGTGGATCGAATCAAACATAACCCTTTCATTGTTTGCAATGGGCAAGGTACAGATCACACCCAACTAGCCCTGGACGGACTTAAAACTGGGAGAGTTTCAGACCTGACTTTTAGGCCTGCTTTTAGCGCCCCCCCCCCCCCCCCCCCCCCCCATATGCACTCTGCCTGCAAAATTTTGAGCGCATCAGATTCACACTGCAGAAGCTGGTGAGCGGGGCTTAACAAGACCTAAAGCCTGCAGAGGGAGGAAGTACGCATGTGCAGGCCTCTGATGCTGCACATGCGCATTAGCAGTAGCAGGGATTTGACAGACAAAGAGAGCGTTATCAGGCCCCTGCCACTGCAGGCACCTTGAAGCACCTCCTCTCCCCCCGCAATCGCAAGGGCCCACGGCCCAACATACAGCCCCCGCCAACCGCCCCCACCTTCCAGACCGATCGCGGACCCCCTCCCTCCCCCATCAATTGCAGACCACCGTCCTCCCCCCTCCAATCACTGTAGAGTAGCACCGGGCCCCCTCTCCCTCCGTCCCCCCACTGATCGCTGCAGAGTGGCAGCGGGCATCCTCTCCATCCCTCCCCCCACTGATCCCTGCAGAGTGGTAGCGGGCCCTCTCCCCCCATTAGCACTGGCCCCTCCCCAATAGCCCCACCCCCATTGCCCCCCATTAGCCCTGCCCCTAATCTATTTCTCGCCAGCAAGAACCTTTCCCAACGAGGTCATTAAGGGGGGCGAGCCCAGATAACTGAGCGCTGGACTCACGAAGCAGATGCAAATTACCATTTTAATAAATTTAAACATATTAACCTGCTTCCCGCCCATTTCCGGTGAGAGGCTGATCGCACCAGATATCTGCCACTCGTAAAATGGCGCTAGCCGTGAAAACCAGCGCCGATCGCTTTCAACACTTTATGGCCCACTTTACCATCGTGTCACACCTGAAAACGGGCACAACGTGATGGTACAATCGTCCCCAGGGTGTCCAACACTAGATGTGATTCTGTGATTGGGCAACATTAGCGAAATAATCCTCAGTGTGCTAAAAACTATGTTGACAACTGTAACATCCTAACTATGTCAGGGGTTGTGGGTTTTAAACAAAGAGAAAAGATGTGCTTCATGCAACCAGTTAACCAATTTAAGATTGTTAGTCGGCTCACAGTGTGGCATATTTATGTGTACTGGAAGCTACATATATTAATATTCAAGGCCCTGTTCTATTCAGACAGAAAGAACATGTACACACTTTGTGCCTGTTTCATTTAAACAAAATAAGTGATAGCCATTCACTGGTTCATTCCTCAGAGCAATGCCTTAACCATTCAGAGTCAAGCTGTCTGGTTTAAAGTTTCAAACAATGCTTGGCAGTTAACTGTCAATCATCATTAACTGGTGAATTCACCATAGCAAAGCTGCTATCAAACAGAGTCCACTTTACAATCGGCACTCTCTTGTACATTGGTGTTTCTCCTGAAATTGGTATCGTTGCGATTGTCCTGATGACCTCAAGCTTTGATCAAATGTATTTTTCAGCAATACTCAAGTTCTGTACTACCAAATGACGAATCTTAAACTCCTCGGTGTATATGGGCGAGAAGAGGATATCAGCAGGTTCATTCTAGTTTGATTAATGTCACCAATGAAAATAATTGGTAGGGTGCCTGGTTAAGAGTGAACAATGAGAATAACATGGATGATTTACTGTTTCTATCATTAACTGGAACCATGGAAGTGTTTACAAAAAGTCACTGACCAAAATTGAATAATATAGTCGGGGTACTACTATCCTGTAAATGGTGATTATAGCAAAATTGTGCAGAAAACTATCTTGCTATAAATATATGCAGTTGAGTGGATTCGGGGCATGAAGCAAGCCAGGTAGAGTCCATGGCAAGAGTAAATTATATATTGGCTGTGGAAGGAAAGGTAGTTTAGTTGATCTTGTGTAGATCATCTGCTTCTGAATAGTTTAGCTTTTAAAGTTTATTTTATTAGTGTCACAAGTAGGCTTATATTAACACTGCAATGAAGTTACTGTGAAAATCCCCTAGTCGCCAAACTCCGGGTGCCTGTTCGGGTATACTGAGGGAGAATTTAGTATGGCCAATCCACCTAGCCAGTACATCTTTCGGACTGTGAGAGGAAACTGAAGCACCCGGAGGAAACCCATGCAGACACGGGGAGAAGGTGCAGAGTCCGCACAGGCAGTGACCCAAGCCGGGAATCAAACCCAAGTCCATGGCACTGTAAGGCAGCAATACTAACCACTGTGCTACTGTGCTGCCCAAAAAATAGTTAAATTGCTGTGTGCATACAGAACAGAAACCATATTTTTCATGCTTTACATGAACTCTGTTTGAAATTATAGAATCAGCGTGTTGTGAAGAGACCCATGTGGTAATGAATTCACGATGTGGAGATGCCAGCGTTGGACTGGGGTGAACACAGTAAAAAGTCTCACAACACCAGGTTAAAGTCCAACAGGTTTATTTGGTAGCAAATACCATAAGCTTTCGGAGCGCTGCTCCTTCGTCAGATGGAGTGGAAATGAGAGCACATTTCCACTCCATCTGATGAAGGAGCAGCGCTCCGAAAGCTTATGGTATTTGCTACCAAATAAACCTGTTGGACTTTAACCTGGTGTTGTGAGACTTCTTACTGTAATGAATTCACTCCAGAGGTTAATATAGAAATGCTCAATTCTGCATCTCTTCAGTCTGTGAAGTTTCACCCCCACATCAACATTGTACCATGATTAATGTGCAATAACAATGTGATTTTAAAAACTATTTTAAAAGTCAATACAAGTGTAGATCTGTGGGTGTTTCAATCATTTTGTGGCACATTGTCACATTATGTAAGCAATGTGGGGCTGAAATAGTGGCAGTGTTGTTATGACTGCCGTTTTAAGATATGCATCAATGCATGCTTTGGGTTACAAAAGAAGTGCTGCATAAAGATGAGAAAGGAAAAAATCAGGTAAGGTCAAAAAATCTAAAGCAACATATCACATTGCGTATTATCTATCTAGTAGGCTGGATAACTGGACACTTTTTTAGTTGAAATATGTTTGGTGAAATATGTTCATAAGTGTTGGAAAGGAAATATCTCATTCAGAGATGAGTGAAGCCACTACTTTGGGTGAAAATTGATGAAAGCTAAGTAATTGAGCTTGCATTGTGTTGACAAATGGGTTGACAGTTTGGATGTTATCAGTGCAGGTGATAGATCTCAGCCGCAGGTTCTTTTCAGAACTAACCACTTTAAAATGATCTATGGCACCTTCTCAGCAGTGTGAAGGCCTGGGTTCATATGACATTTCTGCACTCCATACTCCTTAGGACAGAGATGAGGAGAAATTTCTTCACCCTTAGGGTGGTGCATCTGTTGAATTCACTATCACAGAAAACATTTGAGGCCAAAGCATTGTATGTTTTCAAGAAGGAGTTAGATATGGCTCTTGGGGAGAAGAGGATCAAAGTTTACAGGGTGTAGGTGGGATCAGACTATTCAATTGGATGACCAGGCATGATCATAATGAATGGCCAAGCAGGCTCAAAGGGCTGAATGGCCTCCTCCGGCTCCTATTTTCTATATTTTTCTAATGCATTTTCTTGTTTAAAAAATGTTTTATTCTTTGTATTAAAAGTTCATCAGCAGACTCCTGTAAGTTTGTTCAGTAACTGTCCACCATGGTTTCTGTTTAAAACAAAGAGTAAGGCCAGAATTTTATCACCCCGCCCGCCACGGGAATCGAAGCGGGTGAGGGGTGGATAACGGAAAGGGCCGTTGACCTCGGGCAGGTCCCTGGGTGCGTTGACCTCGGGCGGGTGAGACCGGAAAATTTGCCTGTTTGCCTGGAGAATGGCATAGACCATTCTGAAGTTACCGGTGCAAAATCTTGTGGCCAAAATATTCAGCACTAGCATAATACATATATGAACTAAAGACGGTCTGATTTGACAGACATTCTCTGAAACGTTTCTAAAGGATTTACCAGAATGAAAGCTTTTTGCTGTGGTAAGCTGTCCTTCCAACAGAACAGCCATTCAATGTTACTGACATTGTCTGCAGGTTATTATGTAGGAGATGAGACACTAAAGATAACAACAATTTTCATTTAGGATATATAAATATCCCCAGGCACTTCACAAAAGCATAATCATACAAAAATGCATGTCAAACCAAAGTTAGAGATACTTGGAAGATGTGGCCAAAAATGTGTTCAAAAAGGTGTGATTTAAGGAGGGTCGTAAACAAAAAAAAACATGTAGAAAGTAGGAGAGGTTGATGAGGGAATTGTAGAGCAAATTGCTCAGAAAACTGAAGGCACATCTGCCAACAGTGGGACAAAGGTTTTTGTGTATTATTTTCTCATCCAAACCATGCAGTAAGGAATCTTTAAACAAATTCTTATCCTCAGCACGCTGATGATATTTCAATGATAGGAGCAATGAGGAGCAAGAAAGTAAAACATGGGGTGAATTTCTTTTTACAAATTCCGACCCTGTTGCAAAATCGACGCCCAGACATTTGTGCAGCAATATGTTACTGTAAATGGAGGGACGTGATGGTGCAGCGATATTATCACTAGACTAGTAACCCAGAGACCCAGACCGCAATTTTACCATTGCTCCCTGCCAGTCTGTGGTGAACCATCGTTGGTTCCCACTGGATAGTACTGAGCCAGGGTCTGGCCAGTACTACAAGGATGTCTTTATGTTACTGTTGGGTTGTGCTACTTGTTGCTGTTGGGGTTAGGGTGGGGTTGTTACACCTTTGTACTGTAGTGTTGTGGTACATCCCAGTCGGGCTCCGCCTCCTGGGAGAGGTATAAAAGTCCCTGCTCTGGCTGGGACCCCTCAGTCTGGGATCGTGTATATAATTATTGACTGCTTCATTACAGTAAATAAAAGCCTTTATTTCCCGAGCATCTAGCCTCGTGTTTGATAACGCGCATCAATTTTATTTACTGTCGTTAAACTCTTGTCAAAAAAAAAAGAGAGTATGGAGCAGATCCTGAAGCCGGAACGCCTTACATTAGATCCACGTGCGGTGGGCGCCTCTAACACCTTCGACCACTGGCTGAAGTGCTTCGAAGACTACCTGGCAGCCTCCGCAGCGGTCACCACAGATGATGACAGACTCCGGGTCCTCCATGCGAGGGTAAGCGACACTGTCTACCTCGCGATCCGTGCGGCCACCGATTATACAAAGGCCCTCGAGCTTCTGAAGAAGCGTTATATCAAACCGCCCAATGAAATACACGCTCGACGACGGTAGTCTGGCGAAACGATGGAGGAATATGCGAACGAGCTCCTACAGCTAGCCAGGGGCTGTAACTGCAAAGCTGTGTCGGCTGAGCAGAGCATGAACGACCTCGCTCGAGATGCGTTTGTGGCGGGAGTCGGATCGTCGTACATTCGACTTAAACTATTGGAGAAAGGTAACCTTGACCTTACCCAGGCAATCGAGCTAGCAGAGATGGTGGAGACGGCCTCCAAAAGCTTAGTATTGTATCCGGAAGACCACGTGGAGACAACGTGGCAGGAGCAGTCGCCAATCCCTCCTCGTCCCTCGGGTTCGAAATGCTGCGTAATGGCGTGCTCACACTCGGGCCAGACAACAGCAGCAGCTCCGGGCGGCCCGCGGTGTTACTTCTGTGGGGGAGCGAAGCATACTCGGCAACGGTGTCCCGCTAAGGCTGTGTTGTGCTCTGCCTGCGGTAAGAAAGGGCACTATTCGAAAGTGTGCCGATCTAAATCTAGGAACGGCAGTGCGGCCTGCGATTCTTCAGAGCTCGGCTCTTCGTCGTCGAAATCATCGAGGGGTTCGTCCACGTGCGAGGCCAGGACGACGCCATTACGGTCGACGGAGTCGGAGGTGTGTGAGCACCAGGGGTCGCTGAGTTTGGCGCCATCACCCACGTGTGACTTATGGGAGCGGCCATGTTGGTCGGCACCGACCGCGAACGACCAGCAGCGGTCCTCCTCGTCGATTTCAGCTGCCTGCAGTGGTGCTCAGGAACCAACGGTGGCATCGATCATCCTGGACCAGGCCAAGCCTCATAGACTTGACAAATCTATGATGAATATCCAGGTAAATGACCACGTGATTTATTGTCTGTTTGACAGCGGGAGCACTGAGAGCTTTATCCACCCAGACACTGTGAAGCGGCATGGACTCCGGATTCAACCTGCCAAACAGACAATCTCTATGGCATCGAGGTCCCGGTCTGTCACCGTGCTAGGGAGTTGCGTGGTAACTTTGACGGTGCAAGACACAGTTTACGAGCGTTTCAAGCTCCTAGTGTTGCCGTACCTTTGCGCGCCAATACTTCTTGGACTAAACTTCATGGTCCACTTGAGGAGTGTAACCCTACAGTATGGTGGGCCACTCCCTTCACTGGCAGTGGGAGAACAGCAGCAGCCTCCAAATTGCCTGTAGCCTCTCGACACTGAAGATCACCACACCCTCCCTGTTCCAGAATCTTGTGCCAGGCTGCAAGCCCATCGTGACTAAAAGTAGGCGTTACAGCCCTGAGGATCGGATCTTCATTAGATCTGAGGGTCAGCGGCTCCTCAAAGAAAGGATCATACAACCCAGCGCTAGCCCGTGGAGGGCGCAGGTCATGGTGGTCAAGAGCGGGAACAAACCCCGGGTGGTCATTGACTATAGTCAGACCATTAATCGATATACGCAGCTGGATGCGTATCCTCTCCCGCGCATATCTGATATGGTCAATCAGATTGCGCAGTACCGGGTGTTCTCCACCATAGACCTCAGGTCTGCCTACCACCAACTCCCCATTCGCCCAGAGGACCGACAATACACGGCTTTTGAGGTGGATAGTCGCTTGTATCACTTTCTCAGGGTTCCCTTTGGTGTCACCAATGGGGTCTCGGTCTTCCAGCGTGCTATGGACTGAATGGTGGACCAGAACGGGCTGCGGGCTACCTTCCCGTACCTGGATAATGTCACCATCTGCGGCCATGACCAGCAGGACCACGACACGAATCTCCTGAATTTCCTACGCACTGCATCTCGCCTGAACTTGACCTACAACAGGGAGAAGTGTGTGTTTCGTACACGCCGTTTAGCCATCCTAGGATACGTGGTGGAAAACGGGGTCATTGGCCCTGATCCAGACCGTATGCGCCCCCTTTCTGAACTTCCCTTGCCTGCTAGTGCAAAAGCACTGAGAAGATGCTGAGGCTTTTTCTCTTATTATGCGCAGTGGGTTCCCAATTACACGGACAAAGCCCGTCCGCTCATTAAGTCCACTACTTTTCCCCTAACGCCAGAGGCCCGGTTGGCCTTCGATAAATTAAAAGCCGACATCGCGAAAGCCACGATGCACGCTGTTGACGAGTCCATCCCCTTTCAGGTGGAGAGCGATGCATCTGATTTCGCCCTGGCCGCCACACTTAACCAGGCGGGCAGGCCCGTCGCATTTTTTTCCCGCACCCTCCAAGGCCCCGAAATCTGGCATTCAGCGGTGGAAAAGGAGGCCCAGGCCATTGTGGAGGCCGTCAGGCACTGGCGCCATTACTTGGCGGGAAAACGGTTCACCCTGATCACGGACCAGCGGTCCGTGGCATTCATGTTTAATAACACGCTGAGGGGCAAGATCAAGAACGACAAGATCTTGCGGTGGAGAATTGAACTCTCCACCTATAACTACGACATCATGTACCGTCCAGGGAAACTCAATGAGCCCTCGGATGCCCTCTCGCGTGGAACATGCGCCAGTATACAGGAGGACCGTTTGCAGGCTCTCCATAATGACCTATGCCATCCTGGGGTCACTCGGCTCTACCACTTTATAAAAGCCCGCAAACTGCCCTACTCGGTGGAGGACGTCAGGTCCATAACAAGAAGCTGTCGGGTATGCGCGGAATGCAAACCGCACTTTTACAGACCTGACCGGGCACATTTAGTCAAGGCCACTCGTCCCTTCGAGAGACTGAGTGTCGATTTTAAGGGCCCCCTTCCCTCAACAGACCGGAATGTGTACTTCCTCAATATCATTGACGAGTACTCTAGGTTCCCTTTTGTCGTTCCCTGCTCTGATACATCCGCTGCCACGGTTATCAAGGCATTCCGTGATCTCTTTACCCTGTTTGGGTACCCCGGCTACATCCATAGCAACAGGGGCTCATCGTTCATGAGCGATGACTTGAGGCAATTCCTGCTCTCATACGGGATTGCCTCTAGTAGGACCACGAGCTACAACCCTCGGGGTAACGGACAGGTGGAACGTGAGAATGCTACAGTCTGGAAGGCTGTCTTACTGGCGTTGAAGTCAAAAAGTCTTCCAGTCTCCCGTTGGCAAGAGGTGCTCCCTGATGCGCTCCATTCTATTCGCTCCCTCCTGTGTACGGCAACCAATGCTACTCCCCATGAGAGGATGTTTTCATTCCCTCGGAAGTCTTCCTCGGGGACCTCATTACCGTCTTGGCTGACGTACTCAGGACCCGTCCTCCTGCGGCGACATGTAAGGGCCCGCAAGTCCGTTGGTCGAACAGGTCCATCTCCTCCACGCCAACCCTCAGTATGCCTATGTGGCATACCCTGACGGGCGAGAGGACACGGTCTCGATCCGAGACCTGGCGCCAGCAGGGGACGTAGCAACTCCTGTCGCTCCCATACCCCCTGTTACAAACCCCTTAACTCTTGTTTCTCCCCCGGACACAGCGCGGGCAGCATCGGGACCATTGCTTAACCCTTTTACTCCCGTGTACAGCTTGCCTGAGTCCAGAGGATGGTCGCCACTGCAGGGCGTGTCAGGACCCCATGGACTACCGTCACCTCAGGGTCAACCAGCCTGTGAGTCCGTGGAAGAACAGCTGGACGCCGCCTTGGGGAGAACGCCACCGCAAGTGCCTACTCCGGTGTCACCGCCGGTATTGAGGAGGTCACAACGACGGTGCGGTCCCCCTGACCGTCTGAACTTATAGACTGCTGACACTTTATTCTGTTTTTTGTATCCCGCCGGCCTTTGTTCTCAAAGGAGGGGTGAATGTGGTGAACCATCGTTGGTTCCCACTGGATAGTACTGAGCCAGGGTCTGGCCAGTACTACAAGGATGTACATATGTTACTGTTGGGTTGTGCTACTTGTTGCTGTTGGGGTTAGGGTGGGGTTGTTACACCTTTGTACTGTAGTGTTGTGGTACATCCCAGTCGGGCTCCGCCTCCTGGGAGAGGTATAAAAGTCCCTGCTCTGGCTGGGACCCCTCAGTCTGGGATCGTGTATATAATTATTGGCTGCTTCATTACAGTAAATAAAAGCCTTTATTTCCCGAGCATCTAGCCTCGTGTTTGATAACGCGCATCACAGTCGATGGGCGGGGCAAGCTGGTAAGATCGCGAGAGAGCCAGGAAATCAGGATCGTACCCGATTTCTCACCTCTCGTGATCTGACTTGCACTGGATATCCGGCGAGATCATCCTTGTGCTTGAAAAGGGCACGAGGCTGATTGGAATATTTAAATCCCACGTTAAATAGAATTTATTCCCATATTACAAGTGAGCCTGAGGCAAAATCGTCCAGCAGTGCCAGGCTGGTATCCTGGCACTTCCAGGTATCCTGGCACTGCCATCTTGACACACTGGCAATGCCCACCGGGCACCAGGCAGTGCCAAGGGGGCAGGGCCTGCTGGGAGTGTGTGGGAGCTGAGGGGCTGGTCGACTTCGGGGGTGGGGGGAGGGAGCGCTACATGCTCTACAATCGCGATGGGGAGAGTGAATGCTGCACGTTCTGCAACTGGCGATTGGCTGTTCTGTGTACGGGGCAGGAAATTAGCGATTAACCGTGGAGACCCTGGGGAGGTGGAGCATGCAGGGTTGGGGGGATCAGATGGCCCAAGCAGATGGCCCAAGCAGATGATCGATCCGGGCGGGGGGAGTGATTTCCCCGTGGAGACCAGCGGTAGCTGGGGGAGGAAGCAAATGACAGAGATTGGTGTGCACAGAACACAGAGATCTAAGCATGCACAATGGCATTCTCTGCTGCTATCTGCCGGCTTTCAGTGAGCTTAGGCCCCGCACCCCTCCCCCTTGCTGGCAGAAACAGACTTTGCATGATTTTTTCTCTGAGTGAGGTAAGATTCAATTTTTTACTTGCCCCCCATAAAAGCAAGACTCTCTCCTGTTTTCGCGCTTGTTTGGCATTTAGAAATTTTTTGGTAAGAGATTGACCTGGGTTCAAATCCCACCATATGGCACATGGTGAAATTTGAGTTCAATAAAAATCTGGAATCAAAAGTCTAATAATTAAAAACACTATTGCAGAATGGTTAACAAAACTCCCCATAAGACTAAACCTCAATTTCTGCAAGCCCTGAAAATAAAGCCATTTTTAATTGTAAAGTTCCGAAAGCATATAGATAGGGCACACTATCATGTATGACAAGCAAAGAAACTTGCATCTATATGATACCTTTCACCACCTCAGGATCTCCCAAAGCACTTCATAGCCAATTTTGCTCTGAAAAAGAGTCATCCAGGCTCGAAATATTAACTCTCTTTCTCTCTAGCTCCATTTCTCTTTCCACAGATGCTGCCAGACCTGCTGAATTTTTCCAGCATTTTCTGTTTTTTTATTTTATACTATATAAATGATTTTGCAATGTAAAACGGCCAATTTGCAGATAGCAAGATTCCACGAACAGCAAAAGGATAAATAACTAACTCTTACTCAAATTGTACTGAAAGAGGGCAAAGGAGGCCTTGCTTCAATATTGCAAGTCAACACATCTGACAGTGCAATATTCCCTAAATACAGTGCTGAGCCATCTGTCTGGAATACATATTTAAATTTTGGTGTGCATACAAACCCACAACCTCTGACTCCAAAGCAAATGTATGACTACTGAACACAGGCTGATGTTTAAATACAAAATATACCAGCCTAAAACTATGATAGCTCTGTGATGGTGTTACAAACACTAAACGGATCCCTAAGCATCCAATATTGTCAGTGGAATCCACGTCGACATACCACACCAAAAGTGGGCTGTCCACATTAATGGTAAAGATCATTCATAGGAGCCCAGAACCAACACCTGAAACAGGTGTTAGACCCATTGTATGTGCAAATAGAGCATCTCTGACAGTACAGTGCTCCCTCAATGCTGCCAGGGCGGCAAGGTGTCACAGTAGTTAGCACTGCTGCCTCACAGCACCAGGGACCTGGGTTCGATTCCTGGCTTGGGTCACTGACTGTGCTGAGACTGCATGTTCTCCCTGTGCCTGCGTGGGTTTCCTCTGGGTGTTCCGGTTTCCTCCCATAGTCCGAAAGACGTGCTGGTTAGGTGCATTGGTCATGCTAAATTCTCCCTCAGTGTACCCGAACAGGTGCCGGAGTGTGGC
Organism: Mustelus asterias; assembly: GCF_964213995.1. Classification (NCBI taxonomy): domain Eukaryota; kingdom Metazoa; phylum Chordata; class Chondrichthyes; order Carcharhiniformes; family Triakidae; genus Mustelus; species Mustelus asterias. The sequence continues at coordinate 113,440,029 of NC_135807.1, read as the reverse complement.
GACTAGGGGATTTTCACAGTAACGTCATTGTAGTGTTAATGTAAGCCTACTTGTGACTAATAGATAAACTTTTTAAATTATGTGCTCACCCCTCAGGAGAAGGGATTCAAGCCTATGAATTTTTGATTAAAAGTCAATAATATCACTAAATCAAGGTTGATGTCTAAGTGTTCTTATTTTATTAATAAAGGCAAAATGTTTAATTTGAAACTACTCAAATGGCATCATCAAAATATTTGATTGTATAAAAGTATGTTCCTCTAAATAAATGAAGGAAAGCAGTTGTGTAGAATTCTGACTGTAACCTTGAAATAAATAGGGATGTTTCCATTCTCAAAAAAAATATTAAAAACTCAAATTAACTTTAGCAAAACTGGGGTGTGGCACAGTGTCACAGTGGTTGATACTGCTGCTGCCTCTCAGCACCAGGGACCCAGGTTCAATTCCAACCTTGGGTGACTGTGTGGAGTTTGTACATTCTCCCCGTATTTGCGTGAGTTTCCTCCGGGTGCTCCAGTTTCCTCCCATAGTCCAAAGATGTGCAGGTTAGGTGGGTTGGCCATAGCTAAATTGCCTCTTAGTGTCACCAGATGTGTAGGTTGGGGGAATTAGTGGGGTAAATATGTGGGGCTACGTGAGTAGGGCCTGGGTCAGATGCTGAAAGAGGATGGTGCAGACTTGATGGGCCGAATGGTCTCCTTCTGCACTATAGGGATTCTATGATAACCATGAAATCATTGTTGATTGGTTCAGCTTGTCTGGCCTACATGTGACTCTAGAACCACAGCAATGGAGTTGACTCTGAAACGTTCGAGCAAGCCCCTCAGTTGAAGGGCAATTAGGGACGGGCATTAAATGCGGGCCCAGCCAGCAGTGCTCACATCCTTTGATTGAATTTTTTTTTTAATGCAAATACTGCAAACATCTGAAGTAGCCTATAAGAATAGGTAGAGTGAAGGAGATCCACGATGAAAGTTATGAAATTTAATGTGCTGCTTAACATCAGTCCTTGCTTTGATCAGTGTATTGTCTGTACCAATGAACACAAAGGAGGGGAACTGCCCGTATTGCATCTTAATGCTTCCCATAATGGTTCTTTAGAAAACACACGGCAGTCACTCAGTGAAGGCTGATGTTCTTTCCAGTTTGTTGGAAGCTACATGGTCTCATTTGAGACCATGTTGCAACTTATTTGTGTTCACATTCCCTTCCTGCTATTTTTTTGGCCACTGCAAGGCAATGAGAGTGAATCCCACATCTTGTTTTCCCAGGCTGTCCCTCTTACAGTTTGAGAGCCCTCACCCAAGCACCAATGCCTCTTATTGAGCCTTAAAATAGTTTGATCATCTTATATCAACAGGCTTGAATTACACACTCCCTGGCCAATGGGTTCCTAGGGAGGAGGCAGCGTGAAATTGAAGAAAAGGGATTCCCTCCGACTTATTGCCTGCCCTGATCTCACAGCGAGGCAGGCAAGGTCTCGGAAGAAATGTCTGTCCTTGCCTCAATAATTGGCCAGTAAAGGGCTGTTTCTTACCCTGTCTCAATTTTCAGGCCGGCATGAAGATTTATCTGGCATAGAGGTAGCGAGAGTTAAGCCCCCTTCTGACTGCTGCCATCCCGGGTTCGAATCCTGGCTCAGGTCGCTGTCTGTGTGGAGTTTGCACATTCTCCCTGTGTCTGCGTGGGTTTCGTCCGGGTGTTCCAGTTTCCTCCCACAGTCCAAAGATGTGCAGGCTAGGTTGATTGGCCATTCTAAATTGCCCCTTAGTGTCCCGGGATGCATAGGTTAGAGGGGTTAGTGGGTAAATATGTAGGGATATGTGGATAGGGCCTGGGTGGGATTGTGGTTGGTGCAGACTCGATGGGCCGAATGGCCTCTTTCTGCACTGTAGGATTCTATGATTCTATCCCTCCTTAAGCTGCAGTGGCCCCTGGACCTCCCTCCCCCGGACTTTTCCCCGATATCCAATCCCCCCCTTTGTTCCCTCCAAGGCCCTCCCTGCCCTGGGACCTCCCATCCCGGGTCTTAGACTCTTCAGTCCACCGCAGGTCATGTAACTGCACAGATTGGCCCGCAACTCAGACTGCTCTTTAAGGCAGGTCTTCCTCCTGAGTGGAAGGTGGAGGTCCAGCCTGCTGCCAATTGATGTTCTTTTGAGCATGAAATGGCTGTGGGGCACTCGGAGTTGGCGAGGATGTGTTGCCCGCCAACCCTATGGATGGTGAGACTGGAAACCCTGCCATCTGAAAAAGGTCCCTGATTCTGGAACTGAAAGTGAGTGATGGAACATGTAAGCGTGCTGTCGTTGAATGGTCTGACTTGTGATCATTTATCATTCTGGCTGGGCGGGGGAGCGATGCTTACATACAAGGAAAAGCATTTGAACATGCCTCTGTGACCCTGAAATGAACTTTGCACACACGTATGGTGAATTGGAAAAACCTGTCCATAAATGTTTTGTTTTATTTAATGTTGAATTCAAGCAGAGCTTGAATTACAGATACCATCACCAGTTAAGCATGACTGATTTCTATTCAAGTCAAAAAATTAAGCAAAAATGGATTGGTATTTAATATATACAAACATGAAGTTCCCAATTGTTTCCAGTGAGAAACTGATTGTCGTGAAATGAAGTGTTATCAAGTTTCACTGTGTCAATAAAATACTCTGAGTTCGATCATAGGAGACTGGCAGAAAAATATTGTTCATAATAACACTGGGTTCAGGAGACTGCTTTGCAAAAAGAAAGCCCAACAGTTAGCTTTCTTTCTCATTCTCATTCTCTTCAATGCAAACAGCAATGGTTTGTTTTCTTAAGCAAATCCCATGACATTCTATACATGGCCCATCAGTCTCTATTCACTTTTTAGCATTGAATATGTGCACTGAACGCAAAGAGTTTTTTGAGGCTGTTTCTCACCCTGTTTATCAATTATTAGATAGCAGACCTTCACACTCTGTTCAGCTGTATCTGCCACGCAAATATTTGTGACTACACTGAACCCATAGTGGAAAAGATTGAGTTTCAGTCTAGTTTCAGTGAGACAACTGAAATGCTCAGCGCTACTTTAAGTATTTGCTGGTCGGTCGAGATCAGAAAATGACGTGGAGACAGCAGACTTGAGCAGCTCTTAGTAAACAAAGCCTTACAAAGTGATACTCAGGAGACTGCATCAAGGAAAATTCAGTTAAAGACAAGCCAAATTGTTGTTCTTTGAGAGCTTTGTTTCATCCCCTGCAGGATTTCAAGCCGATATGTATCAGACCCCCATTAGCTGACTGACAGGTGTTCTGACACACATCGGAATTGATACAATGCTGAACTGATGTTTTCTCTTTCAGGCAATATTTGTCAAAATAGCAGGATCAATTTTAAATGATTCCTCCTGGATAGGGCAGTAACGGTCTGACAATGCAGTCAGGTCACTTATCACTCCTGTACATTCCAATCCAAAGGTTTATTTATTTAAAAATCCACTTCCGTCACAGCTAAGTGACCAGCTTTACAATCGATCATTCCAAGCAAAATAAAAAATACAAAATCTGAGTTTTCAAAATTAGACTAAAGTACCGATCATCAGATTAGGGTCTTTTGGGGTTCAAAGTTCAACAGTCATTAGAATTGTTCATTGTATGGCTGAGATATGGCATTGCATTATTCTTAAATCTTGTTAGCCTATGGGGCCATTCTCCCAGCCGACAGCAGTGCAGCAGGCAGGAAGATATAAGCGGAGGCCATTTAGCGGGCTCTCCGTTGGGCGCTTCGGCCTCCGCGCATCTCCAGCCGCCGTAATTCCAGCATCGTCAGCTCCACGCCGGAAATTGGCGTGGAACTAATTAAAATATGTAAATTTAAATCCCATTAGCGGGCCCAGGACTGAAGTCTCCAGGCCCGCAAGCATCTTCCCCCACTGCCAGAAGTGTTTCACTCCAGCGAGGCTTACAACAGCTCCCCACTAATGGAGAACTGGCGGCCCAGCTCTGCTGGAGTGAAGGAAGACAATGGAGGCCCCCAAGGATGTCGGGGGTAAGGGGGGGGTGCCCCTTGGACATTGCCAACTTGGCAGTGCCAGCCTGGCCCCCTGGCACTGCCCCAGGGACAAAGTAGCAATGCCCACGAGGCACCTTGACACTGCCCACCAGGCATTGGGCAGTGCCAAGGGGAGGGTCCAGAGTGGGGCGTGGGGCCTGTGGGGGGGGATTGGTGAGGGTGAGGGAGTCCCACTGCACTCTGCACTTGGGATCAGTGACAGAGGGAGGGAAGGGCTGATTGGGGCTGGCCATCGGGGTGGGGGTTGGGGGTCAGCCTGCTGGGGAGGTCACGTCTGCAGGGAGGGCAAACAGGACTGTGGGGGGGGGGGGGGGGCTGTTTAGGCTGCTGGAGCTGGGGGCGGTTTGGGAGATTGGGAGTGCTGTGGGAGAGAGGTTGGAAGATCGAGACAGGCTGGGAGAGGGGGGTTTCGGGGGCTGGCCCGGAGACGTCTGGGAGGCCAATCATCGGAGGGTAGGGAGGTCAGAGGGGTCTCAGGGCTGGCCGGCAATTGAGCTGGCCAGCGATCGGGATGCCAGCAGTGAGGGGCCACTGCGCATGCGTCGATATCCACTATGATAGATGGACGCTTGCACAGTGGCTCGCTCAGCACTATTCTGCCGGCCTCTCCAGCGGGAATAGGCCCCGCCCACAGATTTTGATCGAGATTCATGTATGCACTCTGTATGCAGTGCGGGAGATTCATTTTGAAAATCCCACTATAAAAACCAGTGGGATTTACCCCTGTTTTTACCAGAATTTGGCACTTCGAATTTGTTTGGGAGAATCCTGGTATCTTTATTCAGTTAGTTGCTTTGAATTCCGTACTTGGTAGTCACACTGAGACTTGTCTGCAGGTAACAAGTAGTCAAGTTTGGAGTTCAGCAGCAGCTACCATAGAACCCATAGAATCATAGAGTCCCTACAGTGCAAAAAGAAGCCATTCAGCCTATCGAGCCTGCACCGGCTCTCCAAAAGAGAATCTTACCCAGGCCCTCCTCTCCACCCTATCCCTGTAACCCTGCACATTTTACCATGGCTAGTCCACCTAACCTACCCATCTTTTGACACTAAAGGAGCAATTTATCATGGTCAACCCACCTAACCTGAATATCTTTGGACTGTGGGAGGAAATTGGGGCAACCAGAGGAAACACACGCAGATATGGGGAGGATATGCAAACACCACACAGTCACCCAAAACTGAAATCGAACCCGGATCCATGGCACTGTTGCAAAAGAAAAGTCGAATTGATGCATCTGTTCTCAAATGTCTTCCAACCACTATTATGTAAGACATATGAGTAACGATGGTAAGTAGGGCCAAAAATGGCTCTTCAGCCCCAATTCTGAACATTGTCAATGGCTTTACATTAATACTTTCAGTCAATCACACAGGTGCCCTCTATTCCAACACAGAGTGAATAACACGTGTAAAAAAGTGTACAAGATCATAACTTGTGAGGAAATGGTATTTCACTTTTTGACATGTCTAGACAGCTATAAGAATAGGACTGACATCTACATTTTAGATTCATTTGGTTAAATATATCCAACAATTCTGATGGCGTTATGATGTTAGATAGTGAAGTTATTCAATGAAAATTGGGAAGAACCAATTGTTTCGAATGAAGCAGATGTCAACAATCTGTCCAAAGCTTTAGGGTTCCTTTCCTTACTGACCATTTGTGAAGTTAATCAAGAACAGCTAGCATGTGTGGGCGCTAAACTTATCAATGACTGTCAGATATTGGCATATTTATCATAGAAACCCTACAGTGCAGAAGGAGGCCATTCGGCCCATCGAGTCTGCACCGACCACAATCCCACCCAGGCCCTACCCCCACATATTTACGCGAATCCCTCTAACCTACGCATCTCAGGACTCTAAGGGGCAATTTTTAACCTGGCCAATCAACCTAACCCGCACATCTTTGGACTGTGGGAGGAAACCGGAGCACCGGGAGGAAACCCACGCAGACACGAGGAGAATGTGCAAACTCCACACAGACAGTGACCCAAGCCGGGAATCGAACCCAGGTCACTGGAGCTGTGAAGCAGCAGTGCTAACCACTGTGCTACCGTGCCGCCGGTAAAACAGTGAATGATAGTGTCAACTTCTCTGCAGCCAGTTCAGCATTAATGCTACTGCTCGGGTTGCTGGTATCTTGTATAGGATCTTGATATGGGTGACCAGTCTTAGGTGGAAGGTTACTTGTAATCTGCATATTAGAATTCTGAGTTGTACATTGATTGCAAATATTGTGGCTCAAATCAGTGGAGCAGGCCCAATTTCTAATTTATTCTTTCATGGGATGTGGGCATCATTGTCAAGACCAGCATTTGCCGCTGTTATGATGGCCATGGGAGATCATCAATAGATTTCCCCGTGGGCCCCGTAGAACACAAGTTCCCCAATAGGCAAGTGGAGGCCAGTCGAATAGGGAAAGAGCAGTTGCGGGGGGGTGTTTAAAACCAGTTGGCTCCTCTCAGGCTGTCAGTCACAAGATGTGTATTTTGTAGCCACTGAACGGCATTTTGAACCCACTGTAAATAAAGGGTGATTGGTGACGGAAGTCTGGCTTTGGTAAGATTATTATAGCCACTTATCCCTAATTTTTCTTGAACTGAGTGGCTTGCTACACCATTTCAGAGGGTAGTTAAGAATCAACTGCAATGCTGTGGGTCCAGAGACACATGTAGACCTGAGGAGTAAGGACATTAATGAACAAATGGGCTTTTACAATAGTTTAATGGTCACTATTACTGAGAGTCACGTTATATTCCAGATTTATTAATTGAATTCAAATCCCACTAGCTGTCATGGTGAGAATTGAACTCATGTTCTCAGAGTATTCTCCTGTGAGCCTCTGGATTACCAGTTCAGTGACATTACCACGATATCATCATCTCAATATGGGAAGTGAGCAGACTAACCGGCAGTGCTAAAAGGATTGCAGGAAACCAGTGGACATGATTCACAAAATCAGTCAATCTTATAATGGGAAGATGGTGGACTCTAGGAGGATGAGATCACATATACCGCACCTAATGCCAAAATCTTGTTCCCATTCACACTGGCAGGATCTTACGGTCCTACCGATGGTGCACCCCTGCCGCGGGTTCCCTGGCAGCGAGGGGTGTGTTCAATGGGAAAACCCATTGACATCTCATCGCCAACAAGCAGTACGCCACCTCCCACTGCTGCCAAATATGCCGTGGAGAAGGGGAAAACTCCCACTCTGAACGTTTCTTGTGCTCTTGTAATGTGAGGGACAATTCTCCCAGTCACTGTTTTACATTCTTAGTTCTGTATTGTGTATTTGAATAAATATTTAAGGAGGAACAGTTCTCATTAAAAAAACCTCTGCAGACATTTTGGAGGGGATTCTAGTCCTACCTCTCTTGCAGAAACAGATAGGCTTTCTTACATAGCAGATTAATGGCCAGGTCCAACTGTTCCCAATGTTCACAGTCGCTTCAGGTTAAGTTATTTGAACAAAGCCAGCAGGGTCCAATCAGGGCCTAATGACTTTGCCATATCCTGGCTGTGATTATAACTTCAGCCTGAGTGGTGGCTGTTCAGCAACTTGCTTTGAACAACTCTGGGCTGAACCCAGGAGTAGTTCCTCTGGTGAGGCAGCAACTGATGATTTGGCCTTTTAATTTTATTAACAGTTTCTATTCTATTCAAGGATAGGCATTGGCACAGTGGAATTATTACTGGATAGCAATCTAGAGACCCAGGGTAATGCTTTGGGGACCCAGGTCCAAATCCCACTGTAACAGATGGTGAAATTTGAATTCAATAAGAATCTGGAATTAGTGGGAAGCAATCGTAAACACCGTTGGAGGGAACCGCTCCCAGCAGGGGGCTGGAGACGCTAGTGGGCCCAGAGAATACCATCCTGAGCCCGCTAATCATACTGAAATTCTAACTTCAATACGATAATCAGCTCCATGCCGATTTCCAGCATGGAGCTGATTATGCTAAAAGAAAAAGCACCTGGGAGACTCAGGACCGGCGTAACACCGGTCGTGAATCTTGCTAAAGGTTGGTGTCTCCTGGCCCACTGCACTGCTCGAGCAGCACAGCGAGCTGGAAAAATCCCAGCCATTTAATCTGGAAGCGGATTGAATGAGGGAGGAGAAGGTAAAGATTCTGAGTATATTTTGCAAGATGAGAAACTACCTGTTTTAATGACTATTTTAATGATTGTGAGAAAATCTGCACATTGGGTTTAGAATTCAGAGGGTTCAAAATCTTGTTTATGTGGGAAAAAAATTGACAGAGGTGAATTTTCATAGAATCGTAGAATCCCTACAGTGCAGAAGGAGGCCATTTGGCCCATCAAGCCTGCACCGACAACAATCCCACCCAGGCCCTATCCCGATACCCCCATGTATTTACCCCATTAATCCCCCTGACACTAAGGGGCAATTTTGCATGGCCAATCCACCTAACCTGGACATCTTTGGACAATTTTGACAAGAGTTTCCCACTCAACACCACAATGTTATTGTAAGAGCTATTGAAAACCCAGAACAAAAATGTACATTCTCAAGTAGCCTGCACTACGATTCATACCAGTAGAATCTGCATGAGCTCCATAAGTAATCACTAAACAGTATGAACACACACACACATGCACAGAATGCCAGCATTTGTATGAAGTCATCCCTAACAAAACCAGGAACATCTGTAACTTTGCACAGAAATTAGTTCAACTATCATACTATTCATCTCCCATGTCAGTGCCAGAAAATGAATTATTTGCTCTGGGGGCTGCAAGTGAAGCAAAGGCCTCGTTCAGAAGTGCAAATCAGAATGCAGCAACCGTTAACATTTTGGTTTTCCATGACCACATCAGAAAATTTGGAGGCAATCATGTTTTACCTCTCCATGTTACACCGTGGGACCTGTAAATACCTTCCTGTCATTTGAAAGCAATGTTACTTCTCATGCCCATTTTGTTACTCCACTATAGCCTGGACTAAGAAATCTACAGTCAGCTGCATTGTCTTTGTGGCCATTATTAACAATTGATGAATGTTCCGATCCATGCACAAAGCTAGTCGGACTGGATCACATTATGCCCTGTGAGTTTTACTGGATAACCATGTGAGATCAGCCCAGGTAAATAAAATGTTGGACTCCCTGTGAGCATCGCACCTTGTTCAGGGAGCTTGCTAATGGGCAATCCTTAAAAACAGCTGGAAAGTTAAAGGCATGTAGCTACTTAAAAGTAAGTGGTCAAATAGGGGAGCTACATTTTATTATTCTTTTTAATGGCTCCAAATAGAAACATAAAAATAGGAGCAGGGGTAAGCCCTTCGAGCCTGCTCCGCTATTCACTAATCATGGCTGATCCTCTATCTCAACATCATACCCCATACCTCTTGACTCCTTTAAGGTCCAGAAGTTTTTTTATTTCCTTCTTCAATATATTCAGTGACTTGGTCTCCTCAGTCTTCTGTGGTAGAGAATTATTCAGGTTCATCATCCTCTGAGTGAAAATGTTTCTCCTCACCTTAGTCCTACATGGCCTATCCCTGTGTCCTAAGACTGTGACCCTTTGATCTTAACACCCTCCTGTCAGAGGAAACGATATCCCTGCATCCAGCCTGACTAGTCCTGTCAATATTTTATGTTTCAATGAGACTCCCTCTCAATTTTCTAAAGTCCAATGAATACAGGCCCAGGTGACCTAATCTCTCCTCATACCACAATCCTTCAATCCCAGGAATCAGTCTGGTGAACCTTCACTGAACTCCCTCTATGGCAAGTATATCCCTTCTTAAAAACTTAGCAGCAACCTTTGCAAAGAGTGTATATGGGAAATGAAGTGGAGACTTATGCATTGTGTAATGCTCCTCTGCATCCCACAAGAAAGCCTCCATTGACTCTACATCTCCTGTGATCAATCTTTTCTGGAACACCCACACCACTACCTAACTGACTGTTGGATTATAAATATATAAATGAAACCTGTTAAGAACCCTACTAATGAGAGGTTACCCTATACCCAAGATGGGCTGTGCAAGATGCGGTTCAGGTGCCTGGACCAGTTGGGAGATGCCCTACAATACAACTCCAGGAGGTCTCCCACATTATTGTGATTTGCTGTGCTCTCCACAACCTAGCACTACAGAGGGGAGACAACCTAGACCTGGAGGAGATGGACGAGCACTGGATCTCCTCGGATGAGAAGGATGTTGAGGAGGGCAGTGGGCCTGATGATGCCGAAGAGGAGGAAGAATGCTGGGCAGTGGACAGAGCCAGAATTGGCCGTCAAGCAATGGATGCCCTGAACATCTCTTGTTTTGGGGAAGAGTGGGAGTAACAGGTGGTGGGCGTAGTGTCAAGTTAATAATGTAGTGCCATCATTATCTAACCATTTGGTTGCACATTCTTATTGGTAGGGGTCTGCAGCTGTTGGCCCAACACTGCAGTGAATGATGATGACTTGCAGTGAGAACAATGCAATGGTTCTCTCATCCTCAGCAATATGTCTGACTCCTGCCTAACAGAGAGCTGCATGTGCCATGCCAATGAATGGGCACATCATGGCGTTCATCAAAACTGGAATGATAGTCTCAGGCACTGCAGGCACCTCTAATAATGTGATCAGGTTTTCACTTTCATCTTACACCTGAGGTGGGCAGGCCATCAGCTGGCGCTCAGACCTTAGCGTTCAGGTAAAGAGATGCAAAATTGAACTGCTCTAGTCTGGATGAATGGGTACAGGGGAGTTTGCTCCTTTCGGTCAGGGGGAGGGTGGCTGGGTATTGGGGGGGCCATGAGGTTGCCTGCAGCAGGGCTTCTTTACTCTGTGCTCAATGTGGGAGAGACATAGCACAACCACCCTCACACTCCACAGGAATGAAGCACTGGGTGTGTGCGTGGGTCCACTGGGCTTGGTGGCATGAAATGACAAGGTGGGAGCTCTGTGACATGTGAGTTTAGTAGGTGGAATCAGGATTTCCTGGGAGGAGAGATGGTTCTTCTCTTCTGTGTCTGCAGGCATGACACCTTCAAACTACTTACAACAGATGCCATGGCTGTTTCCAATTGACTATCTCTGTCTGTCCCTCTATTGAAGCATTTTTCAAGATGGTTCAATGTAGTCCTGCTTTTTTCCTGCTCTCTTCAATGCTTCTCTCAGGTAAGGCAAGATGGCCACCATTATCATATGACCTGCAGAACAATGCCAAGTCACTTTCCATATAAGGCAAGTAGTAATTCCATTACAGTTAACTGAAGAATAGAATACAGTGCAGAAGGAGGCCATTCGGCCTATCAAGTCTGCACCGACTCTTTGTCAGAGTATCCCACCCAGGCCGTATCCCCGTAATCCAACACATCTACCCTGCTAATCTCCCTAACCTACACATTTATGGACACTTGACCGGTACATCTTTGGACTGTGGGAGGAAACTGGAGCATCTAGAGGAAACCCACGCAGACACAGGGAGAACATGCAGACTTCACACAGACAGTGACCCAAGGCCGGAATTGAACCCAGGTCCCTGGCGCCGTGAGGCAGCAGTGCTAACCATTGTGCCACCATGCCACTCATAAAGTCTTCTTGCCCCCTATAATGACCAGAATGGTCAAGGTTGTTAACACTTTATAGTGGCTTATCGGTTAGTCTTGTCTGTGCTTGGAGAAAGCCATCAAGTCATTGAGTTTCTGTTTAATCTTTTGGAATGCTCATTGAATTTTAAAAATGTAAATGTCTGAGGAATGCATCCTGGACTCCTCGGGAGACAAGAGAAAGATGACTGAAATCCATATGCTGTCTGGTAGCCTGGAGCCATTTTGAGAACAATCTTTAAACTCGGTACAAGGATTTATTTTTTAAAAAGTGACCTTCAGAAAGAGTTTTTCTAAAAAGATTTTAATACTCATAACAGTATATATCTTAAAATTGCAATGGACGAAAGGTGGCATCGTGGTTAGCACTACTGGCTCACAGTGCCAGGGACACAGGTTCAATTTCCGGCCTTGGGTCACAGTCTGTGCAGAGTCTCCCCATGTCTGCGTGGGTTTCCTCCAGGTGCTCCAGTTTCCTCCCACAGATCCAAAAGACAGACTGGTTGGGTGCATTGGCCATGCTAAATTACCGTTTAGTTTATTTATTATTGTCACAAGTAGAGAGATCGAGAGAGAGGTTTACAGCATGGAAACAGGCCGTTCAGCCCAACTTGTCCATACCGCCCTCTTTTTAATGACTAAGCCAGTTCCAATTGCCCGCGTTTGGTCTATATCCCTCGATAGCCATCTTATTCATGTAACTGTCTAAACGCTTTTTAAAAGACAAAATTTTGTCAGAGCATCCCTACTGCTACCTCTGGCAACTTGTTCCACATACTCACCACCCTCTGTGTGAAAAAATTGCCCCTCTGGACATTTTTGTATCTCTCCCCTCTCACCTTAAACCTATGCCCTCTAGCTTTAGGCTCCTCTACCTTTGGGAAAAGATATTGACTATCTAGCTGACCTATACCCTTCATTATTTTATAGACTTCTATAAGATCACCCCCAAGCCTCCTACACTCCAGAGAAAAAAGTCCTGGTCTATCCAGCCTCTCCTTATAACTCAAACCATCAAGTCCTGGTAGCATTCTAGTCAATCTTTTCTGCACTCTTTCTAGTTTAATAATATCCTTTCTATAATAGGGTGAGCAGAACTGCACACAATATTCCAAGTGTGGCCTTAACAGTGTTCTTGTACAACTTCAACAAGACATCCCAACTCCTGTATTCAATGTTCTGGCCAATAAAACCAAGCATGCTGAATGCCTTCTTCACCACCCTGTCTACCTGTGACTCCACTTTCAATGAGCTATGAACATGTACCTCTAGATCTCTTTGTTCTATAACTCTCCCCAATGCCCTACCATTAACTGAGTAAATCCTGCCCTGGTTCGATCTACCAAAATGCATCACCTCGCATTTATCTAAATTAAACTCCATCTGCCATTCATCAGCCCACTGGCCCAATTGATCAAGATCCTGTTGCAATCCGAGATAACCTTCTTCACTCACCACTATGCTATCAATCTTAGGTGAAATCTGTAAGCTTACTAACCATGCCTCCTAAATTCTCATCCAAATCATTAATATAAATGACAAATAACAGTGGACCCAGCACTGATCCCTGAGGCACACTGCTGGTCACGGGCCTCCAATTTGAAAAACAACCCTCTACAACCACTCTCTGTCTTCTGTCATACATTCATTCATACATACTGCCAAACAAGTAGGCATACATTAACACTGCATGAACACTGCAATGAAGTTACTGTGAAAATCCCCTAGTCGCCACACTCCAGCACCTGTTCAGGTACACTGAGGGAGAATTTAGCATGGCCAATGCACCTAACCTGCACATCTTTCAAATTGTGGGAGGAAACCGGAGCACCCGGAGGAAATCCACGCAGACATAAGGAGAATGTGCAGACTCTGCACAGACAGTGACCCAAGCCTGGAAACAAACCTGGCTCCCTGGCGCTATGAAGCAGCAGTGCTAACCATTGTGCCACCACACTGCCCCCTTAGTGTACCTGAACAGGCACCAAAGTGTGGCAACTAGGGGATTTTCACAGTAACTTCATTGCAGTGTTAATGTAAGCCGACTTGTGATACTAATAATAATAAATCAATAAAATAAACCTGCTATTTCACCCATAATGACTTCTTGGATGAGTTAATGAGGCCAGTGCTCAGGTGAGGAGGATTCAGTGCATTTGGGCCAATGGAGGGGAGAGCGTTAGGAAAAATTAACAGTTGTACCTTTCATTGAACTAACACAAAAATTTCAAACAATTTGATGGGTCTGTGGTTAAATTATTAGCCGATTGCATGGTTTCATTGCCTCTATAACTGAGAAATTATCAAGTAATTCAGATGAAGGTGATAGACAAGCTGGAATCGGAAAAGGTGTTTCTATCAATGTTTTTACTGCCTCATTCTACTTGACAATAATACGAGTTTACGTGAACTGGAGTGGTTGCTTGGAGATAAAGTCTGGGTGCTAATCCTTCCCTCCGGGCTCTAAAAGTAGGTCACTAATCACTTGGTTTTAAAATCCAGGCAACTCACACAGGATCAATGTCATTTAGAAGAAATATTACTTTTAGCCCTTCCACCAGTTACTTCCAGTCACACACAACGCATCAGCACTTTATTTGAGTCATTATGGAGTTGTAATTATCAGGATTGTTTTGAATGACTGGACAAAAATATTCAATATATCCTAATTTCAAAACACTCTGTGCAGTTGTAAAATTATTTCATGGAAAAAAATAAGCTGCCAATTGACACAAAAATTCCAGGTAAAACTACCTGTTCAAGATTTTTTCCCCGTGGATTTGGTAGACAGAGAAATTGTTCCCATTCACTGATGAAGCAAGAACTAAGGGACATGAGGTTAAGATTTTGGGCAAGAGATGCAGGGGGAATTTGAAACAAAATTTTTTTTGCACAGTTGAAGGGTGTTTGGAATTCATTGTTAACAAGAGTGGTCGAAGTGGAGACAATCAATGATTTCAAAAGGGAATTGGATGGACACTTAAAGGAAATGTGCTTGCAGGGTCATGGGAATAAAGTAGGGGTGTGGGGCTGACTTGATTGCTCCATAGAGAGCCGGCTTAAACCCGAATAGCCTCCTTCTGTGCTGCAAATGACTTTATAGACTCTATACCATAAACAGGTGGAGTAAAGGGGCTACTTAGTTGTTGACTTTAACTGGAAAAATCGAAGATACAAATTAACAACAAAAATACCAGGAAAAATAGAACTAGAGAATGTAATTCCAGTCATCAAACCCAATCCTTTCACAGAACATGGATCAGCTGTACTATGAAGCACTGCTGGATGCAGCATCTCTCAAAGGAGACATTTGGTCCACCTGTTCAAGTAGATACCAAGATTTCATGACTGCGTTGCTTATGTTATCTGTGATGTGGAGATGCCGGCGTTGGACTGGGGTAAACACAGTAAGAAGTTTAACAACACCAGGTTAAAGTCCAACAGGTTTATTTGGTAGCAGAAGCCACACAAGCTTTCGAGGCTCTGAGCCCCTTCTTCAGGTGAGTGGGAATTCTGTTCACAAACAGAACTTATAAGACACAGACTCAATTTACATGAATAATGGTTGGAATGCGAATACTTACAACTAATCCAGTCTTTAAGAAACAAAACAATGGGAGTGGAGAGAGCATCAAGACAGGCTAAAAAGATGTGTATTGTCTCCAGACAAGACAGCCAGTGAAACTCTGCAGGTCCACGCAACTGTGGGAGTTACAAATAGTGTGACATAAATTCTGATTCTAGGATCGCATGATAAAGACTCAGGAGGAAAAAAGCAGAAATATTTATGTGAAATAGTGTGACATAAACCCAATATCCCGGTTGAGGCCGTCCTTGTGTGTGCGGAACCTGGCTATCAGTTTCTGCTCCGCGACTCTGCGCTGTCGTGTGTCGCGAAGGCCGCCTTGGAGAACGCTTACCCGAATATCAGAGGCCGAATGCCCGTGACCGCTGAAGTGCTCCCCAACAGGAAGAGAACAGTCTTGCCTGGTGATGAACACCGCTCGACAATCACCAGGCAAGACTGTTCTCTTCCTGTTGGGGAGCACTTCAGCGGTCACGGGCATTCGGCCTCTGATATTCGGGTAAGCGTTCTCCAAGGCGGCCTTCGCGACACACGACAGCGCAGAGTCGCGGAGCAGAAACTGATAGCCAGGTTCCGC
Organism: Mustelus asterias; assembly: GCF_964213995.1. Taxonomy (NCBI): domain Eukaryota; kingdom Metazoa; phylum Chordata; class Chondrichthyes; order Carcharhiniformes; family Triakidae; genus Mustelus; species Mustelus asterias. The sequence continues at coordinate 113,424,236 of NC_135807.1, read as the reverse complement.
ACACACAAGGACGGCCTCAACCGGGATATTGGGTTTATGTCACACTATTTCACATAAATATTTCTGCTTTTTTCCTCCTGAGTCTTTATCATGCGATCCTAGAATCAGAATTTATGTCACACTATTTGTAACTCCCACAGTTGCGTGGACCTGCAGAGTTTCACTGGCTGTCTTGTCTGGAGACAATACACATCTTTTTAGCCTGTCTTGATGCTCTCTCCACTCCCATTGTTTTGTTTCTTAAAGACTGGATTAGTTGTAAGTATTCGCATTCCAACCATTATTCATGTAAATTGAGTCTGTGTCTTATAAGTTCTGTTTGTGAACAGAATTCCCACTCACCTGAAGAAGGGGCTCAGAGCCTCGAAAGCTTGTGTGGCTTCTGCTACCAAATAAACCTGTTGGACTTTAACCTGGTGTTGTTAAACTTCTTACTATGTTATCTGTTCCAGCCTAAATTGTGATGGAATACTCTCCACTTGCCTGGATGAGTGCAGCTCAACACCATTGAGAAAGAAGTAGCCCGCTTGGATTGCAACCCATCCACCACCTTCAACATTCACTTTTTCCACCACCAACACACAGCGGTGGCAGCTGTGTGCACCATCTACAAGATGCACTGCAGCAAATCACCAAGGCTCCTTCATCAACACCTCCCAAACCCATAACCTTTAACACCTAGAAATATAAGGGCAGCAGATGCATGGTAACACCACCACCTGCAAACTTGCCTCCAAGTCATCCTGGCTTGGAACTCTATCGATGTTGCTGGGCCAAAATCCTAACAGCACGGTGGGTGGACCAGAACAATTTTCACTCAATTTAAATCAATGGCAGGGAATTCAGACTGGTTCTATTACCAATGGATAATCCTTATCACCTTATTTTTCTCCCTGTGTTTTTCCCAGACAATAATTTACATCCTGGTAAGGAAGAGGGAGGAAGGTCTATCTCATACCTCCATCCCCCCACCCCACTTCAAAACAGCAAACCTCATCTATGATATATTGATCTGTGACAAGAGCTCAGATTTTCTAACCTGGTACCAGGAAGAGGAGCTGGACGCCTTTTTCGTGCAAACCCAGCATGTATTTAGAGAGAGCAGGTGTCAGGTTCCAGTCAAAGAAACGCAGGAGTAATTTTACCGGAAAGAAATGTGCTTATTTTCCAGAATTCAAATGAAGGGGTGAGGGATCACTGCATTGCTGCAATGGAGTAAGTCTCACATCCTGACTTAGCAATGCACATCAATTAGATGGATGAAATGCCCAGTGCGCAGTGAATAATGTAGTTTGTAGGCAGGATTTGTAGGCATGTATTGATCTTTAACTTGCTTGAAGTTTTGGGCCAGCTGCCAAAAAAGGAATGTGATATTGAGAGCGTTTATTTCAGATGGAAAGAATTAGCAGGGCACATATCTGCTTGCAGTGTGCGTGCTTACCAATGACTAATTGCACCACAGTTTTGCAGTCTGACCTGGCTTACATCTTTCATGCTGATTTACTCCTGGATATTGCAATAAGGTCAGGAGTCAGCTCAGTGCAACAGCACAGCCAGAAATCACATAAATTTTGGCACAGTGAAAACTTTCAACAACCAAACCTGGCTACCAACACATTTTTCCAAAAGCATTTCATTAAATGAGATCAACTAAGTTTAACCATCTTTCTGTTAAGCACACGTTATGAGTTTAAACTGTTACAAATCCTAATATGTTCATGAAATTATTTATTTCAGGCTCACCAATGGTATCCTCTTGGAGGCCTGTAAGTGTGCTGGTGCTTGTAAAGGGTGCTGGGTGCGATTCTCCCATCTCGCCCACCATCGATTTCACAATGGACAGGAGTGGAAAATTGAGTGAGAGCCAAAATGTTGGAAACCCACTGGCATAAAACACGTTGCAATCCTCCCAACGGTGAGTTAATGGATGTTTGGTCTTCCCACTGGCTGGTGGCGTGAATGCCTTTTTCACCCTTTTCCACACAGCAATGTCTATCTGGACAGTGCTGTGCTGCAGAACACATGCAGCCACCACAACAAAGGGCTAAAGTTCGACCAGGAGTGGGGGGGGTGTTGTGGGGGAGGGGGGAGGTTGAGCGATGTGAGGCCCTTGGGGAGAGGCAGGTGTTGTGGGATGGCAAACACAAGGGGGCAATGTGGAAAGGGTGCTGTGCAAGCAGGGCAAGGAGGGGGGAAGAGTGAGGTCTCACAATGGCAGGCATAAGGACAAGGAGATGGATGATGGAAGGCAGTGGGGAGACCAAGGGGAAGGAAGCTGGACCTTGACAGGACTGTGTGAAAGACAAACAAAGGGGTTTAAGGGATAGCACATGTATTACTGGAAAGGGATGCACACAGACAGCTGATTATGGGGTGGGGGGCTGTTACTGTGACATATTAGGGGTGGTTAGCATCAACACTTAATAGCTCAGGGCTGCAATGCTTTGTGAAGGTCACTATTGTCCTCAGCCCTCTTTGGAAATGGGAACAATATCAAGGCTCCCATTTACATTTAGGGGCTGGCAGATAGGAGTGAGAAAGTGCAGACATTCCTGATGTGAAATGGAAAGGAGTCACAGATCAGAGGCAGTCCAGGGACTACGTGACCACACAGTCTGAGGTCAGAATTTGGAGACAGTGCAGGAGGAGAGCGGGCATGCAGCAGGAACAACCATTGGGAGCATGGTGCTTGGTGTGTGCGGCTGTCCTACAGCCAATATTTCTGGGCTTGGCAGGCTCCATACTGGGCTGCAGAGTATGGTGATGGTCACAGGGGACATCGACAGCCATGTAAATATGGAATAAATAATACAGAGTGCTGGGGCTGTGGTATGTGAAGCTGGCATGGGAAGTGGGGGAGAGTAACCCCTGTAAATGATGATGTACACGGCCTCCCGATGGGGGGTACAGGTCCACATGTGGCATGGGTGCCTTGCCTCGCAGATGATGGGTTCAGGAGGGTGGGTGTGTGTGTGTGTGTGTGTGTGTGGAGGGGGGAGAGGGTTGGGGGGTGGGGTCAGGGAGTATGTTTCTCAATGTCCACCACCACAGCAACAGCATCCAGGATAATTGGGGTAGATTGGAAAATAACACTGCACACTGTGAAGCTCCAGGTAAATCAGAGGTACGTGGACCGTGACAGAGGGAGGGCGGAACTCTGTCCTGTAATAAAGGTGTAGCACCATCATCTCAACACACAGGTAAAATGGCATCTTGTTAGATGTTTGAGTCACTTAATGACTTATTCTGGTGTCTACCTAAGCTCGGAATTGTTGATGAGACTGTAAAATTATCGATTCACAATTCGTGTCAAAGCATCTCTGAATTATAGTGATATACCAAGTGATGAGAAATATATATCTCATCTCCCACTCCCAACAAAACTCTGTCCACATAATATTTGTGTTATTGCAGTTCTGCTTTATACCTCAGAGATTGGTGCCGTTTCACAAACAGACATGGTAAAAATTGATTAGACATCAAGTGGTTCCTGTGATGCATTTGCTGTATTCGATTGAGTGACTGTGTCACCTACAGATTTTGTTTTATTCATTCATGGGATGTGGGTGTCGCTGGCTCAGCCAATATTTATTGCCCATCCCTAATTGCTCTTGAGAAGGTGGTTGTGAGTTGCCTTCTTGAACCGCAGCCGTTCATGTGATGCAGGTACACCCTCAGTGATTTTAGGGAGGGAATTCCAATATTTTGACCCAGGGACAACAAAGGAATGGCAATATATTTCCAAGTCAGGATGGTGAGTGACTTGGAGGGGAACCTCCAGGGTGGTGGTGTTCCCAGGTATCTGGTGCTCTTGTCCTTCTAAATGATAGTGGTTGTGAATTTGGAAGGTGCTGCCTAAGGAACCTTGGTAACTTCCTGCAGTACATCATGTAGATGGTGCATACTGTTGTGCGGTGTTGGAGGGAGTGAATGCTTGTGGATGGGATGTTAATTAAGCAGACTGCTTTGTCCTAGATGGTGAGATTCTTGAGTGTTGTTGGAGCTGCACTCACCCAGGCAGGTGGAGAGTATTCCATCATACTCCTGACTTGTGCCTTGCAAATGGTGGACGGGCTTTGGGGAGTCAGGAGGTGAGTTCCTCGCTACAGAATACTGTGGTAGTCAAGGTATTTATATGGCTACTCCAGTTCAGTTTCTGGTCAATTGTAACCCCCAGGATGTTGATAGTGGGGGATTCTGTGATGAAAATGCCATTGAATGTCAAAAGGCAATGGTTAGATCCTCTCTTGCTGGAGATGGTCATTGCCTGGCACTTGTGTGGCATGAATGTTACCAATAGATCACCGATAGATTAATCTTCCCCAGTGCCACAATTTACCATTGTTTGGACACATAGTCATACAACATGTCCAAGACAATCAGAGCCTGTTCGCCAAAGATCTGGATGCACAAGAAAGGCCTGAACTTCTTCTCCCCTACCCATTCTCACTTACATCTTAATGCCAACCAAATGTCTTGTGGCCTGTTTCAGGCAGGCTGCTGGTTGTCAGGTGTAAGTGAGTCCTGATGTTAAAATCCAGGAAATCTCCCATGGAGACTCACATGTGGACCTGATTGTGTATCTTCCCAGCCGAGGATTAAAATTTGCTGTTACATGTGATGCGGAAACTAAGCCAAACCATTTCAAATAACATTGTTCTTTTGAGATTTGCAAGCTGCTTGGGAACAAGGTATTTTCTGAACTGAAGAATTAGCAGTATGAATAAGGAGTAAGATTTGTGCATGAGGAGTTAGGAGGGAGCACATCCTGAGTGAGGGAGAACCTTTTGGCCAACATGTCCTACAAGAGAGGGGGCAGTGCTAGACCTAATTTTAGGGAATGAAGCAGGGTAGGTGGTAGAAGTGTCAGTGGGGGATCATTTTGATGATATTGACTATAACTCAGTAAGATTTAAGGTAGTTATGGAAGAGGACAAAGATGAGGCTCTGAATTGGGAGAAGGCCAATTTTAGTATGATAAGACAGGATCTGGCCAAAGTGGACTGGGAGAAGATACTTGTAGGAAAATCCACATCAGAGTAATGGTAGTCATTCAAAGGGAAATAGAGAGAGTAGAGGATCTATATGTTCCAGTAAAGGTAAAGGGTGGGATTAAAAAGTCCAGAGAACCCTGGATGTCAAATAATAATGATGTGGAGATGCCGGCGTTGGACTGGGGTAAACACAGTAAGAAGTCTCACAACACCAGGTTAAAGTCCAACAGGTTTATTTGGTAGCACAAGCCACTAGCTTTTGGAGCGCTGCCCCTTTTTCAGGTAAGTGGGAGTCCTGTTCACAAACAGGGCATATAAAGACACAAACTCAATTTACAAAATAATGGTTGGAATGCGAGTCTTTACAGGTAATCAAGTCTTAAAGGTAGAGACAATGTGAGTGGAGAGAGGGTTAAGTACAGGTTAAAGAGATGTGTATTGTCTCCAGCCAGGACAGTTAGTAAGATTTTGCAAGCCCAGGCAAGTCGTGGGAGTTACAGATAGTGTGACATGAACCCAAGATCCCGGTTGAGACCGTCCTCATGTGTGTGGAACTTGGCTATCAGTCTCTGCTCAGCGAATCTGCATTGTCATGTGTCGTTAAGGCCACCTTGGAGAACGCTTACCTGAAGATCAGAGGCCGAATGCTCGTGACCGCTGAAGTGCTCCCCAACAGGAAGAGAACACTCTTGCCTGGTGATTGTCGAGCGGTGTTCATTCATCCATTGTCATAGCATCTGCATGGTCTTCCCAATGTACCATGCCTCGGGACATCCTTTCCTGCAGCGCATCAGGTAGACAATTTTGGCCGAGTTGCAAGTGTATGTACCGTGCACTTGATGGATGGTGTTCTCACGTGAGATGATGGCATCCATGTCGACAATCCGGCACGTCTTGCAGAGATTGCTGTGGCAGGGTTGTGTGATGTCATGGTCACTGTTCTCCTGAAGGCTGGGTAGTTTCCTGCGGACAATGGTCTGTCTGAGGTTGTGCGGTTGTTTGAAGGCAAGTCGTGGGGGTGTGGGGATGGCCTTGGGCGAGATGTTCGTCTTCATCAATGATATGTTGAAGGCTCCGGAGAAGATGTCGTACCTTCTCCGCTCCAGGGAAGTACTGGACGATGAAGGCTGCTCTGTCCACCGTGTCCCGTGTTTGTCTTCTGAGGAGGTCGGTGCGGTTTTTCGCTGTGGCGCGTCGGAACTGTCGATCGATGAGTCGAGCGCCATATCCTGTTCTTATGAGGGCATCTTTCAGCATCTGGAGGTGTCTGTTGCGACCCTCCTCATCTGAGCAGATCCTGTGCAGAGTCACTGAGCAGAGACTGATAGCCAAGTTCCGCACACATGAGGACGGCCTCAACCGGGATCTTGGGTTCATGTCACACTATCTGTAACCCCCACAACTTGCCTGGGCTTGCAAAATCTCACTAACTGTCCTGGCTGGAGACAATTCACATCTCTTTAACCTGTGCTTAACCCTCTCTCCGCTCACATTGTCTGTACCTTTAAGACTCGATTAGCTGTAAAGACTCGCATTCCAATCATTATTTTGTAAATTGAGTTTGTGTCTTTATATGCCCTGTTTGTGAACAGAACTCCCACTCACCTGACGAAGGGGCAGCGCTCCGAAAGCCTCCGAAAGCCTCGGGCTTACCAAATAAACCTGTTGGACTTTAACCTGGTGTTGTGAGACTTCTTACTGTGTCAAGTAATATACAGGATTGGATAAGGAAAAAAAGAGAGCTTATCGCAAATACAGGGGGCCCCAAACAGTGGATACCCTAGAGAGTATCGAAAGTGCAGGGAGGTACTTAAAAAGGAAATTAGAAGAACGAAGAGGGGACATGAAAAAATACTGGCGGGCAAAATAAAGGAAAATTCCAAGGTGTTTTATGAGTATATTCAGGGCAAGAGGGTAACCAGGAAAAGAGTAGGGGTCATAAGGGACCAAAATAGCGAGCTCTATGTGTGGAGCTGACTGATATAGATGAGGTATTAAATTAATATTTAGTATCTGTGTTCACTATGGAGAAGGATGATGTAGGTATAGAAAGCAGGGAGGGGGACTGCGATATGATTCAACAGATTAATATTGCGAGGGAGGAGGTGTTAGCAGTTTTAGTGGGATTAAAAGTGGATAAATCCCCAGCCCAGATGAAATGTACCCTAGGCTGCTGTGAGGCAAAAGAGGGCATTGCAGGAACAATTTGGCAAACTGGATCCAAAATTGTCTTAGTGGCAGGAGACAGAGGGTGATGGCCGAAGATTGTTTGTTGTGACTGGAAGCCTGTATTCAGTGGTGTACCACAGGAATTAGTGCAGGGTCCCTTGCTGTTTGTAGTGTAAATTAATGATCTAGATGTGAAGGTGGGGAGTATGATCAGTGAGTTCGCAGGTGACACAAAAATTGGTGGTGTGGTAAATAGCAAAGAGAAAAGCCTTAGACTACAGGACAATGTAGACAGACTGGTCAGATGGTCAGAATGCTGGCAAATGGAATTTAACCCTGAAATGTGTGAGGTGATGCATTTTGGGAGGCCTGACAAGGCAAGGAAACACACAGTAGGATGCTAAGAAGTAGAGAGGACCAGAGGGACATAGGGTGCATGTCCATAGGTCCCTGAAGGCAGCAGGGCAGGTAGATAAGGTGATCAAAAAGGCATATGGGATTGTTGCCTTTATTAGCCAAGCCATAGAATATGAGAGTGGGGAGGTTATGATGGAGCTGTATAAACCACTTGTTAAGCCACAGCTAGAGTATGCAGTTCTGGTCGCCACAGTATAGGAAGGATATGATTGCACTAGAAAGGGTGCAGAGGAGATTCACCAGGATGTTGCCCGGGCTGAAAGCTGGTTAGGCTGGGACTGTTTTTCTTAGAACAGAGAATGCTGAGGGGGGGGGACCTGATTGAGGTGTATAAAATTATGAAGGACATAGATAGAGTAGACAGGAAGGAATTCTTCCCCTTCATAGAGGAGTCCACAACCAGAGGCCGTAGATTTACGGTAAAGTGTAGGAAATTTAGAGCGAATTTGAGGAAAACCTTTATCACCTAGAGGGTGGTGGAAATCTGGAACTCACTGCCTGAAAGGATGGCAGAGTCAGGAACCGTCACAACATTTAAGAAGCATTTAAATGAGCACTTGAAACACATAGCATACAAGGCTACGGACCAAGTGCTGGAAAATGGGATTAGAATATATAAGTGTTTGATAGTTGGCACAGACACAATGGACCGAAGGGTCTCTTTCTGTGTTCTATGGCGATCACTCCATGGACGGGATCTTGACCCATATTCTCCCTGCATGCGACAGCCAGCAGTGCCTCAAATCTGGCAAAAATCGCAAATCTCGCTGGTGAGATTGTGATCTCTGGTTTTCCCCACTCCTCACCAATGACTTCATCAGGTTCACACCCAAATCTGATTTTAGTACATTAAAAATAAACTTAAATATAATGATACACCCCATCACCAAATTATCCCCCTCACCAAACTATCCCCCTCAATCAATTTTCATCCCTTGGCAACATGATGTCACGTTGACGAGGTTTACAACAGGTTTATCCAACATAAACCTGTCGAGAGGATCCTGCCAGGGGCACAAAGGTAAGTATAGCCACAGGGGAAAGGGACATGGCCAGGGAGTGCCCTGGCAATACCCCATGGCACTGCCAACTGGCCCAGGTTGGCACTGCCAGGTCGGCACTGACTGGCGGTGCCAATGACACTCAGGATGATGGGGATGCCAGGGATGATCAGCCATTGGGGGGAGGAGATGGGGATGGTGGGGATGATTGGGGGGGGGGGGGGATATTTCCATGGTGGGGAGGACAGGGGGTTAATTATCATTTGTTATCATGGTGGGGGTGGGGTTGGGGGGGAGAGTTAAAAAGGGTGTCCTGATCTCTGTGGAGCCGGTTCCTGGCTCTCAGAATCCCCACCAGAGTGATGACGTAAACTCCACCCATTTATATTTTCTGCTTTCAAAGTGTCAGGAACTGGATAGAAAGCAGACCGGTGAAGCTGAAGAGTTTCACACCAGTTTTCTCATCAGAACTGACACTTTGACAAATTCTCGTAGGATTCCCCCAGTGACTCTATGATACCTGACACATGAATGATAAAAAGTAAAATAAAGTTTATTTATTAGTCACAAGTAAGGCTTACATTAACACTGCAATGAATTTACTGTGAAATTCCCCTAGTCGTCACAGTGCAGCGCCTGCTCGGGTCAATGCACCTATGGTTTCTGAAATAAGACTTATTGGGAAAACCTTTCAGGAAAACAAACGAAACAAATTCTGGTCATGGCTATCAATATTTATCTCCAATTTCATCAATCATTCAGCTCACATGGTGCCCGCCTTAGCAATGCTGATGAAGGCTCACACATTGGCTCTGAGGATCAAGCTAGTGACAGTGTGGTCCCTTGCACATAATAGAAGAAACATAGAAACATAGACCATAAGACATAGGAGCGGAAGTAAGGCCATTCGGCCCATCGAGTCCACTCCACCATTCAATCATGGTTGATTTCAACTCCATTTACCCGCTCTCTCCCCATAGCCCTTAATTCCTCGAGAAATCAAGAATTTATCAATTTCTGTCTTGAAGACGCTCAACGTCTCGGCCTCCACAGCCCTCTGTGGCAATGAATTCCACAGACCCACCACTCTCTGGCTGAAGAAATTTCTCCTCATCTCTGTTCTAAAGTGACTCCCTTTTATTCTAAGGCTGTGCCCCTGCGTCCTAGTCTCCCCTGTTAATGGAAACAACTTCCCTACATCCATCCTATCTAAGCCGTTCATTATCTTGTAAGTTTCTATCAGATCTCCCCTCAACCTCCTAAACTCCAATGAATATAATGCCACGATCCTCAGACGTTCATCGTATGTCAGGCCTACCATTCCTGGGATCATCCGTGTGAATCTCCGCTGGACCCGCTCCAGTGCCAGTATGTCCTTCCTGAGGTGTGGGGCCCAAAATTGCTCACAGTACTCCAAATGGGGCCTAACCAGTGCTTTATAAAGCCTCAGAAGTACATAGAAAAACTGCAGCACAAAACAGGCCTTTCGGCCCCACAAATTGTGCCGAACATATCCCTACCTTTTAGGCCTACCTATAACCCTCCATCCTATTAAGTCCCATGTACTCATCCAGGCGTCTCTTAAAAGACCCTATTGAGTTTGCCTCCACCACCACTGACGGCAGCCGATTCCACTCACCCACTCCTGATAATGATCAGGAGTGCCTGTTGCAATGCTGCTGATGAGCATCAAGTAATCCACCTTTCCCAATTCTTGACCATCATGAACTGCAGCATGTCCTGATTATGTATTCCCAACATGTATGTGCAGCAATAAGAAATCTTGCCCTGTAAGTTGGACCCTGATCTTGCTGATATTAGGACACATTTCACAGTTGTTGATCAAGACTCATGGAGGAAAATGGAGTGGGGAGGATTGCACTGTCAGAACAGAATCAGTATGATTTTCATAATTGCAGAGTGTAACTAGACAAATGCGGTAATCGGAAACTCTGCCCAATGGAGTTTATGCCAGTATATTGTCGCCCTCTACTGGTTTTCAGGATGAGTGCAATTTGAAAAATGCTTTGAACAAAACCAAATATTTCCTTTTTATGTCCCTGGCAAAGGATTCACAAAGTAACATGGATTTATTCATCTTAAGATATAGGAGGTTGCTATGAATCCTCATTCTCTACTAATTTTAGCCTGAATGGTCTGAAAGGGAGGCATGGTGGCACAGTGGTTAGCACTGCTGCCTCACAATGCTAGGGACATTGGTTCAATTCCAGCTTGGGTCACTGTCTGTGTGGAGTTTGCATGTTCTCCCTGTGTCTGCGTGGGTTTCCTCTGGGTGCTCCGATTTCCTCCCACAGTCCAAAGATATGCTGGTTAGGTGCATTGGTCATGCTAAACTCTCTCTCAGTTTACCCGAACAGGCGCTGGGGTGTGGCGACTAGGGGATTTTCACAGTTACCTCATTGCAGTGTTAATGTAACCCTACTTGTGACTAATAAAACCTTTACTTTGACTTTTTACGTTGATTATCATTTCTGTCATGAATTAAAATGTAAAATGTATGTGCATATATACAACTCAAATGTATATATAGATGTGCATATATCACATTTTCAACTTACTATTTGAAATGGTAAGCTAAATTAAATGCACATGTGACACTGTTACCTCCTTGATTGCTATTTCTGGGGTTGTGGTTGATACTGGCACAGTCATGAGCCACTAAGTTGTGATTGACGTACAAAGAAACAAAATAATGTCACGGGAAAACATTGCATTATCTATTAATTAGATTCAATGTTGATTTAATTTAAGGTACAATGGGGAAGGAGAGGAGAGAGCTGTGGATAGTGTGGAGAAGTGTTGGGGAGTAAAGCTGAATCATCTTCCATCAGATATATGATGTGGATGATCCATCTTCAGCCTCCTTCTGATATCATCAGCATCACAGATACTAATTTTCAGCCAATTCAATTCACACCAAATGACATCAAGAAATGGCTGAGCACGCGGGATACTGCAAAGGCCAATAAGGACACCAACAACATCCCAACCATAATGCTGAAGACTTACACTCCAGAACTAACCACATTGCTAGCTAAACTGTTCCAGTGCAGACACACCGGCATCTACCCGGTAATGTGGAAACTTGTCCAGCCATGACCTGTCCACAAAAAACATGGCAACTCCAATCCAGCTAATCACTGCTTTATCAAGTCTTCCAGCTAAATCCAAGTTAATGACCCATGTGTGACTAACCACGGACCACCCTGGGTACAGATGAGTTGAAACAAGCCCAAGAGATTTATTAATGCATTTCATGATAAGTGCAAAGTGTGATACTTAACAAAGGCAGTTCAGTTGAACATCATTCTGTGAAGTGATCAATGGCAGCACTGTCTCATATTATGTCCAGTTGAGCCATGGTCTTCTTGCTCTCTCTTGGGCTTTGTTTATTATCTTCTTGGCTTTGGCCTTGTGCCATATTAGGTGACATTTGTTTTAGGGCTTACAGTTAATTTAGCATTCATCCATAAACATACAACAAGCTTGCATATTCCTCATAACCCTCTGAAAGAGTATTTCCTCTTCTTTGTCTTATGCAACATACACCTTTAGCTGATACAACCAACTCAACTCAACTTCTACCATTGTTCTTTTCATAAATATCAGTACAAGAAAGCAAATGCTTTTCCTCAGGTTTTAAGCACAGTTATCGGTCATGTTTTGCTTACTGAATTACAATCATATATTGCTTCACAGCATTTCATAGATTTAAGATTTCCCTAAATCTACACTACTCTCAATCATCAGCAGAAGGAAGGAAGGTGTAACTGACTGTGTTATCAAGCAGCATTTGCTCAGCAATAACCTACTCACTAATTCTCCGGGCCACTCTGCTCTGAATCTCCTTCCAATCTTGGTCTAAACACAAACAAAATGCATGAATTCCAGAGATGCGGTGAGAATGACTGCCTCCTTGATGTCAAAATTGGAGCCAGAACATAGAAAGGTTTCGATACTTTTTTGCTGCCAATGTAATAACTTTGAAGATAAGCAAAAAGTTATTTTATTCACAGTTTGAAACCCAGCAACATATAACCTCATAAGAAGACTGACATCTCCAGGGGCATCGGATGCTAAACCTTTTGGCAAGCTAGTCGCATTTAGTGAGGGACCACTACAATCCCTGATCCTCTAATATAATGCAACATTTTAAATTCCATTCAGCCATTAGGAACCCAGGGGAGACAGTTTCTGCTTTTGTCATCAGGCTTCACTAAATGGCTGAACACTGTGAGTTTGGTCTAACCAAATTGATATGTTACATCATCATCTCATATGTAGTATTATCAGTTTGAACATTCAGAAAAAATTGCTGGCAGAAACTAAAATATTCCAAGACAAGGCAGTTGAATTGACTCAAGCGACTGAAAGTGCTGAATAAGGTGCTTTTGAACTGCAAAGTGTGCAAAGTGAAGTGAATCAAATTTGGTGAAAAACAGCGACCACTCGAAATACCAGTAGTGAGAGCACAGAGAAAGGGAAGAGAAATCATCGGCCACACGGGTTTGACAAGTGTTATCATTGTGGGGGGTGACCATCCCCCAGATAGGTGCAAATGTAAAGAGTTTATTTATTCTAGGTTCAACAGGAAGGACCACATACAAGCCAGATTCAGAGTCAAACAGACTACGTCTAGTTTCTTAAAAAGAAAGATGGGTCCAGTGAAGAGGCTTGAGGAAGATTTGGAGAGAAGCCCGAAGTCAGGTCAGATGTTGTGAATTCTACAGTGGGAACTCATTTCCTGATTCTCAAAGCATGTCCGCCATCTGCAAAGCACAAAGTAATAAGTCTGATGGAATGTTCACGAATTGCCAATATGAGAGTAGCTCTAACAAAACTTAACATGATCCAGGACAAAACAACCCACTTGTCCGACACACCATCCAGGCCTTGAATATAGACTTCATCCACCATTGACAAACAATGGATGCAATACGTGCCAACTTTTTTATTGGTGAATTGGTGATTAGCACTGGTGCCTCACACCTAATCTGCACATCTTTGGAGTGTGGAAGGAAACCGGAGCACCCGGAGGAAACCTACACAGATGCAGGGAGAATGTCCAAACGGCACACAGACAGTCACTCAAGGCTGGAATTGAACGTGGGTCCCTGGTGCTGTGAGGCAGCAGTACTAACCACTGTGCCACCGTGCCGCCCCAACCTTTATTTCAACCTTTTTTTAAACATTGGGGCAGCCTTTAAAAACCTAAGTTGCTGACAGGTGAACTCAGTCAGAGCCTGAGCTGCCAATATGACATCCTGGGACCCACCACTCTCATTCTTTACAGCAAAGAGTTTAAAATATGATGGGAAAATCCGTCAACTATGCTAGAGAGCTACCCTCCATTTTTCCTGTCTGGGATGACACTTTGCCAAAAAAATGGCAAAATTCCACCCATTGTTTATGTTAGAAACCACCTCTAGCTGATGCTGAAACAGGATGCCGTTTGTACCTTTTCAGTTATGATTTGTTGATGTTTTATGAAAATTAACTTCAAACTCATCAGGTCCAATTCTGGTTTAGACTGTTAGGCTGGGTGAGAAGGAATGAACTGGCTCGATCTCCTTCACACAGCTCCCTCAGTTGGTCCCAACAAAGGTTTTTCAAAGTTTCTTTTCCTTGTAGATGTATTTTCCAATCCAAATATGTTTGCTTTGTAATAAGGAGCCAATCAAACCAGATTTTCCTGATCCTAAGACAGAGTATGTTCTTTGCCGAAGTAATTTGTGGAAAATTAGAACTTTTCTACTGTTCACATATACTAGTTCAGAAATTAAATTTTCTTTGAAACTGAATCTAAACTATTCCAAGAATAGGTGGAGTATTAATTTTGTTCAATGTTTAAACTTTAATCTGAGGTGCAATCTGTGTTTGGGCCATGGGAGTTCCCTGATGCAAAGTTGACAAGGTAATCAAAACTCTTGTTTCAACACCTTTCAAAACCATCCACCTCTATTGTTTGGTAACTGCTTTTAAAAACTAAAATAATTTATTATTTTAAGACAGCCCATCATTTATTAGAACAGGTGCTTTCACTTTCCAAAGTTTACTGATGGTTTCATTTCATTAGTTACTAAACACAAGAAGCAACAATAAAAGATGTGACAACTCACACATACAGATCTCAGAAATAAGAAAAGTTAGAATCCAAACAAAGTTAGTAGGACATACAATTAAGTCCTTTCCCATTAATTTTGGCATAGATTATTGAACATTGCAGCCGTTTGAAGCTAGCTGGTTCCCTTTAAAATCTGGAGGTGAACTGAAGTTCAGGTATCTGCGTTTTGTTGGAGACAATATTAATTTCTGAGAGAGAGATTCCTCACTGCCTCTTTCAGTAGCTTTATCCAGATTATGTCAATTACTTCTCTCACTGTGAGGCTTCGCAAAACAAGTTCTTAAACCTCCTCTCTGTTTTGTTACCTAAAGAAGAGCGTTTGATTTAAACAGTCCTGATTTCTCATCTCATCACCCATCATCTGTAAGCAGAAAGATATTTTGATTTTTTTCCCCCCTTTATAATCAGTGGCACATTTCCTCAGTTTTGTGTGATCCAATTTCTATTAATACCTCCACAGAAAACTTAATACAGGATGAACTCAGAAGATTAGTTTATTCAATAATGCAAATCTCAAATTCCCACCTTGCAGTGTGACCTTTCTTTCAATATTTTGAATTTTGCATCTCCATCTTCGGTTTTTTTTGTGAGCTACATGTGAGGTTTCAAAGGTGAATATGTCCAACAATCTGAGGGTCGTGTCTTACCCCTCCCACTAAATGTCCATTTTGGGTAATTTCCAATTTCTGAGTATAAGCAAATAATGAAGGATGCACCAAAAAACTATTTGTGATTTAGCCTAAACCTGATCAGAAGCAGGTCGGTGTGAGAAACTCCACACCAACCACACCGCTCCACCCCCGCCCAAACGCCCCCCCCCCCCTTCCCCCCACCGCCACCCCATCAATGATCGCACAAGTGCTTTGAGTCATTGCTGCAAACTCAAAGTAACAAGTAATTAGAAATTTTCTACTATTAACTTATACTAATTCAGAAATTACATTTTCTTTGAAACTGAAACAAAAATATTCCGAGAATGGGTGGAGTATTAATTTTAAACTTTAACCTGAGGTGCAATCTGTGTTTGGGCCATGGGAGTTCCCTGATGTAAAGTTGACAAGACAATCAAAACTCTTCTGTTTCAACACCTTTCAAAACCATCCATCTCTATTGTTTGATAACTGCTTTTAGAGGCTATTTTAAGTCTATGGTCAGAAAGCACCTCATTCATTAGAACAGGTGATTTCACATTCCAAAGTTTACTTATCTGATGATTTATCTGATGGTTTCATTTTGAAAATCAGAAAAGAATGACTTGTTTAAACAAAATAACATAACGTTGTAAGATGTTAAAGCTGACAACCATCTACTGTGTTACCTTAGCCTGACATATCCAGTCCAAAGACCAGTGCATAATTCCATCAGAGCTTACACCCTCGAGAGTTTTAGTGTTCATGTGACACTAACAGGGTTTTCCTAACTAAAATCGGAGTGGAATCTGTGTTTAAAACTAACATTACAGCAAAGTTGCATGAGACTCGAGGCATGGAGTGAGATTTCACCTCCAAGGTTTCTCATTCCATATTGTTCCAATGTTTGCTCAAACCCTGATACTAGATTAAGTCTTAATTTACTCTTTAATGCCAGTGTTTTTGCACAGAAAGCAGTTTTCTAGTATAGGGTACCCCAGGGTTATTAGGTTGATTTCATCATGCTAACACAAACCATGTATAAACAGATTAGAGTTGGGGTGTGGTGCAGCCAGAGCACACCACAGTACCGGAGAACATAGTGCCGGGGAATGGGGCCCATAGTGGATGCTGTGTCCTCAGGAAAAGGTGGCTGAGAGGCCCACAAGTGAGATGCTGTGGAGCCCCATGTTGGGGGAATGGAGGTGGGGTGGGGGGTGGATACTAACTAAAGTGTATATATGTTTATGGGAGTGTATGTGTGTTTGTATAAGTAAGAGGAGGACAGATTCACAAAGCAGGACAAATTCAATCCAGCCAATACCTCCACATTAGTTCACTCTTGATCGGCAGCAGAGTGTTGGATGTTGTCTTCAACAGTGCTATCAAGCGGCACTAACTCAGCAATAACTTGTTCACTGATGGTCAGTTTGGGTTCTCTCTGGTCCATTCAGCTCTTCGTTCAAACATGGACAAAAGAGCTGCACTCAAGAGGTGAAGTGAGAGTAACTGCCCTTGACATCAAAGCACTATTCGACTGAGGGCATTAAGGAGCGCTAGCAAACTTGAAGTCAATAGAAACCACGGGGCATACCCTCCACTGGTTGGCGTCATATCTACTGTGACTGTACTGTGCTTTTAAGAAATGTGTCATGTTTCTTATGCTGGATATTTTTTAGCATTCACTTCTATTTATTGGTGCCACTTTGTCTATAGCCAATATCCACTATTTTTACCGCAGCAGCGTAATTGATCTTAATTGCTGGAATGCTTGTTCTAATCTTGACTAATGCAGAGCTTTTTTTTAGTGTTTACCCCTGGGGTTTTCAGAGTGGAACTTCATTGGGTTGATTGATAAGTAAGGTCATAAGACTGGTCGGGGCTAGACTCTGAGAGAGAAAAACAGCTCAGTTGCTGTTTGGGATCCGTAGAAAGAACAAATAGCTCTCTGTCTGGCTCTTTCCCTCTCTGGAGATTGGAGACTGGAATCTGCCCAAAACTAGGTCTCTTTCTCTGAAATTCTGCTGCTTGAAGGTAGATCTTTCTCTGAAAGCTGCTGTATGGGAGTCAGAAGATAGGTGTCTTTCTGTATCTGTCCAGAGGGGTTAACAGGTTGAAAATCCAGCATCCACATGAACATATCCGTTTTTGGTACTAATTGGTTCTGAAGAAGGATGATTGTCTATGGAGATATTGCTTAAACTGGAACTAGAGAGATAGATTGGTGTTAAGAATTATCACTTTTCTTGTTTAAATATTTTATTTGATAAAGGTTATGCCAATTCTTTTTGATATATTTTAACTGTGTTGTTAGAAATCATAGACATCATAGAAACCCTACAGTGCAGAAGGAGGCCATTCGGCCCATCGAGTCTGCACCGACCACAATCCCACCCAGGCCCTACCCCCACATATTTACCCGCTCATCCCTCTAACCTACGCATTTTAGGATTCTAAGGGGCAATTTTTAACCTGGCCAATCAACCTAACCCGCACATCTTTGGACTGTGGGAGGAAACCGGAGCACCCGGAGGAAACCCACGCAGACACGAGGAGAATGTGCAAACTCCACACAGACAGTGACCCGAGCCGGGAATCGAACCCGGGACCCTGGAGCTGTGAAGCAGCAGTGCTAACCACTGCGCTACTGTGTGTTAAATCAAGTCAGTTTTAATAAAAGCTTTCTAGTGGGTCAAATGAATTATACCTGGAGCGAAACATCTTATGCTCACCCTAATGCCAAAATCAAAAAAAGTTGGGATCTAATCTAACTTCATAATATACCTTGGAGGTTCTGATCTGGTCCCTAACACTACCACAAAGGAAGATGCTTGTGGTTGCTGGAGGTTATCCTCAGACCCTGGACATCACTGCAGGAGTTCATCAGGGTTGTGTCCTCAACCCAAACATCTTCAGCTGCTTCATCAATGACCTTCCCTCCACCATAAGATCAGAAGTCCAGATATTCACTCATTGTGGCACAATGTTCAGCACCATCTGTAACTTCTCAGCTACCAAAGATTCTGTGTCTATATGCAACTGGACCCGGACAGCATTCAAGCTGAGGCTGATAAGTGGCAAGTAACATTCATACCACATAAGTGTCAGGCAATGCCCATCTCCAACAAGTGAAAAATTAACCATTGCCCCATGACATTCAATGGCACCACAATCACTAGATCCCCTGCTATCAACATCCTGGGGGAAACCATTAACCAGAAACTGAGTTGAACTAGCCACGTAAATATTGTAGCTACATGGGCAGGTTAGAGGTTAGGAATTCTGCAGCGAGTGACTCACCTCCTAAAACCCTGTCCATCATCCACAAGTTACAAGTCAGAAGTCTACTGTAATATTCTCAACTTGCCTGGATGAGTGCAGCTTCAACAACACTCAAGAAGCATGACACCATCCAAGGTAAAGCATTCTGCCTGGTTGGCACCCCATCCACCATCTTAAACATTCACTCCTAAAATGCACACACTGGCAGCAATATATACCATATACAATATGCACTGCAGCAACTTACCAAAGTTCCTTTGACAGTAGTTTCCAAACCTCCACCAGCTGGAAGGACAAGAGCAACAGATGCATGGGAACACCACTATCTACAAATTCCTCTCCAAGCCACTCACAATCCTTATTTGGAACGAAATCTCTGTTCTTTCACTGTCACTGGGGCCAACTCCTGGAACTTCCTTTCCACCAGCACTGTGGGTGCAGTGGACCACAGGGACTGCAGTGGTTCAAGAAATCAGCTCACCACCATCTTTCCAAGGGCAATTAATGACGGGCAATAAATACTGGCCTGGCCAGTCTGCTCAGTCTCTCCTCACAATCAACACCCCTCATCTCCGGTATCAACCTGGTGAACATTCTCTGCACTCCCTCCAAGGCCAATATATCCTTCCACAAATAAGGGGACCAATACTGCACACAGTATTCCAGCTGCGGCCTCACCAATGCCCCGTACAGATGCAGCAAGACATCTCTTCAGCTCAATAATTTTCTTCTACACTTTCTTGATATCTGAAAAGGAGGAATGTGCAGAGATGTGAGGAGAGGGTAGGTGAGTGGCAGACTTCGAATTGTTTCTTGAGAAAACTAGTACAGCCACAATGGCCTTCTTCTGTGCTGTAAGGACAGACATTTATCATATTTCTGGGTTTTTGTAACTCGAGGTTTTAAGATGTTCATTTTATAAGATCAAAAATAATTAGCAAATGATAACATGCCATAAAATTGAATAGAATTTTGCAGGCTAAAACCAGAACGAAGTCAGGAGCTGTCATAACATTGATCTAACCTTTCAGTTTACCATGCTGAATATTTCAAAACACACCTTTTAGATCATGAGATATATTTCCCAATACTACAAAAACAAACTAGTTGTAAATAACATTCCAAAGTGACAACACATAATTGTAATAGAATTACAAACACTATATCTTAACTGAAAGGTCAGAAATCTGTTTTTGGTTGATGTGATGCTGTCAATCTATTCATTTTATTTTGAATTTTTGAACCTGCAAAGATATTGACAGATGAATTCTTTCTAAAGTCAGTTGAGGAAAGCTTTGCAATCCGTTTCTTCCGAGATTCTCTCATTAGCTTGGAGTCAGTTTATGAAGTCTGGGAATCGTTGAAAGACTGACTTGAATACTTATCCTCCTCCACCACCTGTCCACCATGATTATGACATTATTCAATTTATTCAAATTATTACCATGGTTCTGAGATTTCCTCAGGTGTAGGAATGATCTTTTTGGAAGAAGCTTGTACTCAGAAATAGAACAATGGCAATTGGCTTTCAAAAGTTAAATGATCACAGCCCTCACATCCTAACAATGCTACTTGCTGCACCGAGAAAACAAATCACTTGTTCATCTGTTTGAAAGGATTTATTTTATTCATTCCAGTTCTCCTGTTGGTGCACTCCCATCACAGATTTCACAGCAGTGAGGGCGGCATTCAATGGCAAAACCTGTTGTCAATGGCGGGACCAGTAGATTCCGCTGCCGGGCTCACGGTGGATTCGGTGGAAATCCCGCCCCTCATTTATTGCCCATCCTTAATTGCCCTTGAGAAGATGCTGGTGTGCTGCCTTCTTTCTCACTGCAGTCCATGTGTTGTAGGAACACCCACAGTGTTATTAGGAAGAAAGTTCCAGTATTTTGACCCAGTGAAGGAACACTGATATTGTTCCAAATCAGGATTGTTCATGACTTGGAGGAGAATTTGTAGGTGGTGGGCCTTCTATGCATCTGCTGCTCTTGTCCTTCTAGGTCCAGTTTTGTACACGCCACTCTTCGGAACATGGCTGTATCTGAAAGCTCAGAAGGCCCTCCCTTCTAAGCGTTGTAAAGGAAATAGTCCCAGATCACTCTCGATGGAGATAATTGCAATGTTATCGCTGAATTCAAAGTTTTGTAAGGATGGTGCAGAATCTGATTTCTTGGGCTTGGTAGGCGCTTGATGTATGTCCAAGTGTGATACAGATGTTATCAGGACAGGTATTCACCAGCAAATGTGTTTGACAAAGCTCCATTTCCCTTGCTCTTCTAGGTGGTAGAGGACACAGGTTCAAAAATATCTCTGCCAGGGAGAGTAGCAGGGGTTTGTCTACCCTAGCAGCCAATAGATCTCTAGTAATGGGACAATTGTCATGTAGGTGCTTCACTCCTGAGCAATTTAGGTGTTTGTTAGCTTGTCTTTGGTATCCATGCATTTTTCTCCATGGCTCTGGCACCCAATAAAGGCTCATACAAATTCATGGACTCCTCCTCAAGCACATCCAATTCATCCTCAGCTGAGGAGCAGTGCTGCTCCTCCCATTTGGAGCCCTGGCCACAGTGTGCAGTGCACAGTGGTCTACAACTATTTGTGATAGCCTCTGTGCTGTGTATTGCAAAGCCCCTTCAGACTGGTCAAGGGAGTGAAAGCTCATTTTAATCATTGATGTGGAGATGCCGGTGTTGGACTGGGGTGGGCACAGTAAGAAGTTTCACAACACCAGGTTAAAGTCCAAAAGGTGTATTTGATACCACAAGCTTTTGGAGCGCTGCTCCTTCATCGGGTGAGTGGAGAGTTAGGTTTCACAAACAGGGCATATATAGACAAAGACTCAATTGCAAGATAATGGTTGGAATGCAAGCCTTTACAGATAATCAAGTCTTTACAGGTACAGACAATGCGAGTGGAGAGAGGGATAATCACAGGTTAAAGAGGTGTGAATTGTCTGAAGCCAGGACAGTTAGTAAGATTTTGCAAGCCCAGGCCAAATGGTGGGAGTTACATGTAGTGTGACATGAACCCAATTTCCCGATTGCGGTCATCCTCGTATGTGGAACTTGGCTTTCAGTTTCTGCTCAACGATTCTGTGTTGTCATGTGTCATGAAGGCTGCCTTGGAGAACTCTTACCTGAAGATCAGAGGCTGAATGCCCTTGACTGCTGAAGTGTTCCCCGACAGGAAGGGAACACTCCTGCCTGGTGATTGTCGAGCGATGTCCATTCATCCATTGTCGTAGCATCTGCATGGTCTTGCCGATGGTCTCGGGACATCCTTTCCTGCAGCGTATGAGGTAGACAACGTTGGCCGAGTCACATGAGTGTGTATCGTGTACCTGGTGGATGGTGTTCTCACGTGTGATGATGGCATCAGTGTCGATGATCCGGCAGGTCTTGTAGAGGTTGCTGTGGCAGGGTTGTGTGTGGTGTTCTCCTGAAGACTGGGTAGTTTGCTGCGGACAATGGTCTGTTTGAGGTTATATGGTTGAAGGCAAGTAGTGGGGGTGTGGAGATGGCCTTGGCGAGATGTTTGTCTTCATCGATGACATGTTGAGGGCTCCGAAGAAGATGTCGTAGCTTCTCCACTCTGGGGAAGTACTGGACGACAAAGGGTACTCTGTCAGTTGTGTCCCGTGTTTGTCTTCTGAGGAGGTCGGTGCGGTTTTTCGCTATGGTGCGTCGGAACTGTCGATCGATGAGTCAAGCGCCATATCCTGTTCTTACAAGGGCGTGTTCCCAGCGTCTGTAGGTGTCTTTTGTGTTCCTTCTCATCTGAGCAGATCCTGTGTATACGGAGGGCTTGTCCGTAGGGGATGGTTTCTTTAACGTGTTTAGGGTGGAAGGCTGGAGAAGTGGAGTATCGTGAGGTTATCTGTGGGCTTGCGGTACAGTGAAGTGCTAAAGTGACCATCCTTGATGGAGATGCATGTGTCCAAGAATGCAACTGATTCTGGAGAGTAGTCCATGGTGAGTCTGATGGTGGGATGGAACTTGTTGATGTCATCATATAGTTGCTTCAGTGATTCTTCGCTGTGAGTCCAAAGGAAGAAAATTTCATCGATGTATCCAGTGTAAAGTGTCGGTTGAAGGTCCTGTGCGGTGAAGAGGTCTTGTTTAAACTTGTGCATGAAGATGTTAGCATATTGATGTGCGAATTTGGTTCCCATGGCTGTTCCATGTGTCTGGATGAAGAATTGGTTGTTGAAGGTGAAGATGTTGTGGTCCAGAATGAAGTGGATGAGTTGTAGAATTGCATATGGAGATTGGCAGTTGTTGGTGTTGAGTACTGAAGCAGTTGCAGCAATGCCGTCATCGTGGGGGATGCTGGAGTAGAGTGCTGAGACATCCATTGTGACATGGATTGTTCCTGGTTCAACTGTTCCATGGCTGCTGAGTTTCTGTAAGAAGTCCGTAGTGTTGTGACAGAAGCTGGGGATTCCTTGTACGATGGGTTTCAGCATGCCCTTGACGTAGCCAGAGACGTTCTCACACAGGGTCCCATTGCCTGATACGATGGGATGGCCGGGTGTGTTGACCTTGTGCATCTATTGCCTCCCGAAGATACACAAGGCCAACACACCCAGTCGTCCCGTATCAGGCATTAGGAATCTATTTGAGAACCTCTCATGAGGTACACACTCATGAGACTCGGCCAACGTTGTCTACCTCGTATGCTGCAGGAAAAGGATGTCCCGAGGCATGGTACATTGGCGAGACCATGCAGACGCTACGGCAATGAATGGACACCGCTCGACAATCACCAGGCAGGAGTGTTCCCTTCCTGTCGGGGAACACTTCAGCAGTCGAAGGCATTCAGCCTCTGATCTTCGGGTAAGAGTTCTCCAAGGCGGCCTTCAAGACACACAACAACACAGAATCGCTGAGCAGAAACTGAAAGCCAAGTTCCACATGCAAGAGGATGGCTCAACCGGGAACTTGGGTTCATGTCACACTACGTGTAATCCCCACCATTTGGCCTGGGCTTGCAAAATCCTACTAACTGTCCTGGCTTGAGACAATTCACACCTCTTTAACCTGTGATTATCCCTCTCTCCACTCGCATTGTCTGTACCTGTAAAGACTTGATTACCTGTAAAGGCTCGCATTCCAACCATTATCTTGCAATTGAGTCTTTGTCTATATATGCCCTGTTTGTGAATGCAACTCTGCACTCACCTGATGAAGGAGCAGCGCTCCGAAAGCTCATGATACCAAATACACCTTTTGGACTTTAACCTGATGTGGTGAGACTTCTTACCATTTTCATCAAGACAATGGTTTGCTTGATGATGCCTCTGGTGGAGATGTGAGCTGCATTGTAGTGCTCTTCCGCTGCGCTGTGCCAATGTCTTACTGATGCATTCAACCAGATCTGGAGGGGACAGTCATTGTTACCCAGATCCAGCTGTCAACCTGAGCAGCTACATCAAAAAGCCCTGGGCCTCATGAATTGCGCAGATTTGTGAATTATGAGAGCTGCCCCGGAATTAAGCACAGACATGCATGGTTTTTTGCCCATGATTGCAGATCAGTTGCATGTTCAAAGATTGAATGCCGTTGTGATTCACAAATACTTATCCCAGTTTGATCTAACGGTCACAAGAGTGCAGTCATTGGCTCTTTGCACACGAGAGAAGTGAGTGATGGCCCCAAAACCCAATGACATTGTTACCTGGCTATTCTCATCTGTATAGTACTTGATGAATTCTTGATATATGATGGAAGAGGGCTTCCATCACATCCATTATGTACCTGTGATATGACATATGAAACGTCATCGATGAAGCTCTAGAAAGTAGCAGTGGCAAATTAATTCAGGGTTGTGGCCACCTTGAGGGCCATTAACATACAATTCTGTTAAATCCACATGGCTACAGGTCTTGTTGCACAATGCCACATATTTCAATGACCACTTCTAGTGACAGCCTCAGTCGTCTCTGGCATTGCCTCTCTGATATCTGCAGGACGTTAGTCCTCATCCTGAGGACACGTTGGCCCATTGACCCACCAGATATCGCCTTCTATGTTGCTTTCCCTGGATGGTTACATCCTGACCAACCTCCCCTTCTGGTTCGGCCTGCTTCTGGCTTTGCAGCTTCAGTTGTTGACTGTCAAGAGACCTCTTTTGTCACATCCTCTCCACCTGATCCTGACATTGCAGGAATATTGTGTCTATGATACCCATAGGTATTCCAGCAATTGAACTGAAGAAGGCAGACAGTGAGATGAGAACATGTAGGTCCATGGATTTCACACTTCAAACTGAGGAGCACTGAGATTTTCAACTCCTTCCATTGTCCACAACCAGAACTCCATCCAACAGACACTCAGCGACTTCCACTTCAGTATCCAATCCTGGCACTGCAAGAGACATTGAGAAAATGGCACATGTAAGGGCCTATGGTATATGACAGAGCCTTTTACCCTCCACCCTTCTCTTGCTGCATTCACTCTTGTCTCCATCACCATTAACCCTCTCAATATCATTTTGCACCTTCCCTCTATACCTCTTCAAGATCCTCCCATTACCAGTTGGATCCTCCCTGATTTTACACCCACCCCGTCAACATTCCTGCTCTGATCTTAGATCCTCCTTAGAGTTTTTTTTTAGATCCTGTGACTCACCCATCAAGATCTTTGTTTGCCCCAACTTCAGACAGATGCTGTCCCCTACTGAATCCTTGTGTCTATCCTTGTGTCTGTGCAAATTCCTTCTGCCAGCCAACCCCCTGAGTTGGACCCACATGTGGGCATTACTGACCCCATTCTTTAGACCTCTCATTTTCATTACAGATCTGTCAAAGTTCTTTGATTCCATCAACCATGAAGCTCTTTGGAAAGTTCTCCAGAGATTTGGATGTCCGGCAAAATTTGCTACCATTTTGTGACAGTAACTGTCCTCAGCAATGGACTGGAGACCAATCTAAATCGTACCCAGGTAGGCGAGAAGCAAACCTGGGTGATTTTGCCAACTCTCTTCACTATCTGACACAGACATAATCATGACAAGTTCCACAAGGGGTCATGATTAAGCTTCAACTCATCGAGGAACTTTTTAATCTTAACAGGCTGAGATCCAAGTCTTAGGTGACTCGCCAGTATATCCAAAACTTTCAATATTTTGACGCACGGTTGTGGACCACACTGCAAGTGACATTCATACCACCCTCAACCTCTTCAACTCTATGTTGGTCTCTTGCTCAACATTAGCAAGGCCAAAATCCTCCATCAGCCCTCCTCTGGACAAGCACCAACACTCCAGCAATTGTTAATGATGGAAAGACCTTGGACGTTGCTGAGCAGTTTCCATAGTTACCTTTCTCAAAAGGCCAACATCTACCATTTAGGGCGTCACATTGGCACAGTGATTAGCACTGCTGTCTCACAGCACCAGGGACCCGGGTTCAATTCTGACTTTGAGTGTCTGTGTGGAGTTTGCATATTCTCCCCATGTCTATGTGGGTTTCCTACAGGTGCTCCAATTTCCTCCCACAGTCCAAAGTTGTGCAGATCAGATGAATTGGCTGTGGTAAATTGCCCCTTAATGTCCCAAGATGTGTAGGTTAGATGGATTAGCCATGGTAAATGAGTGGGATTATGGGGATAGGGCAAGGGAGAGAGCCTGGATAAGATACTCTGTCAGAGAGTCGTTGCAGACTTGATGGGCTAAATAGCCTCCTTCTATACTGTAGGAATTCCATGATCTATGATATCCAGAACAGAATCAGCTGTGCCAGTTAAAGCTTCTAAAAATTGCACAACCAGATATCCAACATTGGAGATCCGCATAAGAGGACAAAGGCTTTATTGCACAATGCTGCTGTTGTCACCACCTTTCTCTATGGCAGAGAAACGTAGGTCACCTATCCAAAGGCATCTCTGGGTGCTGGAGAATTTCCACCAGTGGTGTCTCCACATGATAATCAAAGTCAAGTGGGAAGACAAGCGAACAAACTCCAACATCCTCACTAAAGCCATTTCCTCCAGCATCACAATGATCATGTGAAATCAGCTCTGCTGGTCTGGACACAGGATCCACGTGCCAGGTAATCAGCTTCTGAAACAAATCCTCTATTCATAATTTAATGATGGTGACGATCTCAAGGAGGACAGAGAAAATGGTTTATGGAAGTTCTGAAAGGCTCATTGAAAAGGGGACAAATTGACATTGGTGCGTGGGATGAACTTTCTGCAAACAGTGCCATGTGGTGGCACCTCATCCAACAAGCCACAACATAGTCAGATACCGTCCACATAAACTTTGCTGCAAAGAAATGACTAAAGCAGAGGGAGGGAGAGAGAGAGGACCCTAGCTCGAGAATTACCCTTCCTCAGCGCAACATTTGCCCTCTCTGTCCAAAGGCCTGCAACTCCAAGATTGACCTGCTCAGCCACCTGAGAACACACAAACCAGGGACTGATGACATCGATGACTAAGAATATTATTCGATCCTTCCTACTAAGAAGCTAATTTCTACCTGTTTTCCAGTAAACCTACAAATTTCCCTTTGACGAGTCTTATAGGAGCTTCTCAACACGAGTGACATGATTGTGTGGGTAGAGGCTGCAACAGATTATCACGCATAAAAAGATTCTGGTTTTGGAAGGCACTCAAAAACTCAATTAATGACTGAAAACAATGAGGGGTGCAATAGGCAGGTCGAGTATCTGTGATCCAGATGAGTGATCCCATGAACACACTTGTTTAAAACCTTCATTTTGCTTCCCAAATGAGCGGGGTGATGCTAACAAAGTGGGGAGGTTGCAACAAGTAAACTATTGTTGCTATTGCTATGGGTGTGGTAGGGTGCATTTATTGCTCCTGGGAGGCTACCTACATCTCATTAAAAAAACACTAAATCGGACAAAGTGTAAAGGGATCCAGAGGTACAGGTTCACTATTCATTTAAAGTAACAGTGCAGTGAACACCATACTAAAAAGTCAAACAAAGCCACTGGAGTTCATTGTTGATTGTAGGAACAGAACTTAAAAGAATATTCATGTTAAACTTATATGGAGAAACCCCCTCCAAATAAACAATAAAGGAGTGTGTATAATGCAATGTCAGGAGAGCTCTTCAACCAAGAACCAGGGCAAAGGGTAAGTTAAGAGGAGAAGTGTCGATGAAATAAAACCTGGCAAAGTGACAATAAGAGGATCAAATATCTTCCCCTCTCTCTTTTCAGGTACCATGCTCTGAGAGGCATCGGAATTTTGGATTTCCGTGTGTTGATGATCAATGGTCATGCTTGATAAGTGCTGCTGTGGTTTGCTACTGAATGGCTGTTAACGTAAAAAAATAACCTAAACATGTTAATAATAAGCTGGTAATGGGTGGAACCTATTAGGACAAAGAGGGTAATATATGCTCAGAGGCCCAGGGTAAGGTTACAATACTTAATGAGTACTTTGTATCAGTGTTTAAGAGGATGCTGCCAAAAGTTCAGCAGAAGTGGAGATGCTGGAGTAAAAGCAATTTGGCGAGGATGCTTGAAATAGAGTCATAGTCATAGAATTATACAGCGCAGGAAAGGCCCTTCAGCCTATCGAGTCTGTACCAACAATATCTACCACTAAAGGTGCGCTAATCCCATTTACCCCGCTTGTCCCAGTGTATTCCAGATTCTCACCACCCTCTGAGTGAAAGTGTTTTTTTCTCAAATCCCCTCTGAATCTCTTGTCCCTCACCGTAAAACTATGCCCCCTACGTGATTGACCCCTCAACCAAGGGGAACAGCTACTTCCTATTCACCCTGTCCAACCCCCTCATGATCTTGCACACCTCAATCATGTCTCCCGTCAACCTTCTCTGCTCTAAAAGAAAACCATCCAAGTCTATCCAGTCTCTCCTTATAGCTCAAATGTTCCATCTCAGGAAACATCCTGGTGAATCTCCTGTGTACCTCCTCTAGTGCAATCACATCCTTCCTTTAGTGAGGTGTCCTGAACTGTACACAGTACTCCAGCTGTGGTCTAACCAACATTCTGTACAGCTCCAATATCACCTCCTTGCTCTTATCTATGCCACCACTAATAAAAGCAAGTGTTCCATACGCCTTTTTAACTATCCTATTCACCTGCTCTGCCGCCTTCAGGGATCTTTGAATAAGTATCCCAAGATCCATTTGTTTCTCTGAGCTTCCTGGTGTCTTCCTCTGTCATTCATTAAAAGCTCCCTTGTCTTGTTATTTCTTCCAAAGAGTGTCACCTCGCAATTATCAGGATTAAATCTTATCTGCCATTGCTCTGCCCATCTGACCAATCCATCTATATTTTCCTGTAAACTAAGATCTTCTTCTTCTATTAGCCATCTTACCAATCTTAGTGTTGTCTCCAAACTTACTTATCATCCCCCCACATTCTCATCTCTATCATTTATGTATATAATAAACAATAAATATGAAACAAAACAGAAAATGCTGGAAATACTCAGCAGGCCAGACAGCATCTGTGGAGGGAGAAAAACAGAGTTAACACTTCAAATGAATGATTTTTCTCAGAACTCTGTTCACAGCCCAGCCAGAGTTAAAATTGCCCTCAGTGTCTCTAAGGGAATCCAGAATAGAGGCCATATGTATAAGGGTTCACATTTTGCAGTGATAATGGTTGAAGCTGTCGGCATTTGCCATCATTGCACCTCTGAAAACTGGTAGCAACTTCCAGAGTCCACATCAGCACAGAATGATGCAGAGAAGAGGAAGTTGTCCGTATTTCGAGGTTGGAATTAACGTAGATGACAACGCACAGTTGTGAACTTGCACCAATTACTCACTCCTTCACCAGGAAACTTTAAGTCTTGTGGAAGTAGGTGTAAGGAGCTTGTTCAGGCATTCGCGAATATTTAGGGAGACAACCATTGCATGAGATTTATACAGAATTTACTTGCCTGAATGGCTGTCAAATCTTTCAATTCCTTTCCAATTGTATGAATTTGTTCATATTTAAATTACTTTTTGATGTAATTTTTCTCACCCTGGTAGCAATGTGTTTTTAAGTAACTGTATAGCTTATCTGGCCACTTCAGAGGACAGTAAAAGTCAATAAAGAAATGTTGGGCTCAAGTCAAATATAGGTTAGATTGGGTAGAAGTGGTAAACTCAGTTTTCTGAAGACCATTTGCTAAACAATTGAGTTTTAAAAACAATCCTGTGGCTTTGATCATTTTTCCTGTGGTGCTAGCCCATAAAGTTTTGATTCCAATTAACAGATTAGTAGAGTTTAATTACCAGATTTATTGAATTCAATCACCATTGATTTTCTGGACTGGTGGAAGGTATACAATGGGGTCCTTTTCTTTATCTATATTAATGACCTAGACATGGGTGTACTATGCACAATTTCAAAATTTGGGGTCAACACTAAACTTCGAGGTATTGTAAACTGTGAGGATAGTGATACCTCCAAGCTAATAGAATAAGTGATCATAGAGTAACAGAGTCTGTAGAGCAATCCAAATCCCATGCTCTAACCCCCACAATCCTCCAAGCTTATTTCCCTTGCAGATGGCGATCTTCGCTTGCATTGCTGCCCTTGACCTTCTAGGTGGTAAAGACCACAGGTTCAGAAGGTGCTGTCGAAGAAAACTTGTTGTGTTTAGGCAATGCATCTTGTAGATGGTACAAGTGTAAATGCCACTTTGCATTGGTGGTGGAGGGAGTGAATGTTTAAGATGGTGAATAGGGTGCCAATCAAATGAACTGCTTTGTCCTGAATAGGGTTGTTGGGCTTCTTGCGTGTTGTTGGTGCTGCACTCATCCATGCAAATTGAAAGTATTCCATCACACTCCTACCTTGTACCTTCTAGATGATGGACAGGCTTAGGGGAGTCAAGAAGTGAATTATTCTCTACAGAATTCCCAGTTTCTAACCAGAAACTAAACTGATCCAACCATATAAATACAGTGGCTACAAGAGCTGGTCAAAGTTAACCTCCAGGATGTTGATAGTGGGGATTTCAGTGATGGTAATGCCATTGAATGTCAATGCTAGATAGTCTTTTGCTGTAGATGGTCATGCCTGGCACATGTATGACACAAATGTTACTTGCACAAACCCGAATGTTGTCCAGGTCTTGCATGTGGACACAAACTGCTTCAATTTCTTAAGAGTCACAAATGGCACGGAACATTATGTAATCATCAGCAGAAATCCCCACTTCTGACTTTATAATGGATAGAAGTTCCTTGATGAAGCAGCTGAAAATAGTTGGGCATAGGGCACTACCCTGAATTCCTGCAGTGTTATCCCATGATTGATATGATTGAACTCCTCCTTTATGCTAGGTACGACTCCGACCAGTGAGTTTTCTCCTTGATTCCAATTGATTTCAATCTTGCTAGTGCTCCTTGATACCATATTTGGCCAAATGATATCTCGATAGCAGCAAGTGGCCATCACCATTCACAACTGGATGTGACAGGACTACAGAGCGTAGGTCTGATCCATTGGTTGTGGGAACACTTAGCTCTGCCTATTGCATGGTGCCTCCACTGTTTGACGTGAAAGAATTCATGTTGTAGCTTCACCAGGTTGATACCTCAGTTTTAAGTATGCCTAGTGCTGCTCCTGGCATGCCCTCCTACACTCATTGAACCAAGGCTGATCCCCTGGCTTGATGGTAATGGTAGAGTGGAGGGTGTGAAAACATAAAATACAGCTGGAGATTTACCATTGGTTGCTCTGGTAACCTTAGTACAAGACTGCATCAGCAAAGCTGTATGGACTAGGAACAGTGCAATTGAAGAGATTTTAATCAAAAGGTGAAGCTAATTTTATTTCTAATGAATCAAATCTCTTGCATTCCTATTATTTTCAAACAGAAATTCCATATTTGGAGGTTTGAAATTTTAATCACAGCCATGTCAGCGCACCATTTACAACATGGTACAATAATTCACAAGAACGATTGAGCCGGACAGGTGATTATTCAGCACATTCAAAATGTAATCTTACAGTTCAGCAATAAAGAAACCAAGTCAGGATCTTTAATATTTACACTTTGATTGTGCAGTTATGTATCTGCTACATAACACATTATCCAGTAATTATGTCATCATACAGTATATAAAGGAATTCTGTTGGATGTACAGTTTTAGAAATCTATCAATCTGGCACCGTTTTCACTTCAGCAAAGAGATTTCATGGAAGTAAGCACCAAGCACCTTGATTCCCTGAATATAGTTGGTCCTGTTGGAGAAACAACAATTTTTAAAAATCTATACACTGAAGTCTCCATTGTGGCAACATTCCTCCCTATTCCCAGCAATGTCTCCAGCTTGCACAGTGCTCCTCAAACTCAATATTCCTCATATGGATTCCTCCTGTCTTTGTCCCAATGGCAGCAGTGCCTTCTGTGTCCAGCCCCAAGCTCTAATTCTCTCTTTAAAACCCTCCTATGCTTCCTTGAAATCCACCTCTTTGACCAAGATTTTGGTCACCCCTAATTTGGCTCAGTGTTCTTCTGTTGATTCCTCCTTGGTCAAATACTTTGTGAGCGTTTTCTACATTAGAAGGTGCTACATAAATCTAAGTTGTTGTTGTAACTTTCAAAGTATTCTGCCAAGTATCCATCCGTCTCAGTGCTGGAACAGGTTAAAAAATAAAACTGAATGGGCAGATTAAAAATGGAATAAGCTGCAAACAGAAACTAATATTTATTTGATGAAGTTGCATTTTGATGGTCTCTGCTTTGTACCATTTTAAAGGGAAGCTTGATGGGGTATGTGGGCAAAGGAATGGAAGGGGTTGCCGACAGGTTTAGATGAAGAGTGAGCGGAGGCTCAGCACCTTAAAGACCAGCAGCAACCAAATGGCCTGTTTCTGTGTTGCAAATTCAGTGTCGTACTTTTATTTTACAGCCATATTCCTAACTTCACCTTAAAGCACAGGGTTCTCGTTCTGAGAACAGAAATTTCAACCTTGTATCCATTTGGAGCAACTTAGCTCCTCTCAGTATTTTGACTGTTCCTGCAGAGTACAGCAGAAAGGTCACACACACTTAGTAAGCTGCTAAATGTGACTTGATCCTCAAAAGAAAAGGGAATTGTTTACAACCCCCCTCATGCACTGTTTTATAATGGTAGAAAGATCATCAGGAGCCATGAGAGGGAATAAAAAACATTAATGGAATGGGATGGTGTGCTTGTACATAGATAAAGTATAATGGACTAATGTGGCAATAATGCAAACTCTGGCTTGCCTCAGTGCGCTTAGCTGTTGTGGCTGGGCAAGTGGGGGTTAAAAGAGAATTAAAAAAGCATCTGATATCCCTATTTATTCTGAGGCAGGGTTAGGCTTCCCCTGCTTTCTCATCCCAATACAGGGCAGCAAAAACCCATGGACCACAGTCCAACATTAGAAAGGGAGAGCTTTGAGGAAGAAAACTGTAGACGGGAAGAACTTAAATTATGTAATTATATCAATTCACATATTATCAAGGCTATTCGACCAACAATCTCAAACGAGGACAATGTTTAAGCAGAATATTGCCTCTTACCGGTTGATTTTCTCATTCTGTGAATGAGCTCCATCATCTGCAGCTCCAATCGGCAGTAACATAACATTCTTTCCTGTAGCTTCCTGGAATGTCAAAGTAACTGGAATGCTGCCACCTTCTCTGGTCATATCTGGCTCAACTCCGAATACTAAACAGGAAAAGCAATTATACAATTTACATTGTAAACACAATTAAAAACAGTGTGATGTATACAAACTGCAGCATCCATGACCCATGTTCTAATCAAAAACTAGAATTTTGACAACAAAAAGCTTTGTGCAAGACGTTTCTCCTTTGCTCAGATCAACATCTCCAACTTCAAGTCCAAAAAAGGGCAAATTCAATATATTTGCTTTGTCTTTTCTATTTGTGTGTTGCTATAAAATGTAACATTCTTGATCTGTTGGTTCCCATTATCCAACCAGAAGTCTTCTCCATGGTAGTAAATTGAGATTCACTGTCGCAGACTTATCCGACAGCAATCTAAAAAGCAGAATGCTGTGGATACAGGAAATCTGAAATAAAAACAGGAAATGCTGGAAACACTCAGCAAGTTATGGCAGGATCTGTGGAGAGGGAAACAGAGTTGATGTTTCAGATCTTTGACCTTTCATCAGAACCTACAGCACTTGTTTAATCTGCTACCTTTTTCTAACTTCACTTGTACATTTCCCCTGTCTTGTCTTCAGCAAACAATGTAGGCTGCATTTTACACTTTGCACTCGTGATGCAGAGGTACAAACTCCAGCAGGTACTGCAGGATTTCTGTGGGCAAAAGGGTATTTCTGTGCAAGCCCCCCACTTGAGAAGTCAATTTTCAATCCAATTATACCCGTTTCACTGCAGATGCGGTTTTCGCAATATTAAACGAAAGCTGAATTACTGGGGTTTGTAAAAAGTGTAAAGGGACAAATATTAAGAGACATGTGACATCATTACACAGTATATTGAGCGAAGCTAGATTGGGTGGAGGCAACACAGTCCCAACTTTATATTTCAAATAAAAGATTCAAAAGTTTATAAGTGGAATAATTTTCGTGTCACCATTTTAAAAGATGCAAATGTGTTAAAGTTTATTTATTAATGTCACAAGTAGGCTTACATTAACACTGCAATGAATTTACTGTGAAAATCCTCTAGTCGCCACACTCCAGCGCCTTTTCAGCTGCACTGAGGGAAAATTTATCATGGCCAATGTACCGAACCAGCACGTCTTTCGGACTGTGGGAGGAAACCGGAGCACCCAGAGGAAACCCATGCAGACATGGGGAGAAAGTGCCGACTCCGCACAGACAGTGACCCAAGCTGGGATTTGAACCCGAGTCCCTGGTGCTGTGAGGCAGCAGTGCTATCCACAGAGCCACCAATTTATATAATTTACATTGTAAACACGATTAAAAACAGTGTGATGTATACAAACTGCAGATTAACATGGGGTTTTGAACAGCAATTGGATCTCTTCCCCGCATATTAAGGTGAGTAATGAAGCCTCCTATGGATTGGGATTTGCTAGTGCTTTCTGGTGCAAGTAGTACTGCTCTTGGCATTGGGGTGAAATTTCACTCTATAATTCAACAATAACTTGCAGTTCAGTTGATTTTCTCCCTCTTTTTCGCTTTCAGGATGTCGCTCTTCATGGTTGCGTCATTCACACCTCCTCTAGACATTGTTTTTTCTGCTTCTCCATTACCATTCTCTTCAGCTTTGTATTGTCAAGTCTTTTGCCACTTACTAACTCATGTCACCTACAGGCCTCTTTTTTTTCTCACCCTCCCTCCTTTTCCTCTGCTTAAAACCTATCATATTTTGAACTTCTCTTAATTCTGATGAAAGGTCATCAACCTGAAATGTTAACTCAGACACTGTCAGACTTGCTGAGTATTTCCAGTTTTCTTTCTGCCGCTATCCAACATCCAGGCTATTTTGCTCTTGGTATTGGAAAGGATAAAGTTCTGGGCCAATAGATTGCACTCACACTTATTAAAAGAAGTTGTGGAAGTAATAGCAGAGGCACCATTACACTTACATAACAATTCATTCGGAAAGGGAATAGTGCCAGATGATTGGCAAGCAGCCAATGTTATTGCAAAAGGGAGATTGAGCTGGTTCAGAGAACTATACAACAGTTAGAATATATGGTGTTGTTGCCATTACAGAGACTTGGTTAAGGGAAGGACAGGATTGGCAGCTTAACATTCAAGGATACAGATGTTTCAGGCAGGATAGATGGGGATGAAAAAAGGAGTGGGGGAATTGCACTACTGGTTAAGGAGAACATTACGAAGTCTCACAACACCAGGTTAAAGTCCAACAGGTTTATTTGGCAGCACTAGCTTTCGGAGCCTCAAGCTCCTTCTTCAGGTGAGTGAGGACTTGTGTTCACAAACAGGGCATATAAAAAACTTTATATGCCTTTATATGTCACTTTCTATGTCTTTATATGCCCCGTTTGTGAACACAAGTCCTCACTCACCTGAAGAAGGAGCTTGAGGCTCCGAAAGCTAGTGCTGCCAAATAAACCTGTTGGACTTTAACCTGGTGTTGTGAGACTTCTTACTGTGCTTACCCCAGTCCAATGCCAGCATCTCCACATCAAGGAGAATATCACAGCTGTACTGCAGGAGGACACCTCAGAGGGTTCATACAGCGAGGCAATGTGGGTAGAGCTCAGGAATAGGAAGGGTGTAGTCACAATGTTCAGGGTTTATTATAGGTCTCCCAACAGCCAGCGGGAGATAGAGGAACAGATATGTAGACAGATTTTGGCAAGGTGTAAAAGTAACAGGGTTGTTGTGGTGGGAGATTTTATCTTCCCCTATACTGACTGGGACTCACTTAGGGCTGGGGCGTGGATGGAGCAGAGTTTGTAAGGAGCATCCAGGAGGGCTTCTTGAAACAGTATGTAGATAGTCCAACTAAGGAAGGTACTGGACCTGGTATTGGGGAATGAGCCTGGCCAGGTGGTCGACGTTTCAGTAGGGGAGCAGTTCGGGAACAGTGACCACAATTCAATGCTGATTTTAAGGTACTGATGGATAAGGAATAGTGGAGTCCTCAAGTGAAAGTGCTAAATTGGGGGAAGGCTAATTACAATAATATCAGACAGGAACTGAGGAATGGGGAGGTAGTGGAAGCAGATACGATAGTGACTTTTAAGGGGCATCTTGACAAATACATGAATAGGATGGGAATGGAAGGATATGGTCCCTGGAAGGATGGGGGGTTTTAGTTCAGTTGGGCAGCATGGTCGGTGCGGGCTTGGAGGGTCAAAGGGCCTGTTCCTGTGCTGTAATTTTCTTTGTTAGCTGAATGTCACTGGGACCAAAAAAGTAGAATCTTTATTCAAAGCTGTAGCCTAGAAACTGAAAATATAATAAAAAGTAGTCCGATGGTCCCGCTTGGCCAATCTTATT
Source organism: Mustelus asterias (assembly GCF_964213995.1). NCBI lineage: Eukaryota > Metazoa > Chordata > Chondrichthyes > Carcharhiniformes > Triakidae > Mustelus > Mustelus asterias. The sequence continues at coordinate 113,387,683 of NC_135807.1, read as the reverse complement.
GAATTACTTGAAGCAACAGACAAGGATAATGTAGTCAAAGTGAAATGTTTGGATTTTCAAAGGTCTTTGATAAGATCTACATACTAGATTTATGACTTTAGAGCAAAGGAGTCAGGACACAGAACTGTATGGTTAACAAACTGGCTACAAGACAGAAACAGAGTCAGGGTTAAGAGTAGTACACAGACTGACAAAATTTGGACAGTAATTGGTGCTGAGACCACTGTTGTTCACAATTTAGTGTTATTTTATAGAATCATAGAATTCCAACAGTGCAGGAGGCGGCCATTTGGCCCATCAAGCCCACACCGACAACAATCCCACCCAGACCCTATCCCCCAATCCCAAGTATTCACCCTGCGAATCCCCCGACACTAAGGGGCAATTTAGCATGACCAATTAACCTAACCTGCACATCTTTGGAGTGTGGGAGGAAACTGGAGTACCCGGAGGAAATCAACACAGACACAGGGAGAATGTGAAAACTCCACACTTGACAGTGACCAGAGGCCGGAATTGAACCCGGGTCCCTGGCACTGTGAGGCAGCAGTGCTAACCACTGTGCCACCATGCCACCCCAGTGGAAGCTTCACTGTTTTGTAGAATTGCTTAGGTTAATTGTTTCCTGGTATGTTAATGAAGTTGAGTTGTGGAGCTGGTATCTGGTAGCAAAGACCTCCAGCCATATAGGCTTATATTCACACCAAAGATTTGTTCAACCTTGGAGCTAATGTAGAATAAAAAAATACACCAGTTTCCTTTCAAGTCATTTCTGTTAGTAAATGATATGTGTATGCAAAGTTGTTTTTGAAACCCTTTCCATTCAGACCTGATACAAGGTAACAATTTATACAGATGGAGAACACATTAGTAAAACTTAAGCTGATTTTAAAATTTGCAGGCAATGGTTGGTTGTGAATTTCAGTAATTTAGAACACATGCACAATGAATAAGAAAATATTGATGAATAAGCACTCACACTGTAACCTGAAACTGTATCATTCAGATACAAGCTATCTCAATTGTTAAATCTGCTGCACCCACCATACTGGGAAAAGTAATTTCTAATACAACTTTAACAATAACATATGGAAGACTTGAGTAGATGTTAAAGCATGTTAAAGTTGCTATAAAAACAGAGCAAGTGTTCAAATTGGATTCCTTCACCAACCTGTTTTCATTGCATTCCTGCCAGCTCTGTAATGAGGATGGTTACAGTCTGCCAGCCAAGCCTTGGCACCATGACCCATGTATACCTTCAATGTGTTGGGACTCCCATGTTCAGTAAAATTTTTTTTGATGTAATCCACTACCTTAGGAGCAAAACAAAAGCAGATGAATAAGAAGGGAGGGGAAATGGGAGGGAGAGAAAAAGCTGGAAAACTGCAATTTATATTTAATAGAAAGTATCCAAATCCCTTTATAATTTTTGCTCCACAATAAGCTGTAATCAGGTTCCATTTTATCACAGAGCATGGGATTTAACAATGGGGAACAGAGGAAATCAAATGACCAATGAAATAACATATTTCTAACCAATGTACTATTAAACCAATAAAGGCCATTCACCTCCCTGCTGTTCGCATAACATATTAGAACATAAGAACATAAGAAATAGGAGCAGGAGTAGGCCATCTAGCCCCTCAGGCCTGCTCCGCCATTCAGTAAGATCATGGCTGATCTGATAGTGGGTTCAGTTCCACTTACCCGCCCGCTCCCCATAACCCTTAATTCCCTTAATGGTTAAAAATCTATCTATCTGTGACTTAAACACATTTAACGAGGTAACCTCTACTGCTTCATTGGGCAGAGAATTCCAAAGATTCACTACCCTCTGGGAGAAGAAGTTCCTCCTCAACTCTGTTCTAAATTGACTCCCCCGTATTTTGAGGCTATGCCCCCTAGTTCTTGTTTCCATTGTAAGTTGAAATAACCTCGCTGCTTCTACCCTGTCTAGCCCCTTCATTATCTTATACGTCTCTATAAGATCTCCCCTCAACCTTCTAAACTCCAATGAGTACAGGCCCAGTCTACTCAATCTCTCCTCATAAGCTAACCCCCTCATCTCTGGAATCAACCTGGTGAACCTTCTCTGTACCCCCTCCAAAGCTAATGTATCCTTTCTTAAATAAGGGGACCAAAATTGTACACAGTACTCTAGTTGTGGCCTTACCAGTACCCTGTACAGTGCAGCATAACCTGCTTTTATACTCCATCCTCTTCGCGATAAAGGCCAACATTCCATTTGCCTTCTTGATTACCTGCTGCACCTGCAAACTGAGTTTGTGTGATTCATGCACAAGGACCCCCAGGTCCCTCTGCACAGTAGCATGTTGTAATTTTTCACCGTTTAAATAATAGTCCATTTTACTATTATTCCTTCCAAAGTGGATAACCTCACACTTACCAACATTATACTTCATCTGCCAGATCCTTGCCCACTCACTTAGCCTATTCAAATCTCTCTGCAGACTCTCCGTGTCCTCCACGCAATTTGCTTTCCCACTCATCTTTGTGTCATCCACAAACTTTGTTACCCTACACTCGGTCCCCTCCTCCAGATCGTCGATGTATATGGTAAATAGTTGAGGCCCCAGCACCGATCCCTGCGGCACGCCACTAGTCACTGATTGCCAACCGGAAAAGCACCCATTTATTCCGACTCTCTGCTTTCTGTTAGATAGCCAATCCTCAATCCACGCTAACACTTTACCCCCAACTCCGTGTACCTTTATCTTATGCAGCAACCTTTTGTGAGGCACCTTATCGAATGCCTTCTGGAAATCTAAATACGCCACATCCACCGGTTCCTCTCTGTCAACCGCATTCGTTATATCCTCAGAAAATTCCAGTAAATTAGTCAAACATTACTTTCCCTTCATGAATCCATGCTGCGTCTGCTTTATTAAACCATTCTTTTCCAGGTGTCCTGCTATTTCTTCCTTAATGATAGATTCCAACATTTTCCCAACTACGGATGTTAAGCTAACCGGCCTGTAGTTACCTGCCTTTTGTCTACCTCCTTTTTTAAACAGTGGCGTTACATTAGCTGTTTTCCAATCAGCTGGCACCTCCCCAGAGTCCAGTGAATTTTGATAAATTACAACTAATGCATTTGCTATTACTTCTGCCGTTTCTTTTAGTAGCCTGGGATGCATTCCATCCGGACCAGGGGACTTGTCTACCTTTAGTCCCATTAACCTACCCAGCACTACCTCTTTAGTAATAGTGATCGTTTTAAGGTCCTCATCCCCTACAGTCCCATGACCGTCAATTATTGGTATGCTATTTGTGTCCTCCACTGTGAAGACTGACACAAAAAACTTGTTTAAGGCCTCGGCCATTTCCTATTATTAAATCCCCCTTCTCATCTTCTAAGGGACCAACATTCACTTTAGCCACTCTTTTCCATTTTATATATTTGTAAAAACTTTTACTCAGTTTTTATATTTTGTGCTAGTTTACTTTCATAATCTATCTTTCCTTTCTTTATTGCTTTCTTAGTAGTTAGTGCATAAATTCAGTGCATAAATTTTCCTACAAAAAAGTGACACAGCTCAAAAGTAATTCTTTGGCTATGATGTACTTTAGAACATTTCTTTTTATGTTTATCATCGGGTAGCAATTGGTTGGATTGGATTTGAAGAGTTTTGTTTGGACAGGACATAGAACTGAGCAAAATTGTTTCTTCTCACTTTTATTCTTTTTTTTATTCATTCTTTAGACATGGGCGTCGCTGCTGGTCAGCATTTATTGCCCAACCCGAGTTTCCCCGAGGACAGTTTAGAGTCAACCACATTGCTGTGGCTCTGGAGTCACATTTAGGCCAGATCAGGTAAGGACGGCAGAGGGAGGTCATGCCTAACAAATTGGATTGAATTTTTTGAGGTGGTGACCAGGTGTGTAGAAAAGGGTAATGCCATCAATGTAGTTTATATGGATTTCAGCAAAGCCTTTGACAAGGTCCCATATGGGAAACTTGTAAAGAAGATATATTCACATGGGATACAGAGTAATTTGATAAAGTGGATATAAAATTGGCTCCATTGTAGGAGAGAGCGTGATGAATGTAGACTACTTTAGTGACTGGAAGCCAGTGTCCATATCATACCACAGGGATCTGTGTTGGGCCCCCTATTAATAGAACATAGAACAGTACAGCACAGTACAGGCCCTTCGGCCCTCGATGTTGTGCCGAGCTTTGTCCGAAACCAAGATCAAGCTATCCCACTCCCTATCATTCTGGTGTGCTCCATGTGACATTGATGATTTGGGTTGGAAGGGGGGTTGCGGTAGGATTAGTAAGTTTACAGATGACAGAAAGATTGGCCAGATGATTAACAGTGAGGCGGAGTGTCTTCGGGTGCAAGAAGATATAGTGAGAATGGTCAAATTGGCAGATGGAATTTAACCCTGAAAAGTGTGAGGTAATACACTTTGGAAGGAGGAATTGGACAAGAAAGTATTCAATGAATGGTAGGACACTAGGCAGTTCTGTGGAACAAAGGGACCTTGGCGTGCTTGTCTACAGATCTCTGAAAGCGGAAGGGCATGTTAGTAGGTGGTGAAAAAGGCATATGGGACACTTGTCTTCATCAATCAAGGAATAGATTACAAAAGCGGGGAAGTCATGTTGGAGTCGTATATAACTTTGGTGAGGCCAAAGCTAGAGTACTGTGTGCAGGTCTGCTCGCCACATTATCAGAAGGATATGATTGCACTGGAGGGGGTGCAAAGGAGATTCACGAAAATGCTGCCTGGGATGGAACATTTAAGTTATGAAGAGAGGTTGTGTAGGCTTGGGTTGTTCTCGTTGGAGCAGAGAAGACTGAGGGGCGACTGATCGAGGTGTACAAGATTATGAGAAACATGGACAGAGTGGATAAGGAGCAGCTGTTTCCCTTAGTTGAAGGGTCAGTCACAAGCGGACATAGGTTCAAGGTGAGGGGCAGGAAGTTTAGGGGGGGGATGTGAGGAAATTCGTTTTTACCCAGATGGTCTGGAATGCGCTGCCTGGGAGGGTGGTGGATGCGAGTTGCCTCATGTTCTTTAAAAAGTATCTGGATGAGCACTTGGCACATTATAACATTCAGGGCTATGGGCCAAGTGCTGTTCAGGTGGGAGTTCAGGTGTTTCTAATGTGTCGGTGCAGACTCGATGGGCCAAAAAGCCTCTTCTCCGCTTATGATTCAATGATTCTAGGACATAACCAGTCATATTTTCTATTTCGTCAGCTAAGGGTTACAAATATTTCAGCCTCATCTTTTGCACAGACGTGCTGGGCTCCATCATTGAGGATGGGAAGATTTTGGAATCTCCTACTCCTCTAGTTAGTGATTTAATCATCTCCCACCACTCTCAATTGGATGTGGCAGTCTCCAGATGTTTGACCTAATGTATTGGTTGCAGGATGCGTAGTGCTGTTTATATGCTGTTCCTGTTATAATGGAGCTATATAATTGCAAACTAATTTTTTCAAAATACAGTAGATGATTACGCAGGAAACTGCCTAATCTTTCAAATTTTATTTTTCCTGAATTTAGGTTAAAAAGGGCTCTGGTGGATTCAGCTATTGGCAATAAAATATTTTCTTTCCCCAGATTATTGTTTGTTATCAGGAAACACTGGGTCTAAGCAGCAAATCTGCCATAGAAGGAAGCAACACAATTACTTTCCAGTATAAATATCATTCAAAATAACATACCATTATTAATGGTCCTAATGGCACGGTGGCACAGTGGTTAACACTGCTGCCTCACAGTGCAAGGGGCCCGGGTTCGATTCCGGCTAGGGTCACTGTCTGTGCAGAGTCTGCACGTCCTCCCAGCATCTGCGTGGGTTTCCTCCGGGTGCTCCGGTTTCCTCCCACAGTCCGAAAGACATGCTGGTTAGATGCATTGGCCATGCAAAATTCTCCCTCAGTGTACCCAAACAGGTACATGAGTGTGGCGGCTAGGGGATTTTCACAGTAACTTCATTGCAGTGTTAATGTAAGCCTACTTGTGACACTAATAAATAAGCTTTGAAGTTGTAAATGCTATAGATAACTCCTTATAGTATTACTGCAATCTGGATGACAGAACACAATTTCAACTGCTGGAGTTTTGCTCACTCACTAAAGCTGTTGATGTCCTTGTCAATTTCATCGACACAATCTACTGTGCCAGTTAATTTAGTACCATCTGCAAACTTGGATATACAGTTCTCAGCTTCCTCGTCCATGTCATTAATAATTATGGTGAAAGGTTAATGCTCCTCAGTGTGGTATTTATCATATCTCACCAGTTAGAAGCATTCCTTTAATCTATTTCATTAGATCTTAATTTCAGTTCACCAACCTATCCTCATTATTAATACTATTAGCTCCTTCACATATTTAGACATAAGCAAAGTATTAAATCAAAAGGTTTCATTTTCTCAACTTCCATCTACAGGTGGGTCAGGGCAGAACTCATCAGAACTCCAAAAGAATTATCTGAAAGCAAGTAACTACAATTTTTCACAAATTGTAGTGTTGCATAATTTAATTTTTATGCAGGCGATTCAGTGATTGTAAAGTGTAAAGAAACAACGTTACAAATTGTGGTATTTTATAAATAGCAAACTGACTCTCTCAAACTCTTCAATCCAATAGGTTCATTCAATCACAGAATTGTTCACCAATTAAAGTAACAACTGCTGCATCAAATTGCTTTTGAAGCAACAAGATCCAGCTCAAATTGCAAACAAAAACTCAGTCATGCTCACTTTTAATTATGTTCATGAGGTTGCCAATACTCAGTAATAGAAATGTGTTTGTTATTCAATTAGAACAGAGCCAGATACACAGCGGAACTCCCCCTGTTCAAATGATAGAAATACGAAAATTACACACTCTTGCATTCATCACTGAATAACTTGGATAAACGGATTCCAGTCGCTCAGCAGTTAAAAGTATCAGAATTTTTCCGAGGACGCACAATGTCTTGGCAGCATGTACAAGTGAATAAGGGGGTCTAAGGAGATTCTGCAAAGTGTAGCGGGTCGATGAAGGACGACTAGGCAGATACAGTGCAAGAATAAATCAAATATCTGTTTGTTCCGCAGTAAAAGCTCAGTACCTGCTTCTCAACCACCGCTGGATCCATGTCAGGCACCAATCGAATGGAAAACTTCCCGATAACTTTCCTCGGAATGACAGTTTTAGCTCCGGAACCAGCGAAAGCCCCCTCAATTCCATGTAAAGACAAGGATGGATATCGCCATCTGTGCATCAGAATTTGTTGCTGTGAACAATAATCAGAAGGGGTCCCACAGTTTAACAGAAGTGAGCATCAAAGCATACAGGATGTTCAACAAGTTACAATAGGCCCCATGAACATTGATGTTTATCAGGTCAGACATATTTAAGATTAAGTGGCATATTTGATCTTGATTTCTGTATATATTGATGTGGTGTCAAGTTGCAACATCTGATTTCATGCCAACAGATTCAAAAAAGCTCCTTAAATGCTTACAGCAAAGATGTAGAGATGCCAGCATTGGACTGGGGTGGACACAGTAAGAAGTCTCAACACCAGGTTAAAGTCCAACAGGTTTATTTGAAATCACGAGCTTTTGGAGTACTGCTCCTTCATCAGATCAGTGGACTCTCCACAAGCTACAAAAACTCGACATTTAAAATAAACCTGTTGGACTTTAACCTGGTGTTGTGAGACTTCTTACTGTGTTTACAGCAAAGCCCAGTGGCAGAAATCAACCTTTACTGAAACATTCACAATTCAGCATTCATTTTCAACTTTTTATTTCAAAACCAGCATTGTGTTTTGTACGTTTGAAGCCAACGATGGTAGTCACAGAAATCTTCAGCCTCAAAAACTATTTTCAATATGGTCTAATGTGATTCTGGTAAGAGTTTATACATAACTCTTTGAAAACAATTCATATTGACTTGTAACAGCAATTCACAGCTCAATATCAGCATCGATTTAAATGCAGCAAATAGTTTTCTTTGCTTTTAAAAAGTCAACCCTTCTGAATGTTAAAAGGCAACTTTTTCAAAAGTTCCTGTAGTTAAGAATTTGCTATCACTACAAGTTTTAAAATGATCACCTGGGCTGATGTCATTTTAAAACACTTACACTCTGCTAACTTAACTGGTTAACCAGATCTCCATGATACCAGAGTCGAAAATTAATGGACTGGATTTTGCGGTAAGAATAATGGTGAGGCTCAGTGCTCACCATTGCTCAGGAGTAAACCAGCAACATCTGGTGTCTCCACACTCACACATCAGGACCCTGTCAAGACACTCCCATTCAAACATGACAGAAATGAAGCTGAAGTGCTTAGATATTCACTAAAGATGCCAGAAAAGACTAGAGATTGTCCATTGAAGTATAAGCAAATTTTAAATTACTGCCAAACAGGCTCTTGGGCAGAGAAAATTTACTGTTCAAGATAAACTTGAGTTTATTTAAAATTTATTTATTAGCGTCACAAGCAGGCTAACATTAGCACTGCAATGAAGCTACTATGAAAATCTCCTTTCGCCACTCTCCGTCGCCTGTTCGGGTATATGGAGGGAGAATTTAGCGTGGCCAATGCACCTAACTAGCACATCTTTCGGAATGTGGGAGGAAACCGACGCAGACACGGGGAGAACGTGCAGACTCCGCACTGACAGGAGTATCCCAAGCCGGGAATCGAACCTGGGTCCCTGGCGCTGCGAGGCAGCAGTGCTAACCACCGTGCACCCACTTTTACTTGTTGTTTATCTCTCACTTAACCCTACTTTTCTTTCATTCTCTTTAATTTGCTTTCTGCACATGATTTTTGCATTGAATTAAGTATTCTAAATTAGACTTCCTGGTTTAGATTTCATGTGTCTCAATAAGGATTGTTCAACCTGATTGGTTAGGGAGTCACTCAGTTGCTTCCCCTGTTCACAAGGTTCTACATCTCCTGAAGGGGGGGCTATGATGCAATGGCAGGTTCCAATGCAAAAGCTCAGAGATTCTCTGGGCAAGTGTAAGGGCCATAGTGAGTGTTCTTCATCTATCACAGACCACAAGAGCCAGGCCAGTGTGAACAGTATCAACAAGTACAAATATAGACATGCACAATTGTTAATGATTGCAGTTTCAGTTCCCTTCAGATTCCCATCCTATAAATTCACATCAAGTGTATTCAAAAAGAGGAGAAATATGCAATTCAGAAAGATTAAAACTGTCTATGGAAAGTTTAATTACATAAAAAATTACCTTAGTCTCATGCAGCAGCTTACAGGCACCTGTGTCTTTACAGTATTCTTCCATATCAAAGTCTATTTTATCATACAACTTCTTTTCATCATCTGTGAGTGGCGCCACTGATTCATCAACACCAGGAATGAGGATTTTTCCCTTTCTGTCCACCAACTTGCCTATTCAAATCGGGAGTTTGGTTAGATTGTTGGCGTGAAATGCTACAAGTCCGAGTGCCTCTGCATCAAATCACATGCAATCAGCACCAAAAATGTCAAGCAAGCAAAGGAGCTAAAACTTGGGCTGAAGGGACTTTGGAATTCATAAAGCTGGTTTGCTCTATAATTGGGCCCTTCAGCACAACAGAGAATGTATATTACATACCCACAATTATACATCCTCCTCTTGAAACTTTAAAATATGTAAAATTCCTGGTGTATCTCATCCCCAAATACAAACGTCTTTTTAGATTCGTGTGATTCAAATAGCAAATGTAGGATACATGTTTGTGACTGAAAACACTAAATTGCTGATTTCAGGGTTATTATTGGCCATCGGAAGTTGAAACTTCTCAGGCAATTCCTGCAGAGACCTTGTTTTGGGACTTTGGAGGAGTCCCCAGCACATTAGATGACATGGTGGCACAGTGGTTAGCACTGCTGCCTCACAGCGCCAGGGACCTGGGGTCAATCCCTGGCTCGAGTCACTGTCCGTGTGGAGTTTGCACGTTCTCCCCGTGTCTGTGTGGGTTTCCTCCGGGTGCTCTGGTTTCCTCCCACATTCCAAAGATGTGCAGGTTAGGTTGATTGGCCATGGAAAATTACCGCTTAGTGTCAGGGGGACTAGCAAGGTAACTATGTGGGGTTACGGGGATAGGGTTTGGGTGGGATTGTGGTCAGTGTAGATTTGATGGGCCGAATGGCCTCCTTGTGCACTGTAGGGATTCTATCTTCCGGGGCTTCAACCATCCAGAAAATGTGAGCTCAGATCTTTGACCGTGCCTGAGCCAAGTTTGAGGTTTTAGAAATTCATTGCCTTAACTCAAAAGAAGTTTTGTTAATTTTGTGGAAAACATCATTGCAGAGAACTAATTAACATTTTTACTGCATTTAGTCAGCAGACCACAGTGGCATGGTGGCGAAAATGGAAGCACACTTATCTTTTTAAAAAGATAAAAAAGTGCTGCAACTCTCCTTTACAAAAATATTTTCACTTAAACAATAAAACAACAAACGGTGTTGTAAACTTTCTTGTTAGCAACAAATCCATGCTGTTTGCAATGTTTGGGGAGTGGGGGGGCGGGGGGGGGGGGGTGTGTGTGTGGAGAAACAGTTCAGGATGAGGTCGTGCATGTAAGCTGACCATATTGATTTCTTAAGGAACAGTGTCCCTAATGTTTCTTTCCTCCCAGTGAAAGGATGTCAATATCCAACGTGTGTGGAAATTGAATAAATAAGGACCTAAAAATTCTGGTCTTGTATTTCAAGAAACTACGTATCTAAATAACCAATGTATTACAGCAAATACATTCTTGAAAACAGGATTAATTACTGTTAGTCCATTTATTGTAGAGTTAACAATTCATGAGTTCTTACCCAGTAAATATATCAGGTCTGTCATTGCTTCGTGTATTGTACCACCAAAGACACCAGAGTGCAGATCCTTATCAGAGCATTCAACCTGGACATTGAAACCATGTTAACATCTGATACTTCATATTTACACAGCACATTTCCATTCCTTACTGCTAGGCTACTGCAGCAATGTCTAATACAGCATGATTGTGGGTCTGGCTCAAATGCAGATCCTGAGGTACAGGGTGTACTAAGGCAGTTACATCCAGCAGAGCTCTTCCACTAAAGCCTTCACCACACTGATCCAGAATCAAAAAACATGAAGCAAAATACTCCAGATGCTGGAACTCTGAAATAAAGCATTTTTAGATTTTATCTGTTTCTTTACTATTCCATGCCAATCATTCTTTGGCCTTGCACTATTATCACTTTCTTCATTTAATCAATCCCACCCTCCAATCGACCCTTCTGTTGCTTCCACCCACAACCCTATTTCTTCCTGTCTCTGCACTTGCTTAGGAGCTGTTAACTTGCTAACTTCCAGTCCTTGAGACACAATCATCAATCTGAAATGTTAATTGCTTCTATCTCTACAACTGCACCTCAACCTTCTGAGTGTTTCCAGCATTTTCTATCTTTAAAATGTAACAATATCGAATCTGAAATTTAAACATTGCCAGGATAGAAATGAAACAACACTTAATTTAACAAGCATAAAATTCATCTTTAAACATTTGACGAATGAAAAGAAACATCTAGGACCATTTAAAATGAAAGAAACTGCAAGATGTACCTCCACAAAGAAGTAGCAGATGCCGCGAAGACCATACGTTATACAGGGTTTTTTCTTGCCAAGCCAGTAATTATCGGAAATGCAGACAAAATCTACACCCTTGAAGAAGGTGTCCTTGCGAGCATACACGAGGTCATCAAGACCTTCTGATCCGGACTCCTCCATTCCTTCAAAGCAGAACTTGATATTAACCGGGATATCCTACAGAAAAATCACAAGGAATCAGTCACAGCTCTCCAACAAGCAACTGGCTGCTTCTATTTACACAATCTGACACTTCAAATGTGTTGCATGGAAATACAAGCCACCAGTAAAGCTTCAGCACAGAAATAGGAGTTATTTACTGGTCCAGTAGTACAGAAAGAAAGTAAAAATTAAATATAGATATTGAAACAAATCTTTCATCAAATCAAACTTGACTAGTTAGCCATGCTTAATCACAGTATTTTGTATTAACTGATAATTGCATTTAATAGGTAAAATTCACCCATATATAAATAACATACAAAAATAACTACAAATAAACTAACAAGAGCTACGGTCTCCAATGCACAATATTCTGAAGGACTATTACTGATTACAATAACTGTACCATGTTCAGTGAACTGCTTTGTACTGCTGAAGAAAGGTGCAAAGCTAAACAAAATCACTAGGATCATTCTTCTTGTCAATAAAGAACTAAAACATAATAGAGACATTGAATAACTCGTAACATAGCTGGTAATCCATACAGCCTCATTGCAGCTTTGTAGAGAAGCAGTGGCGTTCCCCAAGGTTGGATTCATCATCAGATTTATTATGTATTCAGAGTTGCAGCAGCAATTAGAGAGATGGTGGCATAGTGGTGACATCACTGGACTAGCAACCAACAGGCTTACGCTAATATTCTGGGGACATGGGTTTGTATCCCACGTGGGAGTTGGTGGAAATTAAATTCAATTAAAAAAACTAGTTTCAGTAACAATGATCGTGAAATCTTTGTTGATTGTTGTAAAAACTCATCTGGTTCACTAATGCTCTTTAGGGAAAGAAATGTGCCACCTGACCCACATGTGACTCCTGACTTACTGTCCTCTGAAAGGGCCTAGTCCTAGGGCAATTCGGGGCGGGTAACAAATGTTGGCCTTGCCAGTGACACCCACATATAATCATAGAATCCTTACAATGCAGAAGACCATTTGGCTCCACGAGTCTGCACTGACTCTCCAACAGAGCATCTTAGCCAGGCTCACCGCTCTATCCTATCCCCGTAACCCCATGCATTTACCCCATTAATCCTCTAACCTACACATCTTGGGACACAAAAGGGACAATTTTGCCAATCCACCCAACCTGCACATTTTTGAACTGTGGAAGGAAACGGGAGTATCTGAAGGAAACCCACGCAGACACGGGGAGAATGTGTGAACTCGTACACAATCACTCAAGGTTGGAATCGAATAAATCTTTTTTTGAAAATCACACCAGGCTGAATCCTCTTCAGGAGCTTCACTCACCTCAGCACCATTTTTTTCATTGTAAACCATGGATTGAAACAAACTAGAAGTTCCTAGGTATTAGCTACAGCTTACACTGTTCTATCTGCTCTCATCAGGAATGTATTAGGGATGCTGTCAGACAGTTTCCACATCCATGAATTTTAAGTTGCCTAATGTTCCAGTTCACGGCTGCTTTCAAAGGGTCTCCTACTTGAAACATAGGCTGCTGACTGCAGCAGGATTGAACTTTTACTGCTGGAATACAATTCTGTCTCCCAAATCAAATCCTCCTGAAATGGTATCCTAAAGAACATAAGAGCAGGAATAGACCATATGGCCCGTCGCGCCAGCTTAGCCATTCAGCAATTTGGACTTCAACTCCAAGTTCCTGCCCGCTCCCCATAGCACTTAATTCCTTGAGACACCAAAAATCTGTCTTTCTCAGCTTTAAACATATTCAGCAATGGAGCACCTACAACCCTCTGGGGTAGGGGGTAGCAAAAATTCACAACCCTCGCAGTGAAGAAACTTCTCATCTCATTTCTTAAATGATCGGCCCCTCATCCTGAGACTCTTCTCTTGTGTTTTAGATTCCCCGACCAATGGGAACCAGGTTTCAAGAATGAAGTGGAGAAAACGGAAGGGGTTGGGGAAAGAGGAGGGAAGTTGCATTGTTTGCATCTGATTCTAACAGTTGAATAAACATTACAAAATTTTGAATTGGGAAGAATCATTTTATAAAGTTTCCCCGACCAACAATGCTTCAAGATTTAATTAACTCTGTCCACATGCTCATACCTTGAACCAAACATTTTACAGATTAAGGATGGAATTCTCCGGTTTCGCATGCCCCACTGCTGCTGCCATCGAGAATGGAAAATCAGCCAAATCTCCGCCCACAGCTGCAGGACAGGATAATCCCAGCCACGGCTAAGGTCAGAGAGTTCCGGCCCAAGTCTTTATTCAATGAAAATATAGATTTTAACCTAGTCACCTCTGAGGAACACAGCATTTCGAGCATTGAACCTTTCGGGAAAAAGACAAACATCACACTTTTGCTGTAATAAAGCGTCTACTCGGGAAGTTCACATTCCAAGTTGTGTCCACACAGCAATCGTCATGTTCAGGACCCATCATTAAATTTTGCACCAATTACTGGAGTGAGAGTTTAGCAACTGGCAAGGAAAGACTGCGGTTAGCAGAAATCTTTGAACTTTTAGGGATAACGCATTACAGCACACACAACAAAAATTTATCACTAAAGATAACATTTATTACCTGCTTTAGTTTTTGAAGAGCTTCAATACAGTTCAGCCATGCCAGCACTGGTCCTTTGTCATCAGTGGAACCTCTCCCATATAGTTTTCCTATAAAAGTTTCAAATATTAGAATTTTTTTTTGACAGTCAGGGTAGTCTTTTGATTCAATTTATCCACAGGCTGTGGGAACATTTGCAAGGCCAACATTTATTGTCCATCTCCAATTGCCGTCAGGAAAGTGGTGGAGACATCAGGATATTGATGGTGAGAGATGCAATGGTTGTAATCCTATAAATGCCAAGGGGAGGTGGTTAGACTCTATGGAGAATATCATTGCTTGGGTTTGGTGTGGTATCAATATTACATTCCACTTATCAGTCTAAACCTGAACATTGTTCAGGTCTTGCTGCCTGCAGCCATCATGTAAGGAGTTGTAAACTGCGCTGAACATGGTTCAATCATCAGCAAACATCTCCACTCTGACCTTATAATGGAGGGAAAGTTATTTATGAAGCAGCAGATAGTCGAGCTTACAACACTACCCTAAAGAACTGCTGCAGTGATGTCCTGGGGCTGAGGTGATTGGCCTCCAACAACCACAATCACCTTGCTTTGAGCCTGGTAGTACTTCAGCCAGTGGAGAATTCCACCCCCCCCTCCATGTCCACCCCACCGATTCTCACCAACTGAAGTTTCACTAGGCCTCCGGCATACTCATCCACTCTCAGCTTACCTCATGAAACCAGCTCTTCTGTCCATGTTTGGACTCCAGCTATAACGAGTGATCCTGGCAGAATTCAAACTACCGTCAATGATCCCTTCAATCAATGCTGATGACTGGCAATGTGCTGATGGGGCAGTTTCCAAAGCAACTTAAATAAAATTAATCTGATGATATGCCAGAGTTCAGAACATTTTATCAGCCTTCCCACTTTGCCAATAATCAGCTGACTAACAGGTAGAGATCTAATTACCTATCAATTCCTGTATCAATAATGGACATTTCCAAGACAGGCATGTCTTGTCCAACTGAACTCTAAACATCAGATGACAGCATTAATGAGTGTTATGAAATCAGTCAGCAGAACCCAACACTCAGCTAGAATCTTGAGCTTGGGAGTTAGCAAATGGAGGTCAGGGATTGAAACGGAACTTGCTGAAGACTGCGCTGGGACCCCCTAAACAGAACTACAAACCATTATGTGGATTGGGTGGAACAGGCGAGGTCTTCTTAAAGCAATAAACAGAAACACAATAAAAGGCCACTATGCCAAACAGAATGATTTTAAAACAAACTTATCTAGACAATCTAGTTAGGTAAAACAAGGTTCCAGAATGAAAATCTTTTATACAATTACATAGAATTTAGCCCAAGCGTGTTTGAAAATGAGAAGTCTGATTTTAAGAAACAAACAAAATGGAGATGGTGTCATTTTGAAAAATGCTCAATAAGATTTCTGCATTTATTCCAGTAATAAAAATGTGAATTCTTTCCTATCAAGCTCCATGAACCTTCAGATCTTACTTCATCTCATACCATCAGCACATTCTTCTACTCCTTCCTTTCTGCATGAATTCATGTAGCTTCCCCTTAAACACAACCATAGGCGGCACAAAAGAAATTGCAAAAGATCAGGAAGAGCAATATTCCAAAAATAATGTCTCTTCATGAAAATAACAATCACTCATCTTAAATGATGAAACTCATCTGTGTTTCAGTGTCTGTAATGGAGGAATGGAGTATTTGTTTGTAATTTTAAAATCAATATTAAATATCCCATCCTGTTACCTGCTGAATTTGTTCATATATTTTTTGTTACAACACGATAGTGCCATATTTGTACACTCCTAACCGGATTATTTTATATACATATGAATTTTTCAATGCAATGTCGCACTGCAATTCAGCCTTTGGACTGCAAATGTGTTTCCCAAGTTAAATATTTTATATAGAGCTTAATAGAAATAAATAAATTTAAATTTGATTATTGAAATAAATACAGGAATCCTACTGAACTTATTTCTTTTGTTACAACTTCTTCATTTTGTTTCAGTTTCTCTAAATCAGGCTTTCCATTTTCAATAAACTTCACTTCAGAGTGTATGCAGTGGGAAGTACATGACTTTCTGCACACTTCCTGTTATTTAAAAACTTCATGTTCCTAGCAGCTGTTTCGTTCATTAATATGAGAACCTATTTCCTACAAGTAATACTTGTGTCCACACCCAGCATTGCGTTAGCTATAAGCATGTGATAGAGTATTAATGTGCTTTTGTGTGTTGCCGGAGTAAAAATTGCACCAACATCTTACAAACTCCTGACCTCCAGTGATATGCAAACAGACCACTTTTAGATGGAAGGAAATCTGATCCCTCTCTGTACTTGTGGCCTGCCTTCTAACTTGAGTAAGAAGTCTCACAACACCAGGTTAAAGTCCAACAGGTTTATTTGGTAGCAAATACCATAAGCTTTCGGAGCAATGCTCCTTCGTCAGATGGAATGGTCCACATCATGACTACCTTCTAACTTGAGAACAGCATTGGCAGAGTCCAGGAACAACCAAAGAAATATATAAGCTTTTAACTAGCATCCCTCCTCTAATTAATAGATGAAGTTTGCATATTCACATCAACCCTTTTCCTTTGTGTACAAAAATCAATTAGAAGGAACTGTTTCATGATTGTTGCCAGCAATGCAACCGTAGGTTAATTTGGTCAAGAACAGTATACAGGGTCAGAAGGAAAATCAGTAGAAAAATCAAATCATTTTCCAAAAAGGCACATGTGTAATAATTAGGGAGGCTGTGCGCAGTAACTCAAAAGGCAATATCTGATGTGGTCCATACATCAAACATGAATAATGAGATTGACGGTGCTAATCTTTCTCCAATGGACAAGGATGATTTGTGGCCTCTGTGTAGCTTTTCAAAAAGGGGGGGGAAAAAAAAGAGGTCAGCTTGCTCTCAGTCACCAACTCTTCCAGTACCTCTCAAAGGCCATGCAAGAGAGAAGAAAATATGCAAACATAGTGTAGCAGCTTCATGTAACCATCCTTTGATTTCTCAATATTTAAATAGCAAAATCTCAATTTTAATTAATTCTGACTTTTAGTACAAGCAAAGATCCATAGATCTCCCCAGCAAATAAGAGCAGATGGTGACAATGAAAACAAAAGCAGGAAATTATGGAAACACTAAGCAATCAGACATTTGCAGAATGAACAGACAATTTACCATTCTGTATACATATCCTAGTTAAAAATTGAAAATACTAAGTCAGGAGGTGTATTACTATCATCAAAAGGTGTACTAAATATAAGACCATACAAAAATATGGGCAAAGATTTGGAAAAGTGTAAATAAAACAAGGATAAAGTTGATGAATAATGGTTGTCAGATCTATGCGGAACTCATTCTTTGACAATTTGCTGACTTTTTTTAGTGTAACCACGACCCTCCAATGACAAATCTTCACATGATTTTTTATGCTTTCAGTTCCAGATTACTTCATATTTTCCTTTGCGTTTTTAAACTGCTGACAGATTTTTTTTTAAATTACTGGGAACAGGATCTGGATACCAGATAAGGGGGCTGATGTTAAAATATTAAAATGCATTTTCTCAGATCAAAAACTAATGTCACATTTAGGGTTTAAAGGCAATTAGGGAAATGAATATTGTTGCACATGACCAAACAACAGTGATTCGGATCAAGACTTAACCTCTACTGAAAGAAAAGACCAATTATCTCTGCACTGTCTTAATTAATCTTTCATGGCTGTGGGAGATAGAAGGGTACTTCTCAAAAAGCTTTAATTCTCTTGTTAGTCAAAAATCTATCTACTTCTGCCTTAAAAATATTTAGTGATCCTGTCTCCACTGCACTTCAGAGAAAGAGAGATCCAAAGATTCAAGAACCTCAGAAAAAAAAGTCTTCTCATCTCCATCTTGAATGAGAGAGCCCTTATTTTAAAACAGTGATCCCTAGTTCTAGTCTCTCTCACTAAAGTAACATGTTTCAATAAGATCACCTCGCAATCTTCTAAACTCCAAAGGTAATTATTCAACTTTTCCTCATAGGATAACACCCATTTCGGGTATCAGTCAAGTGAATCTTTCCATAGAATCATTGAGCCCCTACAGTGCAGAAGGAGACAATTCAGCCCATTGAGTCTGCATCAATTCTCCGAAAGAGCATTTTTACTCAGACACACACCACCCTATCTTCATAATCCCATGCATTTACCGTGGCTAATCCACCTAACCTACACATCTTTGGGCAGTAGGAGGCAATTTAGCATGGCCAATCCAATTGGAAAAAAAACCTTCTTACCATCTTTTTCTACCAGGGTGAAGGGCTCAGTGTCCCAGCCATCCTCAATTTGGGCCGGCTGAACATCCAGATGACCATAGATGCATAGTGTCTTCTTTTTTGGGTCATTGCCGAGTGTGGCCAATATGATTGGAGGAAGAGGAATCTTTGTTCCATCAGGCAGCTGAAAATAAGCACATTGTGTGAGATCAAAGTTATGATTTGCGGAAGATTGTAAAACGTGATTGCAGAGAGTACCAATTAGTAATTTCAGATGTTCAATCCCAAAGAACTGATTACACAAATAAAACTATCAAGTTATTGAAAGGTGTAAAGTGGGTTGTCAGCCCCCAGGAAACCATTCTCAAGATTCAACATTCTGAGGAGCAGAAAAGAGAAAAGGAAAGAACATTCGGAAGAGACATATGTATAAAATTGAAGGGAGTTTCAATGTGATCAATTGGTTCTCACCGTTTGTTGTCCAATATCAGCCAGTTCCACAGATCCACCCAGTCGTTCTATCTCTTTGCCAACAAATTCCACCATCCTTCTGGTTTCGCCCCTCTTCTCTGGCCATGCCGAGACACTCTGAATTGCCACCCAATCTGCCAGACGCTATGGAAACAAGAGACAGGGAACTGAACTCAAAAAGCTGCCTTGACGTCTGGGATTTTCTCCACAGATTAAAGGTGAATTAGCCGTCAAATGGACGGTTATGATGAGGTCTGTTTTCTGCAAACACTCCCCAATATGAATTCTATCTATACAGCCACAGCCACACACACATTACATCCATTTTGTAGCTATTTAATTATCTGGGATTTTATGCCTCATTTCTGGCACACTAACCATTTTAACCGAGTATTACAAGAACACAAGAGACAGGAGCAGGAGGAGATCACGCTCCTTAACTAGTGAAAGGCTGAGGTTCCATGGATAACCAGTGAAGTTACAGCACAAATGCAGTTTTAAGCAAGCTTTACAATGGATATAAGGGGAGGATATCGAGAAATTGGAGAAACTAAAAGTCAGTAGGAAAGAATTAACATTGAATCAAATCAGCACAAGCATACAACACAATCTCCAGACTAAACACTGAGATTCATTTCTAGAGGAACAGTGTTAAAAAATAGAGAAGTAATGTTAAATTTGTATCAAACCTTGATTCAACCATTCTTGGGAGTGCAGTGAATAGCTCTGTTCTCCATATTAAAAAACTATTGAGGCATTGGAAAAGGTGCAATAAAAGTTGACAGAAGGTGATAAACAGAATTGAGAACTTATAATGACTCTTTTCTCCAGGAAAAAGAAGGATGAGGAGTGATCTGATAAAAGCCTTCATGGTTATGACTTGCGTAGAATTACAGAAAATGATTCCATTTGTAGGGGTGGCCAAAACAAGCGATGATACATACAAAACAGTCATTAATAAATGTAATAGTGAAGGCAGGATCAAAAAGATCCAAAGCAGTAGGGAGACAGAAGAGAAGTTTGAGGACAGCACAGAAGTTAAAAGGGAGCACATTAAGTAGTAAAGGGAGTGTCAGTAATCCTAGTACCAGACAGATCAGGCAAAAGCAAGACAGAGAGCAAGGGAAGTCCAGATTAAACTGCATTTATTTCAATGCAAGAGGCCTGGCGGGCAAGGCAGATGAACTCAGGGCATGGATGGGTATGTGGGACTGGGATATCATAGCAATTACTGAAACATGGCTAAGGGAGGGACAGGACTGGCAGCTCAATGTTCCAGGGTACAGATGCTATAGGAAAGATAGAACAGGAGGTAAAAGAGGAGGGGGAGTTGAACTTTTGATTAGGGAAAACATCACGGCCGTACTGAGAGGGGATGTATCCGAGGGTTCAGCCACTGAGTCTATATGGGTAGAACTGAGAAATAAGAAGGGGAAAATCACTTTGACAGGGCTGTACTACAGGCCCCCAAATAGTCGGAGGAAAATTGAGGAACAAATATGTAAGGAGATTACAGATAGCTACAAGAAAAATAGGGTGGTAATAGTTGGAGATTTTAACTTTCCCGACATTGACTGGGACAGCCATAGTATTAGAGGGTTGGATGGAGACAAATTTGTTGAGTGTATTCAGGAGGAATTTCTCATTCAGTATGTGGATGGCCCGACTAGAGAGAGGGCAAAACTTGACCTCCTCTTGGGAAATAAGGAAGGGCAGGTGACAGAAGTGTTAGTGAGGCACCACTTTGGGACCAGCGACCATAATTCTATTAGTTTTAAGATAGCTATGGAGAATGATAGGTCTGCCCAAAAGTTAAAATTCTAAATTGGGGCAAGGCCAATTTTGATGGTATCAGGCAGGAAGTTTCAAAAGTTAATTGGGGGAGTCTGTGGGAAGGCAAAGGGATGTCTGGTAAGTGGCACACTTTCAAAAGTGTGTTAACCAGGGTTCAGGGTAAACACATTCCTCTTAGAGTGAAGGGCAAGGCTGGCAAAAGTCGGGAACCCTGGATGACTCGGGATATTGAGGCCCTGGTCAAGAAGAAGAAAGAGGCACATAACATGCATAGGCAGCTGGGATCAAGCGAATCCCTTGAAGAATATAGCGGGTGTAGGAGTAGAGTTAAGAGAGAAATCAGGAAGGCAAAAAGGGGACACGAGATTATTTTGGCAGATAAAGCAAAGGAGAATCCAAAGAGCTTCTACAAATACATAAAGGGCAAAAGAGTAACAAGAGAGAGGCCTCTTAAGGATCAACAAGAGGCCCTTAAGAGGGCCTCTTAAGGATCAACAAGGTCATCTATGTGCGGATCCACAAGAGATAGGTGAGATCCTAAATGAATATTTCTCATCAGTATTTACTGTTGAGAAAAGCATGGATGTTGGGGAACTTGGGGGAATAAATAGTGATGTCTTGAGGAGTGTACATATTACAGAGAAGGAGGTACTGGAAGTCTTAAAGCGCATCAAGATAGATAAATCCCCGAGGCCTGATGAAGTGTATCCCAGGATATTATGGGAGGCTAGGGAGGAAATTGCGGGTGCCCTAGCCGAGATATTTGAATCATCGATAGTCACGGGTGAGGTGCCTGAAAATTGGAGAGTGGCAAATGTTGTGCCTTTGTTTAAAAACAGGGCTGCAGGGAAAAGCCTGGGAACTACAGGCCAGTGAGCCTCACATCTGTGGTGGGTAAATTGTTGGAAGGTATTTTGAGAGACAGGATCTACAGGCATTTAGAGACACAAGGACTGATTAGGGACAGTCAGCATGGCTTTGTGAGTGGAAAATCATGTCTCACAAATTTGATTGAGTTTTTTGAAGGGGTAACCAAGAAGGTAGATGAGGGCAGTGCAGTTGATGTTGTCTACATGGACTTTAGCAAGGCCTTTGACAAGGTACCGCATGGTAGGTTGTTGCATAAGGTTAAATCTCACAAGGTTCAGGGTGAGGTATCTAAATGGATACAAAATTGGCTTCTAGACAGAAGCCAGAGGGTGGTTGTAGAGAATTGTTTTTTCAAACTGGAGGCCCGTGACCAGCGGTGTGCTTCAGTGCTGGGCCCACTGTTATTTGTCATTTATATTAATGATTTGGATGAGAATATAGGAGGCATGGTTAGTAAGTTTGCAGATGACACTAAGATTGGTGGCACAGTAGACAGTAAAAAAAGTTATCTCCAATTGCAACAGGATCTTGATCAATTGGGCCAGTGGGCTGACGAATGGCAAATGGAGTTTAATTTAGACAAATGCGAGGTGATGCATTTTGGTAGATTGAACCAGGGCAGGACTTACTCAGTTAATGGTAGGGCATTGGGGAGAGTTACAGAACAAAGAGATCTCGGGGTACACGTTCATAGCTCCTTGAAAGTGGAGTCACAGGTGGACAGAGTGGTGAAGACGGCATTCAGCATGCTTGGTTTCATCGGTCAGAACATTAAATACAGGAGTTGGAATGTCTTGTTGAAGTTGTACAAGACATTGGTAAGGCCACACTTGGAATACTGTGTGCAATTCTGGTCACCCTATTGTAGAAAGGATATTATTAAACTACAAAGAGTGCAGAAAAGATTTACTAGGATGCTACCGGGACTTGAAGGTTTGAGTTATTAGGAGAGGCTGGATAGACTGGGACTTTTTTCTCTGGAGCGTAGGAGGCTGAGGGGTGATCGTATAGAGGTCTATAAAATAATGAGGGGCATAGATTAGCTAGATAGTCAATATCTTTTCCCAAAGGTAGGGGAGTCTAAAACTAGAGGGCATAGGTTTAAGGTGAGAGGGGAGAGATACAAAAGTGTCCAGAGGGGCAATTTTTTCACACAGAGGGTGGTGAGTGTCTGGAACAAGCTGCCGGAGGTAGTAGTCGAGGCAGGTACAATTTTGTCTTTTAAAAAGCATTTAGATAATTACATGGGTACGATGGATATAGAGGGATATGGGCCAAATGCGGGCAGTTGGGATTAGCTTAGGGGTTTTCAAAAAAAAAGGGCGGCATGGACAAGTTGGGCCGAAGGGCCTGTTTCCATGCTGTAAACCTCTATGACTCTCGGAGAAACATTTTTTCCTAAACAACGATGAGAATATAAAATTTACTACCACAAGGAACAGTTCAGCTAACTGCATAGATGTATTTAGCAGAAGCCAGATAAATAAGGGGGAGAAAGAAACCTAAATATCAGCAGAGTCCGTTGGACCAATTGGTTTGTTTGTTTGCAAACTCAATGCAGTTCTGGGAATAGAAGGTTTCCAAACTATGACTTGAGACTCCAAATAGGGTTGCAGAGAGAGACAGTATGGCATCACGAGTTCCCCCTCCTGAGATTCCACACCGTCCCAGTTCCAGACAGTGTCCAGTCCTGCCCTTGCCTCACCAGCTCCGAGCTGGTCAGGAGAGTCCAGTCTGGTACCGAAATTATGAACTATGAGCTTGACGTGCAAGTCATGGATTTTGTCCTCCCCCACTTTATCTTTCTCCCACTGAATCTTTCGACTTGATCTGATCTCAGTACTGGTGGCCTGGATCCCACCAGCTTCTTTTTTAAAACCTTCTCCGCAAGGGCAATTAAAAAATAAAGAGCATAGTGGACTCACTAACTCAGAGCTCCTGTTCCTTGACTTATATTGGAATCTGGTACACACTAAGAGATAGGTAGGTGGATCAACAAATGGATTGGTCTGAAGCAATTAACTGCAGCCTGAGGAAGAGTAAATTCTTACATTGATAAGCATGTGGGCAGTGACCGAGAGTGCATTGGAAGCTTGGTCGGGGTGGGGAATAACCTTTGTAACTATATGATCACGTTTGAAAGCGGACAGCATCAATTACAAAGCTTTCCTCCTTGCATTAGATAACTCCAGTGGAGTGTGGAGGAGTCAACTTTACAAGAATAGCAAGATCATAATTTAAAATATGTCAAGAAAATATGAAATTCTTGATGGAAAATAACTGGCGGCACAACAAGAGCATAGGACTGGTAAAGGTGCTGATTAGAGAGTGCGCTTCGGGAGGTGGGGGGGTGGGAGGAAAGAGGAGAACAGGTGAAAGAAGGTTCACTGAGTCTTCTGGCACTGAGGGACAAGGGGAGCTCTGCTGAAAACCAAGTACATAAATAACCTTTTTCAAAATATTTTAATAGATTTTGATGCATGATTTTTCATATTTATAAGTTACTCTATAATACATGAACTTTTAATTATATACTGCTGTTAGTGTGCTGCTTTATTTGCTGTTTAGTTGGCGACTGGGGTCATGTTAATTTTCAAGTGTTAAAATGACGTCACATTAGAAAATGGAAAGCACTGGGGTTGACCACAGTACCACCCAGGCCCTATTCCCGTAACCCCGCATATTTCCCTGCTAAGTCCCTGACACTAGGGTCAATTTAGCACAACCAATCAACCTACCCGCACATCTTTGGACTATGGGAGGAAACCAGAGCACCCGGAGGAAACCCACGCAGACACGGGGAGAATGTGCAAACTCCACACAGACAGTGGCCCGAGGCTGGAATTGAACCTGGTCCCTGGCGCTGTGAGGCAGTAGTGCTAACCACTGTGCCACCGTGCCGCCCAAAGGGACCTGATCTCAGAGCTCCAACTATCAAAAGCAAGGAGGGAAATCTCTTTCCTGGCTTGAGTCACACCCAGCACACTGGAAGAATGTTGTGGTTGTCAGGGCTAATCATGTCAGCTCTGGAGTGGATTAAATGTACAGGGAGAGATCTTGCGCAATGATTCCTACAGCCACACTTATTTTGAGGTAGGTAAAAAAAGGTCTGAGTGTGTGTTTTAAAAGAAAAACTTTAATCTAGATTGAGCTGAGATTTGATTTCAAGTAAGAATTGGATTGCAGTTTTCAGACCTTGTACACAATTCGGCCAAGATTTCAGAATCCCGCCTTCACACTTCAATAATCTTTTCTCAAATTACAAAATTGTAGTTTGCAGGTTTCATCTCCTAAAGGGTAGCCTCAAGGATGCAAAGAAGACACTTGCCAGTAGAGTCTGACAGCAGAGACATAGCCCCCGTGGTGACATGCAGGGTGCTGGGGATGGGAGGATCTGGGGGAGATTTGGGGGAAGATGCAAGATGGGGTTCAGCACTCACCCTTGCTGCACGGATGAGGTCATTGACTTTTTTCTGGCACTGTTTCCAGGTTCAGGGGGCCAGTGCCCCGGCACTGACTTCCTCCCAGGGGGAGGGGGCCACACATCGGTGTCCGGAGGAGATGGGGGCCTTGTGCAAGAGGGTCCGGGGTGGGGGTGAGGGGGATCACCCTGCCTGATATCTGTAGAGTGGAGGGGGGGGAGTGGATCTCTCTGCCGGAGATTGGTGGGGGGGGGAAGGGGGAGGGGTCCGAGATGGCTGGCAGGGGGGGGGGGGGAGGTGGGGATTAAGGGGGTCAGTAATGTTGTGGGGGGTGGGGCAATGTCTGTGGGGTCCAGGGGGGGAGGCATTACCCGCCCAGGAGGGTAATGGCAGGGAAGCATTATTCGATCATTTTTATTTGTGCATGCGCAGTTGGAGGCGCCGATTGGAGCTGCAGGATTTTGGGTGCATTAAGCCCCGCCCACAGGCTGGTGCAGCGCGATTCAGAATCGCTGATATTTTTTCAGGCAGAGTGTGTATGGGGGTGTCTGACAACGGTTCTAAGAGTCAGATCTGAAACACTCCCAGTTTCAAGTCCGCCCAGTACTTAGAATCAAAATGGTAAAATAGGGCACTAGATTTACCCTTCTGCGCTGTGCTCCCAATCACAGATGGTCTTCTCATTTAGAAGTAACTTTGAACTATGAACTGTACACTGCACGAGTGCCAAAAGTTTTTTTTTAATTAGAGTACTGAGGAGCTGCCTGTTCTACAATCGTATGGAAGTAGTGAGCTTATACTGGCTGACATAGAATTACTAGACTCCTCAAAAAGGACAAAGATTTCTCTATTAAACTGCACAAACATTAAACACTGTCTGGCCAGTGCACTCCCAATAATAACTCACAATCAACTGATCAAATGTTCAACTCCAACACCATAACATTCTTTTTACCCCAGATCATTAATGCTGAGTTATTTTAAATACTACTGTAAAAAGTGTTTGCAGAAATGTTAAAAAAGCAGTAACAGTAAAAATAAACTTACTTTGATGTACAACTCCTGATTGTCATCGATGTGCTTGAAAAGTTTGGGAAGGTATGACATCGCTCTGGTTAGCAGACTGCAGCTGGAGCTCTGAAAGGAGAATTGTGCTGAGTAATGCCAGCATCTTCCTGTTTATAAAGGCTGAGAAAACATGAAGCTCCACCCACTCAAAATTGAAACCGCTGCACAATATCAAATTAAGACATGTCGTAATTGAGCTAACTAACCCTTTTGTCACTTTTTTCAAAAAAGACAACAAGGTAGAAAGGTGACAGCAATATGAAACCTTCCTTTTATAGAACAGAGGCAGGGTTCATGCAAGCTTCTATTAACCACCTTTTTATCAATGCTTCATTCTGACTCCAGACCTCCAGAATGTATCAACATCTGCTGAGGATAGCCTTCCCCTATCAACAATAATTTACTTCTCCCCTTGACTGTGCAGGAGCATGGCTGTAAACAAAGGTAGGCAGCTGCAATGAAAGATGAAACTGCAAAGCACAATTCTGTTCTATTCCCACATATCAAACGTGTTATACATAGAACAGTGCAGCACAGTACAGGCCGTTCGGCCCTCGATGTTGTGCCGAGCTTTGTCCGAAACTAAGATCAAGCTATCCCACTCCCTATCATTCTGGTGTGCTCCATGTGCCTATCCAATAACTGCTTGAAAGTTCCTAAAGTGTCCGACTCCACTATCACAGCAGGCAGTCCATTCCACACCCCAACCACTCTCTGAGTAAAGAACCTACCTCGGACATCCCTCCTATATCTCCCATCATGAACCTTATAGTTTTGCCCCCTAGTAACAGCTACATCCACCCGAGGAAATAGTCTCTGAACGTCCACTCTCTATCCCCCTCATCATCTTATAAACCTCTATTAAGTCGGCTCTCAACCTCCTCCACTCTAAAGAGAAAAGCTCCAGCTCCCTCAACCTTTCCTCATAAGACCTACCCTCCAAACCAGGCAGTATCCTGGTAAATCTCCTTTGCACTCTTTCCAGTGCTTCCACATCCTTCTTATAGTGAAGTGACCAGAACTGCACATAATATTCCAAACGTGGTCCCACCAAGGTCCTGTACAGTTGCAGCATAACCCCACGGCTCTTAAACTCAAACCCCCTGTTAATAAACGCTAACACACTATAGACCTTTTTCACGGCTCTCTCCACCTGAGTGGCAACTTTCAGAGACCTGTGGATATGAACCCAAAGATCTCCCTGTTCCTCCACATTCCTCAGAACCCTACCGTTGACCCTGTAATCTGCATTCAAATTTGTCCTAGCAAAATGAATCACCTCGCACTTCAGGTTTTAACTCCATCTGCCATTTTTCGGCCCAGCCCTGCATCCTATCAATGTCTCTTTGCAGCCTACAACAGCCCTCCACCTCATCCACTACTCCACCAATCTTGGTGTCATCAGCAAATTTACTGACCCACCCTTCAGCCCCCTCCTCCAAGTCATTGATAAAAATCACAAAAAGCAGAGGACCCAGCACTGATCCCTGTGGTACACCGCTGGTCTCCAGTCTGAAAATTTTCCATCCACCACCACCACCCTCTTTCTTCTATGAGATAGCCAGTTACTTATCCAATCGGCCAAATTTCCCTCTATCCCACACCTCCTTACTTTCTTCATGAGCCTACCATGGGGGACCTTATCAAATGCCTTACTAAAATCCATGTATATGACATCAACTGCTCTACCTTCATTTACACACTTAGTTACCTCCTCAAAGGATTCAATCAAATTTGTGAGGCAAGACTTACCCTTCACGAATCCGTGCTGACTATCCCGGATTAAGCTGCATCTTTCCAAATGCAGTAAGAAGTTTAACAACACCAGGCCAAAGCCCAACAGGTTCACCCGGTAGCAAAAGCCACAAGCTTTCGGAGCCTTAAGCCCCTTCTAAGAAGTTTAACAACACATGGCTTCAACAACACGTGGCCGAAAGCTTGTGGTTTTTGCCACCAAACAAATCTGCTGGACTCCAACCTGGTGCTGCCAAACTTCCCACTGTGTTTACCCCAGTCCAACGAATTTTATTCTATTTTTTTTATACATAGAAACTAGAAGCAGGGGGTGGCCATTCGGCCCTTCGAGCCTGCTTCACCAATCATTTTGATCATGGCGGATCATCAAATTCAATATCCTGATCCACCCCTCCCCCTTCGCCCCATATCCTTTGTTCCGTTTAGCCCCAAGAGCTTTATCTAATTTATTCTTGAAAATCAGACAACGTTCTGGCCTCAACTACATTCTGCGGTAGTGAATTCTACACATTCACCACCCTCTGGGTGAAGAAATTTCTCCTCACCTCAGTTCTAAAAGATTTACCCCTTATACTCAAACTATGACCCCTAGTTCTGGACTCCCCCATCATTGGGAGCATTCTTTCTGACCCTGTCTAACCCTGTTAGAATTTTATATCTTTCTATGAGATCCCCTCTCACTCTACTAAACTCCAGAATGTTGTTCTTGAAGATTAACAGTCTTCACTTATTAGTTATGCGCAGATTAGAATCACACTAACCACTGAAGTTACCAAAGGGCAGAGGAAATTCACCACCGTAAGTAACACAGGGAAGGGACGAATTCTCTGGAAAGGGACGAACGAATTCTCTACCATTTGATGCAAGCTATGGAGTATAAAAGTAAAGGGAGGTGGGGGAAAAGTGGTTTTAAATAGCACTGGAGAGCGAGTGAATCCACATTGCTTTCACACTTCTCAGAATATAGGTGCTTCTGTTTCCAAATGCAGGCCAAAAATATACGAGTGGTTTCTGATTTGCACGTATTTGGAGACCTGGCATAAATTATGCTCGTTTCAAACTCTATTTGCATATCAGCTCTTTGAAAGTGGAAGGGCATGTTAGTAGGTTGGTGAAAAAGCCATATGGGACCCTTGTCTTTACCAATCAAGGCACAGATTACAAAAGCAGGGAGATCATGTTGGAGTTGTATAGAATTTTGGTGAGGCCACAGCTGGAGCAGTGTGCAGTTCTAGTCGCCACATTATAGGAAGGATGTGATTGCACTGGAGGGGGTACAGAGGAGATTCACCAGAATGCAGCCTAGGATGGAACATTTAAGTTATAAGAGAGGTTGGGTAGACTTGGGTTGTTTTCATTGGAGGAGAGAAGACTTAGGGGGCGACCTGATCAAGGTGTACAAGATTATGACGGACATGGACAGAGTGGATAAGGGGCAGCTGTTCCCCTTAGTTGAAAGGTCAGTCACGAGGGGATGTAGGTTCAAGGTGAGCAGCAGGAGGTTTAGGGGGATGTGAGGAAAAACCTTTTTACTCAGAGGCTGATGACGGTCTGGAATGTGCTGGAGGGTGGTAGAGGCGGGTTGCCTCACATCCTTTAAAAAGTACCAGAATGAGCACTTGGCACATCATAACATTCAGGGCTATGGGCCAACTGCTGGCAGATGGGATTAGGTGGGAGTTCAAGTGTTTCTAATGTGTTGGTGCAGACTCGATGGGCCAAAGGGCCTCTTCTGCACTGTGAGATTCTATAAATCTGCCATGAACCAGCATAATTGGACAGGGTTTCGTAAAGCAAATTGTTTTAAAAAATATTCCTTGATATATTTAAGAGACAAGTTGGTGCTATTTGATTCACCCAGCTGAAATGGGCTTATCACAAAAAACAAGCATTTTAAAAATCAGTGTTTAGTCCACTACCTGTTACAATTTAAAATACATAATGACTTATGCTAGCAACATTGGTATACTGCTATCAGTTTCTTCACAAGTTAAAATAAACTTATATTCAAAGTTTTAATGCTAATATACTAAAAACAGCTTAATTTTAAAAGCTTCATTGAAGCTCACAACCAGAGTAATTAGTGCCACCTCCCAGTGGTGATTAATTTAATCAGGAGAACAATGTTGAGTGGGTCCAGCTTCTAGAGCAAAATGTCATGGAAACTCGATTTGAGCTGAACTTGTGCTCATCTCTTTTATTCCCTTCCTCAACCTGCCTTGGTGTGGTCTACAGGTTGCATTCCAACCTGATGCCACCCACGTTCTGCACTCCACTATGCTGTTACTTAGTGGTGAAAGCCATTATCTTTTGCACTGCTTTTGTCGATAAACAATGCGATCGAATGCAAATCTCCAGCCCATGTTGTCTATGCATCAACAGTTGCAGTAGGAATAACAAACGCATTATTAATCTTTTCTGAGTCTTAGGAACTGCTACAAGATTCAGCAGCTCAGATTTAAGCAGGAGAATGTGGTGAAGTGGGGGCAGCTGGAAATATAAATGGGGAAAATGGGGGTCACAGCACCAGTAAAGTGTGAACACTGAAAGAAATTTGCCCAATCCTTATAGCAGCTCAACCCTTAAAACAGATTAAAGTTGATGTTAAGAAAGCCAGTTAGCACATAACCAACAAATCATTGTACACAAATGGGGTAATTTAGAAGCTAAAAAATGTTTGTAGAAATTAATTTGCAATCCTCCCCCCTCCCCTTCATATGCAGGGACATAGAAGATTTTCACCACAACCATTAAAAAATTACAAGCAAAGTAACTAAGTAACTACAAGCAAAGGAAACTAGAACTAGAGGGCACAGCCTCAAAATAAAGGGGACACAGTTTAGGACAGAGTTGAGGAGGAACTTCTTCTCTCAGAGGGTGGTGAATCTCTGGAATTCTTTGCCCACTGAAGTGGTGGAGGCTACCTCGTTGAATATGTTTAAATCACGGATTCCTGATCGGTAAGGGAATTAGGGGTTATAGGGATCAGGCGGGTAAGTGGAACTGATCCACTTCAGATCAGCCATGATCTTATTGAATGGCGGGGCAGGCTCAAGGGGCTAGATGGCCTACTCCTGCTCCTATTTCTTATGTTCTTATGTTCTTTTTTACACAAAGTTGCAAGATTCTTTTGTCCTTATCTTCACTCCTCTACAGTTGAACAATAAAAGTCCTTTATGTGGGACTGAATATCAATGCAATGGTTACAGATTTCAGATAAAATGGAGTTGTGGTAGGAAATAAGCAAGATAAGAGTATGAAATCAAGGTACATGCAAAAAATAACCTGGCAGTCTGCAAGAAAGTGGACTTTATACCCTTTGAACAATGGCTAATGAGCACTGATTATTTTTTTTAATTGACGGTTAAAAATTTAAGGCTAGTTATGCATTTATATATGTATTCTAACTCTCATCTACCAATTTTGGTGGCTTATACTATTAAATAATGCAAATTTTTAACAACCAGTAGTTCCAGATTTGCAGTTATTAATTAAGTCAGCAGAGTGGCAGCGTTGAGTGGCTCTGAAGCTGAGAAAACTTCTCACCAGTTGATATCAGTTTCGCTCAGATAGCAAAACAACACACTTGCGTCACATCGATGCTGAACACAAACTGTCATCCCTTGGCCTCTTGTGATCAGTCACTTTAAACCTGTCAGAACCACCTCTGTGATGACTGCAAGATACAAACCATGGGAACCAGTTAATAACTCAAGTGCTTTTCTGCAGCAAGCACCTTGCTGAAGAACCACCTTGGCAGCAGGCTTTCATCAAATGACAGAAACATATCACAAAGTTTGATAGAGGATCAGACACACACACAACCATGGTGTACAGTGTCAGATAAAAAAGAAATAGGAACTTCTTTAACCTGTGCTCTTTGGAGACAAGAGTAGGATGACATAGAGATGCAAATTTATCCACGGTTCAAAGGTAGCCAGGATAGCCTCTTAGTCATTGAATCCATACAGAACTATCAAATCATCCACAGGCTTCAGCTATGGCAGATTTACAGACCTCATCTGGAGAAGACATTGTAGCTACCAGGACAAAGTTGTTTTGGAAAGAATAAGAATCAACCTTCTCCCTTTCTAGTAAGTTGCAAATCTACTCATTGAAATGGTAGAGTTCGGCCAAAGTTGAACAGACAGAGGAACTGAAAGGGCGTTTAGCAGTTTAAAGTACATTTCATGCTCTGCAAAACTCCAAATCCCCACATTTACACAATAGTGCCTCATCACTATTCACTTAGCTAGTAATAAAAGTAGTAATTATGTTGATGGGATTCATTCTACACTAAACCAGGCAAACTGTTTATTTTATCTTTAAAGTGCTCATTTTGCTGCTATTGTTTCAGGGTGAACGCCATGTTGTGTAAAATAGTTTTGTGGAATCTTTAAAGTCATTTGAAAATGCATACTAGAGTTTGGTTTAAACAACTCCAGCTAAGCATAGCATTTCTGTCAACTCAGCTTCAGTAGAGAACTGGAATGAATAGGAATATATGGAGGGAATTCTCTGGCTGTTTACACCAGCAGGATTCTCTGGTCCCGCCAGCAGCACACTCCCTTATGTGGGTTTCAAAGTGGTGTGAGGTAACATCAATGGGAGATTCCATTGACAGCGGCGGAACCAGAGAAGCCCGCCGCCAGCGAGCAGCACGTCACCTCCCGCTGCAGAGAAATGCGGCTGGGAGGCCAGAGAATTCCCCCTATAAGAGACTATTCTGAGCCCACATTGTCCATCTGCAGGATCGGCGGCAGAGGCTCAAGATCCGGTGAAACCCTGAAACCGCTAATCTCACCGGTGACAGAATCAGGTTCACGGTCATAAATGGGTGAGAACCTGATTTACATTCATTGAAATAAATTTAAATATAGTTAACCACCCCCCTCATCAGATCTGGCCCCCAACTAAATTTTCATGCCTCGGGTGATGTGACGTCACATCGGCGGGGTTTACAGCAGGTTCCCCCAGATGTGAACCTGTCGGCGGGTGGGAGATCTCTCTGGGAACAGTAAGTTGAGTATAGCCTCCAGGGGAGAGGGACATGGCCAAGCAGGTTAGAACCTGTGGCAGGGACAGCAGACCCTAGTGGGAGCCTCACATGCAGGGACTCATTTATTTGTGGCGGTGGGGGACAGCAGACGTGGGAGCGTTGGAGACGCTGGCAATGTTTGGGGGGAAGGGGGCCAATACTGGCAATATAGGGGGCTGATGGGGGGAGGCAATGCTGGTAATGACTGTTTGGGGGGAGGGAGGGGGTGGGGAGACCATACCTAAAGTGCCATAAAATCTGGAGAGAAAACCTGCCTGTTTCTCTAGTGCTCAAATGCCTGATTAAAATTGGATCTTTGATACACACCCAGATAACCAAACAGTATAAACATTGTGGGGCCAGTGTTTGTCACAACAAGGCATCTTATTTGGTAGGTTTTTTTTAAAAAGCTCATCCTTTGGCACAAAAATGCTCCATGAGACAAACTGCTGGAACCGTGAGCTGGCAACAAGGTCAGTGGGTTATCATCATAGAAATCATAGAAACCCTACAGCACAGAAAGAGGCCATTCGGCCCATCGAGTCTGCACCGACCACAATCCCACCCAGGCCCTACCCCTATATCCCTACATATTTTACCCGCTAATCCCTCTAATCTACGCATCCCAGGACACTAAGGGGCAATATTTAGCATGGCCAATCAACCTAACCCGCACATCTTTGGACTGTGGGAGGAAACCGGAGCACCCGGAGGAAACCCACGCAGACACGAGGAGAATGTGCAAACTCCACACAGACAGTGACCCAAGCCAGGAATCGAACCCAGGTCCCTGGAGCTGTGAAGCAGCAGTGCTAACCACTGTGCTACCGTGCCGCCCATCAAAGGAAAGGTCATCTGGGACCATTATGAAAGACAGGGATTTACGAACATGAGAAACTGGACTGGCAGAAGCAGAAATTAGGTGAATTTGAATCAGATGAGATACATAAAAAGAAAGAAGAAAAAGTTGGACTGAGAGAGAAAGAGAGACAGGTAGGGGAAAATAGGTCTATTTTAAATTTCAAAATTCTCTGGAAACAATGTACTACTTGCAGAAATGAGCTTCTACATGAACTATTCCTTTCTGGGCCAGAGAGGTTAATGATGAGCTCCATTTTTGCACGGCTCATAGCAGAGTGGTGGAAATTATCCAACATTTTGTAGCGATTTGTAACTGAAGAAGGGAAAGGGTTAATTTATTTTTGTACCTAAAAGGTTGAACTTTGAACCTGGAATGTATCACAAACATAACCCTTCCTTATGGCTAGTCTCCCCTTTGTTTATATTGCTCCTGGTAGTAGTATAAGCCATTTGCTCTTGGTTTCATCTTTTACTTTTAGTAGTATAAGCCATTTGTTCATGGTTCCCTCGCTTGTTTATATCATTCTGATAAAACAGACAGTTAAATATAAATGTTGGGTTGTAAGTCTCACTTTTCCCGTAGGCTTGTGTATGATTTAAACAAAGGAAGCAGCTACCAAATGGTAGAGTGCGAGAATAGCCTTTTGAAGGAGGACTCCCACTGGGACAGCTGCAATTGCACACAGTCACTTCAAAGGAAAAGCTGCGGGAAGAGCGGGGGACCACAGGTTGCATCTTGACTACAACTACCAGGAGAATTGTGCTTTATGACCCAAGGATACCAGATAGTCTCTAACCATAAACCAGAGTGTATCAGAAGCTGTTAAAGGAACTATAATTTATGATCAAGGACTGTTAATTGGACTTTGCTTCATGACTTGTATTGGGAACCCTGATGTATAAATGTCCACGCTTCTTGTGTTCAGAGAGAACTTTGGCTTCCGCCTTCAAGGGGTCAAGTTCTCCCGCAAGCTTGTGAGAATAAAGCCTGACTGTATTTTGACTCAAACTAGCCTCAGAGGTATTTTTACCTACTTCATTTGGTGCCGAAACCCGGGAGACACCCCGGGATCTGTTTGCGGGCTCAGGTTGAATGGCCACAACCTGGGTACTGGAATAGAGTTCTGAACCTAATAGGGTGAGTCGAACTACAGTGGGCTGATCATATGTGATGAGAGAGTGTGAGAGTGAAAGACGTCTGAACTGAACATATACGGACAAGGAGGCATTTGTCTTTAATACTCAAGTGGGTATAAAGACTGGAGAAAAGTTGCCTGAGTTGTGATGTTCAGACGTGAGTGAGAAAGAAACTGTGTGAAAGAGAAACTGTCTAAGTGATCACTGGAGTAGAAGTAAGCTTAATGGTGTAAGCTTAATAGTGTAAGCGGTGGTACGGAGGGATTTGATCACCCCTGACAGGTAACACCGGACTCTGATAAGAGCGACCTAGGAGTGGGAGAGTGAGAGAATAGAAGGCTCCAGGTGGTGAGTATTAAACTTATCTGTATTATGGCGGGATCACAAAGACAGTGGGGACCTCCGGAATCCCTGATAAATGAGTGTATGACTAAGAGGAACAAATTCATTAAACAGATGAGAAAAGGGGGGGTGGAACTTATCCTGCCCTCTGGGCCAACAACATAAGTAGCTGGGTAAAGAAAAGAGAAACATGACAAAGAAAATAGGAGCATTGTTAATACATCAGTTAGCTGGACTAATTGAGCAAATAGTCACCTCTACTAAGAAGTGGAGTGAGGATAAAGAAAGGATTAAGGAGTTAGAATGCAGAGTAAGGGAGCTGGAGAAACAAAACCAAGTATTAGAAGAAAAGCTATGGAGAGGGGAAACCGTTCCTCTACCTCCTTTTGAGTCCACACAACAGGGACTAAACGCTCTTCCAGAGGAATGGGAAGCGCTAGAACACAACTTAGTGCTAGTAACCCAAGGGGGAACAGATGCGCAGCCAAAAGTAAATTATGAACCATTCACCCCAGTGAGAGGCAGCAGATAATGGCTTCCCTGGGTAAATTACAACCTAGAAGCGCAAACACTAAATTCTGGGAAGAATTAGACACAATCTGGGTAGGACACCAATTACACCTGAGAGACGTACACCAGCTGGTAAGGGCAGCCTGTCCAGCGGGTAAGTGGAGGTAGGTAGCAGGTAGACCCGCCGCTCCTCCAGCACAGGGTTATAGTGGGGGACGGTGGACACATGTAGTCGACCTAACATCAGAGATAGATGCCCAACAGACACCCTTCGCCCAGTTTAAGGTAGAAATTCTGAGAGTCTACTAACTGGAGCAGAATGACCACAACGAAACAATTAAAAGGAGAAGGAGCTTCTGAATGTGGGGGATGGTTGTTCCAGGTATATCAGGAGTGCTCCGGACAAGGAAACCCAGGTAGAGGAGATCGAGCGTTCATCCAGGCTTTTAAGGACAAATTCTTTAGTGTTCACCAAAAAATCCTTAAAATGGGAATTCTCAGTACCCCGAACTATGATGAGTTGGTAGAATGGGCTAACGGCATACCTGGAGGTGGATAGGAGAGATCTTAGTTTTTGTATTTCAGTGTGTTTGTGTGATCTGGTTTCTAGTCAAATGTAGGTGGTTGTTGTTGGATTAAATTGAGAGCCGGAATTGTTGAAGCCTTTGTTTGTTCTTGTGGAGTGTTTATTGCGGGTAATAAATGACTTTAGTTTAGCCTCAGGAGAGCTGGGGAGGTGTTAAGACTGTTAAAGATTAAAGTGATAAGATTTCTTGCATTTACTTCTGTTTTGAGTTTCAATTACAGTTTGGAAGAAAGAAGAATAAAAGTGACTGTCTTAATCCAAATTCTGTATTCTTTTAAATGTTTTACTTACATCTCAGTTTAAGATGTTAAGTTTGAATGAATGTTGGAAGCTTCCATGTGTGTGTCTAAGTGTGTTTACAAAGTTGTTTGCTTTGTTGTGATTTTACAACAATGGGTTTGATACAGAGTTTGAATAAAATTAGGAAGTAAATTGAAATTTCAAAATCAAAGTACATAAATTGAAGTTGGAAATAGCCAATTTGAATTTTGATTAAACCTGTGTTTGAACTTTGTTAGGAAAGGATTTAAACCTTGGAGGGAACCGTGTGCTCTCTCCTTTGTTTTGAAGTGAAGATTATGAGAGAGTTAGTTGAGAAATTGAGAGACGAAATTAAGTAATTTTATGGAAAAGTAGATAAACAAGAACAAAAGAATGAGGTAAATGTACTGTCTATGAGTCAGTTTAAAATATTTTAAGTTAGTGAAATGAATCGTAATTCTGCTTATTTCAAGTTCCAGCATGAGATTAATCAATTAAATCTTAGTTGCCAATGCAAATTGCCTTTACGAATGTCTGATAGTTTCATATTCTGTAACCTGGTTAAAATTATGTACTGCCGTTGGAATTTTATGTGCTATCTATTGTTCAAAGTTTGCCAAATATTGAGCACTGTCAAGCTTAAAATCTAGCCAGTTAAAATCAAACCAAAATGTTTCTGATTAATTAACTAGTATGTATTGTACCTACTTTGGTTTTGATTTGGCGCCTGTTGTTTTCCTCGAGTACGGGGGTGTTTGATCTGGAGCTCAGTTTAAAATTGGAAACGGCTTGAATTAAAAGGGTTTGGATATTACGGTTTTGCTGTGTAAAGTGGTATGATACAATTGCCACTTGATTATTTTTATTATACAGTATAGCACTGCTATATAGACCCGAGAATAAAATCAAATCGTGAAAAGCCTTCACCAATTTTGTATAATATAGTTATATATTATATGTTGTGTATTAATAAAACATAATTCTGTAGGAGCTTCCTGTTTTCCTCGCCATACAAATAAATAAATTAGAGATAATGTCGGGGTACATTATATAAAGATTGGAGCTGTATGGCACGTGATTTAATGGGGAATGCGATGTCTTTTGATGAGATTATATACAAATGAATGGATGTCCAACTGCAGCCAAAAAACCAGTGTAAAGTGTTATTTAATTCACACTAGGCTTCCTATGGAAGGGGGGTGTGTAGTTAACTGTATAATGTACTAGCTAAAGCCATACAGATATCAGGAAATTGTGGACAGAGATACTGCCCACTATACTGATGAGATTAAGAGTTACCACAAACCGGACAACCGGATTAACCCTGTATGAATTAATGACAGAATGGGCGATGATGTAGGTTCACTAAAAGATGAATTCAGGAGATATGTTTTGGAACTAAGCACCCAACTAAAAGGGACACGCAAATTGGTAAAAGACAATCCGGAACAAAGAGACACAGAGAGAGAGAGCTTGAAATGCTCCCTGACGGGCGGGAAGTTACGTCCTAGTAAAAGCACTACTTGAAACCTGGGTTCGCCCCTAAATGGAAGGGCCCTATGAGGTTAAAATTGTGTAGTGTGCTTAATTCACAGATATGTGAGACGGCTGACCTCCAAGCAAGCTGAACGGGTTCGCGGGCGGTGGCGCACGGGCGGTATAGCCTTTGGACCATTGTATAACGGTCGCGCGGGTTATTAGTGAAGTGATAGGATGATTTTCTTGCTGCTTCTCACGACCCTTGCCCTGCTAGTTACGGAGGGGAAGTATTGATGGAATTGTGTAGACTTGAGGATAGAGCATCGTAAGCATCTCTGTAACGATGGCTCTGTCTATTGTAACCTTCCGACACATGGAATAAGTCCCTGGGGGCTAACCCGTAGGGATCGCTGCTTGGGATTCCTTAACCATGCCATGTTGCCAACTCTGTTGGAGGGGCGAGGTGATTGGGGTCTCCCATGCAATGTAACGTGGTGTAATTGAAATTTAGGGTGTTTAGCCGAGGGACCGGGATGGACCTATACCCGGCATCAGCGGAGGGCTCGGCAGGATGTGTACATTAACACGAGATTTGGCCGATCCAAGCGATCATTGTACCAATCCTCTAAAATCCGACCCTATCGCATGAACACTTTCATGTATATGTCTCACTTGTATGTGTTGCAGTCAAAATTTTGAGCAAGTGCTGAGTCTGCTTACATATTCCCATGCACGAAGGAGGAGGGGGGGGGGGGGGGGGGGGGGGGGGAGAAGAAGAGTCCTTTATTCCCTATCCCTTTGTCAACTCCAGGAATGGTAGAGGGGATTTCAAATCAGAATGGAACCCAAGATGGGACAAGGAAAGTGACATTTAAAACCCCATCAGGCATGTTGTGAAAAACCAACAAGGGGGGGATCTATCTGCTTGGTAGGAAACGGAACCATACCTGTGGGCCTCAGCTACTGTACCCAGCAGGTTAATGTCACCAGTGGTGCCTGGGCTTTGGTGCAACAGATTACAGTCCGTTGCCCCATTGCTGATGTCCTGATCAGTCTCTCCTCTACTTATATGAGGGGCATGACTGCATATAATGGTACCTGTTGTGTCTGTGGAAACAATGCCTACCCATGGCTTCCTTGGGATTGGGTAGGATCGTGTTATGTAGCATATGTGGTACCCTATATTCACCATTAGTGAGACAGAACTGTTCTTTATGATAGCTTTCCCACTTTATGGGACAGCAAAAGCAACTCAGGAACTTATATATATGGCCTCGACCTTGGAGAGAATTGCGAAGGAAACTAGAGACGGGTTCGAGGAGATGAACACAGCCTTCTCTGAAGTATCAGCCGAGGTTGTAGCTATCCGGACTGCTGTTTTACAGAACCAATTGACACTTGATTATATGTTGGCTTTCCAGGGAGGAACATGCGCTATAATTGAATCCGAATGCTGCACGTATATCCCAGATGTTTCGGAAAATATAACTCATTTTGCAGATCATATCAAACGAGTAGCAAAGACAATACGGGATGAAGGGAGCCAATATCATAATTATAACCGTCCGGAATGGCTGGGGCAATGGTTCGGGTCATGGGGATCGTACCTGATGCACGGGTTAATTGTATTGTCATTGTTATCGCATGTTGTATTTGTGTGGCATTATTGAACGCTTGTTGTAAAACGGTAACAGCCCGGATTATGCCAAGTGCAAGTATGCAGGCAGAAAGGGCAGACTTCCTGACGAAGTGGGTCGGCCCATATGCTGGTAACATTTGGCTCTAAATTGGTCATGGGGTCATGTTTGCACTTGGCCTCTGACCAAAAGGGGGGATTGAAGAAGGGAAAGGGTTCATTCTTTTTTGTATTCAATGTATTTTGTACCTGGAATGTATCACAAACATAACCCTTCCTTATGGCTAGTCTCCCCTTTGTTTATATTGCTCCTGGTAGTAGTATAAGCCATTTGCTCTTGGTTTCATCTTTTACTTTTAGTAGTATAAGCCATTTGTTCATGGTTCCCTCGCTTGTTTATATCATTCTGATAAAACAGACAATTAAATATAAATGTTGGGTTATAAGTCTCACTTTTCCCGTAGGCTTGTGTATGATTTAAACAAAGGAAGCAGCTACCAAATGGTAGAGTACGAGAATGGCCGTTTGGAGGAGGACTCCCACTGGGACAGCTGCAATCGCACACAGTCACTTCAAAGAAAAGGCCGTGGGAAGAGCGGGGGGCCAGAGGTTGCATCTTGACTACAACTACCAGGAGAATTGTGCTTTATGACCCAAGGATACCAGATAGTCTCTAACCATAAACCAGAGTGTATCAGAAGCTGTTAAAGGAACTATAATTTATGATCAAGGACTGTTAACTGGACTTTGCTTCATGACTTGTATTGGGAACCCTGATGTATAAATGTCCACGCTTCTTGTGTTCAGAGAGAACTTTAACTTCCGCCTTCAAGGGGTCAAGTTCTCCCGCAAGCTTGTGAGAATAAAGCCTTACTGTATTTTGACTCAGACTAGCCTCAGAGGTATTTTTACCTACTTCAGTAACTGTGCACCTCTTTTTTGCCACAAGCTGCTGTTATTTAGACACTAATAGTGGCAGGGACATCAAC
This sequence comes from Mustelus asterias, assembly GCF_964213995.1. NCBI lineage: Eukaryota > Metazoa > Chordata > Chondrichthyes > Carcharhiniformes > Triakidae > Mustelus > Mustelus asterias. The sequence goes on along the minus strand of NC_135807.1, from coordinate 113,346,826 downwards.
CTCACTAGGATTTTCCCAGCAAGTTAGCGACCACCCATATGTATCCATCAGCCCTTCATTCTGTGAAGAACCAATGGTGACATGAGGCAACATTTTAAGCAGTGAACTGGAATGTGTTACTGGAATGTTTTGAGGATATAACGAGTGCAGTTGACAGAGGGGAACCAGTGGATGTGGTGTATTTAGATTTCCAGAAGGCATTCGATAAGGTGCCTCACAAAAGGTTGCTGCATAAGATAAAGGTACACGGAGTTGGGGGTAAAGTGTTAGCATGGATTGAGGATTGGCTATCTAACAGAAAGCAGAGAGTCGGAATAAATGGGTGCTTTTCCGGTTGGCAATCAGTGACTAGTGGCGTGCCGCAGGGATCGGTGCTGGGGCCTCAACTATTTACCATATACATCGACGATCTGGAGGAGGGGACCGAGTGTAGGGTAACAAAGTTTGCGGATGATACAAAGATGAGTGGGAAAGCAAATTGCGTGGAGGACACGGAGAGTCTGCAGAGAGATTTGGATAGGCTAAGTGAGTGGGCAAGGATCTGGCAGATGGAGTATAACGTTGGTAAGTGTGAGGTTATCCACTTTGGAAGGAATAATAGTAAAATGGACTATTATTTAAACGGTGAAAAATTACAACATGCTACTGTGCAGGGGGACCTGGGGGTCCTTGTGCATGAATCACACAAACTCAGTTTGCAGGTGCAGCAGGTGATCAAGAAGGCAAAGGGGATGGAGTATAAAAGCAGGGAGGTCATGCTGCAACTGTACAGGGTACTGGTGAGGCCGCACCTAGAGTACTGTGTACAATTTTTGTCCCCTTACTTAAGAAAGGATATATTGGCTTTGGAGGGGGTACAGAGAAGGTTCACCAGGTTGATTCCGCAGATGAGGGGGTTAGCTTATGAAGAGAAATTGAGTAGACTGGGCCTGTACTCATTGGAGTTTAGAAGGTTGAGGGGAGATCTTATAGAGACATATAAGATAATGAAGGGGCTAGACAGGGTAGAAGCAGCGAGGTTATTTCCACTTACAATGGAAACAAGAACTAGGGGGCATAGCCTCAAAATACGGGGGAGTCAATTTAGAACAGAGTCAAGGAGGAACTTCTTCTCCCAGAGGGTAGTGAATCTTTGGAATTCTCTGCCCAATGAAGCAGTAGAGGCTACCTCGTTAAATGTGTTTAAGTCACAGATAGATAGATTTTTAACCATTAGGGGAATTAAGGGTTATGGGGAGCGGGCGGGTAAGTGGAACTGAACCCACTATCAGATCAGCCATGATCTTACTGAATGGCGGAGCAGGCTTGAGGGGCTAGATGGCCTACTCCTGTCCTATTTCTTATGTTCTTATGTGTTGTCTAGTCAAAGCCACTGACCTTTGTGCTGCTATATCTTTATGCCACTATCGGCACTTTCTTTAGTCCTCATCGCAGCCATCAAGCCACGTCTTGTGATCTAAACAGCTTTTTCCCCAATCTCTCCTCTCTCACAGAGCTTCTACTTTGCTCCATCCCCGAGGGTCACTTAGATTCGAAATATTGGTCTTACTCTCTGGCCACAGATGCTATCAGACCTGCTGAGATTTTCCAGCATTTTTCTGTTTTTGTTTCAGATTCCAGCTTCTGCAACATTTTCTTTTATAAAATCCATCACTTTTCTCCCTCTCTTCAGCTCTGAATCACAATGACTCAAAAGGTTCTTCTCTACATTTATGTCACCAAACCTGCTGAGTTTATCCAGCACTTTGTTTTTCTATTTCGGAGTCAATGGCGGACTTGGATAAATACTTGACTATAAAAGAATTACAGGGCTATGGGAAAAGAGCAGTTGGGCTAATTGGATAGTATTACCAAGGAGCTGACACAGGCACGATGGGCCAAATGGTCTCCCTTTCTGGTGTATCATCCTATGACCACTAATTAATGATTAGTTAGCAGCTACATCAGCTTCGAGAGGTGGCATTTGTCTGTTTCCAAGTGCCTCTCCACCTTGGGCAGTGCAGAAATGATGAGCCATTCATTCCGAACATCACACACACACCCGACTTCTCCGCTCCCGGCCCAAAGCCGCCACGCCTGCAGTGGCTACAACTTTGTTTCGTTCTATGTGTCTGCGCGAAAGAATTGGGGGGAGATTAGACAGACTCTTAGATCTTGAGCATATCTTGGTGATCTGGCTCCATTCAGGCAGGAGGCTAGTGGCACCCAGCACTCACCTAACCTGAACGTTCCAAATTCGAACGCAGCCCGGATAGACAGAACGCCGGCAATGTTCCAAATTCGAACGCAGCCCGGATAGACAGAACGCCGGCAACGTTCCAAATTCGAACGCAGCCCGGAAAAACGGAACGCCGGCAATGTTTTAAATTCGAATGCAGCCCGGACAAACAGAATGCCGGCAACTTTCCAAAACTTCCGGAAACCGCGCTGACTGACAGCTGAAGAAAGCCACTCACCGCTCAGCAAATAGTAACAACTTGAGGGCCAACTTCCTGAGGGGACGTAGTTGGAAGGATGTTTTTTTCCTTGGATATTTATTACAGGGAGCAGGTGGGGAAGAAATGAGATCTTGCACATTCATTTTAAAAAAGAACATTACTCAGTTGAAAGGTATGTAAAGGGTTGGGAGAGAATAGTGCTCCATTGCCCAGCTAATTCTCATACTTCCACTTGTCTCTCTCCCATAGGAGCCCTGTCTGCTACTCTGCAGTTATCCGGCATCTGGAAGATTATCTCGTCACTAAACTATTGACCATTTCTCTTTCCATGCGAACACCTACCTACGCCAACGGATATTTCAAACAGTTTTTTTTTCTTTGGCGCTAACTGCTCCATTCCAAATAGCACTGTCATTACCACCTCCCCTGAAGAAACCTGCTTCTCCGCTCTTACTAAGCACTACCACGTCTTCAATTTCCCATTCATCTCCCAGATCCCGAGTGTTGTTGCCTCCAATCTTCCAAGTTCAGGATTGCATCAAATGTCTGTCCCTCCCACTGAAATTACCCAAATAAAGCCAAGAAATGCAAATACAAACCCACGTGAGCCATCGAAGTTCCCCAATGTAAAATTGGTAATAATAAAACCATAAGAAATAGGAAAAGGAGTAGGCTGTTCGACCCCTTGAGCCTGCTTTGCAATTCAGTAGGACCATGACTGATCCAACATCCTGCCCTTTCCCTGTAACCCTTGATTCCCTTACTGATCAAAAATCTATCTCAGTCTTAAATATACACGAGAATTCTGCCCCTCACCCCCCCAAACAGATCTCTGTGAAGGGGATCCAAAAACTCTCATCCCTCTGAGAGAAGAAGTTCCTCCTCATCTCAGTCTTAAATTGGCACTCCTTTATTCCGAGACTGTGCCCTCTGGTCCTAGACTCTCACACAAGGGAAAAGATCCTCTCAGCATTATCTTGTCGAATCCTATGTTTCAATGAGATCACCTAAATTCCAATGAGTGCAATCCCAATCTGCTTAACCTTTCCTCATATGACAATTCCTCCATACAGGGGATCATTCTAATGAACCTTCTCTGAACTGCCTCGAATGAAATAATATATTTCCTTAAATAAGGGGACCAAAACTGTTCTCAGTACTCCAGATGTGGTCTCAACTGTACCTTGTACAGTTGCAGCAAGACTTCACTATTTTTCTTCAAACCCCTTGAAATAACGGCCAACATTCCATTAGCCTTCCTGCTTCACCTGTGTGCTAGCTTTCTGTGTTTCGTGCACAAGTACCACCAAATCTCTTTGTGTTGCAGCTTTCTGTAGTTTTTCTCTATTTAAATAATACTCCAATCTTTTGTTCTCCCTTCCAAAATGAATACCTTCATGAACGGGATCTCGAGTCGCCTCTCACCATCCGCGGGAATGCCGGTGGAGGCTCAAGATCCAGCAAAACCTGGAAGTCGTGAATCTCACCGGCAAGATTGCAATTTCCAATTTTCCTCATGATAATGGGCGTGAACCTGATTTGAATAAATTTTAATATAATTAAACACTCTCCTCGCCATATCTTGAGCTGAAGAGTATTTACAAACCTTGCTGTCGTGATGCCAAGTCAGTGCGGTTTACAACAGATTCACCTAGCTTTCATGGGGATCCCCCCAGGGGCATAAAGATGAGTATAGCCCCCGGGGCAGAGGGACCTGGCCAGGCAGTGCCCGGGCCATGCTTTTTGGCAGTGCCAATGTGGCAATGTAAATCTGTGCCGGGGACAGTGCTGGGGTGGACCTTAATGGGAGCCTCATGGGGGAGGGGGATGACTGATTATTTGTGGTGGTGGGTAGGAGCGGATGTGGGAGCTGGGGATGCCAGTGATGGTTGCTTGGGCGGGGGGGGTTCGGGAGAAGGGGTCCAATGCCAGCGATATTCGGAGACAAGGAGTGAGGCGCCCGAATTGACTGTTTGGGAGGGACAGATGCCGGCTCTGATCGCGGAAGGGAGGGTTCGGTGAATGCCGGCTCTGATCACAAAAGGGGACAGATGCCAGCTTTGATTGTGGGGAGGCGTGCTGGGAACCCTGATACCTCCATTGTGTTGGGGGGGGGGGGCGGTTTTTTTGGTGTGATCAGGACACCGTTTAAACATGATCTCAGTGCAGCTGGGCTTTGTTGGCATTTAGGCCCTGCTCCTCTACATGACAACGTGAAGTACGCTCACCTGTCTTTTGTGACTGAGTGTCGTAAGATCTGGAGAGAAACACGCCCTTTTTCTCGCTGGAACCGACACTTTGCCTAATTCTGGTAAGATGGCGCACACCCGCCCCCCCAACATTTTCTCACATACTCCATTTCCCAACTTTTTGCCCACTCAATCTATCAGTATCTCTTTGTAAATTGTTTGTATCCCTCTCACAACTTGCTTTTCCACTTATTTTTGTGTCATCTGCAAATTTGGCGACAGTATTTGTTTCCTTCCTCCAAGTCAGTGATATATATTGTAAACAGTTGTGGTTCCAGCACTGCTCCCTGTGGAACCTCACTGGTTACAGGCCGCCAATCTGAGAAAGAATCCCTTCATAGAATCAATCATAGAAACCCTACAGTGCAGAAAGAGGCCATTCGGCCCATCGAGTCTGCACCAACCACAATCCCACCCAGGCCCTACCCCCATATCCCTACACATTTACCCGCTAATCCCTCTAACCTATGCATCTCAGGACACTAAGGGGCAATTTTAGCATGGTCAATCAACCTAACCTGCACATCTTTGGACTGTGGGAGGAAACCGGAGCACCCGGAGGAAACCCATGCAGACACGAGGAGAATGTGCAAACTCCACACAGACAGTGACCCAAGCCGGGAATCGAACCCAGGTCCCTGGAGCTGTGAAGCAGCAGTGCTAACCACTGTGCTACCGTGCTGCCCAACCACTGTGCTACTGTGCCGCCCTTATCCCCACTCACTATTTCCTGCCCATTAGCCAATTCTCTATACCATTATACTACCTGTAACATCATGGGCGCTTATCTTATGACTTTACCTTTAGTGCGGTCCCTTGTTAAATATCTTCTGGAAGTCCACATACAACACATCTACTAGTTCCCCTCTAACCACTCTGGTGCAACTTCCTCAAAAACACAAATAAATAAGTCAAACATGATTTCCCTTTCACGAAACCATGCTGACTTTGCTTGATTAAATTATGATTATCCAAATGTGCTGCTATTACTTCCTTAGTAATTGATTCCAACGTTTTTCCAACGATAGATTTCAGGCCAATTGGCCTATAGTTACCCGTTTTTTGCCTCCCTGCTTTTTGTGATCATAATTGGATAATTTGAATTCTCCCCAACCCATTCATCTCTATCTTTTGACAGTTCTATAGGTCAAAATCATTCTGCCTATTATTGTAAGATTGTGATCAAACTGCACATCGTGCATTAGGACAAATGCTTTCACATTCCAGAGCTGATGTTCATACTTACCTGAATGTTTAAATGGTTTTGCTTTCGAAGTTCAGAAGAGAATAATTTCCTTTAAATAACAAAACACAAGGTTGTGAAATGTCACAGTTAATAGCTGACTGCCTTGGCCAAATGAATTTATCCACCGAAAATACCAATCCATATTTCTATCAGAGCATTTGTTCACCACAAGTTTAGTGTTTGCGTGCTCATAAAGGATCTTTGTTGAACACAGAGCAAAATTCAGGTTTAGAAACAAAGTATGAAATGAGTAGGGAATGAAATTGCACCTCCAAGATTTCTTATTTAATGTTATTCCAATGTTATGTAGAATCTTGACGCTGGATTCAGGCTTAATTTACTCTTAAACACCAGCGTTTTTCCAAGTGAACCCGTTTACCAGTATAGAGAACTCCTTGTTATAGATTAGTTATATTTTGCTAACAGCACAAACCCTGTGCAAAGAGATTGAATGCATGCCAGTGAAATTTAATATCGTAGAATTCTGCATAACGTAGAAGTTGAGTGACTGCGTAAATTGTATCTCCAACCATTTCTCCTGGCACGGGCGCACAGCGGTTAGCGCTGCTGCCTCACAGCGCCCAGGATCCAGGTTCAATTCCAATCTTGGGTGACTGTGTGGAGTCTGCATGTTCTCCCCGTGTCTGTGTGGATTTACTCCGGGTGCTCTGGTTTCCTCCCACAGTCCAAAGATTTGATTAATTAGCCACACTAAATTGCCCCTTAGAGTCAGGGGGACTAGCATTACGGGGATAGGCCCTGGGTGGGATTGTTGTCAGTGCAGGCTCGATGGGCTGAACTGCTTCCTTCTGCACTATTGGGATTCTATGTCTGGCAGCGTGCAACAGCTTGGGAAAGGGTGCTTATGTGGGCATCTCCTGTAAGCAACAGAACTGGTAATACTTGAAATCACACAATCCTACTGGTTGATGTGATGCCCATTTTGAAAACTTGGATCAAGCAGATTCACTCAGCCAATTAGCACGGCACTCAACAAAGAATTAGGGCCAGATTCTCTGACCTCGCTTGCAGGTGAGATTCTCTAGCCCCGCAGCTGTGAATGGAGATTTTACTGAGTGTCATATTCTCCATTCTCACTGGTGCAAGACCAGAGATTTCAGGCCTAGGTATCCAGCTGTGAGTTAGGCCCTGCACCAGCGCTATTTAAAGGACCAGTGACCAAGTTGCAGTGAGGTACTATTAATGTGCTGCTGAGGTGAATTTGTTAAAGCACTGTTTGTGTATGTAGTGCTGGTGCTTATAGTCAGGGAAGATAGAGGAATACCTAACTTACGTAATAGTGCACTTTAATCAACCTTCTCAATTTTGACACTAGATGATGTCCCTACACCAGAAGGAGCACTGCTACCATCAGGCAGCCATTCAGCCCATTGATACAACTTTGTGATGATGGGATTGTAGGTTTTCCCCAATTCCTTCTGTCGGTGCTCATGTTCATTCCATTACAGCAGTCTGGTTTTGTCTAGCCAGCTGATAACTTCACTACATTTGTCCAAAATCTTCTGCTTATCATCATCCCAGCTTTTCCCTTTAGTTTTTCCTTAGTTGTTGTCTTCATATTAGAAACATAAGATTCCAAAGTATTCTGAGATGGTGGCTGTGGTGGTAGTGCCTCGTGGTCTGCAACATGACTGAGAAATGAAGCTGAGGAAGCCGAGGAAGAGGGCTCTACCCAGAAGGCTCTATCCACCAAGGATGTTTCGAGAGATATCCTCGTACCTGCATCTCACCTGAGGCGACTGAGGTTCAACAAAATTCAGCTGACCTCAAGCTTCGTAACAGGGTGAAAATGGCTCTACTATAGTGGCCAGTAACTTGACACTATTTATGACACTATTTATGCTTCAGGGTCCTTGCAAGCAGAAGTGGGACACGTCAGCAAAATTTTCCAGTACACCGTCCATCAGAGCATCCCATGTCAGAGGCCATCTACCCCAAATGAAGGCAGTTCATCATCTCTTTGCTGAGCAGGAACAGGCAGGATGAAAGGGTGTTTGGCTTTCATGATGTGGAGATGTGGTAGGCTGGTGAAAAAGGTTGGACCACATGGGATAAAGGGGGAGGTGGTTAGATGGGTGGAGAACTGGCTTGGTCACAGAAGACAGAGGGTGGTAGTGGAAGGGTCTTTTTCTGGCTGGATGCCTGTGACTAGTGGTGTTCCGCAGGGCTCTGTATTGGGACCTCTGCTGTTTGTGATTTATATAAACGATCTGGAAGAAGGTGTAACTGGGGTGATCAGTAAGTTTGCGGACGACACAAAATTGGCAGGACTTGCAGATAGTGAGGAGCATTGTCAGAAGCTACAGAAGGATATAGATAGGCTGGAACTTTGGGCAAAGAAATGGCAGATGGAGTTCAATCCTGATGAATGCGAAGTGATGCATTTTGGTAGAAATAATGTAGGGAGGAGCTATACGATAAATGGCAGAACCATAAAGGGTGTAGATACGCAGAGGGACCTGGGTGTGCAAGTCCACAGATCCTTGAAGGTGACGTCACAGGTGGAGAAGGTGGTGAAGAAGGCATATGGCATGCTTGCCTTTATAGGACGGGGCATAGAGTATAAAAGTTGGGGTCTGATGTTGCAGATGTATAGAACGTTGGTTCGGCCGCATTTGGAATATTGCGTCCAGTTCTGGTTGCCACACTACCAGAAGGACGTGGAGGCTTTGGAGAGAGTACAGAGGAGGTTTACCAGGACGTTGCCTGGTATGGAGGGGCTTAGTTATGAGGAGAGGTTGGGTAAACTGGGGTTGTTCTCCCTGGAAAGACGGCAGATGAGGGGAGACTTAGTAGAGGTGTATAAAATTATGAAAGGCATAGATAGGGTGAACGGTGGGAAGCTTTTCCCCAGGTCGGTGGTGACGTTCACGAGGGGTCATAGGTTCAAGGTGAAGGGGGGGAGGTTTAACACAGATATCAGAAGGACATATTTTACACAGAGGGTGGTGGGGGCCTGGAATGCGCTGCCAGGCAAGGTGGTGGAGGCGGACACACTGGGAACGTTTAAGACTTATCTAGACAGCCATATGAACGGAGTGGGAATGGAGGGGTACAAAAGAATGGTCTAGTTTGGACCAGGGAGCGGCACGGGCTTGGAGGGCCGAAGGGCCTGTTCCTATGCTGTATTGTTCTTTGTTCTCTTTGTTGAGATGCCGGCGTTGGACTGGGCTAAACACAGTAAGAGTTTTAACAGCACCAGGTTAAAGTCCAACAGGTTTATTTGGTAGCAAATGCCATTAGCTTTCAGAGCGCTGCTCCTTCGTCAGATGGAGTGGATACCTGCTCTTAAACAGGGCATACAGAGACACAAAATCAAGTTACAGAATACTGATTAGAATGCGAATCTTTACAGCTGATCAGGTCTTAAAGGTACAGACAATGTGAGTGGAGGGAGCATTAGGCACAGGTTAAAGAAATGTGTATTGTCTCCAGACAGGACAGCCAATGAGATTCTGCAAGTCCAGGAAGCAAGCTGTGGGGGTTACCGATAGTGTGACATGAACCCAAGATCCCAGTTTAGGCCATCCTCATGTGTGAGAAACTTGGCTATCAGTTTCTGCTCAGCGACTCTGCGCTGTCGTGTGTCGTGAAGGCCGCCTTGGAGAACGCTTACCTGAAGATCAGAGGCTGAATGCCCGTGACCGCTGAAGTGCTCCCCCACAGGAAGAGAACAGTCTTGCCTGGTGATTGTCGAGTGGTGTTCATTCATCCGTTGTCGTAGCGTCTGCATGGTTTCCCCAATGTACCATGCCTCGGGACATCCTTTCCTGCAGCGTACCAGGTAGACAACGTTGGCCAAGTTGCAAGAGTAGGTACCGTGTACCTGGTAGATGGTGTTCTCACGTGAGATGATGGCATCCATGTCCACTCCCTCCACTCACGTTGTCTGTATCTTTAAGACCTAATCAGCTGTAAAGATTCGCATTCTAATCAGTATTCTGTAACTTGATTTTGTGTCTCTGTATGCCCTGTTTGAGAGCAGATATCCACTCCATCTGACGAAGGAGCAGCGCTCTGAAAGCTAATGGCATTTGCCACCAAATAAACCTGTTGGACTTTAACCTGGTGCTGTTAAAACTCTTACTGTGTCTGGCTTTGCCAGGACAAGCATATTCCTGATGGTGCAGGGTGTTACTGAGTGCACATACATGGCTCTGTGAGCAACCATGTCAATGGGGAGAGGTTTAGAAACCACAATCATTTCCATTCCATAAATGTGCTGCAGGGGTGTGACCGTACCAAGGCCTATTCAGCCAATGTCTGCTATCTAGGCAGCAGCCATGATGTATTCATCCTCCACCAGCCAGCAGGGACAAGTTATCATTTTAATTGACTGAAGGGACTGGATTATCAACCTGATTTAAATGAAACAATTCCCCAGGCCATAATTGGCCCACCATTATATTGACCTGGGACATCAAGGAATAGTGACCCATTGACCACTATCCAAAAATAAAAGCCACCAACCAAATCTTATCATACCATCTTTATCCAGCATCATATGCAAAGAGAAATTAATGGTTCATCCCTGTGCATTCCCTTGGTGCCTGTCTTGGGTGTCTTTAACCTGTCCTTGTGCTCCTATGCAGCACTACCTGTAGAATGCCTGAAGGAAAGCATTCACTAACTCATACTGCAGAAACCCAGAGTGTGGCGGACTCGGAGTGTGAGTGTGCTGGTTCAAATCCTGGTTCAGCTGAACAGCTCCGGGAATGGTTCAGGCACTGAGTGGCTGATGTTGAAATTTCAGGGAGAGATCCAGTCCTGGGCCACAGCATTGGCTATGGGGAGATGAGAACCCTCAACATACTGGAACGTGGAACGCTCACTGAAGCGATCCACCAGCTGGTTGACTTTTATTGACCAGAGAATGTTCTCTTATTGAACCCGTTTGCTTCAATAGGAAAGGAGTATTAAGCACAGGTTAAAGAGATGTCTCCAGACAGGACAGCCAGTGAGATTCTGCAAATCCAGACAAGCTGTGGGGGTTACAGATAGTGTGACATGAACCCAAGATCCCGGTTGAGGCCGTCCTCATGTGTGCGGAACTTGGCTATCAGTTTCTGCTCAGCGACTCTGCGCTGTCGTGTGTCGTGAAGGCCGCCTTGGAGAACGCTTACGCGAAGATCAGAGGCCGAATGTCCGTGACCACTGATTTGCAGAATCTCACGAGCTGTCCTGTCTGGAAACAATACACATCTCTTTAACCTGTGCTTAATGCTCCCCCCATTCACATTGTTTGTACCTTTAAGACTTGATTATCTATAAAGACTGCATTCCAATCATTATTCTGTAAATTGAGTTTGTGTCTCTGTATGCCCTGTTTGTGAGCACTTCTCCATTCCACCTGACGAAGGGACAGCCTGTTCCGAAAGCTAGTGGCATTTGCTACCAAATAAACCCGTTGGACTTTAACCTGGTGTTGTTAAACTTCTTACTGTGCTTCTTTAGGCCAGACTTAAAAATTTGCATGACTCACTCAGCTAATCCGCATAGTTCTAATGTGCTTTATACCATTGAATGTGGTGAAGTTTTGAAACTCAGTACTTGTGAATACTGTTCCATTGTCAGACATATGACTTCAGGCATTCCGTGGGTGGAAAAAATTTGGCATAATTTTTCAATAGTAATGTGCGATGTAGGCGACTTCACCTCAAAATTGTCTATCCACTTACAGTGTGCATCAACAACGAGCAGAAACATCATGCTCATGAATAGACCAACATAATCAATATGGATTCGTACCCATGGCTGCCAGGCCATTCCCAAGGATGCAGTGGGGCTGCAGCAGGCAATTGGCACTATTCACAGTGCTTGACTAGGCTCTCAATGTCAGGCCAGCTCACATAACTTCTGACGAGCATCTTCCTCTTTGAGATGCCCAGATAAGCATTGTGTTAGAAGTGGCTCTCTGCCTGGTACAGGGACAACTACTCTTGCTCACCAGAGTATGATGCCAGCCTAGCAATTCAATTCATCCTTGGTCTCATTTCTTCAGAAACTGGCTCATTCGTCCAACCTGTAAGTATCTTGTGTCTCACTTTGGACAGAAGTGGATCCCGACTGGTCCAATACCTGATTTGCTTTGCTGAGACTGACAACTGGAAAATATTCCACACCATGACAATTTCCTGTGGTACTGGAGCAGCTGTAACACTTCCGTGTAAAGATAGGTGGCCAAGTGCAGCCTAATTCTCTATGTGTGTTCCAAGCCACTATTGGAATGTATATTCGTAGGCAGACAGAATTAATGTCCAACATTGAGTTCTTGCCAGTGCGATTGGCAGAATGGCCTTGTCTTTTTTAAAACACCCCAAGAACAGTTGTGATCAGAAACGATGGTAAAGTGCTACCATGTAAGTACTGGTGGAATTTCTTGATACCAAAAATTATTGATAAACCTTCTTTCCCAATTTGTAAATAACCTTTTTCAGTCTCTGAGAGGGTTCTTGAGACATAGCCTATTGGTCTTTCAGATCCATCATCCATCTCATGGGATAACACCACACCAATGCCATATGGAGATGCATCATAGGTCAATACCAGTTCCTTAGACAGGTCAAAATGTACTAATAAGTTCCAAGAATGCAGCAATTACTTTACTCTATTGAAATTTTCTATCTGGGAAGTCTTCCAAGATCAACACTGATGTTTCGCAAAATATGCAAGGGAGCCAATAATGTCAACAAGTTTGGTTTAAAAAAAATTGTCCACAGTAGGTTACCATTCCCAAAAATGACTTGCGCTCAGATGTGCTTTTGGGGGCCAGTGCCTCCTTGATGGCCTTGACCTTGTCTTCCATGCAGTGTAATCCTTGTGAATCTCCACGGTATGCCAGGTAGGTTACTCAGTGGCTTGAAAAGTACATTTCTCCTTGATGTGAACTCCAGCTTCTTGAAATATCTTCAGCACATCTTCTAAGTTTGCTAGATTCTTGGCTTCTGTTGATCTAGTTATACGATCATCAAGGTATACTATAACTCATGATAACCCCTGTTGTAGATTCTCCATTGTCCTCTGGAAAACAGCACACGCTCTGGACACCAAATGGTAGGTGCATTTACTGGAACAACCCTTTGTGTGTGTTTATCATGACACAACCTTGGGAAGCATTGTCCAGTTCAAATTGGTGATATGCATGACTCATATCCAGCTTTATATAAGATTGACCTCCAGCCAGCTTTGCATACAGGTCTTCAATCTTCAGGATGGGATATTATGGGATATTTATCCAACTGTGCAGACTGATTAACTGTTAACTTGTAATCACCATAAATGCGGACAGTATTGTCGGTTTCAATACGGGAACTATGGATGCTCCCCATTCCAAGAACTGAACTGGCTGGATATAGCCCGGTTCTTCCAATTGCTTTAATTGAATATCTACTTTCTCGCCTAAAGCATATAGTACTAGTCTTGTCCTAAAGAATCCTTTGCTCTCTAGGTCCATATAGATCTTCATTTGCAGGCTTTTTATTTTGCCTAGTCCACCCTTGAATGTGCTTTCATATTGTTGCATCAGTTTAAGCAGTCCTCCTTCCCCACACTTGGAAAATCTCAGTACAATTTAACTTGATTTCCTTAAGCCAAGCATGGCCAAGAAGGCTTACTTCTTTGCCTGTCACAATGATCACTGGGAGTTTGGCAGACTGTTGCCCACAGCTTACATGTACCATTGCAGTGGCCACTATTTTTATTGCTTCTCCAGTATAAATTGTTAACTTGGCCACAGTATGCTTCAAATTCAATGATTGAACTCCTTCCCTCAAGTATTGACATGTATGCTCATCTATCACAGCAGCTGATGCCCCTGTATCAACTTCCATTTTGAGGCTTCCCATTCACCCAGAGCATTACAGTAATAGGGGCTATCTTGTCCGCTTTTATATTAAGCAGTGAGAATATTTAAATCTTTGGTGCTACACTCTTCAACATTATATAGTGGTGATGCATTATTTAATCAGATACTCGGTACCCTTGATTTGTCTCTGTACCTATGCCTTAAGTGACCCCTCCTATGAGAAAAAACACTCAGCCTCCTTATGCCTGCAGGATTCAAGAGCATAGTTAACTCCATATCAGTAACATTCCACTTCAAACTTTGCTGATTGATTGCCCCTTCCACATCTTCTTGTCTTATTTGTAGCTAAACTCGTTTTCCACCTCACAGCTACTTCTTCAGTTCTGGCACTACTGTTGACTGCAGGTTCCCACTCTAATGAATGGTGCCATTTTGTGTGCTTTGTGACTCTTGTGCACCTTTTTCAGTGCTATTTCCATTGCTGATTTAAAATTTGTATCAACCTCTGCAAGTAATCTCTGTTGAATCACCTGGTTATTCCCCCCCAAAGACTAGTCTGTCCCAGGGCGGCATGGTGGCACAGTGGTTAGTACTGCTGCCTCACAGCGCCAGGGACCCGGGTTCAATTCCGGCCTTGAGTCACTGTCTGTGTGGAGTTTGCACATTCTCCCTGTGTCTGCGTGGGTTTCCTCTGGGTGCTCCGGTTTCCTCCCACAGTCCAAAGATGTGCAGGTTAGGTTGATAGGCCATGCTAAATTGACTCTAGTGTCAGGGGCTTAGCAGGGTAAAGATGTGGGGTTACGGGGATAGAGTTGGGTGGGATTGTGGTCAATCCAGACTTGATAGGCCGAATGGCCTCCTTCTGCACTGCAGGGATTCTATGATAACATATATCTTTCAAGGTGGCTAGTGAAAAAGGTTGGATCCCATGGGATAAAGGGGGAGGTGGCTAGATGGGTGGAGAACTGGCTTGGTCATAGAAGACAGAGGGTGGTAGTGGAAGGGTCTTTTTCCGGCTGGAGGCCTGTGACTAGTGGTGTACCGCAGGGCTCTGTATTGGGACCTCTGCTGTTTGTGATTTATATAAATGATCTGGAAGAAGGAGTAACTGGGGTGATCAGTAAGTTTGCGGACGACACAAAACTGGCAGGACTTGCAGATAGTGAGGAACATTGTCAGAGGCTACAGAAGGATATAGATAGGCTGGAAATTTGGGCAAGGAAATGGCAGATGGAGTTCAATCCTGATAAATGCGAAGTGATGCATTTTGGTGGGAATAATGTAAGGAGGAGCTACACGATAAATGGAAGAACCATAAAGGGTGTAGAGACGCAGAGGGACCTGGGTGTGCAAGTCCACAGATCTTTGAAGGTGACGTCACAGGTGGAGAAGGTGGTGAAGAAGGCATATGGCATGCTTGCCTTTATAGGACGGGGCATAGAGTATAAAAGTTGGGGTCTGATGTTGCGGTTGTATAGAACGTTGGTTCGGCCGCATTTGGAATACTGCGTCCAGTTCTGGTCGCCACACTACCAGAAGGACGTGGAGGCTTTGGAGAGAGTACAGAGGAGGTTTACCAGGATGTTGCCTGGTATGGAGGGGCTTGGTTATGAGGAGAGATTGGGGAAACTGGGGTTGTTCTCCTTGGAAAGACGGAGGATGAGGGGAGACTTAATAGAGGTGTATAAAATTATGAAAGGCATAGATAGGGTGAACGGTGGGAAGCTTTTCCCCGGGTCGGTGGTGACGTTCACGAGGGGTCATAGGTTCAAGGTGAAGGGGGGGAGGTTTAACACAGATATCAGAAGGACATATTTCACACAGAGGGTCGTGGGGGCCTGGAATGTGTTGCCGGGCAAGGTGGTGGAGGCGGACACACTGGGAACGTTTAAGACTTATCTAGACAGCTATATGAACGGAGTGGGAATGGAGGGATACAAAAGAGTGGTCTAGTCTGGACCAGGGAGCGGCGCGGGCTAATTGTTCCTTGTTTCTCGTGGAAGTGGAAATGACTAGGGTTGGGAAGCATTTTCCGATCAGGGCCATTGTGATCTCCTGGACTCGTTTCGATCGCCTAAGGGGGTTGGAGAGGAATTTCCCAGATTTTTTTCCCCATATTGGCCCTGGGGTTTTTCACTCTGGGTTTTCGCCTCTCCCTGGAGATCACATGGTCTGGAATGGGGGGGTGGGGGTGAGTTAATAGGTTGTAATGAACAAAGCATCGTAGCTGTGGGGGACAGCTCGGTGGATAGGATATTGGTATGTAGATAGGCTGGAAAATTGGGCGGGGATCCTGGATTCAGGATTCAATCCTGGACCGGGGAGCGGCGCGGGCTTGGAGGGCCGAAGGGCCTGTTCCTGTGCTGTATTGTTCTTTGTGGCTCTAAAATTGCAATACTCCAATATCTGTTTCAATTTAGTGATAGAAGTCGCAATCGTTTCGCCTGAGGCTTTCCCCCTTGATTTAAATTTGAATCTCTGGAGTATGATTGATGGTTCAGGCTGGAAATGCAATTTCACCAATTCCATGAGCTCACTGAATGACTTTGAGTCGGTGCGCTTGCGGCTGTGAGACTGTGAATCAGATTATAAGTTTGGGTTCTACACGCACTCAGGAGAATTGCCTTGTGCTTTGCTTCTCCTATTTTGTTTGTTTGGAAATAATACCCAAGGCGCTTTACATATTGGATCCTATTTTACCATTTTGATTCTAAGTGTTCGGTGGACTTGAAACTGGGAGTGTTTCAGGTCCGACTTTTAGACCCGTTCTCAGGTGCCCCCATCTGCACTCTGCCTGAAAAAAATTAGCAATTCTGAATGGCGCTGCACAAGCCTGTGGGCGGGGCTTAGTGCACCCGAAACGCTGCTGCTCCGATCGGCGCCTCCAACTGGGAATGATAGAATGCTGCTCCTCGCAACATCCCTTCAGGACCGGATAATGCCTCCCCCTCGCCCCCCACAAACATTGCCCCACCCCCACAACATTACTGACCCCCTTATCCCCCCACCCTCCGCCACCCAGACCAATTGTGGGCCCTTCCCCACCGATGTTAGGCAGAGTGGCAGCGGACCCCTCCTTCCCCCCCATCGATTTCAGGCAAAATGATCCCCTTGACCCCATCAATCTCAGGCCGAGTGAGCCCCCTTCCCTCCACTGATCTCAGGCAGAGTGGCAGCGAATCCCCCTTCCCTCCACTCATCTCAGGCAGAGTGGCAGCAGACCCATCTTTCCCTCCACTGATCTCAGGCAGAGTGGCAGCAGACCCCCCTTCCCCTCCACTCATCACAGGCAGAGTGGCAGCAGACCCCCCTTTCCCTCCGCTCATCTCAGGCAGAGTGGCAGTAGACCCCCCTTTCCCTCCGCTCATCTCAGGCAGAGTGGCAGCGGACCCCCCCTTTTCCTCTACTCCTCTCAGGCAGAGTGGCAGTGGACCCCCCTTCACTCATCTCAGGCAGAGTGGCAGCGGACCCCCCTTTCCCTCCACTGATCTGAGGCAGACTGGCAGTGGACCCCCTTTTCCCACCACTGATCTCAGGCAGGGTGGCAGTAGACCCCACCGCCCCCCCCCTCCCCCAAAGATCTCAAACAGAGAGCTGTCGGACCCCACCCACCAATTTCAAGCAGAGAGCCATCGGACAGAGTGTGACAGTTGCTGTCTCAGTGAGGGAGTGCTGCTCGGGCTGCAGTAGAGTGTGACAGTTGGTGTCTCAGTGAGGGAGTGTTGCTCGGGCTGCAGTGGAGAGTGACAGTTGGGGAAGTGTGGGGAAGTTTTTTGTTTTCTTTTTTTCTTGCTGGTAATGGCTTCAGGGATGGCAGTTCAGGCAGTATGCTGCATCTCCTGTGGGATGTATGTGGTGAGGAAATCCAGTAGTGTTTCAGGAGATTTTAGTTGTAAGAAGTGCATTAGATTGCAGCTTCTGGAGGAGCGTGTAAAGGAGCTGGAGGGGGAGGTAGAGGAACTCCGCATAATTCGGGAGGCGGAGGTGGAAGTTGATAGGAGTTATAGAGAAATAGTAACTCCTAGAAATGAGGCTTGGGTCAATGCCAGGAGGAGGGGTAAGAAGCAATCGGGAAGACAATCCCCTGGGGCGGTTCCCCTCCATAATAGGTTTTCGGTGCTGGAGGCTACAGTTGAGGAGGAATCAACTGAGCATAGAGAGCAGATCTCTGGGGGTGAGCCGAGTGAGAAAGCTCAGGTGGTTAGGGGCTGTAAAAGACTGGGCCTTGTGATTGGGGACTCCACAATTAAGGGGACAGATAGGAGGGTCGGAACTAAAGGTAGGGACTCAGGGTTGGTGTGTTGCCTACCAGGGGCTGGGGTCCGGGATGTGTCTGACAGGGTATTCAGGACTCTTAGGGGGGAGGGAGATAAACCACAAGTTATTGTACATGTGGGGACACACGACATAGGGAGGATAGGGGAAGGGGATATTAGGCAGGGATTTATGGAGTTGGGGTGGAAACTAAAGGCCAAGACTGACAGAGTGGTTATCTCTGGACTCTTGCCTGTACCACGGGATAGTTTAGAGAGGAATAGGGAGAGGGAAGGTTTGAATTCATGGCTGAGGGGATGGTGCAGGAGGGAGGGGTTCAGGTACTTAAGCAATTGGGGCTCGTACTGGGGAAGGTGTGACCTCTATGAGAAGGATGGTCTACACCTTAATCAGAAGGGGACCAATATCCTGGGGGGTAAATTTGCTAAGGCCATGCAGGGAGGTTTAAACTGATTCGGGGGGGGGGAGGGATCCTGAGTAGTGGGGCTGAAAGTGAGGGATGCATGGATGGGGACTGCAATGCACGGCATTGCAGAGGTGGGGTGGAGCAGGGTTTGAAATGTGTATACTTCAATGCCAGGAGTATTCGCAATAAAGTGGGTGAACTTGCAGCGTGGATCAGTACCTGGGACTTCGATGTTGTGGCTATTTCAGAGACATGGATAGAGCAGGGGCAGGAATGGATGCTGCAGGTCCCGGGGTTCAAATGTTTTAGTCGAAGTAGGGAAGGAGGTAGAAGAGGGGGAGGGGTAGCATTATTGGTCAGAGATTGTATCACAGTGTCAGAGAGGAGGTTTGATGAGGACTTATCTGTTGAGGTAGTATGGGCGGAGATTAGAAATAGGAGAGGAGAGGTCACCCTGTTGGGAGTCTTTTATAGACCTCCTAAAAGTTCTAGAGAGGTTGAGGAAAGGATTGCGGAGTCAATCCTGCTTAGGAGTGAAAGTAATAGGGCAATTGTTATGGGGGATTTTAACTTGACTAATATTGACTGGAATTGTTATAGCTCTAGCTCGTTAGAGGGGTCAGTTTTTGTTCAAAGCGTGCAGGAAGGTTTTTTGACTCAGTATGTAGACAGGCCAACTAGAGGTGAGGCTATATTGGATCTGGTGCTGGGAAATGAGCCAGACCAGGTGCTAGACTTGGAAGTTGGTGTGCATTTTGGTGATAGTGACCACAATTCGGTTACGTTCACCTTAGTGATGGAAAGGGATAGGCATGAACCTCGGGCCAGTGGTTTTAGCTGGGGGAAGGGTAATTATGAGGCTATTAGGAGAGAATTAGGAAACATAGGTTGGACTAGGAGATTACAGGGACTGGGAACGTCCGACATGTGGAGTTTCTTTGTTGGTTAAAAAGAAAAAGGAGGCTTATGTTCGGATGAGACGTGAGCACTCGGGTAGTGCACTAGAAAGCTTTAGATTGGCTAAGAGGGAGTTGAAGAGCGAGCTTAGAAGGGCTAAAAGGGGACATGAGAAGACTTTGGCGGATAGGGTTAAAGAGAATCCTAAGGCGTTCTATAGGTATGTCAAGAACAGAAGGTTGGTTAGGGCAAGTTTAGGGCCAGTTATAGATGGCAGAGGGAAGTTATGTGTGGAACCGGAGGAGATTGGTGAAGCATTGAACCAATATTTCTCTTCGGTGTTCACGCAAGGGGACATGAATATAGCTGAGGAGGACACTGGGTTGCAAGGGAGTAGAATAGACAGTATTACAGTTGATAAGGAGGATGTGCAGGATATTCTGGAGGGTCTGAAAATAGATAAATCCCCTGGTCCGGATGGGATTTATCCAAGGATTCTCTGGGAGGCAAGAGAAGTGATTGCAGAGCCTCTGGCTCTGATCTTCAGGTCGTCGTTGGCCTCTGGTATAGTACCAGAAGATTGGAGGTTAGCGAATGTTGTCCCATTGTTTAAGAAGGGGAACAGAGACTTCCCCGGGAATTATAGACCGGTGAGTCTCACTTCTGTTGTCGGCAAGATGTTGGAAAAAATTATAAGGGATAGGATTTATAGTTATTTGGAGAGTAATGAATTGATAGGTGATAGTCAGCATGGTTTTGTGGCAGGTAGGTCGTGCCTTACTAACCTTATTGAGTTTTTTGAGAAAGTGACCAAGGAGGTGGATGGGGGCAAGGCAGTGGACGTGGTATATATGGATTTTAGTAAGGCGTTTGATAAGGTTCACCATGGTAGGCTTCTGCAGAAAATGCAGATGTATGGGATTGGGGGTGATCTAGGAAATTGGATCAGGAATTGGCTAGCGGATAGGAAACAGAGGGTGGTGGTTGATAGTAAATATTCATCATGGAGTGCGGTTACAAGTGGTGTACCTCAGGGATCTGTTTTGGGGCCACTGCTGTTTGTAATATTTATTAATGATCTGGATGAGGGTATAGTTGGGTGGATTAGCAAATTTGCTGATGACACCAAAGTCGGTGGTGTGGTAGACAGTGAGGAAGGGTGTCGTAGTCTGCAGGAAGACTTAGACAGGTTGCAAAGTTGGGCCGAGAGGTGGCGGATGGAGTTTAATGCGGAGAAGTGTGAGGTAATTCACTTTGGTAGGAATAACAGATGTGTTGAGTATAGGGCTAACGGGAGGACTTTGAATAGTGTGGAGGAGCAGAGGGATCTAGGTGTATGTGTGCATAGATCCCTGAAAGTTGGGAATCAAGTAGATAAGGTTGTTAAGAAGGCATATGGTGTCTTGGCGTTTATTGGTAGGGGGATTGAATTTAGGAGTCGTAGCGTTATGTTGCAACTGTACACAACTCTGGTGCGGCCGCACTTGGAGTACTGTGTGCAGTTCTGGTCCCCACATTACAGGAAGGATGTGGAGGCTTTGGAGAGGGTGCAGAGGAGGTTTACCAGGATGTTGCCTGGTATGGAGGGGAGATCCTATGAGGAGAGGCTGAGGGATTTGGGATTGTTTTCGCTGGAAAGGCGGCGGCTAAGAGGGGATCTTATTGAAACATATAAGATGATTAGAGGTTTAGATAGGGTGGATAGTGATAGCCTTTTTCCTCTGATGGAGAAATCCAGCACGAGGGGGCATGGCTTTAAATTGAGGGGGGGTAGTTATAGAACCGATGTCAGGGGTAGGTTCTTTACCCAGAGGGTGGTGAGGGATTGGAATGCCCTGCCAGCATCAGTAGTAAATGCGCCTAGTTTGGGGGCGTTTAAGAGATCCGTAGATAGGTTCATGGACGAAAAGAAATTGGTTTAGGTTGGAGGGTCACAGTTTTTTTTTTAACTGGTCGGTGCAACATCGTGGGCCGAAGGGCCTGTTCTGCGCTGTAATGTTCTATGTTCTATGTTCTATGACACTCAGCACTTACCTCCTCACTAAGTGGAGTGCCTGAATTGGACTTATATGGAGCATGTATGTTTCGCACTGTTTCCGGATAGGCAAATGTGATGGGAAAGGGGGAAGTGCCGGTAAAGTTGGGTGTGCAGCCCATTAAGTCAATTTAAATGCATGCAAATGGCCGTCGTTTTGAGTGCGGGCCCGATTGCAGCCATTTTCGGGCCTTGGTAAAGGGGGAACCGGCATGGAGGTGGGTGCGGGTCGTGCTACTTGCCTCACACCAAAAATGGGCGCAACACGATGGTAAAATCAGGCCCATTTTGTCCAGTCCTCCACAGAGGAGTCAAATCCATTGAAAGAGGTGCATCTTGATAAGTACTCATTTCTCAACTTCATTGTAAACTGGATTCTCACATTCTGAGGATAGTCTTTTTTAATCTTTGTGACCAAATGTAAGGATGCTTGTTTACCAGTTTAGGGAAAACACAACTTGTTTATTTACAAGTTAAAACTATACAGAGACTTACAACGACGTGGCCCATGCTTACCAGAGTGATCCCACATCCTGCTCCCCAATGGTTCCCCGGGTCATGTGCCCCCTTGCTTGGCAGATTGATCCTTAAAGGGACAATCACCACACCAGCCTTTCTGTTTCCTTTATGTAAGAAAAGCTGGGAGTGGATTGTTTTAAACAGCATCTTTGTAACTCATCAATTTACTGATGCCCCAGTTCTATGATTGGTGCATTCTTTATTACCTGTGGGTTTTAATCTATTTTTACATGCCTTAAAATGGAAGGTTCTAGAGGGCAGGGGTGGGAGGGGGTTAATCTACCTTTGTGATTTGAACCTATAATTCTCATTCCAGTTCTATATAAAGCTGAATTGCCAAGAATGCCATGCTTAGCATGAGTTGTTTAAGCTGAACTCTAGTTTGCATTTTCTGATGTCTGTTAAAGAGCCCAAAAAAACTATTTTGCACAACAGGGAATTCTTCCTGAAACAATACCAACAAAAGAAGCAGTTTAAATAGTTCAGGGCAGGATGAATTCCATCCTGCCCTGTATATAATTACTACCTGTATTACCAGCTATGTTGTAGTCACTGTGCATTTAAAGTTAATTTACTCTTTGAAGCATTATAGATGTTTCATAATGATGAGGTACTATGGTGTAATTGAAGGTATTTAGTGTTTTGCAGTGCATGAAATGTATTTTCAGCTCCAAACTCCCTTTCAGTTTCTCTTTTTGTTCAACTTTGGCCAAAGTCTACTATTTTACTAAATAGATTTGCAAGTTTCACCAGAAAGTGAGAAGATTGCTTCATATTCTTTCCAATATAAGTTTGTTCTGGTATCTACAATGTCTTCTCCAGTACTATAGATAAGGTTAGTAAAGCTGCCACTCCTGAAGCCTGTTGTCAGTAGGTGATTTGGATAGTTTTATTTGGATTCAACGACTAAGAGGCCATTCTGACTTTTATTGAATTGTGGATGACTTGGCACCTCCTACGGTTGGCTCCAAAGGAGTGCTTTGTTTCTTCTTTATCTAATGCTGTGCATGATGGTCGTGTATGTGCCTGATCCTTTGTTAAACCCTGTGACATGTTTCTGTCATTTGATGAAAGCCTGCTGCCGAAGTTCTTCTTGTTCTTGCTGCAAAAAAACACTTGAGTTACTAACTGGTTCCTATGCTTTAATATCTTGCAATCGTCACAGAGGTGGCTCTGACATGTCTCAAGTGACTGATCACCAGAGACCAAGGGATAACAGTTTGTGTTTAGCATTGATGTGACACTTGATTTTTCACAAGTGTGTTGTTTGCTATCTGAGCGAAACTGATATCAACTGGTGAGAAGTTTTCTCAGCTTCAGAGCCACTCAACACTGCCACTGTGCTGCCTTAATTAGTAACTGCAAATCTGGAACTACTAGTTATCTCCTGATCCTCTGCCTACACAAGTTTCTAAAAAAATTGCAACATTTAATAGTATAATCCAGAGAAAATTTAACTATCACTTTAAATTGGTAGGTGAGAATTAGGATATGTATATATTTAAATTCTATGCAATTAACCTAATTTTTTAACAATGGCAATTAAAATTTCAGCGCTCTTTAGCCGTTGTTCAAAGGCTATAAAGTCCATTTTGATTTTTGCAGACTGTTAAGTTATTTTCTGCATATACCTTATTTCCATAATCTTATCTTGCTTGCTCCCGATTACAACTCTGATACCATTGCATTGACAATCAGTCCCATATGAAGAACTTTACTGCTCAACTGTAGAAGATTGAAGGTAAGAACAAAAGAATCTTGCAATTTTAAGTAAGAATGTTAATTTAATTGTAACTTTGTGCAAATTTTTAAATGATTGTGGTGAAAGATATTGCAGTCCAATGCTTATGTGTGCAGGGAGGGATGACAAGTTAATGGTTCCAGAAGCACTTACTGTTTAACTTTCGAAATTACCCTTTAGAATGGTTTATTGATTGTGTGCTGACTTTCTTAAAGTGTACTTTAATCTGTTTTAAAGGTTGACTCATTTATGAGAACTGGGCAGCTTTTCTATCAATGTTCATCCTTTAGTGGTGCTGTACAGTACTTACCCTTACTCTCCCCATTTACATTTCCAACGGCCATCTCCCCCGCCACCCTCCCCACCATTCTCCCTCAAAGGCTGAGCACAATCTGAGCTGCTGAATCTTGTTCATAAGACTCAGAAAATATCTATAACCCTTTTATGCTTTTCCTCATGCGGATGATGGTGCAAAGACAACTAGAATTTATATTTGATTGCATGGTTTACCGACAAAAACAGTGCAAAAGGCCATGGATTTCAGCACCATAATTAATAATAGTGAAGTGCTTTAATATAGATTGCATCAAATTGGAATGGAACCTATACACCAACAAGAGAAATGGGAGAAAAGAGATGAGCGCAAATTTATGTTCAGCACAAATCAAGTTTCCATGAAGTTTTGCTCTAGGTGCTTGCCTCACTCACAAAGTTGGCTGCACCCCTAATCCAGTTAATCACCATTGGGAGTTAGCACTAATTGTTCCACTTTTACAAGCCTTTGAGGTTCGTAAAATGAGTTTCCAGTTCAAGACATAAGAGCAACTTTTATGAACTTTGAATGTAATTTTATTTTGAGAAGAAACTGGTAGGGGTACACCAATGGAACTAGCAAATTAGAATCATAGAATCCCTACATTGCAGAAGGAGTCCATTCGGCCCATCGATTTTTCTCTGACCACAATCCCACCCAGGGCCTATTCCTATACCCCCGCATATTTACCCTGCAAATCCCCCTGACACTAGGGTCAATTTAGTATGGTCAATCAATCTAACCCACACATCTTTGGACTTGGGAGGAAACCGGAGCACCCGGAGGAAACCCACGCAGACATGGGGGGAATGTGCAGACTCCGCACAGACAGTGACCCGAGGCCGAAATTGAATCCGGGTCCCTGGCACTATGTGGCAGCAGTGCTAACTACTGTGCCACCCCAATTGTTTTTGTATCATTTTTAAAGTTATTTCAGTTAAGTATTAAATATTGTATTACTCACAGATAGTAGACTAAACACTGATAAGGAATGCATATTTTTTGTGAGAAGCCTCTTTTCGATAAATGCTGCAAGCTGGCAAACAATTTAATTAACAAACCAGAACCTTTACAAGTAGCCACACTTCTAATCTGACACTGCTGGGGAGGGACTGCTACGAAGTATATACCACTCTAAATCTAATCGACAAACAAAGAAAAAAAAGGGCACAGATTTTGAATGGCTTGAGCGCACATTTTGAACCCCAAGTAAATATTACTTATGAATGCCATGTTATCAATACTAGATCTCAAGGTGAAATAGAAATCATTGATCAGTGTGTGATTGCAGTAACACAACTTGCAGCATCATGCAAATTCAGACAGCTAAAAGAGGATCTGATTAAAGATCAAATAGTTTTAGGTACGCCCTGGTGAGAGAAAGTCTACAGAAAGATAAGAAATTGATGCTCAAGAAATCAATAAATGTGTGCAGAAATGCAGAAGTTATAAAACATCAGCTACAGCATGTGTATGGCAGAGCAGACCAGGATGCTGAGAGACATTCCACGCTGAAGGAGTTGAGCAATCATAGACAGAGGACAGGATGCTAATACTGCAGAGGACATCATTCAAAGGAAAAGAAGATCTAGTATGGAGAAGGCTGTATATTAACTACAAGAAGCAGAATCATTACACACAAGTGTTTGCAAGAAAAAAAAGCAACACAACCCTATAAAGAAGGCCACTGGAGAGATAGGAGCAGAAAAATCTGATGAAGAACTGTACACGATACAACAGGTTGATTCCATCAAGTCTATAGTCAGAGTTTGTATAGATATTTAAATAAGAAAAGAGTTAACAAAGTGAAATTAGTCCTATAGAAAGTGCACCGGGGAATTGGTTGTGGAAAGTAGGGCTATGGCAGATGAATTAAACAGGCATCTTCCATCTGTCTTCACTATAGAGGACACAAGTAACATCCCAGAAATGGCTGTAAATCAGGGAATGGAAGAGAGGGAGCAACACAGGAAAATTCCAATTATCCGGAAAGTGGCGTTGAGCAAATTGTTAGGTTCAGATGGACTTCACCTAAGGTCTTGAAAGAAGCGGCCAATGAGATAGTTGATGCATTGGTTTTAATTTGTCGACATTCCTTAGATTTGGGGAAGGTTCCATTAGATTGGAAGATAGCAAATGTAATTCCTTTGTTCAGAAATGAAGGGGGCCAGTTAGCCTATAATCTGTCAAAGGGAAAATGTTAGAAGCTGTTGTTAAATGTGCACTTGGAAAAATCCGAGGCAATTAAACAGAGTCAACATAGTTTTGTAAAAGGGAAGTCATCTTTAACCAATTTATTGGAGTTCTTTGAAGGACTCAGATGTGCTATGGATAAAGAGAAATTGGTAGATGTACTGTACTTAGATTTCCAGAAGGTATTTGATAAGGTGCCACATCAAAAATATAAGCTCATGGTGGAGTGGGTAAATATTGGCATAGTTTGGAGATAGGCTAGCTAACAGTATATTTTGAATTTACATAAATGGGTCTTTTACTCATTGGCAAGATTAAACAAGTGACATGCCACAGGCTCAGTGCTGACTAGGGTCTCAACTTTTTACAATTTATATAATAACTTGGATGAAGGGATTGAAGGTGTGGTTTTTAAATTTGCTGACAACACAATGATGAATAGGAAACTAAATTGTGACGAGGACGTCAGGAGACTATGAAGGGACATAGATTGGTTCAGTGAGTGGGAAAATCTGGCAAATGGAGTATAATATGAGCAAATGTGAAATTGTCCATATCGAAAAAAGAAGCTTTGTTATCTAAATGGTGAGAGATTGCAGAGCTCTGAGGTGCAGAGGGATCTGGCTATCTTAGTGTCTTAGAAAAGGCACGCAAAGAAGTTGTGACTGTGAAAAACTCCATTAAGAATCAATATGTAGCTGTGGACAAACATGAAGTACTAAAGAGGATGTTGAATTTTACTTCAGGAAAAGTTGCATTGGAAATATCAGTAGCATCAAAATGATGCACTTGAAGCCCAGAGTGAGTTGACAAATGGTCAACAAGACAATAAACAGTTGAAAGAACAGTTGATTGTCCTTCAAGATTGAATGCAAGAGAATACATAACCCTTTAGCAACATGAAGAAATGAAGACTGATATAAACAACAGAATGGAAAAACAGCAGAAACAACTTAAGAAGTCTTTATTGAATTACAAGAAAGCTTGAAGTGGAGCAAGTGAGATTTGGGAGGGGTGATTCTCCCATTCCGCTGTACTAATTTTCTAGCGCAGCAGACCGGGAGAATCACGCGGAGGGAGGTGATTCGCAGGGTTCCCACGAGCCCTGCTAACGTCTCCCAGCACCGGATTTCCGGCGCGGTCTGCTCTGTGCCAGAAATTGGCGGGGAGGCAGGGCTAGCATTTAACTGATACTTTAAATATTATGTGGACTACCCAGCCTTCAGGAGAACAGTGACCACGACATCACACAATCCTACCACAGCAACCTCTGTAAGACATGCGAATCATCAACACGGACACCATCCACCAAGTGTACGGTACATACTCATGCGACACAGCCAACGTTGTCTACCTGATATGCTGCAGGAAAGGATGTCCCAAGACATGGTACATCGGCGAGACCATGCAGATGCTACAACAATGGATGAACAGATACCACTCGACAATCACCAGGCAGGAGTGTTTCCTTCCTGTTGCGGAACACTTCAGCAGTCAAGGGCATTCGGCCTCCAATCTTCGGGTAAGCGTTCCCCAAGGCGGCCTCCAAGACACACGGCAACACAGAATCACTGAGCAGAAACTGATAGCCAAGTTCCGCACACATGAGGATGGCCTCAACCGGGATCTTGGGTTTATGTCACACTACCTATAACCTCCACCATTTGGCCTGGGCTTGCAAAATCCTACGAACTGTCCTGGCTTGGGACAATTCACACCTCATTAACCTGTGATTATCCCTCTCTCCACTCGCATTGTCTGTACGTGTAAAGACTTGATTACCTGTAAAGACTTACATTCCAACCATTATCTTGCATTTGAGTCTGTGTCTATATATGCCCTGTTTGTGAACCCACCTCTCCATTCACCTGATAAAGGAACAGCACTCCGAAAGCTCTTGCTACCAAATAAACCTGTTGGACTTTAATCTAGTGTTGTGAGACTTCTTACTGTGTCTGAGACATACTGAGAACCATTGAGTGGAATAAAAAGATTCATAAGCTTGTAAAACAATTTGAAAGTACAACAGCAAACAAATGTTGGTTGAGATTGTGAAACAATTGGAAATGAAGGTTCTATTTGTAAAATGCCAACGATTGGCAAGAACATGGTGGACGTGACAGAAAAAAAAATCAAAAATTTGAATACTTTCTAGGAATGAATGGAGTGAACATTCCCTTCAGAATGTAAGGAACAAAACAACAGTGTCTGAAAAAAGCAGACAAGTTGTTAATAAAGAGAAATGCAGCTCAAAGTAGCATAAAAGCAAATCTAATGGATAACCAGAAACATAGAACTCTGAAAAAGGGTCATCCAGACTCGCAACATTAGCAGTATTCTCTCTCCACAGATGCTGTCAGACCTGCTGAGTTTCTCCAATATTTTCTGTTTCTGAATATAGAGTGCTACTACCATGCCTCCACACCTGATCGACCAAAATGTAGGTGAACTGTCAAGACTCAAAACCGTCTGAATTTATGAAGTCAGAGATTTAAGGTGGGGTAGAAGGGAAAGCAAGCAAAGATCGTACTACAGATAGTTATACTTCACTGGAAGGGAGGAGAGTTTTATTAGGAGATAAAAGGGGATGCTGTATGATTTTGTATGTGCCTGCATGCTATTGTAATTTAAATGTGCTCAGCAGAGAAAGGGTTTACGTGGGACTGGAGAATTGTGCTGCTCATAGTATGATATATAGAGTCACATGGTAATAGACTCAGAGAACATTCTGGAAGCAACCTGCATGCAAGCAACAGCATGCATGACAGCAGTAACAATTAAATATTAACAATAAATGGTTCGCGTTTAAATATATAAGTCTCAAGATCTCATCACTGAGACAAGAAATGAACCCGTAATGCAACAAGTTGTCCTCGTACGATGGCACCGTTATAAAACAAACACCGCCTTTGCGCTAGAGCACATTCTTTAAAAGAAAGGGGGCCAGATTCTCCAACCTTACCCACAGCTGGGATTCTCCAGTCTCGCTGCAGTGAACAGAGATTTGGCTGAGCGCCAAAATTCTCCGTCCTTGCTGTCAGCGGCGGCGGGATGTGAATGGCCGAGAAATTTTGGTTTTATATTGCTATCAACTTTTGACCAGAAGTTTTTTTTTAAATGTGACAAGGGGCAAATTAGCTCAATTACAACGTGTCTTAATTCAAGACCATGCAATGGTTGCAGATTTGGGTGGGTGGAGTTTCATGTTAAGCCTCTATGAACAGGAAGATGCTGAATCCAGTTGGCTCAGTGCCATTCTCCTTTCAGAGCTCCAGCTGCAGTCTGCTAACCAGAGCGATGTCGTACCTTCCCAAACTTTTCCATCACATCGATGACAATCAGGAGTTGTACGTCAAAGTAAGTTTTAAATGTTACTAATTCTTTAATATTTCTACAAACACATTTTATGCTGCACTTTAAACAAATTTCGAGCATTAATGATCTGGGAAAAAAAGAATGTTGCAGTATTGGAGTTGAACATTTGATCAGTTGATTGCGAGTGATTGCTGGGAGTGAACTGGCCAGAGAAAGTGTTTAATGTTTGTGCAGTTTAATAAAGGAACCCTTGTCCTTTTTGAGGAGTCTAGTTCAGTGTCGGCACCTCAGTGGGGCAATCTAGGCCCACTACTTCCATATGATTGTAGAACAGGCAGCTTCACAATAATCTGATTTTAAAAAAATCTTTGGCACTAGTTCATAGTCCAAAGTTACTTTTAATTGAGAAGACCATGTGATCAGTACCATAGTGCCTGGGGGCAGCAGGGCAAGATTTAGGGTGGAATTTTCCACTCCTGTCAGTGACGGAAATCGTGGCAGGCAGAGATACTAAATTTGGCATGATGGAGAAAGTCAGTTTACGGCCAGTCGGAAATTAGTTTGGAATTTTATTTTCTTGTCTTTGGTGGGTTAAAGGCAGGGTGAGTTTCCCATTGATCTCTGCAAGGAACCATATTTGCATTTATTTGCATCTCATGAATGCTCATTAAACACCAACACGTTGGAATTTTTCTTCCAATTTAAGAGCCAGTGGATAACTAGAACAGTCTGTTTGATGACTATATGAGTGACGTGCACATAGCGAGCTTCACTTCATAAATTATTCAGAGACACATAGATGCCTTTACCAGCATTACTGGAAGGTCTCCAGTGCTTGTGTCTAAAACTGTGCCAAGGCTGCATAAGGGAGGAAATACCAGCAGGGAGGGCAAAGACTGGGAGAGTACTCGAGGGAGGTGGAACACAAGAGACTGTCTTGGGGCTGAGGCCACATTGCCAGAGCATTTGGGAAGACTATCCTGGGGCAGTGCAGGCCATATTAGAGGACTGGAAGGCATGCACCTGAGACCATTTTGATCTTACCAGGATGAACTAAGCATCTTCTGGGGAATCATTTTAAAGGCAGCAAGTCATCTACTGGAATTCTTGCGACCTGATATTCTTCAACAACTCCATCACTTACACAAGGGCACAAATTGTTTCTATTGCCAGTCTTCTCATCCAATCTATTGTCCAGGTATGAACAATGACATTAGAGTTGCCATCAGGAAGTGGGAGGCATGTCAAGGACACATGCCAAGTCAGCAGAAAGAACCTCAGATTCTGCATGAAGTTCCTACTCATCCCTGGTCTAAAATCCATATCTGGCCTCTTTAATGTCCATGGCACTGACTTCATCGTCATTGACCACTTTACCAGTGCGTTTGTGGACACACTGAATTAAATAGGTAGGCCTAAAAGGTAGGGATATGTTTGGCACAACTTGTGGGGCCGAAGGGCCTGTTTTGTGCTGTAGTTTTTCTATGTTTCTAAATCAGGTCTTCCTTCCATGATGGTTTTCCACAGTTTCTGTAATACAGAAGCTACAGTTTCTTCTTTAGTTGCTGGTATATGTGTTGTGCAAAATGCACCTGATCAATTTGGAGAACATATCCAAGTTTGATGTCAGTGAATTCAACTTGTAAATATCTTCCTTTATCGCTGGGCAGTCCCTAATGCCGCAATTGTAAACTTGAATCTTTATCACGAGACATTTCACAATCCAAGGCTGTTCATCATGCCATACCTGTACATAATCTTGCTGCCACATTGTTTGACCACCACTGAACACCACTGTTCAATAATTCTTCAATACCTCAAGCACAGCTGTCGTGCACACTTTAATTGCTAATTTCAGTTTATTTGGTGTGCCTAGAGAGATCATTATGGATAATCGTCCAAAATTAATTGGTAAACCAATTCAGTCTATGTGCGAGAAGTTGAATATCAATCCTGGTACTTCTTCTCATTACCCTAGATATAATGGCCCAGCTGAATGAATGATTCACACAGTGAAATCCCTAATTTGCAAATGTAGATAGTCAAAGCAAGATCTACACATTGCAATGTTACATCTGAGAGCAACAACTTGAATCACAACCATTCCATCAGCAGCAGAACTGATGTTCAGCAGACCAGTGTGTCCCAATTTACCTTACCCATTCTACTCTCCCAGGAACTGGAGAGCAACTTGCAAAACTACAAGAGAAAATGACCTATGTGCCTGCTAAAAATGCAGATATAGGATTACCAAGTTTACAGTTGGGAGAACAAGTTTACATCCAGATCCCACAGCAAATACATGGCAACCAGCCAAGGTAACAAGGAATCTTTGGAACTAAGGTCCTACGCATATGCAATGGTGAGGTCTAACCAGCAACGATGAAGGAACAGTGATATATTTCCAAGTCAGGGTAGTGTGTGGCTTGGAGGGGAATTTCCAGGTTTTCCCATGCATCAGCTACCGGCTTGTCTTTCTAGGTGGTAGTGGTCATGGGTTTTGAAAGTGCTGTCTTAGGTTCTTGGTGAGTTCTTGCAGTGCAGTTTGTAGATGATACACACTGACGTCACTGTGCATCAGTGATGGAAGAGAGTGAATATTTGTGGATAATCAAGTGGGCTGTTTTGTCGTGAGTGATATCAAGCTACTTGAGTGTTGTTGGAGCTGCACCCATCCAGGCAATGGACAGTATTCCATCACATTCCTGACTTGTGCCTTGTGAATGGTGGACAGGCTTTTGGGAGTCAGTAGGTGAGTTACACTCTACAGGATTCTTTGCCTCTGACCTGTTCTCCTAGCCACAGTATATGGCTACTCCAGTTCAGTTTCTGGACAATGCTAACTCCCAGGATGGTGATAGTGGAGGATTCAGTGATGGTAATGCCATTGAATGTCAAGAGGCAGTCTTTTGGTAAATGGTTACTTGTGTGGCACGAATGTTACTTGCCACTTTTCAGCGCAGGGTTAGATATCGCCCAGGTCTTGCTGCATTTGGGCAAGGACTGCATCAGTATCTGAGGAGTTATAAATATTGCTGAACATTGTGCAGTCATCTGCAAGCATCCCCAATTCCGACCGTATGCGGGAGGGAAGTTCATTGCCGAAGAAGCTGAAGATGGTTGGGCCTGGAAGACGAACCTGAAGAACTCCTGCAGTGATGTTCCAGGACTGAAATGATTGAATCCAACAATCTAGGTATGACAGGTACGAATGCAACCAGTGCAGACTTTTTCTCCTAATTCGTATTCATTTGAGTTTTGATAGGGCTCATTCTTACCATACTCAGTCAAATGTTGCCCTGGCGTCTAGGATAGTCCACTGTTTAGGAAAATATGTATCTCTTACATTCATTATTACATTTATTAGTGACTGTGTCACATGTATGAACTCTAGTTTTGGCCACTCCCACGCGTGGAATTGTTTTCAGTAATTCTATGCAATTAAACCCTGTCATAATCTTGCAGGCTTTTATCAGGTCACGCCTCGTCCTTCCCTTTTCGAGAGGAAAGAGCCCCAGCATTTTCAACATTTTCCAACAAGTTCTCAATTCTTTTTATCACCATATTTCAACCTTTTCTGCATCTTCTCCAAAGTCTCTATTTTTTTAAAGGGAACAAAGAGTGGCGCAGTGGTTAGCACTGCTGTCCCTCAGAGCCAGGGACCAGGTTCGATTCCCAGCTTGGGTCACTGTCTGTACAGAGTCTGCATGTTCTCCCCATGTCTGCATGGGTTTCCTCCGGGTGCTCCAGTTTCCCCCCACAGTCCGAAAGGCGTGCTGGTTAGGTGTATTGGCCATGCTAAATTCTCCCTCAGTGAACCCGAACCGTAGTGTGACGACTAGGGGATTTTTACAATAACTTCATTGCAGTGTTAATGTAAGCCTTACTTGTGACACTAATAAATAAACTTTGGGCGGCACGGTAGCACAGTGGTTAGCACTGCTGCTTCACAGCTCCAGGGTCCTGGGTTCGATTCCCGGCTTGGGTCACTGTCTGTGTGGAGTTTGCACATTCTCCTCGTGTCTGCATGGGTTTCCTCCGGGTGCTCCGGTTTCCTCCCACAGTCCAAAGATGTGCGGGTTAGGTTGATTGGCCATGCTAAAATTGCCCCTTAGTGTCCTGAGATGCGTAGGTTAAAGGGATTAGTGGATGGATATGGGGGTAGGGCCTGGGTGGGATTGTGGTCAGTGCAGACTCAATGGGCCGAATGGCCTCTTTCTGTACTGTAGGGTTTCTATGAAAATATGGAGACCAGAGCTATTCACTGCACTCCAGGAGTGGTTGAATCAAGGTTTGATACAAATTTAACATCACTTCTCTACTTTTCATCACTGTCCCTCTAGAAATGAACCTCTGCTTTTAGTCTGGAGATTGTGTTGTATGCTTGTGCTGATTTGATTCATGTTAATTCTTTCATACTCCCTTTTAGTTTCTGTGTTGCTCAGTTTTCTCAATATCATCCTTTTATATTATTTTAAAACATGCTTAAAACTGCATTTGTGCTGTAATCTCACTGGTTATCCATGGAACTGCAGTCTTTCACTAGTTAAGGAGCGTGATCTCCTCCTGCCCCTGTCCCCTGTGTTCTTGTGATACTCGGTTAAGATTATTAGTATGCCAGAAAAGAAGTAAAAAATCCTGGATAATTAAATAGCTACAAAATGGATATAGTGTGTGTGTGGCTGTATAGATAGAATTCATACTGGGGAATGTTTGCAGAAAACAGACCTCATCATAACCGTCCATTTGACGGCTAATTCACCTTTAATCTGTAGAGAAAATCCCAGACGTCAAGGCAGCTTTTTAAGTTCAGTTCCCTGTCTCTTGTTTCCATAGCGTCTGGCAGATTGGGTGGCAATTCAGAGTGTCTCAGCATGGCCAGAGAAGAGGGGCGAAACCAGAAGGATGGTGGAATTTGTTGGCAAAGAGATAGAACGACTGGGTGGATCTGTGGAACTGGCTGATATTGGACAACAAACGGTGAGAACCAATTGATCACATTGAAACTCCCTTCAATTTTATACATTTGTCTCTTCCAAATGTTCTTTCCTTTTCTCTTTTCTCCTCCTCGGAATGTTGAATCTTGAGAATGGTTTCCTGGGAGCTGACAACCCACTTTACACCTTTCGATAACTTGATAGTTTTATTTGTGTAATCAGTTCTTTGGGATTGAACATCTGAAATTACTAATTGGTGCTCTCTGCAATCACGTTTTACAATCTTCCGCAAATCATAACTTTGATCTCACACAATGTGCTTATTTTCAGCTGCCTGATGGAACAAAGATTCCTCTTCCTCCAATCATATTGGCCACACTCGGCAATGACCCAAAAAAGAAGACACTATGCATCTATGGTCATCTGGATGTTCAGCCTGCCCAAATTGAGGATGGCTGGGACACTGAGCCCTTCACCCTGGTAGAAAAAGATGGTAAGGAGGTTTTATTTTGTCATTTGTAGTTAATAGGATTCAATTTCTAGCTTGAGTTCTAGAATAGTTTTGAAAAGTGGAGGAAAGAAGGACCCAAAGGCAATAACCACCATCTAGAAGAGCAGTGGGCCAGAGAAATGGTGTGAGACGCTGTGAGACTGCAAAGAGCAGAGCTATGGGGAGAGTTTCCAGAGTGGAGGGGGCCGCATAGAGAACTCTCAGAGCAGAGGGAGCAGCATAGAGAGCTCCCAGATCAGGGGAGCAACATAGACAGCTCCCAGAGCAGAGGGAGCAACATGGAGAGCTCCCAGATCAGGGGAGCAACATAGAGAGCTCCCAGAGCAGAGGGAGCAACATAGAGAGCTCCCAGAGCAGAGGGAGCAACATAGAGAGCTCCCAGAGCAGAGGGAGCAACATAGAGAGCTCCCAGATCAGGGGAAGCAACAGAGAGAGCTCCTAGATCAGGGGGAGCAGCATTGAGAACTCCCAGATCAGGGGGAGCAACATAGAGAGCTCCCAGATCAGAGGGAGCAGCATAGAGAGCTCCCAGATCAGGGGAGCAACATAGACAGCTCCCAGAGCAGAGGGAGCAACATGGAGAGCTCCCAGATCAGGGGAGCAACATAGAGAGCTCCCAGAGCAGAGGGAGCAACATAGAGAGCTCCCAGAGCAGAGGGAGCAACATAGAGAGCTCCCAGATCAGGGGAAGCAACAGAGAGAGCTCCTAGATCAGGGGGAGCAGCATTGAGAACTCCCAGATCAGGGGGAGCAACATAGAGAGCTCCCAGATCAGGGGGAGCAGCATAGAGAGCTCCCAGATCAGGGGGAGCAGCATAGAGAGCTCCCAGATCAGGGGGAGCAGCATAGAGAGCTCCCAGAGCAGAGGAAATAGTGGAATGAGTTCTGAGGACAGAGGGAGCAGTGGAGTGAGTTCCCAGAGCAGAGGGAGCTGTGGAGAGTGTACCTGAACTTCCAAAAGGCATTTGATACCCTTCCACACTCAGACTTTTGAGAAAAGTTATATGTTGTAGAATAAAAGGGACAGTAGCAACACGAATACAAAATTGGCTGAGTGTAGTGGTCAATGAGTGTTTTTTTTGGCTGGGGTAAGGTTTGTAGTGGAGATGCTTAGGTGTAGGTGTAGACACCCTTGCTTTTCTTGGTTTATGTTAATGATCTGGACTTTGGTGTACAGGGAATAATTTCTAAATCTGCAGAGAATATAAAACTTGAAAGCATTTTAAACTGTAAAGAGGACAGCGTAGAACTTCAAAAGGATGTAACCAAGTTGGTGAAATGGGTAAATAGGTGGCAGGTAAAATTCAGTGTAGAGAATGGTTAGGGTCTGAAATCCACCACCTGAGTGTGTGGTGGAGGCAGGTTCAAACAAGGCATTCAAAAGCGAATTAGATGACTGTTTGAAAAGAATCAATGTACATATGCTGTAATATGCCTTTAACAGACTGCAGCATGACATCACTAAAAAGGAAGTGTGTCATGTCATCCAGTTTTGGTTATGCTTTTGCTTTCAGCAGAGCACACACTCTCTGCAGCCCTGATGTGTCTTCAAGATTTATTGCTTTGTTCCCATCTACCTACCCTTAATAAATGAACCCACATTGTGAATACCCAATCTCTTCTGAGTGATTGATGCTGTTATATCATTAGGAAACCACAACATGATACGTAGCAATGTTACCTTCTAAACAACATGATGCTCAGCCTGGCAGCAAGATTCATTACAGATATGACATGGCGAACCATCTTAGATCATGCTACATGGTATGAAACAACCATTGATGTCTGGTCAGACTGCAAAGGAGCTACAGCATCAGAGTGTGTTAAAATTGCAGCATAGTAACTGCACAAAGAAACTTTGAAGATGCAGCGCTGGGATAGTTCTCTGGTAAAGAGCTGGTAAACAGATGGAGCCCTGGTGGTGAGATTACACAAGCACAGTCTGTCAATTCAGTGAGTGAACAGTGTGTCAAATGGACTAGCACTGGGATGGCTCAGTCAGGAAAGGCAAGTAACCACAGTTGGCTGGGTCAATAATAAGCAAGGGAGAGTCAAACAAAAGAAACCAAACAAAATCATTGTTAAAATTGGACCAGAGCAGTTTCTGATTACAATGGGTGGAGCTACGGAAGAGTGCTCAGAAGCGACACTTATCTCAGGTACTATCAGAGGAGAAAGATAAAAGGGATAAAATGACCACAATGTTTGCTGTTTTGAATTGGGTGCAATGACCTACTATGCAAATTCAATTTGTTTAAACAGCATGTGGAGCTCTGGTTTCTTGATTCAGACATTCCTGAACCAAACAAGCAAGCCATAAAAAACTGCCTAACAATTTGGAATGAAGACCTACAGAAGCTGAATATGTCAGGATTGAAAAGAGAAGAGCTGACGGAGTCCTGGACTACGTTGGAAGACCGGTTCAGAATCGGGTTAAACTTCCATATTCATCTATTAGAGTTTATGTCATTTCAACAACAGCCTACAGTATCCAAAGAGCTCTTCATTGGCAGGTGCAGAGAAAAGGGGATGCACTGTACTTTCTTAAATTCAGAGTTAGCAGACAGAATTGTTGAGTTGGCAATCACACTCATTCCCATGGAAGAATTCCAGTAAGATCTGCCAGACAAGGCCAAGATGGACATAAGTACAAAGCAATCCTCACACGTTGACAAAGCATGCAGGTCCTAAGTACAACCCCAAATGTTGACAAATCAACCTAAACCTAGCAAGACATGTGGAAGATATGGCCTTCACCACGGAAATGCCCAGTTTGCCAGCAATTGTGCAAGGTATGTGGCAGAAAGGGCCATTGGCAGTGGCAATGCATTAGAGCTAAGGCTGATGCAGCTACAGTGAGCCATGCACTGATCCAAACAAGACCATACGCAATGGGTACCTTCAAACAATAAGAATTACCATTGGGTATCCTGTCAGAAACATATACCTGAGGTGATTGATAAACCAGAAAATGATGATGATGTGCAAAACAAAATGTAGAGCGCTGACCACATCTTTCACACTGTCATTCTCATGGATAATGTAGATGCCGCCTCACCATCCAAAGTGTTGGCCAAGATTCACATTATCTGCCCTAAGAAAATTGGCAATTATTCATTATTGACCAAGATTGACACACAGCCAAGTGCCAACATCCTACCTTTGTGAATTCTAAAAGACATATATCCACAGACATGGAAGGCCAAGGTGGAACCTACAGTTGTGAAACCTTCAGCGTACAATGGTTCACTATTTCCATGCACAGCATCCATTATCCTGGAGTTCAATTACAATCAGTCCTCAAGGGAATCACAGATGTTCTACATTATGAAGACTAAAGGCTCAGTGATTGCAAACCTGCTGGCATGTCATGACCTGATACTAGTAACAACAGTAAGAAGTCTCACAACACCAGCTTTCAGAGCGCTGCTCCTTCGTCAGGTAAGTGGGAGTTCTGTTCACAAACAGGGCATATAAAGACACAAACTCAAATTACAAAATAATAGTTGGAATGCGAGTCTTTACAGGTAATCAAGTCTTAAAGGTTTAGACAATGTGAGTGGAGAGAGGGTTAAGCACAGGTTAAAGAGATGTGTATTGTCTCCAGCCAGGACAGTTAGTGAGATTTTGGAAGCCCAGGCAAGTTGTGGGGGTTACCGATAGTGTGACATGAACCCAAGATCCCGGTTGAGGCCATCCTCAGGTGTGCGGAACTTGGCTATCAGTCTCTGCTCAGCGATTCTGCGTTGTCGTGTGTCGTGAAGGCCGCCTTGGAGAACGCTTACCCAAAGATCAGAGGCCAAATGCCCATGACCGCTGAAGTGTTCTCCAACAGGAAGAGAACACTCTTGCCTGGTGATTGTTGAGCAGTGTTCATTCATCCGTTGTCGTAGCATCTGCATGGTCTCCCCAATGTACCATGCTTCGGGACATCCTTGCCTGCAGCGTATCAGGTAACAACATTGGCCAAGTTGCAAGAGTATGTACCGTGTACCTGGTGGATGGTGTTCTCACATGAGATGATGGCATCCGTGTCGATGATCTGGCACGTCTTGCAGAGGTTGCTGTGGCAGGGTTGTGTGGTCTCGTGGTCACTGTTCTCCTGAAGGCTGGGTAGCTTGCTGCGGACAATGGTCTGTTTGAGGTTGTTTGAAGGCAAGAAGTGGGGGTGTGGGGATGGCCTTGGCGAGATGTTCGTCTTCATCAATGACATGTTGAAGGCTCCAGAGAAGATGTCGTAGCTTCTCAGCACACATGGAGCAGTTGAACCAGGAGCATTCCTTGTCACAATGGATGTCTCGGCACTCTACACCAGCATCCCCGCGATGATGGCATTGCTGCAACTGCCTCAGTACTCAACGCCGACAATTGCCAGTCTCCAGATGCAATTTTACAACTCATCCGCTTCATCCTGGACCACAATGTCTTCACCTTCAACAAACAGTTCTTCATCCAGACACACGGAACAGCCACGGGGACCAAATTCGCACCTCAATATCCCAACATCTTCATGCACAGGTTCGAACAAGGCCTCTTCACCGCACAGGACCTTCAACCATACACTAGATACATCAATGACATTTTCTTCCTCTGGTCTCATGGTGAACAATCACTGAAACAACGATTATGATGACATCAACAAGTTCCATCCCACCATCAGACTAACCATGGACTACTCTCCAGAATCGGTTGTATTCTTGGACACACGCATCTCCATCAAGGACGGTCACCTCAGCATTTCACTGTACCGCAAGCCCACGGATAACCTCACGATGCTCCACTTTTCCAGCTTCCACCCTGAACATGTTAAAGAAGCCATCCCCTACGGACAAGCCCTCCGTATACACAGGGTCTGCTCCGATGAGGAGGATCACAACAGACACCTCCAGACACTGAAAGATGCCCTCATAAGAACAGGATATGACGCTCGACTCATCGATCGACAGTTCCGAAGCGCCATAGCGAAAAACCGCACCGACCTCCTCAGAAGACAAACACGGGACACGGCGGACAGAGTACCCTTCGTCGTCCAGTATTTCCGTGGAGTGGAGAAGCTACGACATCTTCTCCGGAGCCTTCAACATGTCATTGATGAAGACGAACATCTCACCAAGGCCTTCCCCACACCCCCACTTCTTGCCTTCAAACAACCGCACAACCTCAAACAGACCATTGTCCGCAGCAAACTACCCAGCCTTCAGGAGAACAGTGACCACGACACCACACAACCCTGCCACAGCAACCTCTGCAAGACGTGCCAGATCATCGAAACGGATGCCATCATCTCGCGTGAGAACATCATCAAATGCCAATTTTATCTGGTCATCACTGCTATTTGTGGGATCGTGCTGTGTGCAAGTTGGCTGCAGTGCTAGGCTATGAAACAGGAATGACTGCACTTTAAAAGTAATTCATTGTTTTCTGCACTTTCAAGAGCCCTAGGACAACGCCAGCTTTTGTTTACAAAAATTAAGTATTGTATACTGGAAATCAAAATGCTGGAAATGTTCAGCAAGTCTCGCAGCATCTGTGGAGTTAACGTTCCAGGTTGATGAAGGGTCTCAATCTGAGTCGTTAAGTATTTCTCTCTCCAGAGGTGCTGCCAGACCTGCTGAGTATTTGCAGCATTTCAAAGTTCCTGTTTGTTCTGAGTGTGGGGGCCATTGGCAATGCAGTGTTTATTATCCATCTCTTCCTGAGGGCACTGAAGTCACACATTGAGTTCGGGACTGGAGTCACGCGTAGAGTACTTTCCTGAAGCACATTAGTGAATCCAGCTTTCTGACGAAAACTATCTTTTATGGATTGGCTCATAAAGTACTCTGTCTACTGAACTCACTTTTAAAACTTGCAGTGAAATTTTCACTCTCGAATCTCAGGTTATGAGCCCAATACCACAAAGGGCATGAGTGAGAGCTGGAGTACTGTATACAGTTTTGGTTCCCTGCAAGAAAGGATATAAATGCATTTAGAAGCAATTCAAAAAAAGCTTCACTTGATTTGATACCTGGGATGGGGGGATTATTTCATGAGGAAGGATTGGACAGTTACCTTTGGGGTTTACAAGACTGAGCGGTGATCTTATTGAAACACACAAGTCCCTGAGGGCATTTGACAGGATAGATGCTGAAAGGATGTTTCCAATTGTGAGAGAGGCTCGAACAAAGGGACACTGTTTAAAAATAAACATTGGGGAGGGAATTCTCCCAGCCCGCTGTGCTGCTCTCGCAGTCATGATGTGGAGATGTCGGCGTTGGACTGGGGTAAACACAGTAAGAAGTTTAACAACACCAGGTGTTGTTAAACTTCTTACTGCTCTAGCAGTGCCAGAGAGGGCAGGGCCTAATGGGGGCAGGGCCTAATGGGGGCAGGGCCTAATGGAGGAGATTGGTGGGGATGGGGGGTCCCGTTCCCTCTGTGCAGTTGGGATTGTAGGCAGAGGGAGGGAAGGGGCCAATCAGGGCTGGCCATTGGAGTGGTCGTGGCTGCGGGGTGGGGTTGGGACTGCAGGTGGAGGGGGTTGGGACTGCGGGGGAGGGAGGGGGGGGAGGCGGTGTAGGGGGTGTAA
The DNA here is from genome assembly GCF_964213995.1 of Mustelus asterias. NCBI lineage: Eukaryota > Metazoa > Chordata > Chondrichthyes > Carcharhiniformes > Triakidae > Mustelus > Mustelus asterias. Next base: position 113,305,358 of record NC_135807.1, on the reverse strand, counting down.
ATTAGGAAATTGAGACTGAGGGGTGTTGGGGATATCGAGGCGGGCCAGGGGTGGGCCCGGGCTGACCCGGAGAAGTCAGGGAGGCCATCGGTCAGGGGGTGGGGGGATCGGAGGGGCAGCAATGCGGGGTTGCTATGCTGGTCAGCGATTGAGCAGTATAATGTTTTATTAAAAATTATACAGGATGAGGTTAGTCCCTCAGACATGAAATATTAACTAAAAGAGTGCGCGTGTGATAATCGGGTCTTTTCCGCTCATTCTTTCTTCAGCTGCAATATTCACTTCCCTAGTTGCCTTGAAGCAGTAATTGTGACATTGGGTTTGATCTGAGAAAATAAATGTGCTTTGATATTTTAACATCAACCCACTTGCTTTATTATTTTGTATCCCGATCATGCCCTCAACAATTATACATTTTTTGAAAAATCCTTTCATTGGTTTAAAAGCACGAGAGAGAAAAAAAGTCATCTGAAACTGAAACTATTAAAAATCACATGAAGATTTGTCATTGGTGGATTGTGGTTATTTGAAAAAGTCAGCAAATTGTCAAAGAATGAGTTCTGCACAGATCTGAAAAATCGTTAGTCACCAACTTTATCCCTCCTTCCTTTACACTGATTTTCTGAATCTTCTCTGCTCTGCCCATATTTTTGTATGGTCTTATATTTATTACCCACCTTTACTGATGACAGTAATATACCTCCCGACTTAGTATTTTCAGTTTCGAACTGGATATGTATCTAGAATGGTAAATTGTTCTTTCTGCAAACTTTTTTTTATACTTTTCCAATTCAATCAAATCAAGTCCAATTCAGAGTCTCAACAAGTTGAGACATTTCCGATCCAGGCTGACAAGACAGGGCATGCAATCCTCTACCCTGTCTTGGGCCTGATCTACATGAGCCAAGCTGATTGGAGGAGGCGGAGAATTCCTCCTCTAGGGCTTGAACTCATTTGCATCTTAGTCAAAAGGCCGAGATGCCGCTTTTAAAAATTGCTTCATATGAAACACATGAAGCTTATAATGTGACCCAATGACCACTACCAAGCGCAGCATCAGCAGACTACACTTGATCTTAGCCAAAAGGCCGAGAAATTTTTTTTTTGTACTTTTCCAATTCAATCAAATCAAATTCAGAGTCTCAACAAGTTGAGACACCCCCGATCCAGGCTGACAAGACAGGGCAAGCGACCAAATTACCCTGTCCTGGTCCTGATCTACATGAGCCAAGCTGATTGGAGGAGGGAAAGCAATACCTCCTCCAAGACTTGAGCTCATTTGCATCTTAGCCAAAAGGCCGAGATTTTTTTTTTTATATACTTTTCCAATTCAATCAAATCAAATCCAATTCAGAGTCTCAACAAGTTGAGACATTTCAGATCCAGGCTGACAAGACAGGGCGGGAGACCAAAACCACCCTGTCCTGGGCCTGATCTACATGAGTCAAGCTGATTGGAGAAGGGGGAGGATCCTCCTCCAAGACTTGAGCTCATTTGCATCTTAGCCAAAAGGCCGAGATGCCGCTTTTAAAAATTGCTTCATATGAAACATATGAAGCCTCAGCATAACCTAATGACCTCAACCAAGTGCAGGCGATCCATACTACACTTGATCTTAGCCAAAAGGCCGAGATACCGCTTTTAAAAATTGCTTCATATGAAACATATGAAGCTTCAATGTAACCCAATGACCTCAACCAAGCGCGGCATCCTCTTCATACTACACTTGATCTTAGCCAAAAGGCCAAGAAATTTTTTTTTAAAAATACTTTTCCAATTCAATCAAATCAAATCCAATTCAAAGTCTCAACAAGTTGAGACATTTCCGATCCAGGCTGACAAGACAGGGCAAGCGACCAAATTGCCCTGTCCTGGGCCTGATCTACATGAGCCAAGCTGATTGGAGGAGCAAAGCAACACCTCCTCCAAGACTTGAGCTCATTTGCATCTTAGCCAAAAGGCCGAGATGCCGCTTTTAAAAATTGCTTCATATGAAACATATGAAGCTTCAGTGTAACCTAATGACCTCAACCAAGTGCAGCATCCAATCCATACTACACTTGATCTTAGCCAAAAGGCCGAGAAATGTCCGATTGCTCAGTGTTTCCATAATTTCCTGTTTTTGCTTTCATTGTCACCGTCTGCTCGTGCTTTTCAACTTCTGCCCCTATTAGCCCCACTGACACAATTTTCACTGTGCTTGGAGACCAGCCTCTTAACTGTACTGGTCTGGATTGGACAATGGAGCAGGGCAGTTAGTTTTCCCTCAATATTTATTACAGGTCATCCTGGATCGGGGGGGGACCTCTGTCAAATATAAAGGGGATATTCAGATTATCATTCTGGCTTCTGAGATTACTCCTTGCTGTCAAAGTCATCAGCCAAATGGATTGTTATTCCCCCTCCACCCACAGGGGATATCTGTGGCCCTTTGCTTGAACTGGAAGTCAGAATTAATTAAAAGTGAGGTTTTGCTATTTAAAGAAATCAAAGGATGTTACATGAAGTTGCCACACTATTTGCATATTTTCTGCTCTTTTGCGTGGTCTTTGAGAGGTACTGGAAGAGTTGATGACTGGTGTTGAGAGCAAGCTGACCTCTTTCCCCCTTTTTAAAAGCTACACAGAGGTCACAAATCATCCTCACCCATTGAGTAAAGTTAGCACCGTGAATCTGATTATTCATGTTTGATGTATGGGCCACATCAGATTTTGAGTTCTCTGTGCACAGTCTCCCTAATTGCTATACAGAGCCTTATTGCAAAGTGATTTGATTTATTTCTCTACTGATTCAGTTTCTGACCCGGAGCAGTGTTCCTGACTAAATTAGTTGACTATAGCAGCTAGGATAAATTGCATTGCTGGCAACAATCATGAAATAGTTCTTTGTAATTGAATATTGCACACAAAGGAAAAGGGATGGTGAGAATACTAAAACTTTACTTTGTGTATTATTTAGAGGGGGAACCTCGAGTTAAAAGTTCATGCACCTTTTCCTGGTCTCTGCCAATACCGCTTTAAGAAAGTGGTTCATAAGAATGTAAGAAATAGGGGTAGGCCATTCAGCCCTTTAAGCCTGCTCTGCCATTCAGTGAGATCATGCATGATCTACTTCAACACCATTTTCCTGCACTATCTGTTTTTAATATGTAGAAATCCATTGATCTCATTGTTGGTGACTGAACCTCCACAATCCTCAAGGACAAAGAATTCCAAAGATTCACCGCTCTCTGAGTGAAAAAATTACTTATTTTCTCAGTTCTAAATGGCTTGCCCCTTATTCTGAAACTGGATCCCCTGATTTCAAACAGTCCAGCGAGGGGGAACAACTTTCCTATAAGAATTTTCGATGTTTGAATGAGATCACCTCTCATTCTTCTGAACTCCAGAGAATGAATGCCCAGTCCATTTAATCTTTCCTTACAGGACAATCCCTCCATCCCAGGAATTAGTTTGGTGACCTATTGTTTCACTCCTTCTATGGCAACTATATATTTACTTAGATAAGGAGACCAAAACTGCACAGAATACTCCAGGTGCAATCTCACCAAGGCTCCATATGACTGCAATAAAACATCATAACTCCTATACTCAAATCCTCTTGTAATTAAGACGATCATGCCATTTGCCTTCTTAATTGCATGCTGTACCGGTACAGTCACTCATGAACAGGGCACCCAAGTCCCTTTGAAGTTCAACACTTTACAACCACTCACCATTTAATTAATACTCTATTTCTGGTTTCCCTATCAAAGTGGATAACCTCACATTTCTCCACATTGTATTCCATCTGCCAAATGTTTGCTCATTCACTTAGCCTTTCCAAATCCCCTTGAAGCTTTTTTGCATCCTCCTCACAACTCACACTTCCACCAGTTTTGTGTCATCTGCAACCTTTGAAATCCCTACATCCAAATTATTGATATAGATTATGAATAGCTGGGGCCCAATCACTGCACTAGCCTACTCATCGCAGTCTACCGACCTCAAAATGACCCATTTATACCTTTTCTCTATCTTTAGTCTGTTAACAAGTTCTCTGTCCAAGCCACTATATTCCCCCCAGTCCGATTTGCTCTAATTTCTTGTGCAGGACCTTATCAAAGTTTCCTGAAAATCTAAATATACCACATTCACTGGTCCCTCCTTGTCTGTTCTGCTAGTTACAAACTCAAAAAACTCCAACAGATTAGTTCAACATGATTTCCCTTTCATAAATCCATGTTGATTCTGCCCGATCCGGCCATTGTTTTCTAATTGTCCTGTTATCACATCCTTTATTATAGATTTTAGTATATTCCCTGTTACTAATGTCAAGACAACAGGTCTGCAGTTCCGCATTTCTCTCTCCCTGTTTTCTTAAATAGTGGGATTATATTTGCCACCTTTCAGAGGAACCATTCCCGAGTATATAGAATTTTGAAAGATGACCACCAAAGCATCTACTATCTCTGCAGTCACTTCTTTTAACATTCTAGAATCATAGAATAGAATCATAGTATCCCAACAGTGCAGAAAGAGGCCATTTGGCCCATCGAGTCTGCACCAACCACAATCCCACCCAGGCCCTATTCCTGTAATCCCACATATTTATCCTGCTAATCCCTGACACTAGGGTCAATTTATTATGGCCAATCAACCTAACCCGCACATCTTTGAACTGTGGGAGGAAACTGGAGCACCTGGAGGAAACCCACGCAGACACGGGGAGAATGTGCAAACCCCACACAGAGAGCGACCCAAGCTGGGAATTGAACATGGGTCCCTGGCGCTGTGAGGCAGCATTGCTAACCACTGTGCCACCGTGCCATCCAGATGCAGAACATCAGGTCTAGATTTATCTACTCTAAGTCCCATTAATTTCTCTAGCATTATTTTTAATGAATATTAATATCTTGCCTCTCATAGGGGCTGTACGGTGGCACTGCTGCCTCACAACACCAGGGACCCGGGTTTGATTCCACCCTCGGGTCACTGTCTGTGTGGAGTTTGCACGTTCTCCCCGTGTCTGTGTGTGTTTCCTCCGGGTGCTCCGGTTTCCTCCCACAGTTCAAAGATGTGCAGGTTAGGTGGATTGGCCATACTAAATTGCCCCTTAGTGTTCCAAGATGTGTAGGTTAGGAGGATTAGCAGAATAAATACATGGGGCCGAGTAAGATGCTCTGTCAGAGAGTTGGTGCAGACTCAGTAGGCCGAATGGTCTTCTGCACTGTAGGGATTCTATGATTCTTTTACGCTCGTCACTTGATTCTTTGTAATTTCTGGGAGTATTTTTTCCTCCATGAAGGCAGACATCGATGGTGGGATTTTCTGGCCCTTCCCACCGGCCGGTTCTAGCAGTCCTGCCAATGATGATCTCCTGCGGCAGATTCCCTGGAAGTGAGACTGGCGAGCCACACAAAATGCCATAGACATCAAAGGCACCTGAAGATCCCGCCAATGACAAGCCACCTCTGCCATCTAAAAGTAGTTAAAGTTTATTTATTAGTCACAAGTAAGGCTTATATTAACACTGCAATGAAGCTACTGTGAAATTCCCCTAGTCTCCACACTCTGGCACCTGTTCGGGTCAATGCACCTAACCAGCACATTTTTCAGATTGCGGGAAGAAACCGGAGCACCAGAAGGAAACCCATGCAGACACGGGGAGAATGTGCAAACTCCACACAGACTGTGACTCAAGCCGGGAATCGCACCTGGGTCCCTGGTTCTGTGAGGCAGCAGTGTTAACCACTGTGCCACTGTGCCGCCCCGCTTCTCCGCTTCTGGTAAACATGCCATGGGTGTGCCAAGAAATCCCATCCAAAGCATTTATTTAGTTTCTTTGCCATTTCCTTATTCCCCATTTCAAGAGGAGTCTGGAGAATTAATAATGGACTCACTTTTGTTTTTACTATTTTTTTCCTTTTTGTATGCCTTTCGAAGCTTTTACAGTCTTTTTTATGTTTTTCACTAGTTTACTGACATGATCAATTGTCCCTTTCTTCATCTTTTTCTTCTTGGTCTTACTTTACAGAATTTGAAAAAGTCCCCAATTCTCAGGCTTACCGTTTATTTTACAACTTTATCCACCTCCTGTTTTGATCGAATATAATCTTTGATTTCTTTCATTAGTCATTGTTGGAACATTTTCCTTGCTGAGTATTTTACATTAAAGGGATGTATTTTAGTTGTAAACTATGTGATAGTGATTTAAATGTTAATCATTGCTTGTCTAGCATCATGCCTTTAGTGTAGTTTCCCAATCCACCTTAGGCAACTTGCCCCTCATAGCTTCATATTTTCCCTTTCTTTAGATTTTAAGGCCCTAGTATCTAATTGAACTCATCACTTTCAAACGTAATGTAGAATTCCATTATATTATAGTCACTCTTTATGAAAGGTCCCTTTAAAACTGGAATATTAATTAGGCCTTTTTCATTACACAACTATTTCCAAGTTGGTTACTCAACGTACTGGTCTAGAAAACTATCTTGCATACATTCCCATCCGCCACAATATTAGTACTAATTAAATTTACTCAGTCTATATATAGATTGAAATCCATGATTACTGTATTACCCTTGTTACATGCATCTCTAATTTCCCGATTCAAATTGTGACTTAAATTACCATTGTTGTTTCATGGCCTATAATTTGATTTCTGTAATTTGATTTCTGTGTCTGTGCCCTGTTTGAGAACAGAGACCACTCCATCTGACGAAGGAGCATTGCTCCGAAAGCTTATGGTATTTGCTACCAAATAAACTTGTTGGACTTTAACCTGGTGTTGTGAGACTTCTTACAGTGCTATAAACAAAACCCATCAATGCCTTTTGACCCTGGCGACCTGTTCTACCCAAACTAATTCTATGTTTTGATCTTTAAAACTAAGGTCATCTCTCACCACACTACCACTGTCCTCTTTAAATAACAAGACTACCCTACCCACTTTTCCCACTTTTCTACCCTACCTGAGTTCACAATTAGAGAGGGGGTCAGTTTGCCCTTAAACTGTTGTAATAACTAAAACAAATTCAGGAAGATTCCTGTATTTATTTCAGTAATAAAATTTAAATTTGTTCATTTCTATCAAGCTCCAAATAAAATAATATTTTATTCCAGAAACACATTCACAGTCCAAAGGCTGAATTACAGTGTGGTTAAGTTGAAAAATTCATATGGAGACTAAATAATCAAGTTAAAATGTGCAAATTATGTAGTGACAAAAACATGGAAACAAATTCAGCAAATAGCATGGAAGTGGTGGGGAGGATACTGAACGCTGAACTAAAATTTTGCTCCATTCCTATATTACAGGCACAGAACTCTATATCGTTTAAGATGAATAGGATTATCTGTTATTTTAATGAGAAATTATTTTTGGAATATCACGCTTCCTAGGTCTTTTGCAATTTCTTTCTAAACCCTGTAGTTGTGTTTAAGAGGAAGCTACATAAGTTTGTGCATGGACAAAGCAACAAAAAGCAAAGAACAGTGCAGCACAGGAATAGGCCCTTCGGCCTTCCAAACATGTGCTGATCATGATGTCTACCTAACCTAAAACAAAATGCACTTACGGAGTCCGTATCCTTTCATTCCCATCCTATTTATGTATTTGTCTAATTGCCCCTTAAATGCCGCTAGTATACCTGCTCCCACCATCTACCCGGGCAGCGCGTTCCAGACATTCACCACCCACTGTGTAAAAAGACTTGCCTCACACATCTCCTCTAAAATTTTCTCCAGGCTCCTTAAACCTTGACTTTTCTACCCTAGGAAAGAGCATCTGACTATCCACAACTTTACCATCAAGTTGCACCCGTTTTCGGGCGCAAAAACTTGGTAAAGTCGGACGTGAGGTGAGTAGCGCAATTTGCGACTGTCTCAGTGCCCTTTCCCTCTTTACCAAGGGCCTAAAATAGCCACCGTCGGCACCGCGCCCGATGCACTTAAATTGACTTAATGGGCTGGACACCCAAACTTACCGGCATTTCCCCCTTTACCACCACATTCGCCCGTCCAGATTCGGTGCGAAACAGACATGGTCCGCAAAGGTCCAATTCGGGCACTCCAGCTTCTGAGGAGGTATGTTCAGAGCTTCCGGCGGTTCTCTGACTCAGACCGGTGGTAGGGGGGAAGGGAGGTGGGTCAGATGGCTCTCTGGTGGAGGGGAGGGAGGCAGGTCAGATGGCTCTCTAGTAGAGGGGAAGGAGGGAGGCAGGTCAAATGGCTCTCTGGTTGGGGGGGTCCGCTGCCACTCTGTGTGCGAGGGGGGGGTGGGGGGAGGATAAGGGGGACAGTTATGTTGTGGGAGTGGAGCAATGTTTGTGGGGGCCAGGGAGAGGCATTATCGGCTCTGGGAGCGATGTGGCAGAGGAGCATTTTTCTATTTTTTTTACTGCGCACGCACAGTTGAAGGCTCCAATTGGCGCAGCAGCGTTTTGAGTGCAATAAGCCCCGCCCACAGGTTTCTGCAGCACAATTCAGAATTCCTGATTTTTCTTTCAGGCAGAGTGTGTATGGGGGCGCCTAAGAACAGGTCTAAGAGTCGGATCTGAAACACTCCCAGATTCAGCACTTAGAACCAAATTGATAAAATCGATCCCATAATCTTGTAAAGGAATAGCAGAATGTACTGATGGTGTGAGGTGAAGTAAGATATGGAGGTTCATGTGGAGTATAAACACACATAATAGAAATCATAGAATCCCTACAGTGCAGAAGGAGGCCATTCGGCCCATCGAGTCTGCACCGACCACAATCCCACCCAGGCCCTACCCCCACATATTTACCCACTAACCTACGCATCTCAGGACTCTAAGGGACAATTTTTAACCTGGCCAATCAACCTAACCCGCACATCTTTGGACTGTGGGAGGAAACCGGAGCAGACACGAGGAGAATGTGCAAACTCCACACAGACAGTGACCGGAGCCGGGAATCGAACCGGGGACCCTGGAGCTGTGAAGCAGCAGTGCTAACCACTGTGCTACCGTGCCGCCCCATTTGGATTAAATGACCTGTTTCTGTGGTGTCAGTTCCATGTAATTGTGATGAGAATTTCACTCTCGACCTCTTTATTCCTTGTTTACCATAGCTAGATTTGTTAGAAAGTCTATTTTTGAATCACTCAATAGTGACACAGTGGCCTTTTATTGTGTTTCTGTTTATTGTTTTAAGAAGACCTCGCCTGTTCCATCCAATCCACATGATGGTTTGTAGTTCTGTTTAGAGGGTCCCAGCACAGTCTTCAGCAAGTTCAGTTTCAATCCCTGACCTCCATTTGTTAACTCCCAAGCTCAAGATTCTATCTGAGTGTTGGGTTCTGCTGACTGATATTCGTAACACTCATTAATGCTGTCGTCTGATGTTTAGAGTTCAGTTGGACAAGACATGCCCGTCTTGGAAATGTCCATTATTGATACAGGAATTGATTGATCTCTACCTGTTAGCCAGCTGATTATTGGTAAAGTGGGAAGGCTGATCAAATATCCTGAATTGGGGCACATCATCAGAACAATTTTGCTTAAGGTACTTTGGAAACTTTCAAATTTCAGAAAAGCAGTACTTCAATACATGGGTTTTGTTGACATAAAGCATATAATGTTGGTCATGTCTTAATTGTGATCATTTAAATAACAACGTGATTTTAGGGAACATTCTCAGGCCACAAACCATGGTGGTCATTTATGTGTATGTGTTTTTTTTGTCCTATCCCTCTTAATACCCTCCTCTTAATTCAAAGCACATAGTTAGTGTTTGCACAATGTTTACAACATGAATTCAATAAGGTTGATCAAAAGTGCTGTTGTTAGTGATCTTTTATCAAAGGCTCCTCATTGTTAGACCAGTTAATTAGTATTTGTAACAGTTTCTTCATATCTGGGTTAGTCATGAGATTGCTTTATGCATTCATTCCCTTCCCCTGAAGTACGCTTCTAATATTTCGCTTTGGTAATAATGAGAACTCATTACTTATTCAAAAAGACTTGAAAAATCAATAGATGTGGGTTGCAATTGTAAGGGTTTCAAAATGTAGGTACAGATGAGATTGTTTTTTTCTTCTATTCTGTAACTCATTTTTACATTATTTTGTTCCTCTACTATTACTGGCAAACCGGAGGTTCAACAAGAGGTGCAGGAGAGCATTCCAGAAACAACATCAGGAGTACCGAGAAATGAGTTGCCACCCTGGTGATGCTGGAAGACTGGGCTCTAAGCATGCTAAACAGTGGAAATAGACAAAGCCAAATGATCCCACAACCAAATAAAATCAGATCAAAGCTCTGCATTCCTGCCAAATCCAGCTGTGGATTCTGGTGGACAATTAAATGAAAAAGAGAGGAGGAGGCTGCGCATAGAACCCCAACGTAAAATTATAGAATCCCTGCAGTCAGAAGCAGGCCAGTCAGCCCATCGAGTCTGCATTGACAACAATCCCACCCAAGCCCTATCCCCATAACCCCACGTATTTACCCTGCAAATCCCCCTGACACTCAGGGACAATTTACCATGGCCAATCAACCTAACCAGCACACCTTGAATGATAGCAGTGCCCAGCAAGTTTCTACAGGAGACAAGGTTGAAACATATGCATCCATATCCAGCCAGAAATGTCAAGTGGAAAATCCATTTTCATCTGCTCTCGAGGTACCCAGCAACACAGATGCCAGTCTTCAACCAATTTTATTCACATGTAATATTGGTAATGGCTATGTGACCTGCCTGCAACCAAGCAGCAGCCAAGGTATTCCAGTATGGCTGCAACTGTAGCATCTACTCGACAATGTGAAAAATTGCCCAGGTATGCCCTGTGCATGTAAAGCAGGATAAAGTCAATCCAGTATTGCCCCATTAGCCTATTGTCAATCATCAGCATTGGTAGAAGGGATCATTAACAAGGCCATCAAGTAGCAAAGAACAGTACAGCACAGGAACAGGCCCTTCAGCCCAGCAAGTTGTGCCGATACAGATAGCTCTCTAATCTAATATTTTCTTGCCTCTACATGGTCCATATCCCTCTATTCCTTGCCTACTCATGTATTTACCCAGATGCCTCTTGAATGTTGTTATAAAATCTGTTTCCACCACCTCCTACGGCAACGCGTTCCTGGCATTCAAAATCCTCTGTGTAAAAAAACTTGCCCCTTACATCTCTTTTAAATTTTCCCCCTCTCACTTTCAACCTATGGCCCTGAGTAATTAACCCTTTGATCCTGGGAAAAAGATTCTGACTATTCACCCTATCCAAGCTTGTCATAATCTTGTAAACCTCTATCCGGTCCCCCCCTCACCCTCCGATGCTCCAATGAAAACAATCCAAGTTTGTTGAATCTTTTTTCATAGTCCATATCCTCCAAACCAGGCAACATCCTGGTAAATCTCTTCTGCACCCTTTCAAATGCATAAACATCCTTCTGGTAGTGTAGCAACCAGAATTGTACACAATACTCCAAATGAGGCCTAACCAAAGTCTTATACAGTTGCAACACGATTTTCCAATCCCTATACTTAACGCACCAACTGATGAAGGCTAGCATGCCATATGCCTTCTTGACCACCTTGTGGCCTGAGTTGCCACCTTCAGGAAACTGGGTCTGCATGTCTAGAGGAGGAGGAGGAGCTATGCCTACTCCAATCAGCTTGGATCATGTAGATCAAGCCCAAAACAGGAAGTGAGAGCCCTGACTTGTCCACTTGAATCGGGAATGTCTCAACTTGTTGAGACTCTCAATTGGACTTGGTTTGATTGAATTGGAATAATAACAAAAAAAAACCTTCCAAATCGCAGCACCTCACATTTGTCCAGGCTAAATTCCATCTGCCATCTTTTGGCCCAGGATCTCCAGCCAATTTATATCCTGCTGTATTCTCCATCAGCCCTCCTCCTCCTCACTATCCGCTACTCCCCCAATTTTTGTATCATCTGCAAATTTACTAATCAGACTACCTTACCAGCAATTACCAATAACCTGCTCAGTTAGGATTCTTGGTTTATTACAGTTGGAGTCCTAACATGGACAAAAAAGCTGATTTCTACAGGTTAGTTAATAGTGAATTAGTATAGCATCAAGAAACCCTGGTAAAATTTCTGTCAGTGAGAATCAGGAGGAAAGATTTCCACTGCTTTGAGTCATAACAAGTAAAAAGGAAGATGGTTGTGGCCGTTTAAGGCCAATCATAGAGTCATAGAGGTTTACAGCATGGAAACAGGCCATTCGGCCCAACTTGTCCATGCCTTTTTTTTTAAACCTCTAAGCTAATCCCGATTGCCCGCATTTGGCCCATATCCCTCTATACCCACCTTATCCATGTAACTATCTAAATTACAAAATTGTACCCGCCTCTACTACTACCTCTGGCAGCTTGTTCCAGACACTCACCACCCTCTGTGTGAAAATATTGCCCCTCTGGATGCTTTTGTATCTGTCCCCTCTCACCTTAAACCTATGCCCTCTAGTTTTAGACTCCCCTACCTTTGGGAAAAGATATTGATTATCTACCTTATCTATGCCCCTCATTATTTATGGACCTCAGCCTCCTACGCTCCAGAGGAAAAAGTCCCAGTCTATCCAGCCTCTCCTTATAACTCAAATCATCAAGTCCCGGTAGCATCCTAGTAAATCTTTTCTGCACTCTTTCTAGTTTAATAATATCCTTTCTATAATAGGGTAACCAGAACTGCACACAGAATTCCAAGTGTGTACTACCAATGTCTTGTACAACTTCAACAAGACATCCCAACTCCTATATTCAATGTTCTGACCCATGAAACCAAGCATGCCGAATGCCTTTTTCACCACTCTGTCCACCTGTGACTCCACTTTCAAGGAGCTATGAACATGTACCCCAAGATCTCTTTGTTCTGTAACTCTCCCCAACGCCCTACCATGAACTGAGCAAGTCCTGCCCTGGTTCAATCTACTAAAATGCATCACCTCGCATTTGTCTAAATTAAACTCCATCTGCCATTTGTCAGCCCACTGGCCCAATTGATCAAGATCCCGTTGCAATCGGAGATATCTTTCTTCACTGTCCACTATGCCACCAATCTTGGTGTCATCTGCAAACTTACTAACTAATCATCCTAGGACATCACTGCAGAAGTTCCTCAGGGTAGTGACCTAGGCCCAACTATCTTCAGCTGCTTCATCAATGTCCTTCCCTTCATTATCTTCAGGAAAGGGATTATCTCCAAATTTGCTGATGATACAAAGTTGGGTGGGAGGGGGAGCTGTGAGGAGAATGCAGAGATGCTTCAGTGTTATTTGGACAGGTTGACTGAGTGGGCATATGCATGTATAATGTGGATAAATGTGAGGTTATCCACTTCGGTAGCAATAATGGAAGGCAGATTATTATTTAAATTAGTGTAAATTCAGAGCGGTAAATACTCAGTGAGACCTTGGTGTCCTCGTGCATCAGTTGCTGAAAGTAAGCGTGCAGGTACAGCACAGTAAAGAAGGAAAATGGAATGTTGGCCTTCATAGCAAGAGAATTTGAGTATAGGAACAAGAATGTTTACGGCATTTGTACAGGGCGTTAGTGAGGCCACACCTGGAGTATTGTGTGCAGTTTTGGTGTCCTTATCTGAGGAAGGATGTCCTTGCTCTAGAGGGAGTACAGCAAAGGTTTACCAGGCTGATTCCTGGGATGGAAGGTCTGTCATATGAGGAGAGACTAAGTCAGTTAGGATTGTATTCATTGGAATTCAGAAGAGTGAGAGGGGATCCCGTAGAAACTTCTAGAATTCTAACAGGATTAGACAGGGTAAATTCAGAAAGAATGTTCCCGATGGTGGGAGAGTCCAGGACTAGGGGTCATGTTTTGAGGATAAGGGGTAAACCTTTTAGGACTGAGATGAGTAGAAATTTCTTCACCCACAGAGTGGTGAATCTGTGGAATTTGCTACCACAGAAAGTAGTTGAGACCAAAATATTGTGTGATTTCAAGAAGAAATTAGATATAACTCTTGGGGCTAAAGGCATCAGGAATATGGGGAGAAGACAGGATCAGGAGATTAAATTTGATGATCTGCCATGATCAAAATGAAAGGCGGAGCAGGCTCGAAGGGAAGAATGGCCTACCAAATGGTGCTACCAAATAAACCTGTTGGAGTTTAACCTGGTGTTGTGAGACTTCTTACTGTAAGAGGTCAGAATTGGCAATGTTTGCTGATGATTTCACAATTCACAACTCCGTTCATAGTGAGGCAGTCCTTGGTTACATGCAGCAAGGCCTGAACAACTTTCAGGTTTAGGCTAATATCTGACAAGTAATATTCACAACACACAAATTTCATTCAATTATCATCCACAAAAAAAGAATCTGACCACTTCCATTTGGCATACAGCCATTGCATCTGCCATCACCAATATCCTGGTGTCACCACCACTTTCCTGTAGGCAATTGGAGATGGACTATAAATGTTGGTCTTGCAAATGTTCCCAAATCCTGTGAATTATTTAAAATAAAGACTTACTGTGTCTCTCTATAAAAATAATTCTAATAATTGAAACTTTTATAGGAAAGCTATATGGGAGAGGTTCCACTGATGACAAAGGACCAGTGCTGGCATGGCTGAACTGTATTGAAGCTCTTCAAAAACTAAAGCAGGTAATAAACATTACCTTTAGTAATCAATTTTTGTTCTGTGTGATGTAATGCATTATCTCCAGAAGGCAAAGAACAGTTCAAAGATTTATGCTAACTGCAGTGTTTCCTTGCCAGTTGCTAAACCCGCACTCTAGAAATTGGCGCAAAATTTAATGATGGGTCTTCGACGTGACAATTGCTATGTGGACACGACTTGGAATGTGAACTTCCCAAGTTTTTAAGTAGATTGGGGCATGCCCCTTTAAGGGAATAGGTCAGGTGACCCAGGACTCACGCTCCACCTGCCTGCCAGTCTTGTGCTGACTGTGCTGGAGAATAGACATGTTAATGAACAGTTCCAGTGGTTTACTTCCACTTACCTCGTAGTCTTTTATTAGTCTCTATATCAAACATCATGCCTAATATGGGGAGACACTTTATTGCAGCAAAAGTGTGAATTTTGTTTGAAAGGTTTGATGCTCTAAATGCTGCATTCCTCTGAATTTATTTGTATTTTCATTAAATAAAGATTTGAACTAATTAAATATTTTACAGATTAAGATGTGAGCTTGTAGACCAAGTTAACTGAATCTTGAAACATTGTTGGTCAGAAACATTTTCTGAATACAAAAATGATTCCTTCCAGTTCAAAGTTTTGGAAATTTTTTTCTACTCTTAGATACAGATACAAACAATGCAACTGTTTTATTTCCTCCCCTTTCTCCAACACCTTCAATTCTGCTTCTTTCTCAAATTCTGCTGGGACAGTTTCATGGGAATTGCCTCAGGAGAAAGACTTGTATTTCAGCATTAGAGGATCAGAACCGATTTTAATCTTACCGCAGCCAGCACACCTAAATTGACAGTTGAATTCCTCTTGAAAGTAATCGTGAGCTGGGAGATTAGCCAGATTTTTTTTCTCCCAGCCCACAGATGTTAAAACTAGCTGAAAGCATCCCTAACTCATTTGTGATGATAGAATAATGCAGGCTGAAGCTGGAGCCTGGGGAACCCCTAATTGGTTTGATGAAATTAAGTGATCTGCAACCCATTTTGAACCCATGGTTTACAATGAGAAAATGGTGCTGAGGTGAGGAAAGCTCCTGAAGAGGATTCAGTCTGGGTATGATTGGTGGTACAACTCTGAATACAGAATGAATCTGATGAGGATAACCCTGAGGAACTCTACTCCTCCTCTATGAACCTACAATGAGGCTGCATGGATTACCAGCTATGTTGAAGAGTTGATTGATGTCTCTATTATGTTTTAGTTTCTGATTAACAGCAAGAATGAGCCAAGTGATTTTGTTTTTGCTTTGCACTTTTCTGCAGCAGCCTAAAGCAGTTCAGGGAACATGGTACAGTTATTTGGTTTTTTTTCTAATCATGGGGTGGCACGGTAGCTGCCTCACAGCGTCAGGGTCCCAGGTTCAATTCCGGCCTCGGGAAACTGTCTGTGGGGAGTTTGCACATTCTCCCCATGTCTGCGTGGGTTTCCCCCACAGTCCAAAGATGTGTGGGTTAGGTTGATTGACCATGCTAAATTGACTCTAGTGTCAGGGGGATTAGCAAGGTAAATGTGTGGGGTTGCAGGAATAGGCCTGGGTGGGATTGTGGTCAGTACAGGCTCGATGAGCCGAATGGCCTCCTTCTGTACTGTAAGGATTCCATGGGACATGGGCGTCGCTGGCTGGCCAGCATTTATTGCCCATCCCTAGTTGCCCGAGGGCAATTGAGTGTCAACCACATTGCTGTGGCTCTGGAGTCACATGTAGGCCAGACCGGGTAAGGACGGCAGATTTCCTTCCCTAAAGGACATTAGTGAGCCAGGTGGGTTCTTCCGACAATCGACAATGGTTTCATGGTCATCAGTAGATTCTTAATTCAAGATATTTTTTATTGAATTCAAATTCCACCACCTGCCATGACGGGATTTGAACCTGGGTCCCCAGAACATTAGCTGAGTTTCTGGATTAATAGTCTAGCGATAATACCACTAGGCCATCACCTCCCCATGGCACTGTGCTCTGGAGACTGAAGCTCTTGTTAGTTTATTAATTTATAGTTAATTTATTGTAAAGATGCACTTTCAGAGACTCCATTAGTGAAAACAAAAAGGATTTATTGATAAGAATTGTTCAGCATGGTGGCACCTAGGTCCCTACATGTCTCTCTCTCTCTGCCTGAGGTTCTGTCCCCTGGGGTGATTATCCACTCTAAGTCCCAATTGGTCACTCAAGCCAGGTGACCAATTACTGCTGTGTTGTCCTTAAAGGGACAATCATCATAAATCACCACATTTATTACGTTAATTATTCATGGGTGAACAAATCGTGCTGATCAATAAATTTTATCTTTTAAATGCGATTATTAATTGAATACTGTGTGGTGTTTTGAATAGTCATGTTTGATTTGATGAAAGGTTTGTTTCTTTTATTTTTGCTTTCTTTCCGTACCACAGGGTTGGGAAATAAATGATACTATGCTGAAGCTTTACTGGTGGCTTATATTTCCATGCAACACATTTGAAGTGTCAGATTGTGTAAATAAAAGCAGCCAGTTGCTTGTTGGAGAGCTGTGACTGATTCCTTGTGACTTTTCTGTAGGATATCCCGGTTAATATCAAATTCTGCTTTGAGGGGATGGAGGAGTCCAGATCAGAAGGCCTTGATGACCTCGTGTATGCTCGCAAGGACACCTTCTTCAGGAGTGTTGATTTTGTCTGCATTTCTGATAATTACTGGCTTGGCAAGAAAAAACCCTGTATAACATATGGTCTCCGAGGCAGCTGCTACTTCTATGTGGAGGTACATCTTGCAGTTTCTTTCATTTTGCATTTTGAATGGTCCTAATGTCTTCAAATGTTTACAGATGAATTTTATGTTGTTAAATTAAGTATTGCTTCATTTCTATCCTGGCAATGTTTAAATTTCAGATTCGATATTGTTACATTTTAAAGATAGAAAATGCTGGAAACACTCAGAAGGTTGAGGTGCAGTTGTAGAGATAGAAGCAATTAACATTTCAGATTGATGATTGTGCCTCAGGACTGGAAGTTAGCAAGTTAACAGCTCCTAAGCAAGTGCAGAGGCAGGAAGAAATAGGGTTGTGGGTGGAAGCAACAGAAGGGTCGATTGGAGGGTGGGATTGATTAAATGAAGAAAGTGATAATAGTGCAAGGCCAAAGAATGATTGGCATGGAATAGTAAAGAAATAGATAAAATCTAAAAATGCTTTATTTCAGAGTTCCAGCATCTGGAGTATTTTGCTTCATGTTTTTTGATTCTGGATCAGTGTGGTGAAGGCTTTAGTGGAAGAGCTCTGCTGGATGTAACTGCTTTAGTACACCCTGTACCTCAGGATCTGCATTTGAGCCAGACCCACAATCATGCTGTATTAGACATTGCTGCAGTAGCCTAGCAGTAAGGAATGGAAATGTGCTGTGTAAATATGAAGTATCAGATGTTAACATGGTTTCAATGTCCAGGTTGAATGCTCTAATAAGGATCTGCACTCTGGTGTCTTTGGTGGTACAATACACGAAGCAATGACAGACCTGATATATTTACTGGGTAAGAACTCATGAATTGTTGACTCTAAAATAAATGGACTAACAGTAATTAATCCTGTTTTCAAGAATGTATTTGCTGTAATACATTGGTTATTTAGATATTTATTTTCTTGAAATACCAGACCAGAATTTTTAAGTCTTTATTTATTCAATTTCCACACAAATGTAGGATATTGACATCCTTTCAATGGGAGGAAGGAAACATTAGGGACAGTGTTCTTTTAAGAAATCGATACGGTCAGCTTAATGCACGGTCTTATCCTGGACTTTGTTTTATCCCCCTGACATGCGCCTTTAGTGGTAGTTATTTTCGGTGCAGACTCGATGGGTCGAAGGACCTTTTCTGCACTGTATGAGCAGGCAGCAGAGATCAGTTGCCAACAGGAAATTTTGCTACATCATTTGTTGTTTTATTATTTAATTGGAAAATGTTTACATAGAAGAGAGTTTGCTGCACTTTTTAAAATTAGAATTGTTAAGTGACAGGTCAATAAGATGGGTATTGAACACTGTCATTTATGAGCCAAAGCACATAACTTCCCTGGTCTTATGTTATGCTGGAATTATATCAAACACTAGTTAGGCCACAGCTTAAGTACTATGTACAGTTCTGATCACCTAATTACAGAAAAGATGTAACTGCATTAGAGAGAGGGTACAGAGGAGATTTACGAGATAGGGCGCATAGATGTAAGTGATTGGTCGAAAGTTTAGAGGGGAGCTGAGGAAAAATGTTTTCACCCAGAAGGTTGTGGGGGTGTGGAACTCACTGCCTGAAAGTGGCAGAAACCCTCAACTTATTTAAAAGGTGTCTGGATATGCATCTCAAATTTCCTGCAGGGCTGTGGACAGAATGTTGGAATGCGGGATTAGGCTGGGTAGCTCGATTTTTGGCTAGCGCAGACACAATGGGCCAAGTGGCCTCATTCTGTGCCGTAAACTTTCTATGATTCTAAGTGTGCTCCCATGCAGATGCTGAGCATACTTCGTGATTAGTTCTCTGCAGTGGTATTTTTCAGCAAAATTAACAGAACTTATGAGTTAAGGCAAGGCATTTATGAAAGCCCTCTGATACCTGGCTCAGACAGGGCCAAAGGCATGGAAGCTTTTCCCTTGTGCACTTGCTGCTAATTTGCTGGCACTGCAACCTGTTGAAGAGAATTATGATTGAAGAGTAGGCTTTATTTCATAGCAGTGACCAAAGATAACCCTAAAATTGGCAACTTACTGTTTTCAGTCACAAACACAAAACCAACATTTGCTATTTGAATCACTTGAATCTAAAAAGTTGCTTATATTTGGGGATGAGATACACCAGTAATTTTCCATATTTTAAACTTTCAAGAGGAGGATATATAATTGTGTGTGTGTGTGTTACAAAGGAGAGGTTGATCCCCCTCTCTGAGAGCTAACACCTAGCCACTCAAAGAGTACTTTATAATCTGTTAAAAGTGTGTGAGAAATAGTACAATCTGCTCTTCAGCAACTTCTGGTGGTTAAATCAAAATAACTACCTGAGACAGTCTCTGGAAAAATCACCAACTAACACTTTATTTATCTAACTAAGAGTGAACAGGTTAACTAAACTATTAACAAACCAAATAAAACACCATTCTAATGGAATGCTGTTTAGATAAATACAATTCCCACTTAGTAACAAAAAAGGAATTTTTTTAGTCACTCTCAACATACAACCAGGTTTTATCTTCTGGAATCTTCTGTTTCCTTTCTTCTTTGCTATCTTCATTATCGAGATGAGGCTTTCTTTTAAGACATAAATGAGCTGTGGCAGAAGCAGTTGCTGTGTCAGAGAACAGTTGCTGGTTGTCTCTCTGAGCTGAGAGCTGTCTCTTATACCCTTTGACATACCAACATCCCCACAATAGGATTGGTTCTCAGGCTACCAAAACATCAAATTTAAATCTAATAGGCTGCTATTATTCAAGTGCCTAATTTAAATTGATTGGGCAAAATTCAGAAACAGCCTGTTATCTTGTCAACGCTACTGTCTGGTCTCTCAATACAATGTTTCACTTTGGACTCTGTGTACTTGCATTTTTCAGACAATTTTACAAACACTAACTTCGTAACAGAGTGTAATATACATTCTCTGTTGTGCTGAAGGGCTCAATTATAGAGCAAACCAGCTTTATGAATTCCAAAGTCTTTTCAGCCCAAGTTTTAGCTTATTTGCTTGCTTGACATTTGTGGGGGTGATTGCATGTGATTTGATGCAGAGGCACTCGGACTTGTAGCATTTCACGCCAACAATCTAACCAAACTCCCGATTTTGAATAGGCAAGTTGGTGGACAGAAAGGGAAAAATCCTCATTCCTGGTGTTGATGACCCAGTGGCGCCACTCACAGAGGATGAAAAGACATTGTATGATAAAATAGACTTTGATGTGGAAGAATACTATCAAGTCACAGGTGCCTGTAAGCTGCTGCATGAGACTAAGGTACACTTGTATGTAATTAAACTTTCCATAAACAGTTGTTTTAATCTTTTTGAATACACTTGATGTGAATTTATAGGATGGGAATCTGAAGGGAACTGAAACTGCAATCATTAACAATTGTGCGTGTCTATATTTGTACTTGTTGAAACTGTTCACACTGTCCTGGCTCTTGCAGTCTGTGATAGATGAAGAACACTCACTATGGCCCTTACACTTGCCCAGAGAATCTCTCTGAGCTTTTGCATTGGAACCTGCCATTGCATCGCAGCGCCCCCTTCAGGAGATGTAGAACCTTGTGATCAGGGGAAGCAACTGAGTGACTCCTTAACCAAACAGGTTGAAGTTCCTTATTGAGACACATAGGGCCTGATTTTACATTGCAAAACATGGTAAAGTCGGGTGTGAGGCCATTAACGCGATCCGCGCCCACGTTCGCGCAGATGGCCACTTTACCGAGACCCGGGAATGGTCACGATCCGATTCGTGCCCGAAATGGGCGCAATGGCGATTTAAATGCATTTGCATGCATTTAAATTGAATTAATGAACTGCCCGCCCAACTTTATCAGCATTTCCCTCTTTACCGCTGCATTCGCCAATCCGGAATCGCGCCGTAATGGACATACTGAATAAAAGTCTGTTTCGGGCGCTCCAGCTGCTGAAGAGGTACGTTCAACGCTTCCAATGGCTCTCCGACTCCGACTCAGATCGGTGGTGGGGGGGGGAGGGAGGCAGGCCCGATCATTCTCTGGTGGGGGGAGGAGGAGAGAGGCGGGTCAGATCATTGTCTAGTTGAGGGAGGAGGGAGGCCCAATCATTGTCTGGTTGGGGGGGGGGGGGGGTTGGAGGGAGGAGGAGGCGGGTCAGATGTACCTCTGGTGGGGAGGGGGAGGGGAGTGAGGCCAGATCATTCTCTGGGGAGGAGGGGGGGTGAAGCCAGATCATTCTCTGGGGGGGGGGGAGGGGAGTGAGGCCAGATCATTCTCGGGGGGGGGGGTGGTTAGGGGGAGGCGGGTAAGATGAATCTCTGCTGGGGGGGGGGGAGGCCTGATTGCTCACTGGTGGGTGGGGGAGGGGGGGTGGGCGGAGGCCAGATGAATCTCTGGTGGGGGGCAGGGAGGTCTGCTGCCACTCTGCGGGCGTTCGGTGGGGGGGAAGGGGGCAGAGGGTCGCAATCAGTCTGGGTAGCGTAGGGGGTGGATAAGGGGGACAGTGATGTCTGTGGGGGCCATTGCTCCCGCTTTTCACTCCCGGGCCGCTATATCCGCTTTCTGCGACCCAGGGGCGATCTGACACGGGCGTGCTTTTTAATGTTGTTTTCTAACTGCGCATGCGCAGTTCAGAGCTCCGATCGTTTCAGATGCGATAAGCCCCACCCACAGCGCAATTCAGACTCGTGATTGTTTTTTCAGGCTGAGTGCGTATGGGAGCGCCTGAAAGCAGATTTCCAAGTCGGATCTGAATTGCGCCCAGATTCAGCACTTAGAATGAAAATGGTAAAATCAGGCCCATAGCGGGGTTGTGGCGGGGCCGGCCATCAGAAGGCCAGCTATGTGTTGGGGGAAGGGGGCGGGTGTGGAGGTGGGAAGTTTCAGGCCAGCGATGTCCAGGTGGGGGATGTCAGCTGACCTGATGACCCCCTGAGCACTCTGCTACCAGTCTTTCCAGTGGGTTTAGGCTCCCCCCCCCCCCCCGCCACTGGCATGAATCACCCGACAGCATCTGTATTGCATAGAGTGCCGTAAATTCATTTCACTAAACTCGCCCAAAAAACAAGCGGAAATCCTCCCAGTTTCCCGCCCATTGGACACTTTGATTTTTTGGGGGGAAAATTATCCCCCCATATTGAAAATAGTTTGAGACTGAAGATTTCTGTAACTACCTCTGGCTTCAAACCTACAAAACGAAACACTGAATTTAAAAAAGTTGAAAATGAATGCTGAATTGTGAATGGTACAATAAAGGTGGATTTCTGCCACTGGACTTTGCTGTAAACCTTTAAGGAGCTTTTCTGAATCTTTTGGTATGAAATCCGATGTTGCAACTTGACACCACATCAATATATACAGAAATCAAGAACAAGCATGCCATTTACTCCTAAATATGTCTGACCTGATAAACATCAATGTTCATGGGGCCTATTGTAACTTGTTGAACATCCTGTATGCTTTGGTGCTCACGTCTGTTAAACTGTGGGACCCCTTCTGATTATTGTTCACAGCAACAAATTCTGATGCACAGATGGCGATATCCATCCTTGTCTTTACATGGAATTGAGGGGGCTTTCGCTGGTTCCGGAGCTAAAACTGTCATTCCGAGGAAAGTTATCGGGAAGTTTTCCATTCGTTTGGTGCCTGACATGGATCCAGCGGTGGTTGAGAAGCAGGTACTGAGCTTTTTCTGTGGAACAAACAGCCATTTGATTTATTCTTGCACTGTATTTGCCTAGTCGTCCTTCATCGACCCGGTACATTTTGCTTTCTCCTTAGACCCCCTTATTCACTTGTACATGCTGCTAAGACATTGTGCATCCTCGGAAAAATTCTGGTACTTTTAACTCCTGAGCTACTGGAATATATTCATCAAGTTATCCAATGATGAATGCAAGAGTGTGTAATTTTAGCATTTCTATCAGTTTGATCACAATGCAAAATTGACCGCTCGGTTACTTGAAGCTAGGTGAGTGACTTGAAATGTATTCACAGTATGTCCTTTGACCCGGGATGCCCTGGTTCAAAACCAACCATAACTGATGGGGATCATAGTCCCCACCTAATACAGACAAGGTTGGGTACTCTGCACTTATGCCTAGGTCGAAATGAGAATAATAATAATGAATAATCAGCATGGATTTCAAAAGGAGAAATTTGGCTTGATCAGCCTTCTTGAATTCTTTGAGGAAACAATGGTAATACAGTAGATGTAATTTATCTGGATTTTAAAAAAGCCTTTGATATGGTGTCCCATAATAGACTAATGAACGAGGGCAGAGAATGTGGAGTCTTAGAATCTTAGAAACCCTACAGCACAGAAAGAGGCCATTCGGCCCATCGAGTCTGCACCGACCACAATCCCACCCAGGCCCTACCCCCATATATTTTACCCACTAATCCCTCTAACATACGCATCCCAGGACACTAAGGGCAATTTTTAGCATGGCCAACCTAACCCGCACATCTTTGGACTGTGGGAGGAAACCGGAGCACCCGGAGGAAACCCACGCAGACACGAGGAGAATGTGCAAACTCCACACAGATAGTGACCCAAGCCAGGAATCGAACCCAGGTCCCTGGAGCTGTGAAGCAGCAGTGCTAACCACTGTGCTACCATGCCGCCCAAGTCAGAGGACAAATTGCTAGGTTCCAAGACAGAAAGCAGAGAGTGAGAACAAAGGGTAGTTACTCAGAGAGACGGAAGCTGCGAAGTGGTGTTCCACAAGGATGAGTACAAGGAGTGCTGTTGTTCACAATTCGCATTAACTATTTGGACTTTGTAATCAAAACCACAGGGGGCAATCTTACCGTTGCGCCGGCCAATGGGCAGGGCGAGCTGGTAAGATCACGCGAGAGCCGAAAAATCAGGTTCGTGCCCGATTTCTCAGCTCTACAATCCTACCGGCACCGGATATCTGGCGAGGTCAGCCTCGCGTCCATTTCTGGCGCAAGGCTGAATAAATTATTTAAATATATTTAAAACATATTTTACATTGTTTTAATAAGCCCCGAACATTATTGTCCGGGCTCACTGGCCTCACCAGGAGAGGTTCTCTCCGGCGAGGATCACTTATGGTCCCCAGCAATGTGGACCAGTCGTGATGGCCTCACCGGTAGAACTAGAGGCCATTGAGACCCCCTGGGAGGTCAGGGGCAAGGGAGGTGTCAGCCTGGCACTCTGGCACTGCCCAGCGGGCACCCGGGCACTGCCCAATGGGCCACATGCAGTGTCAAGCGTGCAGGGCCTAAGGGAGGTGTGGCCTGCTGTGGGACGAGACCTACTGGGGGCCAGTCAGTGGGTGGGCGGAGAAGCTGCCACACTGCAGTTGTGATTGGTATGGGAGGAGAGGGGAGGCCCACTGCCGCTCCCACTCTGCAATGGGATCAGTGGGGGGAGAGAGGGAGAGACTTGGGGCTGGTCAGGGTGCGGGAGGATCAGGCAGCCGATTACGGAGGGGGGGGAAGTCGGGCAGGTGATTGTGGGTGTTGTCAGACAGCCAATGGGGGGGAAACGGGTGGGGGGCAGCTGCGATAGGCTGCGGGCCCCCATGGTAGCTGGGGGTGGGCGTTGGCTATGTTTGTGAGGCTGGGTGCTTTGTGAAAGCTATGGAGACTGGCTGAGAGCAGCAGAGGCTAATTGACAGGCCTCTGCTGCTAGAGACTTGCACATGCGCAATGATGCCCTCTGCTGCTCTCAGCCAGTGTTCAGGTGATTTAAGCCCCGCCCCCTTAACCTACAGGTGAGGAACTGTTTCTGCTGATTTTTCATGCACTGAGTGCATAAGACAGCAGCTTTGAACTCACTCAAAAAACTCTCTTGTTTTCCCACCTGTCCTGGACTTAAAATTTCTTAGGTAAGATCGATCCCATAACTTCTAAATTAGAAGATGGCATCAAACTGGTGGGTGGAGGGGGGTGGTGGGGAAAATAGTTAATACTGAGGAAGACTGCAACCTATTACAGGAGGACATTAATAAACATGCAGAATAATTGGTTAATGAAAATAAAAGCAAATTACTACGGAATCTGAAACAAAACCAGAAAATAGCTGTGTTATAACAGTACCTCAGGTCCCGCAACCAGTAGATTCAGTGAAACATCTGGAGACTGCTACATCCAATTGTGAATGGTGGGAGATGATTAAACCACTAACCAGATGAGGAGGAGGTTCCAAATCATATCCCATCCTCATCCAAACAAACGGGCATGTTACATCACATTCCCAACTAGTATCGTGTAGATGGTGGACGGACTTTGGGGAGTCAGGAGAAGACTGACTTGCTGCAGAATTTCTATCCCCTGAGCTGCTCACATAGCCAAGGTATTTATACGGCTGGTATATTGAGCAAGTATTTTGCATGGCTCTTCACTATAGAGGATACAAGTGACACTCCAGAAATAGCTGTAAATCAGAAATGGATTGGCGGGATGAACATACGTACACCAAGGAAGTGGTACTGAACAAATTGTTAGAGCTGCAGGTGGATAACCCCTCATACCATCACTGAATCCTCCTCCATCAACATCCTGGGGTAATTGAGCAAGACATACTAACGTATGTATTAGTAACAAGAGTAGGCCACTTGGCCTCTTCACAACTTCCTTTCCTACCCTATCTTTGTATCATCAGCAAATTTGGCAACCACCCCATCCATTCCTTCATCCAAATCATCGATATAAATTGTAAACAGCTGAGACCCTCGCATTGATCCCTGTGGTACACCACTCATTACATCCTGCCAACCAGAAGAATACCCATTTATACCTACTCTCTGTTTCCTGTTAGCTAGCCAATCTTCAAATCATGCAAATATTTTAGCCCTACACCATGAGCTTGTATTTTCCATTTTGATGTGGCAGCTTACCAGATGCCTCTAAGTACAGTTCAGCTACTCGTTGCCCTTTATCTACAGCATGTGTGACTCCTTCAAAGAACTCCAATACGTTGGTTAAACATGATTTGCTTTTCACAAAACTGATTTGACTCTGCCTGATCGCCTTTAGTTTTAAGTGCCCCACTACAGCGTATTTAGTAACAGCTCCTAACATTTTCCCTATGACAGATGTTAGGCTAACTGGCTGTAGTTTCCTGCTTTCTGTTTCCATCCCTTTTTGAATAAAGGATTTATATTTGCAATCCAATGGAACTTTTCCCGAATCTAGTGAATTTTGGAAAATTAAAACCCATGCATCAACAATCTCACTCCCCAATCAAGGGACTGATCAAAGGACAGGATGTCAAGAACAGGGGGCCTTCTGGGAGCCACCCCAACCACTGCCCTTGTTATCAACTCCTTGCTCCCTCTCCCTGCAACCTCAACTCGGCAAAAGCCCTCTCAACATTACTTACCTCTGGTCTGGGATATTCAGCAATCCTGGAACTCTAGAGCCTGTCATTTCAGCAGTAGCCAATGCCTCCCCTGTGGGATTTCTGAGCATAAGAGTTGCTAAACTCTGGCCTGCAGCTCTTATTGGCAAGATTCCCAATTTTGGTTTCAGGGGAAGGCAGCTGGCTTCATTGCTCCCTGATTGGTTCATCCTTTGGTAGGCTTTACCAAAAGTAGGCAATGCGGGTTTCTCATTGGCTCTACAACCGGCAGGCAAGACCCCCACCATCACATCAACAAGATTCAACCCAATGTGACAGCAATGTCTACAACATCTACAAGATGCACTGCAGTAACACACCAAGGCTGTAGCAACAGAACATTCCAAACCAACAGCCTCTATCACCTTGAAGAATAAGGACAGCAGGTGCATAAGAACACTACCACGAACTTCCCCTCCAAGTTACACACCATCCTGATTTGGAATAAGTTACTGTTTTTTAACTGTCACTGGATGAAAATCCTGAAACTCCCTTCCTGACAGCACAATGGGTATGCCTGCAACTCATGAACTGTAACAGTTCAAGAAAGCTCACCACCAACATCTTAAAGGCCATCTACAAAATGTACTAGAACATAGAATAGTACAGCACAGTACAGGCCCTTCGGCCCTCGATGTTGTGCCGAGCTTTGTCCGAAACCATGATCAAGCTATCCCACTCCCTATCATTCTGGTGTGCTCCATGTGCCTATCTAATAACTGCTTGAAAGTTCCTAAAGTGTCCGACTCCACTATCACAGCAGGCAGTTCATTCCACACCCCAACCACTCTCTGCGTAAAGAACCTACCTCGGACATCCCTCCTATATCTCCCACCATGAACCTTATAGTTATGCCCGCTAGTAACAGCTACATCCACCCAAGGAAATAGTCTCTGAACATCCACTCTATCTATCCCCCTCATCATCTTATAAACCTCTATTAAGTCGCCTCTCAACCTCCTCCGCTCTCAAGAGAAAAGCCCTAGCTCCCTCAACCTTTCCTCATAAGACCTACCCTCCAAACCAGGCAGCATCCTGGTAAATCTCCTTTGCACTCTCTCCAATGCTTCCACATCCTTCTTATAGTGAGGTGAAACCTATATATACTGTAGAAACCTACCAAGGACCTCCAACAGCATTTCCCAAACTTGCAATCACTACCGTCTAGAAGGACAAGGACAGCAGATGCCTGGGAACGCCACCACCTTCAAGTACCCCTCCAGGTCACACACCATCCTGACTAAGAACTATATCACAATTCCTTCATTGTTGCTGGGTCAAAATCCTGGAACTCTATCCCTACCATCACTGTGGGTGTGCCTACATCACATGGACTGTGGTTCAAGAAGTCAGCTGACCTTCTCAAGGGCAATTAGGGATGGGCAATAAAAATGGTGGCCTAGTCAGCGGTGCCCATGCCCCGTGAAAGAATGAAAACAAAAGCAATTAGTCATAGTCTGCCTCTGGCAGCTCGTTCCAGACACTCACCACCCTCTGTATGAAAGAATTGATCCTCTGGACCCTTTTGTATCTCTCCCCTCTCACCTTAAGCCTATGCCCTCTAGTTTTAGACTCCCCTACTTTTGGTAAAAGATGTTGACTGTCTAGCTGATCTGTGCCCCTCATTATTTGATAGGTCTCTATAAGATTACCCCTAAGCCTCCTACACTTCAGGGAAAAAAGTCCCAGTCTATCCAGCCTCTCCTTATAACTCAAACTATCAAGTCCTGGTAGCATCCTAGTAAATCTTTTCTGCACTCTTTCTACTTTCATAATATCTATTTCTATAATAGGGTGACCAGAACTGTACACAGTATCCCAAGTGTGGCCTTACCAATGTCTTGTACAACTTCAACAAGACGTCCCAACTCCTGTATTCAATGTTCTGACCAATGAAACCAAGCATGCCAAATGCCTCCTTCACCACCCTGTCCACCTGTGACTCCTCTTTCAAGGAGCTATGAACCTGTACCCCTAGATCTCTTTGTTCTGTAACTCTCACCAATGTCTACCATTATTTGAGTAAGTCCTGCCCTGGTTCGATCTACCAAAATGCATCATCTCACATTTATCTAAATTAAACTCCATCTGCCATTCATCAGTAATTAGGGCTGGGCAATAAATGCTGGCCTTGCCAATGACCTGTACATTCAATGAATAAAAGAAAAGGATATCCTAAAGTATGTTAAAGCTAAATCATTAATTTTGAGATGTCATTGTTTATTATAGAAAAATTAGGAATCCAATCTATGCACTAATATGTTATGCAAACAGCAGTGAGGTGAATTGCCTTTCTTGCCTTATTAGTACACTGGTTAGAAATATGTATTGGGAGTAGTGTTAAGTTGGTCATTTGCTTTCTTCTGTTTCCCCTTGTTAAATCCCATGCTTCATGATAAAGTGGAACCTGATTACAGATTATTGTGGAGCAAAGATTATAGAGGAATTTGAATACTTTCTATTAAACAAATTGCAGTTTTCCAGCTTTTTCTCCCCCTTCCATTTTCCCTCTCCATTTTATTCATTTGCTTTTTTCTTGCTCCTAAGGTAGTGGATTACATCAAAAAAACTTTTGCTGAATATGGAAGTCCCAACACATTGAAGGTATACATGGGTCTTGGTGCCAAGGCTTGGCTGGCAGACTATAACCATCCTCATTACCTAGCTGGCAGGAAAGCAATGAAAACAGGTTGGTGAAGGAATCTAATTTGAACACTTGCTCTGTATTTATAGCAACTTTAACATGCTAAAGCTGCTCAAGTCATCTATATGTTATAGCTAAAGTTGTACTAAAAGTTATTTTTCCTGGTATGGTGGGTACAGTAGAGTTAACAATTGAGACAGTTTGTATCTGAATGATACAGTTTCAGGTTACAGTATGAGTGCTTGTTCATCAATATAGGTTAGACCAAGGAGAGCCAATTGATGTTATCTATCTTGACTTCCAAAAGGCCTTTGACAAGGTGCCTCACGGGAGACTGCTGAGTAAAATAAGGGCCCATGGTATTCGAGGCAAGGTACTAACATGGATTGACGATTGGCTGTCAGACAGAAGGCAGAGAATTGGGATAAAAGGTTCTTTCTCAGAATGGCAACCGGTGACAAGTGGTGTCCCGCAGGGTTCAGTGTTGGGGCCACAGCTGTTCTCTTTATATATTAACGATCTAGATGACGGGACTGGGGGCATTCTGGCCAAGTTTGCCGATGATACAAAGATAGGTGGAGGGGCAGGTAGTATTGAGGAGGTGGGGGGGCTGCAGAAAGATTTAGACAGTTTAGGAGAGTGGTCCAAGAAGTGGCTGATGAAATTCAACGTGGGCAAGTGCGAGGTCTTGCACTTTGGAAAAAAGAATAGAGGCATGGACTATTTTCTAAACGGTGACAAAATTCATAATGCTAAAGTGCAAAGGGACTTGGGAGTCCTAGTCCAGAATTCTCTAAAGGTAAACTTGCAGGTTGAGTCCGTAATTAAGAAAGCAAATGTAATGTTGTCATTTATCTCAAGAGGCTTGGAATACAAAAGCAGGGATGTACTTCTGAGGCTTTATAAAGCACTGGTTAGGCCCCATTTGGAGTACTGTGAGCAATTTTGGGCCCCACACCTCAGGAAGGACATACTGGCACTGGAGCGGGTCCAGCGGAGATTCACACGGATGATCCCAGGAATGGTAGGCCTGACATACGATGAACGTCTGAGGATCGTGGGATTATATTCATTGGAGTTTAGGAGGTTGAGGGGAGATCTAATAGAAACTTACAAGATAATGAACGGCTTAGATAGGATGGACGTAGGGAAGTTGTTTCCATTAGCAGGGGAGACTAGGACGCGGGGGCACAGCCTTAGAATAAAAGGGAGTCACTTTAGAACAGAGATGAGGAGAAATTTCTTCAGCCAGAGAGTGGTGGGTCTGTGGAATTCATTGCCACAGAGGGCTGTGGAGGCCGAGACGTTGAGCGTCTTCAAGACAGAAATTGATAAATTCTTGATTTCTCGAGGAATTAAGGGCTATGGGGAGAGAGCGGGTAAATGGAGTTGAAATCAACCATGATTGAATGGTGGAGTGGACTCGATGGGCCGAATGGCCTTACTTCCGCTCCTATGTCTTATGGTCTTATGGTCTTAATATTTTCCTCATATTCATTGTGTGCGTAGGACTGTGCATTGTAATTACACTAAATTACTGAAATTCACAACCAACTGTTACCTACAAGTAATTTTAAAATCTGTTTAATTTTACTATTCTATTCTCCATCTTCTTTCATGTCGAACCCTTTTCAGTCTGAATGGAAAGGATTTCAAAACAACTTTGCATACATAAGATCATCGTTTACAACAGAAATGACTTGAAAGGAAACTGGTGTATTTTCTTATTCCACATCAGTTCCAAGGTTGAACAAATCTTTGGTGTGAATATAAGCCTATATGGCTGAAAGTCTTTGCTCCCAGATAACAGCTTCACAACTCAACTTCACTAACATCCCAGGAAACAATTAACCTAAGCAATTCTACAAAATAATATGAAACCTCTGAAATTGAGGTTGACTAATTGTGACTAGCTTTTTAATAGTAAAGTTTAGTATTCTAAAATGCTAAAAAAAATGCTGAATTCTAAGCTGCTCCAAACCATGTCTTTAACAAACTTCCCTTTAATGTATCTGTGCTTCTTGCCTCAATTACCTCTTGCAGTGACACATTAAACATTATTTGGTTAAAGACATTTTTTCCAAAATTCCCTTTTACCATAGAACCATAGAATCCCTATAGTGCAGAAAAAGCCATCTGGCCCATCAAGTCGACACCTACTCTCCAAAATAGCATCTCACCAAGGCCTCCCCCTGTGCCCCACTTGATTTGATTTGCTTTGATTTATTATTGTCACATGTATCAGTATACAGTGAAAAGTATTGTTTCTCGCACGCTATACAGACAAAGCATACTGTTCATAGAGAAGGAAAGGAGAGGGTGCACAATGTAGTGTTACAGTCATAGCTAGGGTGTAGAGAAAGATCAGCTTAGTGCAAGGTAGGTCCATTCAAAAGTCTGATGGCAGCAGGGAAGAAGTTGTTCTTAAGTCGGTTGGTACGTGACCTCAAACTTTTGTATCATTTTCCCAACAGAAGAAGGTGGAAGAGCGTATGTCCGGGGTGTGTGGGGTCCTTAATTATGCTTATATAGTAACTCTGCGCACTTACCATGACCAATCCGCCTATTCAATGCATCTTTGGAGTGTGGAGGAAACCAGAGCACCAAGAGGAAACCCACACAGACACGGGGAGAAACTGCAAACTCTACACAGACAGTCACCCAAAGCTGGAATTGAAACCAGGTCCCTGGCGCAGTGAGACAGCAGTGTCAACCACTGTGTCACCATGCCATGAGGGATTATCTCATATTAATAGTTTGACTTTTTTTTTGTCCCCACAAGTAGAAACATTTTTACTACATCTACTCAATCAAAAATTTTCAAACACTTTATTTTAAAAGGCTTTTATCGGGTGAAAAAACCCTAGCCTGTTTGGTCTTTTGCAATGGTTATAACCTCTTATTCTGGTAACATTCTTGTGAATCATTTTGGACCTTCTCTGATGTCTATTCCCCTCTCTCTAATATGAAGACCAGAACTGTGGATCCTACTCCAAAGTGTGGCCTGAACCAGAGTTCTATACCAGTTTGACATGACTTCCCTGTGTTTCTATCTCTTTCTTTGGAAGTAAACTCCATTTTGTTTTTCGTTGGCTTTATTAACCTGCATCATTACTTATAATGATTTGTGAATCTATGCCTCTGGCTCACTTTGTTCCCCGACCCTATTTGGACTCTTCTTTTTCCAGGTGTATGTGACCTTACTTTTCCTACCAAAATGCACTATATCACACTTATCAATATTAAAATTCATCAGCCAATTAAGCATTCATTTGGAAGTTTATTAATGCATTCCTGTATTTTATCATAATTTTCCTTTGTATTAATTAACCGCTACTCCCCACCCACTCCCCCTTCCCCGGCCCAAGCAAGTTGGTGTTGTCCGCAAAATTAGAAATCGTTCTTCTGATTCCCAAATCCAAATCATTGTAAATTGTGAACAACGGTGGTCCCAGCACCAATTGCTGTGGAACACCATTGCCCACCTTTTGTCAGTCTGTGTAGCTGCTCTTAACCCTGATTTGGTTTTCAGTTTTGTAGCCAGTTTACCAACCAATCTGTGTCCTGATTCCCTTGTTCTGACTTTAGTCATAAATCTAGGGTGCGATCTTACCAAAAGTCCATAACGAGTGTGAAAATGGGAGAGTTTCAGAGGCCACCAGTTGAATCTTATGCACTCTGTGCAATAAAAATCCCTCATCCAAATATATTACTTCAATTACATTATCCTGTCTATTAACTCCAAATAATTCAATAAGGTTACCTTCTGGGAAGACATGACTTTCTGTTTCGAATTCCGTTCTGAATAATCTTTACTATATTTCCAGTTTATTGGTGGCTTTTCTTTTAATCTTTGAGTAAAAATTCTATTTTATTTTTCTTCATTGTGACATTCAGTTAACAATTCTATAGTTCTCGCGACTTGATCTATTGCCCTTTTTCCAATAATATTGGCTGCTTGCCAATCATCTGGCACTACTCCCTTTCCTAATGAGTTATTTAAGTGTAATGGTGCCTCTGCTATAATTTCCCAAATGTCTTTTAATAAGTGTGGGTGCAATCTATTGGGCAGAATTTTATCCTTTCCAATACCAAGGGCAAAATACTGTGGATGCTGGAAATCATGCTGGGGTGGCACGGTGGCACAATGATTAGCACTGCTACCTCACAGCGCCAAGGATCCCTGTTCAATTCCCGGCTTGGGTCACTCTCTATGTGGAGTCTGCACGTTCTCCCTGTGTCAACATGAGTTTCCTCCGCGTGCTCTAGTTTCCTCCTACAGTCCAAAGATGTGCAGGTTAGGTGGATTGGCAATACTAAATTCTTCCTCAGTGTACCAAAACTGGCGCCAGTGTGGCGCGACTGGAGGGTTTTCACAGTAACTTCATTGCAGTGTTAATGTAAGACTACTTGTGACACTAATAAATAAACTTTATCTGAGAAACAAGCAGAAAGAAAACTGGAAATATTCAGCAAGTCTGACAGCATCTGAGTTAACATTTCAGGTCGATGACCTTTCATCAGAACTAAGAGGAGTTAGAAATCTGATAAGTTTTAAGCAAATCATGCGGGGCTGGCCAACGATCGAGCTGGGAGGCCATCAGTGTGGGGTGAAAAAAAACAGAAAAAGTCTGTGGTAGAGTGGAAAATAAGAGTTTGTAACAAAGCCAAAGGGACTGAGTAGTAAAACAATGTCTAGAGGAGGTATGAATGGTAGAGTTGTGAAGGGCTACTTCTGAAAGCAAAAAAAAGGGAGAAAAACAAGTAAACTACAGGTTGTTGTTGTTGCATTATCATCTGAATTTCATCCTGACCCACTAAGTAAATATTTGAAACTCCACAATATCCTTGCAATTTACTGGTTAATACATTGTACCGACAAATGGGACTCTATAATAGTTACAGATACATTGTATTCCATTAAAAAAAAGTCTATAAGTTATTTCTAACTTTTTGTAGTAATCCACAGTCCTTCTGTGCACCCTGATTGCAGCAGACAAGAGCGGTACTATCTGCATTGGAAAACACTAAGAAATCCCAATTTGCAGTAGGCTTCATTCCGCCCTCTCTAGTAAACACAGAAGGGATTCAATTGCTGTTCAAAATCCCATGTTAATCTGCCACTCCTTAGCAACGCAGAATAGCACAATTGCATCTTTTAAAATGGTGCCACGAAAATTAATCCACTTCCAAATGTTTGAATCTTTGTTTGACAATGTAGCGTTGGGACTGGGGCGGCACGGTAGCACAGTGGTTAGCACTGCTGCTTCACAGCTCCAGGGTCCCGGGTTCGATTCCCGGCTCGGGTCACTGTCTGTGTGGAGTTTGCACATTCTCCTCGTGTCTGCGTGGGTTTTCTCCGGGTGCTCCGGTTTCCTCCCACAGTCCAAAGATGTGCGGGTTAGGTTGATTGACCAGGTTAAAAAATTGCCTCTTAGAGTCCTGGGATGCGTTGGTTAGAGGGATTAGCGGGTAAATATGTGGGGATAGGGCCTGGGTGGGATTGTGGTCGGTGCAGACTCAATGGGCCGAATGGCCTCCTTCTGCACTGTAGGGTGTCTATGTCTATGACTGTGTTGCCTTCACCCAATCTAACGTAGCCCAATATATCGTGTAATGATGTCACATGTCTATTCATATTTTTCCCTTTCACTTTACTAACCCCAGTAATTCAGATTTTTGTTTAATAATGTGAAAACTATATCTGCAATAAAATGGGTCTAATTAGATTGAACACTGATCTCTCAAGTGGGGGACTTGCAGAGAAATTTCCTTTTGCCCACAGAAATCCTGTAGTACCTGCTGGAGTTTGTACCTCTGCATCAGGAGTGCAAAGTGTAAAATGCAGCCTACATTGTTTGCTGAAGACAAGACAGGGGAAATGTACAAGTGAAGTTAGAAAAAGGTAGCAGATTAAACAAGTGCTGTAGGTTCTGAAACATCTGTTTCTCTCTCCACAGATCCTGCCATAACCTGCTGAGTGTTTCCAGCATTTCCTGTTTTTATTTCAGATTTCCTGTATCCACAGCATTCTGCTTTTTAGATTGCTGTCGGGTAAGTCTGCGACAGTGAATCTCAATTTACTATCACGGAGAAGACTTCTGGTTGGATAACGGATGATCAGAAATTTACATTTTTATCTTATAGCAACACAGAAATCAAGAAGACAAAGCAAATATATTGACCACGGGTCTCCCATCCCATTGCGTTAGTTTTTTAGTGCAGCGGACCGGGAGATTTTCACGCGGCTCATTTGTGGGGTTCGCGCGGCGGTCGTGCCCCGCTATCGTCTCCCAGTGCCGGATATCCGGCGGCATCAGATCAGCACCAGAAATTGTCGGGGAGGCACAAAGATCATTTAAATATTCATTTGCATAAAATGTAGGTGTAATTAGCGGGCCCAGTACTGAAGTCTCCAGACCCACTAGCATCTCCACCCCCTGCCAGAGTGGTTCACTCCAGCAGGGTTTAGAGTAACTCCACTAAAGGGGAACTAGTGGCCTGACCCCGCAGGTGTGCAGGGGAGGCAATCAGGCATGGGGCAATGCCACGGGGGTGGAGCAAATGGAGGGCAAGATCTGATGGGGTGGGGTCTAGGGCCGATTGGTGGGGGTGGGCAGTCCCACTGTACTCTGCATAGGGATTGGTGGGGGGAAGGAGGGAGGGCAGTGATTGGGGTGGGCTGGAGGGGGAAGTGGGGTTCAGCCGTGGCGGTGGTCAGCTGGGGCAGCTGGCACTGCCGGGGGGAGGGGTTGGGACTGTTGGGGGGGGGGGTGGAATCAAGGGAGATGGAGATCAGTGCAGGCTGGGAGGAGGATTCGGGGCTGGCCCAGGGGGCCAGCAATTGAGCCATTGGAGGCGGGGGGGGGGGGGAGCTGGCGGCGGAGATCTGGCATTGCGGGGGTTGCGGGTTTGGCCAACGATCAAGCTGGCCAGCAATTGGGAGGCCATCAGTGTGGGGCCACTGCGCATGCGCCGATCTCGGCACTGACAGATCTGCACATGTGCAGTAGTCTGCTCAGCGCACTGATTTCAGCCTCTCTGGAGGGGATAGGCCCCGCCCCTAGTTTTTAATGATATTCACGCTGGTGGCCTCTGCAGTGCACAGAGAGTGGGGAATTCTTCTCTGAACTCCCACTGAAAAAAAACAGCGTGAATTACTCCAGTTTTCATGCAAATTCAACACTTAGAATTTTTTTGGGAGATTTCCACCCATCTTCCCTTTTGTAGACTGATGGAAGTCTACAAAATTATCAGAGGCAGACAGGGTGGACAGTCAGAGATTTTTTTCCCAGGGTGGAAGTGTCACTTATAAGGGGGCACAGGTCCAACGTGAGAGGGGGAAAGTTTAAGGGAGATGTGCGGGAGAAGTTTTTCACGCAGAATGTGGTGCGTGCATGGAACGCGCTGCCAGATGAGGCAGTGGAAGCAGACGCATCAGCAACATTTAAGAGGCATCTGGATGGATACATGAATAGGGAAGGAATAGAGGGATATGGTCCGAGTAAGGGCAGAAGGTCTTTGTTTAGTTTAGTTAGGGCATCATGATCGGCACAGGCTTGGAAGGCCAAAGGGCCTGTTCCTGTGCTGTACTTCTCTTTGTTCTTTGTTCTTTGGGTTTTTTTGGATTTGAGGTTGGAGGTGTTAATCTGAGCACAGCGGCACCATTTTACACAAAGTGTTTTGCAACCGGAATTCTAGTAGATGATTGGAGTGTATAATTTGTATACGTCGCAATGTATTTTTAATCTCGATTTCAAATAAATTGATTTCCTGTTTAGTATTCGGAGTTGAGCCAGATATGATCAGAGAAGGTGCAACCATTCCAGTTACCTTGACATTCCAGGAAGCTACAGGAAAGAATGTTATGTTACTGCCGATTGGAGCTGCAGATGATGGAGCTCATTCACAGAATGAGAAAATCAACCGGTAAGAGGCAATATTCTGCTTAAGCATTGTTCTTGGGAGTCTGATTTAATTTGATTTATTATTGTCACATGTATTAGTATACAGTGAAAAGTATTGTTTCTTGTGCGCTATACTGACAAAGCATACTATTCATAGAGAAGAAAAGGAGAGGGTGCAGAATATAGTGTTACAGTCGTAGCTAGGGTGTAGAGAAAGATCAACTTAATGAGGTAGGCCCATTCAAAAGCAGGCAGCAGGGAAGAAGTTGTTCTTGAGTCGGTTGGTACATGACCTCAGGCTTTTGTGTCTTTTTCCTGATGGAAGAAGTTGGAAGAGAACATGTCCGGGGTGCATGAGGTCCTTGATTATGTTGACTGTTTTTCTGAGGCAGTGGGGAATGTGAACAGAGTCAATGGGTGGGAGGCTGGTTTGAGTGATAGACTGGGCTTCATTTGCGACCCTTTGTAGTTTCTTACGTACTTGGACAGAGCAGGAGCCATACCAGGCTGCGATACATCTGGAAAGGATGCTTTCTATGATGTATCTGTAAAAATTTGTGAGAGTTGTAGCGGACATGTCAAATTTCCTTAGCCTCCTGAGAAAGTAGAGGTGTTGGTGGGCTTTCTTAACTATAGCGTCAGCATGGAGAGACCAGGACAGGTTGGTTGTGATTGGACACCTCGAGTAGTCCTGATAATATGTGAATTGATATAACTACGTCCTGTAAAATAATTTTAAGTTCTTCCTGTCCACAGTTTTCTTCCTCAAAGCTCTCCCTTTTTCTCTCTCTCATGCTGGACTGTGGTCCATGGTTTTTGCTGCCCTCTATTGGGAGGAGAAAGCAGGGGAAGCCTAACCCTGCCTCTGTCGGATGCTGTAAGAAGTTTAACACCAGGTTAAAGCCCAACAGGTTGATCTATAGGATGTTCACAGTAAGAAGTCTCACAACACCAGGTTAAAGTCCAACAGGTTTATTTGGTAGCAAAAGCCACTCACTAGCTTTCGGAGCGCTGCTCCTTCATCAGGTGAGTGGGGGTTCTATTCACACAGTAAGAAGTTTAACAACACCAGGTTAAAGTCCAACAGGTTTATTTGGTAGCAATATTCACAAACAGGGCATATAAAGACACAAACTCAATTTACAAAATAATGGTTGGAATGCGAGTCTTTACAGGTAATCAAGTCTTAAAAATACAGTAGGATGCTCACATTGGTCTGCAGAATAGTAGGAATATCAGATCTTTTTTATTCTCTGTTAACCCCCCACTTGCCCAGCCACTACAGCCTGGAATTTGATTTATTACCATATTAGTCCATTATTCTTCAACTGCGCACAAGCACACCATTAATTCCCTCTCACAGCTCCTGATGATAATCTCTCTACCTTTATAAAGCATGCATGAGGGGGGATATAGACATTTCCCTTTCTTTTGAGGGATCAAGTCACATTTAGCAGCTTACTGTAGTGTGTGTGAGCTCTCTGCTGTACTCTGCAGGAACAGTCAAAATACTGAGAGGAGCTCAGTGGCTCCAAATGGATACAAGGTTGAAATTTCTGTTCTCAGAACGAGAACCCTGTGCTTTAAGAGTGAAGTTAGGAATATGGCTGTAAAATAAAAGTACAACACTGAATTTACAACACAGAAGCAGGCCATTTGGCCGCTGCTGGTCTTTATGCTGCTGAGCCTCCACCCACTCTTCATCTAAACTTGTCGGCAGCCCCTTCCATTCCTTTCCCCACTTACCCCATCGAGCTTCCCTTAAAGTGGTACAAATAAATGCTGGTTTCTGTTTGCAGCTTATTCCATTTTTAATCTGCCCATTCAGTTTTATTTTTTAACCTGTTCCAGCACCGAGACGGATGGATACTTGGCAGAATACTTTGAAAGTTACAACAACAACTTAGATTTATGTAGCGCCTTCTAATGTAGAAAACGCTCACAAAGTATTTGACCGAGGAGGAATCAACAGAAGAACACTGAGCCAAATTAGGGGTGACCAGAATCTTGGAGGTGGATTTCAGGGAAGCATAGGGGGGTTTTAAAAAGAGAATTAGAGCTTGGGGCTGGACACAGAAGGCACTGCTGCCATTGGGACAAAGACAGGAGGAATCCATATGAGGAATATTGAGTTTGAGGAGCAGTGTGCAAGCTGGAGACATTGCTGGGAATAGGGAGGAATGTTGCCACAATGGAGACTTCAGTGTATAGATTTTTTTAAATTGTTGTTTCTCCAACAGGACCAACTATATTCAGGGAATCAAGGTGCTTGGTGCTTACTTCCATGAAATCTCTTTGCTGAAGTGAAAACGGTGCCAGATTGATAGATTTCTAAAACTGTACATCCAACAGAATTCCTTTAATTGTATACTGTATGATGACATAATTACTGAACAATGTGTTACGTAGCAGATACATAACAATCAAAGTGTAAATATTAAAGATCCTGACTTGGTTTCTTTATTGCTGAACTGTAAGATTACATTTTGAATGTGCTGAATAATCACTTGTCTAGCTCAATTGTTCTTGTGAATTATTGTACCATGTTGTAAATGGTGCGCTGACATGGCTGTGATTAAAATTTCAAACCTCCAAATATGGAATTTCTGTTTGAAAATAATAGGAATGCAAGAGATTTGATTCATTAGAAATAAAATTAGTTTAACCTTTTGATTAAAATCTTCTCAATTGCAATGTTCCTAGCCACAGAATCATAGAATCTCTACGTGCAGAAGGAGGCTATTCAACCCATCGAGCCTGCACCGACAACAATCCCACCCAGGCCCTATCCCCATAACCCGATGTATGTACCCAGTTAATTCCACTGACACTAAGGGCCAATTTAACATGGCCAATCAACTGAATGTGATGCCAAGAAGCTGTAGTAAAACTGAAGTCATTGGAAATCAGGGGGCATGCTGTCCATTATTTGGAGTCATACCTAGTATGTCACCCAACAGCTCTGTGGGTGTACCTCAAGCACATAGACAACAGCAGTTCAAGCAGGGAGCTAATCATCACCTTCTCAAGGGAAATTATGGATATGCAATAAAGGCTGGTCTAGCCCGTGATGCCTGCATCCTGTGAATCAATAAATAAAATTAACTACAACATTTGTATGATATGCAAGCTCCTTAATCATATCCTCCACATTTAAGTTTGCATCATTGATATATAACACAGAAAGGAAGTTATGGAGCCCTGTGGAACCTGAATCGGATATAGTTTTCCAGTCACACAAGCACCTGTCGGCCATTATCTTTTGCTTCTTCCACTGAGACAAATTTGCATCAAAAACAGATGCCTTTTTCAAGGCAGTCAACCAATACATCCATAATCACACTGATTTTGACAGTCACCTGACAGAGTCAAAGGATTCAGAGCCATTGTTGGATTCCCCCAGGTGCACGATGTGATTGACTGCATGCATGTGGCCATCAAGGCTCCCACAGGGCAGCCAGTGGTCTTCTTTGACAGAAAGGACTTCCATACCCTCAACAGCCAACTATTCTGCAACCACTGCCAACATATCCCATAGGTGTGTGCGTGTGGTATCCTGCAAGTAGCCACCACGCCTATCTACTTAAACACTCCCAAGTGTTGGGTAATGGCTGACCATGGTTACCTCTTAAAGAGATGGTTTCTGACTCCAGGTGAGGAATCATAGGACTGAAGGAGAGGAGAAATACAACACCAGCCACAAAGTGACCTGAGCCACCATTGGACAGACCATAAGTCTGCTAAAGATTAGATTCAGATGACAGGATCATTCTGGTGGGGCACTTCCATGATACAGGAGACGCTTGCTGGGACATTTTGTAGACTGCACAACCTGGAGAGGGCAGAGGCTCTGGTTAATGAAGAGTGTGAGGCATCCTGAGACAAGGAGGATGATGAGGAAGCTGATGCCCAGCTAGAACAATGGAAAGACCTTAAGGCCCACATGGAGGGCACAATGACATAGACACATGGGAGGCAGGGGAGGCCTCATGCATGCACGATTCAGATATTCCTTCCCACATCATCCAGCCAATCAAAGGAAGATTCACCTTCACCCTCCACTGTTGCCAATTACCTCAATTACAAGCTCAGAATCCCTTGTCCAGTGCCACCTGGCACTTCTGTACAATAAAATCACCTCACATGCTATGTTCCATCCCAAACAGCCTTTGGGGAAAGCTATGTCACTCCTGCAATTCCAGACAGCCACCAACAATAGATAGAAATGCAAGAAAATAAAGAACATCTTGATTACTAACATTGACATTCACAAAAGCAGCAGGAGCATCTTGACTCTCTGTTCATCCATGAAGTCCATGTGCATCTAGTGTATCTTCATTAACCAGACACTGCAACTCACACTGAACTTGCAGCATCTTCTGCATTACTGATAACTCCAAGGGTTTACCATCAGCCAAGAGCTCAGCACCAGCCTAGCTCCTCCAATGTCAGTGATCTCAGCTGTTATAGACTCCAATAGCACAAGTGTGTGCTGCTTTCACAGGGTTGTGACCCCCAAATCTAAGCACAAACACATACCCACTGACGGGAAACTAATCTGCACCGGTGCGGGTGTGGGGAATGATGCACCCTGTTTCTCAGAGGTGGACAACGTTCTGCTAAAGATGGCGGCTCTCTTCTCTTCTGGTTGACAGGTGTGAAAGAATAGAAAGATCAAAGGGCTTTGCC
Organism: Mustelus asterias; assembly: GCF_964213995.1. Taxonomy (NCBI): domain Eukaryota; kingdom Metazoa; phylum Chordata; class Chondrichthyes; order Carcharhiniformes; family Triakidae; genus Mustelus; species Mustelus asterias. Next base: position 113,263,432 of record NC_135807.1, on the reverse strand, counting down.
CTTTCAAAAATGAGCATCCTGAACCAGCTGGGATTTGGATCAATGTCTGTACAATGAAGGACACGGCAGCACCATCACTCATGCTTGCCACAGGCTCCATCGCACCCGGTCATTAGGCTACTCACCCTCTTGTGCCTACACAGGACAAAAAATGATATGGTACTTTGATACAGAGTCCTGAAAAATGATAGGATTTTTGGATGAAACAGTCTTTTTCAAACTTCAAGATTGAATGTTAAACAAACCCTCAGTCAAATACCAAGTCTATCAGAACTAAAAGCTACAACAAATCCTGCCATTTTATTACAATTTTAAAGGTCTCTGAGAATGAGACTGTCCTCATGGTCTTAGGCATAATTTAGGGTTAATGCTTGTTGAGTGCTAATGGACAAATTATCAAGTGTTCATTCTAATGCTTCTTAAATGTTGTGAGGGTCCTCGACTCTACCACCCTTTCAAGCAGTGAGTTCCAGATTCCCACCACCTTCTGGGTGAAAAGATTTTTCCTGAAATACCCTCTAAATCTTCTGCCCTTTACCTTAAATCTATGTCCCCTGGTTATTGACCCATCTACTAAGGGGAAAAGTTCCTTCCTATCTATGTCCCTCATAATTTTACACACCTCAGCCTGCTCTGCTCTAAGGAGAACAACCCCAGTCTAATTGGTCTCTCTTCATAGCTGAAAATTCCAGCCCAGGCAACATCCCAGTGAATTTCCTTTGCACCCTTTCTAGCGCAATCATATCCTCTCTATAGTGTGGTGACCAGAACTGCACATAGTACTCCAGCTGTGACCTAACGAGCATTTTATATAGTTCCATCATAGCCTCCCTGCTCTTATATTCTATGGCTCAGCTAGTAAAGTAAGAAGTCTCACAACACCAGGTTAAAGTCCAACAGGTTTATTTGGTAGCAAAAGCCACTAGCTTTCGGAGCGCTGATCAGCTAATAAACACAAGTAAATAGTAAATAACACAAGTAAAATGTAATAAACATCAGTTAATAAACACAAGTATCTCACATGCCTTATTAACCATCTTATCTACTTGTCCTGCTACCTTCAGGGATCTTTGGACATGCACCTAAGGTCCCTCTGGTCCTCTGTACTTCCTAGCATCCTATCATTCATTGTGTATTCCCTCGCCTTTTTAGTCCTCCCAAAATGCATCACCACACACTTTTCAGGGTTAAATTCCATTTGCCACTGTTCTGCCCATCTGACCAGTCCAGCTATGTCATCCTGTTTAATGTAGAACAAGTCCCCTATAGATCACTTAAGCTAGCCAACTCCTGTAAATACCCCTTCTCGCATCTTTACATTTAAACTTAAACCCCAATTTAACCTTTACTGACTCAATATTCCTTTTCTTTCAAAAGAGCCCAATACCAAGTCAAGGGTCAATCTAGCGTGTAACCAGAATGTAGGCCTTTCTTAGAAGATGCATTCAGTTAAAATCATGGATTTAGTAAGAAAAACCAGCTTCAATTTTAACTCAAATTATTTTTAAGTACTGTTGTATAAGAATCCACTTCTTGTGGGCGAATCTCCATTAACTCAGTTTTTTGAATGCATGGCTTAAAAGCAAATTATCCAGCAATGATCAAGTAAAGTAACATTTATGCAAATAGTTTCTGGGAGGAAAAAAACCTTCGCAGCAAGGGTCATAGCGACTGCCATGGCAACCAGATCATAACAAAGTTATAATGATTTATTTTTTAGTTACCGGTGGAAACAAAGAGAAAAAAAACTAGAAAAATTGTCAGGACAAAGTTAGAGGGCTGATAACAAAAGTGTATGAGGCCCAAAGAGGGAAGCAGCAAGATCTAGAGAGTGGGAGACAAGCTGCAGGTGGAGAGACTTTTATTTCAGTTACATTAAAGGGCAGATTCACTCATGCCTTCAAATGAAGAATTGGACAATTGGCTGAAGATTAAAAAAAACTTGCAGGGTTACGGAAAGTGAGACCAAATGACTTGCGCTTGCCGAGAGCTAGCACAGACACAATGGGCTGAATGGACTCATTCTATGTTGTAACCATTCTGTGACTCAGTTCAGATTGGCGAGACAAACAAAGATGGTTCATTACCCTTTAAAAAGAGTCATTACTGATTTATTAAAGAAATGATAAAGCATTCTTGGTTATAAATTTGAGTTAGATTCTAATCAACAATGTCAGCAATTTTTTCAGAGATATTCCAACCTGGTTTTTAAATAGGCAACATTTTGATACTATGTGTAAAGATATACCAAATAAATTCAAAAAGAAAATACTCAGAAAGCCACTATATTGAGTGCCAAGTCCATTTCTTCCCCATGTGTATCACAGGAGTTAGACAGCTCTCTCATTGACTTTTCACACAGAGGGTGGTGGGCGATTGGAATCGGCTGCCGTCAGTGGTGGTGGAGGCAAACTCAATAGGGTCTTTTAAGAGACTCCTGGATAAGTACATGGGACTTAATAGGATGGAGGGTTATAGGTAGGCCTAAAAGGTAGGTTCGGCACAACTTGTGGGGCCGAAGGGCCTGTTTTGTGCTGTAGTTTTCTATGTTTCTATAACTTGTATGTAATTTCTAAGTTTCAAAATTCATTACCAATTTTTTTTAATTCATGGGACATGGGCGTCACTGGCTGGCCAGTATTTATTGCCCACCTCTAGTTGCCCGAGAGCAGTTGAGAGTCACCCACATTGCTGTGGCTCTGCAGTCATATGTAGTCCAGACCTGGTAAGGTTGACAGATTTCCTTCCCTAAAGGACATTAGTGAACCAGGTGGGTTTTTCTGACAATCGACAACGGTTTCATGGTCATCAGTAGATTCTTAATTCCAGATTTTTTAAAAATTGAATACAAATTCCACCATCTGCCGTGGCAGGATTCAAACCCTTGTTCCCAGAACATTAGTTTAGTTTCTAGTGATAATATCACTAGGCCATTGCCTCCTCAGAGAGCACACAAGGAGAACATTAACAATCATTGTGCACCCGTGCAATCACTTGTGAAATCATATCTTCTTAATCTTGCGTTCCCTACCACTTCTTCTAGGTGCTGCCCCAATATCTGCAGCACGGTGTTAAGAAACCCAACGATAAATTTAGGGATTTATATTTTGATGGGTAAAATGTTAGAAATAAGGTATAGTTTCAGGTAGGTTTAGTTTAATATTTCTGTGCCTGGAGGGAAGCTGTGGGTAGATTTCATGTTGAACAAATGTTTGACCATTTAGGGGTTAACTTCAGTTCCTGTTGGAATCCAAAGCCCCAGCAACAAGCTTAAAAATCAAAGAGAAAGGGTGGGACAGGAGCACTGTGTGCACTTTAGTGTAGTAAAAGTGTGGCAGGTGTGTTTTTGAGGGTTGTGAGGGAGCTGGGGGGGAAATGTCTCTCTCTCAGTTCTGCTCAAAGTTGAGAACGGCTGCAAAAAGTAAACTGAAAGAAAGCCAGCTCAACAGATCCAGAGAACAGTGATAGAAAATAGACTTCAGAATACTGAAGCTAACTGAATAGAGAATAAGGTATGCTCCAGAAATCAAGGAAGGGAAAGACAAGAGCTTGGAGTTAAAGAAGCCATTCTATTTAACTAGATTTATAGTTTGGAGAAGACTTTCAGAGGCAACTGAAAGTTTTGAAGCAATTCCAAGAAACTGGGACTTGAAAGTTAAAGCAATTGGCTGATTGGCAGGTGGTGGAATCTTCTGGTCCTGCCGCTGTCAGTGGGAATTCCCATCAAATCAAACCCTAGCTGCCGGGAAACTTGTGGCGGGAGTGCCGTCAGTAGGATCGGAAGATCCCACAGGTGGGAAGGATGGGAAAATCCCACTTGTGGAGTGCAGGTTTGCGCGCAACTTTGTCAGAAGCTTAGCATTCTGCTGGGCAGGGTTCTCTGTGGCACTCGTCATCCTCCCCATGGAGAGCTCCATGCCCGCAAAGATCGGAACCACTTCATGTGAGAACAGATGGACAGACTTCTCTGCCACACATTCCACTCTGTTGAGGGCCTCCGCTACCTGTGCCTGATGCTGCCCCGTCTCTCCCAGTATTCCTAGCATCTCGCGCTGGGCCAGTCTCAGAGGCTCAACAACCGCTTGATATGATAGTTGTCTCTTTCACAGCACTCCTCCGAGTGCAGGTGAGCTTGGCTGAACCTGCCTCCTACTACTGCAGATACATGTCCGTGTTTGTGATTAATAAGGGGATCAGGGGCTATGGGGAAAAGGCAGAAGAATGGGGATGAGAAAAATATCAGCCATGATTGAACGGTGGAGCAGACTCGATGGGCCGAGTGGCCTAATTCTGCTCCTATGTCTTATGGTCTTATAGTCTTTGGTGAACACCAGAGTGAAGCCCTGCCTTGAACTGCATCCAGTCCTCCCCAAAGCATATGGCTCTGCACTGGTGGAGGGTGCAGGTGACTGCTGTGATGGTTCTACAGGTGCATTTTTTCCCTCCTCTCTAATGTCCTCAGTCCTCTGGTGGGCTGAAGGGAGCTTCTCTTCTGGCCTGTCCCTCTTCATGTGAGAGAGGAGAGAGTGAATGACTGTATGAGCTGCCTCCGATATGGAAGTTTGCATAACTTGTAGGTTCCTATGTGACTACATTATACATGGATCTTTACTGGACGCAGGCTGCCTGCCAACCTCTCCACCTACACAGGCTCACTCCTGTTCCTCACCTGCCCATTTCTCAAACTCTGTATGGTTCTTCAATTCAGGCTGGCCCCCTCCCGTCTTCTCTCTCTCTCTCCGGTTCTTAGAATCTTAGAAACCCTACAGCACAGAAAGAGGCCATTTGGCCCATCGAGTCTGCACCAACCACAATCCCACCCAGGCCCTACCCCCTTATCCCTACATATTTTACCCACTAATCCCTCTAACCTACACATCTCAGGACACTAAGGGCAATTTTTAGCATGGCCAATCAACCTAACCCGCACATCTTTGGACTGTGGGAGGAAACCGGAGCACCCGGAGGAAACCCATGCAGACACGAGGAGAATGTGCAAACTCCGCACAGACTGTTGTGCCCTAACTTTTCCTACACAAGGAGAGACAGTGTTGAGAACAATTTGTGTTTCAGACATCTTTCCCAAGCTTCCCATTCTTATGAATGTCCCACTGGATTGAGTGTAATGTGATTAGTGCACAGCAGGTTATCCAGGAGGGTTCTGAGGCAGCACCCTCTAGGGCACTGAGCCCATGCAGATAGAAGGATAATGCTCTCAGGACCATATCATGAACAGTGCTTGCTGATGCACACAATGCCTAACCCCCATTCTCCGCACTCCCCAAGATAGTACCTGAGCACTACTGAGGCCACTATGGGTCAGACACCCATAGTGGCCTCTCCACCTGCAGTTTAGCTGAACTGCAGTGGGGCTTTGAAGCATTATCTTATTGTGTTGCGTGGGCTACATGGATGATGACCTTACCACTGAGACCCATGTCCCCTCTGACTTCAGAGATGTGAGCATGATCAGTTGAGGGTTCACCTACTCTGGTGGAATGGAGGAGGTTATACATCCATTTCCAGCACTCCAGGGAGGTCATTGTCCCTTTTCAAGCCTCCATAGATCCTAGCTCTCCATGAGGTGGAATGTGACTATATAGTCAATGTCAGTGACATTTTAAGTCAGTGTCTTTTGATTCAGTGTCCCTTTTAAAATGTCCCTTTTAATATCCCTTTTAAAAAGTTTAAATATGCAAAACCAGTCAATGAGATGTCAAATTAATTCCATGTAGCACATCTTTGTGACAAGTTATATATTCATGTCTATCGGTATCTGGGTTGTCAATCACTCATCACTGCACTGCAGTCTGTATCGAACAAACCAGCACATGGCGGAACCTGAGAATTACATTTGATGAAGCTGCAGCAATTGAGTTTAAAAGAGCGATTATTTCAAACTTCTGGGAGAAAAAACATGATCATAGGACATATAGAAGATCATTCAGAAGAGCTCCAATTAGTCCTGACCCCTGCTCTTTCTGAATAACTCAGCAAATGTTTATTTTTCAATTATATATCCAATTCCTTTCTGAAAGTAACAAGGGAATCTACTTCCATTACCATCGCAGGCAGTGGATTCCAGAGTGGAACAATTTCTTTCATTGTTTTTTGCCCATTTCCATATGGAAGCAGAACTGCTGAATTGAATTCAGGAATACATAAGTTCAGCTGGGATTCTGCCACTGCTGATCATACCCCATTTTGTGCTGTGCTTTTCATTTTGTGGGAGATTTTTCTGTCTGTTCAAAACTGGGAAAGGACACCAATCTCAACAAGGAGGCGTATAGAGTCTTAGAGTCATAGAGGTTTACAGTATGGAAACAGCCCTTTGGCCCAACTTGTCCATGCCACCCTTTTTTTTTAACGACTGAGCTAGTCCCAATTGCCCGCGTTTGGCCCATATTCCTCGATAGCCATCTTACTCATGTAACTGTCTAAAGCTTTTTAAAAGACAAAATTGGACCCGCCTTTACTACTACATCTGGCAGCTTGTTCCAGACTCTCATCACCCTCTTTGTGAAAGAATTGCCCCTCTAGGCCCTTTTGTATTTCGCCCCTCTCACCTTAAACCTATGCCCTATAGTTTTAGACTCCCCTACGCATGTGTGCACCAAGACATCTGGGAATGACTTTCAAATGATTGCCACTTGCTCTTCACCTGTAAAGTGGCGGCTGGTAACTGAAATTCTCAGGGAGCCCCAAAGCCATCTGATTGCAGTCCAAGTCTCTCACAATGCAATTTTCAAACAAGCCTGTGAATGAGCGAGCAACTTGCTTCCAGCAGGAGAATGCTGCAATATATAAAACAGATCCCACGCCTGTTTCATGTCCCTGATTCTGTTTTTGCTGGCGTTTAGCAGTAAGAGCATATCCAAATATTGCCTTGGAAGGATTTTAGTGATGTCAGGGGCACTTCCTGATGCCACAGACGAGCTGATGATTCAATTTGTGCTCATCCCCCTCTGGGGTCAGAGGCCCTGCCACAGAGTGGGAGATGGACAAGTTCTGCTCCTTGTGCAGGCGATGACTGCTCAGCTTCCTGCAATGTTTAAAAGAGGGCCAAGCCTGAAACTAATTTTGGCCTCATGATACTGATTTCAGACAGGTAATACTTGCTGCTCGGCCCATTTTGCACCACTTCTGGGGCAGAAGTCTATTATCACGGAAAGAGACAACAGCTAAATTTTCAACATGGGTACCACAACACTGGGACGCAGCAAAATTGGAAGAATGTTCAGTCTCACCCTGATTTACTAATAGGCAAGTGCCAAGAGTTAATGCAGGCAGGCTAATTTGGAAAGAGGTCGTGTCAAGTGTCCCAGCAGGTCTACTTTTGACAAAGCCAGTTTTAAGATAGAGAGCTAGCTGTGTGAGGAAATTGTGACTGATTATCTTGGAATGGCGAAATCTCATGCTGCTTCTTGTTGGCCAACAGATGGCAGGTTCTCCACATTAAATTTAGCTTCCCATCAAATCACTGAAGAAAAGCCAACAAATAAAAGACAGAGAGATTCACAGAATCAATGAAACTTACCACATAGAATCATTGAGAAATTAGGGCACAGACGGAGGCCATCTGGCCCATCAAGTGGAGTAAGAAGTTTAACAACACCAGGTTAAAGTCCAACAGGTTTATTTGGTAGCAAAAGCCACACAAGCTTTCGGAGCTGCAAGCCCCTTCTTCAGGTGAGTGGGAATTCTGTTCACAAACAGAGCTTATAAAGACACAAACTCACTTTACATGTAAATTATTCATGTAAATTGAGTTTGTGTCTTTATATGCTCTGTTTGTGAACAGAATTCCCACTCACCTGAAGAAGGGGCTTGCAGCTCCGAAAGCTTGTGTGGCTTTTGCTACCAAATAAACCTGTTGGACTTTAACCTGGTGTTGTTAAACTTCTTACTGTGTTTACCCCAGTCCAACGCCGGCATCTCCACATCATGACCATCAAGTGGATGCAGCCTCTCTGTAAAGCAATCCAGTCAGTCCTAACTCTCACTCGATCCTTGCAGCTATGCAAATATATTTCCCGCAAGCATCCATCCAATTCTCAGCTTCATGCTCTGAATTAGTCACCGAAGCCCCTTAGACTGCTGTCAGAGAGATAAGGTGCACATATATTCGGAGCTCAACGTAAACTTTTGTTCCATGGATTCTGGAGGAATGCACACCCTTTGAAAACATGCTAGCGTACTTTACTGCTTGTTCTAACACTGAGATACAGCAGAGTCTACCAGTTGGGACCAAGTCAGGAGACAGACAACAAGTAGCTGCAAAACAGCAGAAAGAAAATGGCCAGTCCCATTGTCAGCACTGAGAGTCAGTCCTACTGACAAGCAGCTGCAGCTCCTGTTGCTAAACAAACCATAATTTATACTAAGAGACACAGCCCGGAGGAATATTTTAGTCAGTGTGTGTGTGTGTAACCTTTTGCACAGTAGTTGGAGAATGTACAATACGTGGGGTAGAGGGAGTGAAGCAGGCTCATTGCTCTGTAACAACAGTGCGGGAAGAAGCCACCTCTTCTTGCTCACTCACTTCTCTCAGAATGAATTTGGATAAACCAGTAAATCGAATTAAATAACGTCAATAAAACTTACAGAATTTAAACACAATTCAAACCAAACATCTTTGAATTAAGTAGGCTGTCAGTATTTATACTGTGCAATATGTTCCATTCGCCACTTTGTACTATTATAATACTAAACCCTTTGTTTGCTGATCTTTGTGAAATGCTTGGCAGTTAACTGGTGCAAAAATAAGGGCAAAGCTAAGTTAGAACTGAACACTATGCAAAGTATATAATTTTCCGTAGCTTCCTAATGCTCAGTTGGAAGATTTGATGTATTATACAGACCATTGAACACATTCTAATAGGGTTTTCTGGGTTTCAGAACTGTTTGTAAGGGTTGGTCCATTTGATCTGGAACAATAATACATTTCTCCCATTACAGCTACTTCCTAACAAAAAAGGCCTTGATGTAACCTCACATCAGCCTTAAGTGCTGATCTGTGGTTCAAAAGCTCAATCTTCTGACCCAGAGACAAAGATGCTAATCATTGAGCCAAGTTCTGAATCATAGAATCCCTACAGTGCAGAAGGAGGCCCATCGAGTCTGTACCCACCATGATCCCACACAGGCCCTATCCCCGTAACCCCACATATTTACCCTGCTAGTCCCCAGGATACTAAGGGGCAATTTTCCATGGTCAATCCACCTAACATGCACAGCTTTGGACTGTGTGAGGAAACCGGAGCACCCAGAGGAAACCCATGCAGACATAGGGAGAACATGCAAATTCCACACAGACCTTTGGCCAGAATTGAACCCAGGTCCCTGGTGTTGTGAGGCAGCAGTGCTAACCACTGCGCCACCACTAACCTAATGAATTTGGTAAAAATGAACAAATAGCCTGAGCCATTGTATCATTCGCATGTTCACAATTTTGTGATCCTCAAAATCTAAGACTCAACGTTATGACGGGCGGCACGGTAGCACAGTGGTTAGCACTGCTGCTTCACAGCTCCAGGGACCTGAGTTCGATTCCCGGCTTGGGTCACTGTCTGTGTGGAGTTTGCGCATTCTACTTGTGTCTGCGTGGGTTTCCTCCGGGTGCTCCGGTTTCCTCCCACAGTCCAAAGATGTGCGGGTTAGGTTGATTGGCCAGGTTAAAAGTTGCCCCTTAGAGTCCTGAGATGCATAGGTTAGAGGGATTAGTGGGTAAATATGTGGGGGTAAGGTCTGGGTGGGATTGTGGTCGGTGCAGACTCGATGGGCCGAATGTCCTCCTTCTGCACTGTACGGTTTCTATGAGATGATATTAGTGGATAAAATTCTTAATTCATATCTTCTTTACTAGTTTAACATAAATCAGTTCAATTAAAAAATGTGAAGGAGTTTCGGTTGACATTAAAGTGCTTGCCTACTGATAGCAGCAAAAATCATAGAAATCATAGAAACCCTACAGTGCAGGAAGAGGCCATTCGGCCCATCGAGTCTGCACCGACCACAATCCCACCCAGGCCCTACCCCCATATCCCTACATATTTTTACCCGCTAATCCCTCTAATCTACAAACCTCAGGACACTAAGGGGCAATTTTTTACAATGGCCAATCAGCCTAACCCGCACATCTTTGGACTGTGGGAGGAAACCGGAGCACCTGGAGGAAACCCACGCAGACACGAGGAGAATGCGCAAACTCCACACAGGCAGTGACCCGAGCCGGGAATCGAACCCAGGTCCCTGGAGCTGTGAAGCAGCAGTGCTAACCACTGTGCTACCGTGCCGCAATTGAAGTTTTAGTTCCAGTCTCAAATTCTTTCGAGCTTCCCTGTTCATTCCAGCCTCTTTTCAAAGATTCAGAATTTGCTCTTTTGAATTCTGGCACACGTGCGCTAACTTGTCACCTTAGACTTAAATATGATCGCAATTAGGTGTATTTCAGTTGCTCCGTCATCTGCAGTCAGACTGAATGCTCAGCAATGAGATGTTTCTGGTGCCTGTCCTTGTACCTCGATACCACAGATGCTGCTTGTATTTTCACTCCTCTCTCACTGTTGTCCCCAGTTGCACACTTAGGGGGGAATTTTACAACCTCGTTGCACCCGTTTTGCGAGGGAAAATGTCTTAAAATCGGATGTAAAGCGACTAGCGGGAATGGCACCCATTTTAACCACGAAAAAATATCAGCACGATCAGGAGCTCGCTCAAAATGGACGAGACGTCAATTTACATGTTCTTGCATTCATCATAATGTCATTAGTGAGCTTCACGCCCAATCGCCCCAGCTCACCTGCCTTTACAACCTCGTTCACCACAGCCAGATCGGTCTGGAAAACACCTCATCTATAAAAGTCGGATTCTGGCGCTTGATCAGTGAGGGTGAGCGAGGAGGTAAGTCTCTGTGTTCAAATTGCTCCGTGTTGCTCAGCGGGGGTTGTTTCGTGACGGACATGTTGCGTTTCAGGTCGGGGGGGCTCTGCGAGTGTGTGGGGGGGGTGGGAGGCTGGTGTTGATCATGGAGTCCAACCTCGGATTCTCAGCACGAACCCAGGTCTGAGTGCTGAAGTCAGGACTTACGGATGCTTCTGGGTCCTGGCACAGGCAGCAGCAAGCACTGTTGCAGGTGGGGGATGTGCCGGAAACTCTTTCATGTGGCAGTGCTGCAGCCTCAGGGCCAGTCAAGCAGCAGTGTCTGCAGTCACTAATGCATGGGTTCTGGGTGTGTGTTAGTGAGGGGGGATGAATAAGGGGGCTGGGTTACTGAGGGCTAGAGGAGGAGGAAGAGGAGGAGGAGGACGAAGAGCAACACCACTCAGGCACTGGAGGGCTCTTGCAGCAGCAAGGGGCAGGCATGCAAGGCAAGGGAGACCCTAATCAACACATACTTTGGACAATAGGAGACTCTGTTCCATGGGTTCCATTCTCTCCCACCTCACCCCCCACTCATCCCCCCCCCCCCCCCCTCCCCCACCACCCCCCTGCCCCGGAGTCCTACAATCTCCTTTTTTTAACGCAAATTCGACACTTAGAATTGTTTTAGGAGAATCGACCCTTCCATGTGTCTGCCAGGACAGTCCTGTTTGTGTAGTCTGAGAAGGAGGTAGAAGTGGGCTGTTCAGTGTTGGGGACTATGAGGTGGGAGGCTGTGGACAGATCTCCAGAGGAAATTAGGTCAGTGACGGTCCTGGAAGTAATGCCTTGATGTTTGGTGGTGGAGTCATGGTTGAGGATGAGGTAGGAAGATGTGTCTGACAGTTGTTGCCCAGCCTCTGCAAGGTAGGTGTTGGTACATCGGACAACAATAGTACCATCCTTGTCAGCAGGTTTGATAAATAAGTCAGGAGAGAGATCGGAGTGCAGTAAATTCAGAGGGAGATTAGAGTGGGTGAGAGCAGCAGAGAAATTAAGACGGCCAACGTCACGTTGACAGTTCTCAAGAGCAGGTAAGAGGCCAGAGGGAGGGGTCCAGGTGGAGTAAGAATACTGGAGACAGGTGATAAGGTGGATAAAATAATCCATTGAACATGGAGAGGACTCCTTCCAAAGAAATGGGCACAGAGATGGAAATGACAGAGGAACAGTTCAACGTCATGCTGCACCTTAAATTTATTGAGGTGAAGACATAAGAAGATAAAACTGAATCACTCAGCAGCAGAGAGGGGAAGGTCAGAGGGCATAGTGAATACATGGCAAAAGTTGGGATTAGGAGAAGAGATGGGGTCAGAGGGATTGGAAGGGGTAGAAGAACCCAGATGGGGCATTGATGCCAATGAGTTGTTGGAGCTTGCATTCCTTAACATTTGAAAGGAAGAGAAAAAGTTTCTTGTTAAGACATCGGATGAGATGAAGGTTGAGTTGGTGCTGCTGGGGAGAGAGGGGTTGAGTGTGTACATATAGTGGTGATGTGGAGATGCCGGCGTTGGACTGGGGTAAACACAGTAAGAAGTTTAACAACACCAGGTTAAAGTCCAACAGGTTTATTTGGTAGCAAAAGCCACACAAGCTTTCGAGGCTCTGAGCCCCTTCTTCAGGTGAGTGGGAATTCTGTTCACAAACAGAACTTATAAAGACACAGACTCAATTTACATGAATAATGGTTGGAATGCGAATACTTACAACTAATCCAGTCTTTAAGAAACAAAACAATGGGAGTGGAGAGAGCATCAAGACAGGCTAAAAAGATGTGTATTGTCTCCAGACAAGACAGCCAGTGAAACTCTGCAGGTCCACGCAACTGTGGGAGTTACAAATAGTGTGACATAAACCCAATATCCCGGTTGAGGCCGTCCTCGTGTGTGCGACCTGCAGAGTTTCACTGGCTGTCTTGTCTGGAGACAATACACATCTTTTTAGCCTGTCTTGATGCTCTCTCCACTCCCATTGTTTTGTTTCTTAAAGACTGGATTAGTTGTAAGTATTCGCGTAAATTGAGTCTGTGTCTTTATAAGTTCTGTTTGTGAACAGAATTCCCACTCACCTGAAGAAGGGGCTCAGAGCCTCGAAAGCTTGTGTGGCTTTTGCTACCAAATAAACCTGTTGGACTTTAACCTGGTGTTGTTAAACTTCTTACTACATATAGTGGCACATGGCAGATGGTCATTCTTCAACTAAAGTTGCTGAAAAGGATCTTGTTCATTATCACATTGCTGTTTGTGGGAGTTTACTGTGGCATAATTAGATGCTGAGTTTCCTACATTACAGCAGTGACTACATTTAATTGGCTGTACTGCCTTGGTAATTCCTGAGGGTTTGAATGCGACTGTATGAATGTAAGTCTTCCTTTATATCTCTCTGTTATTCTCCATACCTTTGTTCCTCACCAATTCTGTTATTCCCTCTGTTTCAATGCGCAGGATTTTCCAGTCACACCCGCTGTAGGAATTGCCACAGGAACATGTGATGGACCAGCAAAACATCCATTGACTTTGGGTGGGAATTTCAGGTCCCTCAGCAAGCAGGACTTGAAAATCCCATCCTATATTTCTCCATCTCTGTTACATGACCCCCCTCACTCTGTTTTTCTCTCCCACCAAGCTGCCTATTGTTATGTATCTACTTAAGTCATGCAAAAGTTGACCAGTTCTCACTTGACTGGTCACAGAGTAAATAGCAAAATTTGAGGATATTTCACAGCTGTAATCTTACACAATGCGCAGGGTTCTCTGGTCTCCCCATGGCATGCCATTGGCTGGCTGTGGGATCTTCTGATCCCGCTGCTGTTAATGAGATTTCCCACTGACTCCAACCCCCATGCCCCGGGCAATCCCCGCAGCGAGGATGCAATGTCAGCGGGATCAGAAGATCCCCCTCCTTTAACAGCCAGAAAGTTCCGGCCAACATGTTTCAATTGGATGCTGCAAATTTGCAGTTAGAAAATCACATAGTATCTTGGGTTTCATAAATGTGGACATTGAGTACAAAAAAAACAAGGAAGTTTTGCTGAAATTCTACAAAGCTCTGGTGAGGCCACAACGAGAGAGTTGCGTCGAGTTGTAGTCACTAAATTTAAGGCAGCTGGGTCCTTGAGAGGCTGCAGAGGAGATGATGCGCGATAAATCACACGGGAGGATGGATGTACCCGGGAAATAAAGGCTTTTATTACCAACAATAACGGAGCTACTATATACAATATACAATCCCAGACTAAAGGGTCACCAGGCAGAGCAGTGACCTTTATACCTCTCCCGGAAGGCGGAGCCAACTGGAGTGTACCATAGGACTATATTAACAGGTAGAACAGCCCAACCCTAACCCCAACAGTAACATATCTACAGACTCATAGTACTGGCCAGACCATGGCTCAGCACTCCTGGTGGTAACCAACAATGGTTCACCACATTCACCCCTCCTTTAAAAACAAAGGCCGGCGGGGCACAAAAAAAACAGAACAACTGTTCATCTGTCTATAAGTTCAATCGTTTTGGGGGACCGCACCGTCACTGCGACCTCCTCAACACTGGCGATGACGCCGGTTCAGGCAATCGCGGTGACCTTCTCTCCAAGGCGGTGTCCAGTAGCTCCTCCAGTTCCTCACGGGCCGGTAGACCACGAGGTGGTGACGATCCGCTGGACTCGAGCACACCTCGAGGTGGCGACAATCTCCTGGACTCAGGCAAGCTGTACACGGGAGTAAGAGGGCTAAGTGGTGGTCCCGATACTGCCCGCGCCGTGTCAGGAGAAGAGATAATGGTCGGGGGGTCCCTAACTGGGGGCGTGGGAGCGACTGGGGTTTCCAAGCCCCCTGCCAGATCTCGAATCGAGACCGTGTCCTCTCGCCCGTCAGGATATGCCACATAGGCATACTGAGGGTTGGCGTGGAGGAGATGGACCTGTTCAACCAAAGGGTCTGACTTGCGGGTCCTAACATGCCGCCGCAGGAGGACAGGTCCTGAGTACGTCAACCAAGACGGTAATGAGGTCCCAGAGGAAGACTTCCTAGGGAATGAAAACATTCTCTCATGAGGAGTAGCGTTGGTTGCCGTACACAGGAGAGAGCGGATGGAATGGAGCGCATCAGGTAGTACTTCTTGCCAACGGGAGACTGGAAGACCTTTAGACCTCAACGCCAGTAAGACAGCCTTCCAGACTGTAGCATTCACTCGTTCAACCTGCCCGTTACCCCTAGGATTGTAGCTCGTGGTTCTACTCGAGGCAATCCCATTTAAGAGCAGGTATTGCCTCAAGTCGTCGCTCATGAACGACGAGCCCTATCACTGTGGATATAACAGGGGTAACCGAACAGAGTGAAAAGATCACGTAATGCTTTGATAATCGTGGCAGCGGTCATATCAGAACAGGGAATGACAAAAGGGAATCGTGAGTACTCGTCAATCACATTGAGGAAGTACACGTTCCGATCTGTCGAGAGAAGGGGGCCCTTGAAGTCCACACTCAGTCTTTCAAAAGGACGAGTGGCCTTAATGAGGTGTGCCCTGTCAGGTCGGTAGAAGTGCGGTTTGCATTCAGCACATACCTGGCAGCTTCGAGTTATGGACCTGACATCCTCCACCGAGTAGGGTAGATTCCGGGCCTTTATAAAATGGAAGAGCCCAGTGACCCCCGAATGGCAGAGGTCATTGTGGAGAGCCTGTAATCGATTCTCCTGCACACTAGCGCATGTTCCACGCGACAGGGCGTCCGAGGGCTCGTTGAGCTTCCCTGGACGGTACATGATATCATAATTGTAGGTGGAGAGTTCGATTCTCCACCTCAAGATTTTATCATTCTTGATCTTACCCCGTAACGTGTTGTTGAACATGAACGCCACGGACCGCTGGTCCGTGAGCAGAGTGAACCGTTTCCCGCCAAGTAATGGCGCCAATGCCGAACGGCCTCCACAATGGCCTGGGCCTCTTTTTCCACCGCAGAATGCCGAATTTCAGGGCCTTGGAGGGTGCGAGAAAAAAAGGCGACGGGCCTGCCCGCCTGGTTAAGTGTGGAGGCCAGGGCGAAATCAGATGCATCACTCTCCACCTGGAAGGGGATGGACTCATTAATAGCGTGCATCGTGGCTTTCGCGATGTCGGCTAAGAAGGTTGGCATCGTGGTCCTGCTGGTCGTGGCTGCAGATGGTGACGTTATCCAGGTACGGGAAGGTAGCCCGCAACCCGTTCTGGTCCACCATTCGGTCCATAGCACGCTGGAAGACCGAGACCCCATTCGTGACACCAAAGGGAACCCTTAAAAAATGGTACAGACGACCATCCGCCTCAAAGGCCGTGTATTTTCGGTCCTCTGGGTGAATGGGGAGCTGGTGGTAAGCAGACTTCAAGTCAATGGTGGCGAACACCCGGTACTGCGCAATCTGATTGACCATGTCAGATATGGGCGGGAGGGGATACGCATCCAGCTGCGTGTATCTGTTAATGGTCTGACTATAGTCTATGACCATCCGGGGTTTGTTCCCATTCTTAACCACCACTACTTGCGCTCTCCATGGACTAGCGCTAGGTTGGATGATCCCCTCCTTGAGAAGCCGCTGAACTTCAGATCGAATGAAGATCCGATCCTCAGCGCTGTAACGCCTGCTCTTTGTTGCGATGGGCTTGCAGCCTGGCACGAGATTCTGGAATAGGGAGGGTGGGGTAATCCTGAGCGTCGAGAGGCTACATGTGGAGCGCTTTGGGCAATTTAGAGGCTGCAGTGCTCCAACGGAAAGCGGAGGGAGTGGCCCATCGTACTGCAGGGTTACACTCTTCAGGTGGGCCATAAAATCTAGTCCTAGGAGTATCGGCGCACAAAGGTGCGGTAACACAAGGAGCCTGAAGCTCTCGTAAACCGTGCCCTGCACCGTCAGGTTGACCACGCAGCTCCCTAGCACGGTGACAGACCGGGACCTTGACGCCATCGAAATTGTCTGCTTGACAGTCCAAATCCGGAGACCGCACCGCTTCACGGTGTCAGGGTGAATGAAGCTCTCCGTACTCCCACTGTCAAACAAACAATAAATCTGGCGTCCGTTTACCTGTATGTCCATCATGGACTTGTCGAGTCTGTGAGGCTTGGCCTGGTCCAGGATGATTGACGCCACCGTTGGATCGTGGGTGCAACTGCAGGCAGCTGAGCTGGTTGATGACAGCCCCTGCTGGTCATTTGCGGTCGGTGCCGACCAAAATGGCTGCCCCCATAGGTCACACATGGTCGATGGCGCCAAAAATGGCGGCCCCTGTAGCTCGCACGTGTCTTGCGACTCCGTCGTTAGGAATGGCGACGCTCTGGAATCGCACGTGGTGGAAGACCTCAAAGATGCAGAAGACAAGGAGACCGGCTCCGGGGAATCACACGCCGCACTGCTATGTTTGGAGGGTGGTTTGGTCCGGCATACTTTGGAATAATGCCCCTTCTTGCAACAGGTGGAGCACAATACCGCTTTAGCTGGACATCGCTGCCGAGGGTGTTTCACCCCCCCACAGAAGTAACACCGTGGGCCACCTGGAGCTGCTGCCATCGTCAGGTCCGAGGCTGGAAACGCAATCGCGCAGTTTTTCGAAACCGCTGAATAAAGTGGAGTCTGCAGCTGCACCTGCCACAATGTCCCCACGCGGTCGTCAGGGTACATCTCCAGACTTTTGGAGGCCGTTTCTAGAGCGTCAGCTAATTCTACGGTTTTAGTGAGGTTGAGGTTACCTTGCTCTAGCAGCCAAAGGCGAATGTACGACGAGCCGATTCCTGCCACGAACACATCTCGAACTAAGTCGCTCATATACTGGGCTGCCGACACTGGCTTGCAGTTGCAGGCTCTGGCTAGCTGCTGAAGTTCACACAGGTACTGTTCCGTCGTTTCGCCGGGCTGCCGCCGTCGAGTGGCTAGAAGGTGTCGAGCATGGATCTCATTCGGTGGTTTGTTGTATCGCTTTTTGAGAAGCTCGATGGCCCCTTTGTAGTCTTGGGCCTCACGGATCGCTAAGTATACAGTGTCGCTTACCCTCGCATGGAGGACCCGCAGTCTGTCGGCGTCGTTTTGAACCGCTGTGGAGGCGTCGAGGTAATCTCGGAAACACTTCAACCAATGGTCGAAAGTGTTCGACGCTCCCGCCGCACGTGGATCCAACGTAAGCCGCTCGGGTTTCAGCATTTGCTCCATGGTTTTCTTTTATTTTTGTCAAAAAAAATTTTTGTTGGTAATAAAATTGATGCGCGATAAATCACACGGGAGGCTGGATGTACCCGGGAAATAAAGGCTTTTATTACCAACAATAACGGAGCTACTATATACAATATACAATCCCAGACTAAAGGGTCACCAGGCAGAGCAGTGACCTTTATACCTCTCCCGGAAGGCGGAGCCAACTGGAGTGTACCATAGGACTATATTAACAGGTAGAACAGCCCAACCCTAACCCCAACAGTAACATATCTACAGACTCATAGTGCTGGCCAAACCATGGCTCAGCACTCCTGGTGGTAACCAACAATGGTTCACCACAGGAGATTTACTAAAATGGTAGCATGGATGAGAGATGTTAGCTCCAAGGTTAATTTCATAGAAGCTGGAAACCTTCTCATTGGAGCAAAGCTAGTTGAAGGGAGTTCCAACAGCGATGCAAAGATTATGACAGCTTTGGATAAGGCAGTCAAGGAAAAGTTGTTCCTATTGGCTGATGGTACAAGGATTAGGGGACAGAGAAGTTTTGAGTAAGAGATGTGAGGGATGTGAGGAAGAATGTTTTATGCAGCGAGTGGTGATGCTCTGGAACTCATTGCCTGCACGAGTGGTGGAAGCAAAGGTAATCAATGACATCAAATGGAAAATGGACAGGTGCTTGAGGGAAATCAACTTGCCTGGCTTTGAAAATCTAGTGGGGAATATGAGAGAGTCTCTATGGACTCAACAGGTCATTTGGCCTTGTTCTGTGCTTTAATGATTCTGATTCAGCGCAGGATCTTCCAGCCCCCTGTATATGTTTTCCAGCAGCATCTGTGACATTTATTTGGCTCACCCATCGCCTTCAGCGGGATCAGAAAATCCTGCATGCAGGAAGGGCTGGAAAATCCCTCCCTCAGACTCAATCCAAATGATAGGCTAAGGGGCCAAATGGCCTACTCTAGCCCATCCCCAGGCTCCACTGCTCTCAACCAGGCTGAGAGACCAATGGCAGCACTCTGGGGAAGGGGTTATGGGACATCTCCTGGAATCTGTTACCTGGGCCTGTGTGGTCCAAACTTGGTATCCTGGTTTTGTGTCAGCTCATTACATTGTTTGTGTTTATTCACAGCATTCACAGCACCTGCTAGGGACAGCCCTCTGTGCACCCCTGTCCTGATAGAACAATTGAGCAGAAAGCAGATGGTTGTGCGTGGCTCCCCAGGTAGGCGATGGTGGCACAACAGCAATGAATTCCACACCCCTGGTGTTCTATTACTCTTATGCTGTAATGTAACCCAGTTGTGGGTTAGTGAAAGGATTGAGACAATAGCTCTGGTGCTCATGTTTCAGAGGAAAGGTTAGAGGTTATTTGAGGATGAGTACAGCTGATGCGGAGAAGCTAGAATGGTGTGGTATGGAAATTAGTCAGGAATAACATGTTCAGATCAGCATTTTCTGTAACTACCTCTCCTTACCTAGGAGTGCCTGATCAATGCAATAAAGTCATATTTTTAAATGCGTCAGTTAGACAGTATATTTGTAAGAAAATCTGCGATTCTAGGAAAGTTATTGAACACATTTGTTCCCAGTATCTCAATTCCTGCGTTAATTCCTTCCCTCTCTTCCCTTATCTGGAGTTCAGAAGAATGAGGGGAGATCTCATAGAAATCTTTAAAATTTGAACAGGACTTGACAGGGTAGATAAAAGGCGGAAGTTCCTGATGGTGGGAGTGTCCAGAACCAGGGGTCTAAATTTGAGGACACAGATAGACCATTTAAGACAGAAATGAGGAGAAGTTTCTTCATCCAGAGAGTGGTAAGCATATGGAATTTGCTACCACAGGAAGTAGTTGAGGCCAAAACATTGAATGTTTTTAAGAAGCAGTTGGATAGAGCCCTTGAGATGAAGGGGATCAAAGGATATGGGGGGAAGGCGGGATCAGGCTACGGAGTTGGATGATCAGCCATGATCTTGATGAATGGCAGAGCAGGCTTGAAGGGCAGAATGGCCTCCTCTTGTTCCTATTTGCTGACCGGAATTTTACTGCTCCACCCGCCACGGGAATCGGAGCAGGTGAGGGCAGGCCATGGGAAGGTCCGTTGGCCTCGGGCAGGATTTGATGGTTTCGAGGCGAGTGAGTCCACAAAATCCCACCTTCTGTGTTTCTATGTTTATCTGTTACGCAGTCATGGGTAGTGTGAGAGCTTTGCATAAAACAAATCCACAGCTAGAGTGTTATAGAACGATGAAATGTTTATGGTGCATTTCCTAGCACTGAATATTGTGTGTTGACATGGCCAGAATCTTTGCTAGGAAGTGAAGAGTTTGTGTTGGGTACACAAGGTGACAGCCAGACTTAGGCAGTCTCTTCAAGTCTCAAGATGGTGATGTAGCCAATGAGAAGCTGAAGTCTCCCTTCTAAATTTATCGTCATAGGCTGAGGAAGAGGGTGTTGTGGAGGATATGGTAGGAAGGAGCTACACATACCAGATAGTTCAACATAATAGAATGTGATGTTAGTGGAAAGGAAACATATCTTAGAAGAAATCTTAGAAACCCTACAGTGCAGAAAGAGGCCATTCGGCCCATCGAGTCTGCACCGACCACAATCCCACCCAGGCCCTACCCCCATATCCCTACATATTTACCCACTAATCCCTCTAACCTACGCATCCCAGGACACCAAGGGCAATTTTAGCTTGGCCAATCAACCTAACCCGCACATCTTTGGACTATGGGAGGAAACCGGAGCACCCGGAGGAAACCCACGCAGACACGAGGAGAATGTGCAAACTCCACACAGACAGTGACCCAAGCCGGGAATCGAACTCAGGTCCCTGGAGCTGTGAAGCAGAAGTGTTAACCACTGTGCTACCGTGCCGCCCTGGGAGTATAGTTTCTGTTTTCATGTGAGAACTTGCCAAATACATTGCAGGTGGATGCAGTGCACTTTCATAAATATTCCAAAATGCTGTGAAATAAAAATAAATGTTTGGTGTGAAAGAGAAGGGTGAGCATTGTTCCAGCTGCTGATCATTCTTCTATATTTCCATTCTTATTTCAGATCTTCATCATTTGCATCAGTGTGTGTGTGCGCATTTGTGTGTGTGTTTGTGTGACTGTTTAAATTTTGATTTATTTCTTGTCTTGGTTTTGAAATGCATTTATGGCTAATTCCCATGAACATGGCTTGTGTATAAGACTCAACCGTTTTGCAGTGATGCAATTTATAATGGAACGGGTCCAATGAAGCTGACAATTGAGTAAATTAGAAGAACAGATGTGAAGCTGCTTGTAATTAAATTGCTGGATGATTTGCATCGCAAAGTGAATCTTTCAGCTGACCTTGTGAATACTTAATACTGCAATGGAGAAGAAAGGGAATAAAATAAATTCTTCAGCACCAGCATCCTTCGCTTATATAAATCTATAAGCAACTGAGCAAATAGTATGTTCAGCAATAGAAAATAATAAAATAATATGCACTTGTTGCAATTTTCTAAGTGCAACAATATTCACATTTGGGACTTGTTTACCTGCTGCGACCTGCATTTGTGTTTCCACAATTACCTGTGCAACTTGTGCAATGATAAGGCCATTATTTAGACCTGCTTATCCAATAATGTCAGACATGAAGAGGGTAGTATGTGCGAGAGAGTTACTATTAATGTTTCAAAAGTCTCATTAATTTTCATCAGCGATATAATGAAATCTGAATTGGCCTTGCATCCCACACGATGGTCATTTTATAGTGCAGGGTTGGCTTTCTATATATTTATTGTTTCGGCTCACAGTTTATTTAGGACATTGTCAAGAGTTATTCTAGAATACTTATTTCATCAGCCTGGTTGTTCCTGTAGTTCCATCAGTGTGCATAAGAAGACAAATTTAAACACTAAAGATCATTACTTGAAAATAATACTGATAAGTATGATCGGTTTATATTTTCCTAACATATTCAATCCACGTTGTTGTTTTATTTCTTCATCTCCTGGGGCCATGTTTATGTTGTCATTTGAACTTCTGTGGTAAAGCATGACACAAAGAACAAAGAATATTACAGCACAGGAACAGGCCATTTGGCCCTCCAAGCTTGCACTGACCATGCTGCTCGACTGAACTAAAACCTCCTCCCCTTCCAGGGACCATATCCCCCCCAGTCCAATCCTATTTATGTATTTGTCAAGACGCCCCTTAAAAGTCACTATCGTATCTGCTTCCACTACCTCCCCCGGCAGTGATTTCCAGGCACCCACCACCCTCTGTGTAAAAAACTTGCCTCATACATCTCCTTTAAACCTTGCCCCTCACACCTTAAACCAATGCGCCCTAGTAATTGACTCTTCCACCCTGGACAAAAGCTTCTGATTATCCACTCTGTCCATGCCCTTCATAATCTTGTAGACTTCTATCAGGTCGTCCCTCAACCTCCGTCGTTTCAGTAAGAACAAACCAAGTTTCTCCAACCTCTCCTCATAGCTAATGCCCTCCATACCAGGCAACATCCTGGTAAATCTTTTCGGTACCCTCTCCAAAGCCTCCACATCCTTCTGGTAGTGTGGTGACCAGAATTGAACACTATATTCTAAGTGTAGCCTAACTAAGGTTCTATAAAGCTGCAACATGACTTGCCAATTTTTAAACTCAGTGCCCCGGCCAATGAAGGCAAGCATGCCATATGCCTTCTTGACTACCTTCTCCACCTGCATTGCCACTTTCAGTGACCTGTGTACCTGTACACCCAGATCCCTCTGCCTATCAATATTCTTAAGAGTTTTGCCATTTACTGTATATTTCCTATCTGTATTAGACCTTCCAAAATGCATTACCTCACATTTGTCCGGATTAAACTCCATCTGCCATCTCTCCGCCCAAGCCTCCAACCGATCTATATCCCGCTGTATCCTCTGATGGTCCTCATCGCTATCCGCAAATCTATCAACCTTTGTGTATTCCGCAAATTTACTAATCAAACCAGTTACATGTTCCTCCAAATCATTTATATATATTACAAACAGCAAAGGTCCCAGTACTGATCCCTGATGAATGCCACTTGTCACAGCCCTCCATTCAGAAACGCATCCTTTCACAGCTACCCTCTGTCTTCTATGACCGAGCCAGTTCTGTATCCACCTTGCCAGCTCACCTCTGACTCCATGCGACTTCACCTTCTGCACAAGTCTACCATGAGGGACCTTGTCAAAGGCCTTACTGAAGTCCATGTAGACAACATCCACTGCCCTACCCTCATCAATCATCTTCGTCACTTCCTCGAAAAACCCGATCAAGATAGTGAGACACGACCTCTCCTTCACAAAATCATGTTGCCCCTCGCTAATACGTCCACTTATTTCTAAGTGGGAGTAAATCCTGTCTCGAAGAATCCTCTCCGATAATTTCCCTACTACTGACGTAAAGCTCACTGGCCTGTAATTACCTGGATTATTCTTGCTACCCATCTTAAACAAAGGAACAATATTGGCTATTCTCCAATCCTCTGGGACCTCCCCTGTAGTCATGATGTGGAGATGCCGGCGTTGGACTGGGGTGAACACAGTAAGAGTTTTAACAACACCAGGTTAAAGTCCAACAGGTTTATTTGGTAGCAAATACCATTAGCTTTCGGAGCGCTGCTTTTGTCCGAAAGCTAATGGTATTTGCTACCAAATAAACCTGTTGGACTTTAACCTGGTGTTGTTAAAACTCTTATTGTGTACCTCCCCTGTAGCCAATGAGAATGCAAAGATTTCTCTCAAGGCCCCAGCAATTTCTTCCCTTGCCTGTCATTATCTTGGGGTATATCCCATCAGGCCCTGGGGACTTGTCTACCTTAATGTTTCTCAAGAACCCCAATACCTCCTCCTTTTTGATCTCAACATTACTCAAACTATCTACACACCCTTTCTCAGATTCATCATCCACCAAGTCCTTCTCTTTGGTGAATACTGACACAAAGTGCTCATTTAATACCTCGCCCATTTCCTCTCGTTCCATGCGTAGATTCCCTCTCCTGTCCTTGAGTGGGCCAATCCTCTCGCTGGCTACCCTCATGCTCTTTATAATGGAACTGATAATGGAGCGGATTATTGACACTGGTCAAAGGATACAAAGAAATTCTGCAGTTCTACAGTAAGTCTTGTTAGCTAATGTGAGAACAGTAAATATTTTTTTAAAAATCAAAAGATTGCAGATGCTGGAAATCTGATGAAAACCAAACATGCCGAGACACTCAGTAGCTCATGCGGAATTGGTGGAGAGAACAGCGGCATTAACATGCCTGCGACAGACATTTGGCCAGTACCAGGTTGTATGTGGGGATTAATGGATAATATGTCACTTAACCGATAATTTAATCAAAGAGTCATAAAATCTCTACAGTGCAGAAGGAGGCCATTCGGCCCATCAAGGCTGATCAACAGAAATCCCACCCAGGACCTATCCCTGTAACCTCACATATTTACTCTGCTAATCCTCCTGACACTAAGGGGCAATTTAGCATGGCCAATCAACGTAACCCATACATCTTTGGACTGTGGGAGGAAACCGGAGCACCCAGAGGAAATCCACAAGGAGAACGTGCACACTCCACACAGACAATTACCCGAGGCCGGAATTGAACCCAGGTCCCTGGCACTGGGAGGCAGCAGTGCTAACCATTGTGCCACCATGCTGCCCTCAAAGTAGGCCTTTTTTGTCAATAACTAACAATGTCAAATTTTTGAGATATAATTTTGCCATACCATTTATGATTGCTTCTGATAATGCTTTTATGCTAGGCAGTTTACAAAATTATATTATAGCATGTGTCACATCATTAGAGGGCGCTACAGTACAAGAATTTGAGTTTAGATTATTCCTCATTCAAATATACAAAAGCTAGGAATGTCTCAAAAATGTTATACTCAATTTTCCAATCCTTATTATTTACACTATATAAAAAATTGCAAGTTGGAGAAACAATTTCAATAATTCTGTGGCATCATTTCTCATACTAAATAACCTTCATCATGGACAATGCTTTCTCTAAAGGTTGAGATTATTCAACTACGGTATCACAACATATCAGCAACAGAGGTAGAACAGGTACTACATCAGTGTTTTTCAAACATTTGTTTCCAGCAACCCACTTTTACCAAGTAGCCAACCATATTACTTAGTAATATCTATAATCTTGATTGAACTTTTAATCTTGATTGAACTTTTCTCTGTGTTACTCTCTATGTCACATCAACCATGTGTGTTGGAGAAAGCAGAGACCTAATGGAAGCTGTTTGAAGCAAGTTATGTTATTCCTTTCTCCTACAAGCCTAGAAATTCCTCTTACCATTATTAATAGACATTGATATGTCCAACATTTTAACTGTTATTTTAAACATGTAACAGCACTGCAGAACCACCCCCCCCCCCCCCCAAAGAAAACTAGGGTGTAATGTTGAATGAATCTTGAATGAAGTAATCTAATAGGCTGTTTGTTATTGTTCCCAGCTTTATAAAAGATGCTATCAAGTTATTTCACAAAGTAACAAATTCCAGGTAAGTTATCAGTTTTCAGAAAGACCTGGGCTATTTAAGCAGGGGAGCCAGGCATTTGCCAGATATACCTTAACATAGATAAAGATGACAAATGGCCATTAGAACTATGAAAACTCAACCTTTTCAAATGCAAATTCTCCAATTATAACATCCCTTCACTTCCTGAACGCCCCTTTTGGTTTAGCTGCACTATTCCCCTAAGTATTTACCTTTCTTCTTGTGTAAAATTAATTTGCGAGTACTTCAACCTAAATCCTCTGGCCCTGCTTCATGGCCTGAATTTCACTGGCTGGCTTCTAGGTGGGGTGGGGCAGGGTGTGGGGTTTGGGGGGGGGGGGGCAGCAGGGTTGTGAGGTGTGGGATTTAGTGTAAAATAGAAGGAATGGGTTTCCTGCTGGGTTCCTGCCCACCTCGACCATTCATTGGTTTTATGCTAGGGTGGGTGTGGCCTCAGATGCCCACCCTTGCCGCAGTTGGAGACCTTAATCGGTCAATTATTGGCCATTTAAGGGCTGATCTCACACAGCCTCAATTTTTAGGCAGATGGGAGGATTTCCCAGGTGTGGGGCAAGCCCAGAAATGATGGGGCTCAGGGCTCGGGCCTGAGAGGAAGCACCTCCATCAGAAGCCCCCTTCTAACTTTAGGCAGACTTCCCCCCTACCCTCCACCCACCCACCCCCCCCCACCCCCACCCCCCCCCCCCCCCCCACCACCACCACCACCACCCTCCCAGCACCTGCCCTTCTCATGGTCTGTTGGCTTTTGGACCTCCCTCCTTATCCCTCACCTCTGCTTCTCCCCTGTCACCCCAATCACCCACTATCCACCCCACCCCCTCTCCTCCAGGCCTTCTCCATCCTGAGGTCCCACAAAAATCTACCTTTCCATCTAGTCCCCGGACTGGATAACTCTGTTGTCTTCAGGAAGTTCCTCTTCCATCCAGTGAGGCTTCTGTCACTGCAGGGACTGGAGAGCATAAAACAGGACTTCCTCCCAAGTGAGGGACAGAAGTCCTGGCTGCAGCCAATTGATATTTATTTGAATGTGAAACGTCTGCAGGGCAGGCAGTGGGGATGTATTCCTCACCGACTCTTCAGATGGCTAGACAGGAAATGCCGCCATCCAAAATATCCTGGTCCATGACTGAATATTCTCAGCTGGCTCCATACCTCTGAATATTTTGTACACAATACAAAGGCCCTCTTTCATTTCCTTCTTTCAAGACTGAACAGCTTTCGTCATATCTCAATCTCTTTACACTCCGGATTAGCCTCACATTACCTGTATATGTGGCATGAACAAAAATTAACACAACATTCTGAATATGGTCTTACCAGTCCACTGTAAAGCTCTATAATCTTATGCAGGAAGGTGCTGGTTTCTTTGGAAAGACTGACTGTATTGCTAAGCTGTGAAATATCAACCTCATTTTCTACATGGCAGAAAAAGCCAGGAAATGAAATCAGTTCAGATAATGCAGGCAGTTTGGATGGCTAATCAAACCTAATGATGCAATCAGTTCAAATAATGCAATCAGTTCAGATAGCACAACGGGTTTATGAAATGAGACATCTGCCACTGAGAGGAGACAGGACATCAGTAAATGAGTTTTGCACAATGTGCATTGTGACTGAGTAACTCATGAAATGTGTCGTTTGAAAGCTTGACAGATCAGACAGTTCAAGCCAAACCTTAGGGGGGAGCATGCTCCTCTGTGTATAATGGGTAATTACTGATCAGAACAACAGCTGTATAAAAGATACAATAGTGATGAAAAAATGTCAGCACCCAGATGAAACAGGCGATTTGACCATCCCTCTACTACCCACACGAGACTGATCATCTGAGAGATGGTTGTATATATAAATCTCTTCGACCAGTATTGGTGCGCTCCTTGAATTCATAGCAACAATGACTGGGGTTTTGAATCTGAGACTCATAAAATCATTCAGAAGAAACTCAAATGTTCTGTGTAATTTCTCGTAAATCTGAAGCTCAAATCAATACTTTGACCTCAGGAGTGAGGTCTTACAGCACACTGCTGTTAGAAAGGGAGTTCCAAGATTTTGACCCAATGTCAGTAAAGAATGGTGATATGGTTCCAAGTCAGGTTGTTATGTAGCTCGGAGGGACCTTGTATGTGGTGGCCTTTCCATGTATTTGCTGCCTTTGTCCTTCTAGGTGATAGAAGCTACTGATTTAGAAGGTGCTGTTGAAGGAGCCCTCATGAGTTGCTGCATTGCATCTTGTATAATACATGCTGCTGCCACTGTATATCTAATGACAAATTCTAATATTTTGCCACTACTGATGTTGTCTAAATGGCCAATAATTCCACATTTTCTCACTTCCTCCTTTTTCAAATAATGGGGCTACTTTCCCATCCTTAGGAACTGTTCTAGAATTTTGAGAATTCTGGGAGATTAATATCAATGTATTCACTATTGCTGCAATTAACTCTTTTAAAACCTTCGGATTGAGAACATGAGGTTCTGGGGACTTGTCGCCACTGGGTTCCAATAACATTTCCAGTATTATTTCTTTACTTATTCCATGAGGTTCTCATTCTGATTAGACACTTGATTCATTATTATTTCCAGAATATTTTTTATGTTTTCTACATCAATGATTTGGATGAAGGGACAGAGTATATAGTAGCTTAAAGATGGTCAGAAGATTTGACAGAATATAAGGAATAGCAAAGAATGACAAAAAGAGTAATAAGGATGGAAAAATTAGAGAATAAGAGACGGTTAACTAGAAATATAACAGTGGATAGTAAGAGTTTCTACAGATATTTAAATAAGAAAAGATTCACAAAGTGATCCTCGGTCCAATAGAAAGTGAGTCTGGGAATTATTAATGGAAGGAAAGGAGATGGCCAATGAATAGAGCAGGTATTTTTCATCTATCTTCACTGTAAATCAGAAAATGGAAGGGAGGGAGGAACTCAGAAAAAATAAAATCACCAGGAAAGTGGTACTGAGCAAATTGTTTAGACTGTGGGCTGACAAATCTTCAGGTCTGGATGGAGTTCATCCTCGGTTCTAGAAAGAAGTAGCCAGTGAGATAGCTGATGCATTGGTTTTAATTTTCCAAAATTCCCTGGATTATGGGTTCCATTAGATTGGAAAATAGCAAATGTAACTCCTTTCAAAAAAGGAGGAATACAGAAAGCAAGAAACTAAAGCTCAGTTAGCTTAAGATCTGTCTTAGAATCTCTACAGTGCAGAAGGAGGCCATTTGGCCCATCGAGTCTGCACCAACCACAAAACCCACCCAGGCTTTATCCCCGTAACACCACATATTTACCCTCTAATCCCCCTGGCAATAAGGGTCAATTTAGCATGGCCAACCCACCTAACCTGCACATCTTTGGACTGTGGGAGGAAATGGTGCATCCGGAGGAAACCCACATAGACACGGGGAGAAAGTACAAACTCCACACAGACAGTGACCCAAGCCGGGAATCGAACCCAGGTCCCTGGCGCTGTAAGGCAGCAGTGCTAACCATTGTGCCACCATGCCGCCCTATCATAGGGAAAATATTGGAAGCTATCATTAAAGATGCTATTGTTTGCTAAAGATACTAAAAATTGAGGTATCAGGCAGGTTCAACATGGTTTTGTGAGAAGGAAATCATGTTTAACCCATTTATTGCAGTTCTTTGAAGGAGTCAAATGTGCTGTGTATAAAGGGGAACTGGTGGATGTACTGTACTTATATTTCCAGAAGGCATCTGAGAAACTGTCCATTGCGGAAAATAAAAGCTCATGTTTTAGGGGATAACATATTGGCATGGATTAACGATTGGCTAGCATCCTGGTTGGCAGGATGTGACAAGTGGTGTGCCACAGGGATCATTGCTGGGGCCTCAACCATTTAGAATTTAGGTAAATTACTTAGTTGAAGGGATGGATGGAATGGTTGTCAAATTTGCTGATGACACAAAGTTAGGTAGGAAAGTGTGTTGTGAAGTGAACATAAGAGGGCTAGATTCGATAATGTTCCACATCAAAGGTTATTGCAGAAAATAAAACCTCATTGTTTAGGAGGTAACATATTAGCCTGGATTAAAGATTGGCTGGTTAACAGGAAACACAGTTGGCATAAATGGGCCATTTTCTAGTTGCCAGGCTGTAATGAGTGGTGTGCCACAGGGATTAGTGCTGGGCCTCAACTTGTTACAATTTATATAAATGACTTGGATGAAGGGATTGAAGGTATGATTGCTAAAATTGATGACGGCACAAAGATATATAGGAAAGTAAGTTGTGAAGCGAACATAGGAAGATTACAAAGGAATATAAATAGATTAAAGTAAGTGGGCAAAGATCTGGCAAATGGAGCATAGTATGGGAAAATGGGAAAATTGTCCATTTTGGCAGGAAGAATAAAAAAGATGTTTATTGTCTAAATGGTAAGAGATTGCAGATCTCTGAGAATCAGAGGGATCTGGGTGTCCTTGTGCATGAATCACAAAAGGCTAGTATGCAGGTACAGCAAGTAATTAGGAAAGCTAATCGCTTAGTGCTATCATTTATTGCGAGGGAAATCAATTACAAAAGTAGGGAGGTTATGCTTAATTTTCAAAGGGCACTAGTGAGATTACATGTGAAATCACACAAGTGAGTTCGAAGCAGTTCAGAGAAAGTTTACTCGACTAATATTGGGAATGGACAGGTTGTCTTATGAGGACAGGTTAGGCTTGTATCCTATGGAGTTTAGAAAAGTAAGAGGCGATTTGATTGAAACATTTAAGATCCTGAGGAGTGAGGTGGATGTGGGGAGGATGTCTTCTCTTGTGGGAAAATCTAGAACTGGGGCTCACTGTTTAAAAATAAGGGGTCAATCTTTCAAGACAGAAGTGATGAGATTTTCTTTCCTAGAGGATCGTGAGTCTTTGGAACTCTTCCTCAAAAGGCAGTGGAAGCAGAATCAGATCAGCCATGATCTTATTGAATGACAAAGCAGGTTCGAAGGGCTGAGTGGCCTATTCCTGCTCCTAATTTGTATGTTCATATGTAAATCACAAAAAGCCATAGACAGGTAAAGCAAGTGATTGGGAAGGCAAATGGAATATTGGTCTTTATTGCAAAGGTGAAGGGATATAAAAGTAGGGGAGTCTTGCTACAGCTGTATAGGACTTCAGTGGGAAAATATCTGGAGAACTGTGTACAGTTTTGGTCTCCTTACTTAAGGCCAATTCCTGGGATGAAGGAGTTGTCATATGAGGAATTGTTCACCAGGTTTGGGCCTAAACTCATTCACCGGAATTCTACCACTCCACTCGTCACAGGATTGAAGCAGGCGAGGGGTGGACAATAGAAATGTCGTCTGGCCTCGGGCAGGATTTTTCCAGTCTCGGGTCGAGAGAGGCTGTAAAATCCTGCCCGTTGGAGTTTAGAAAAATGAGAGATTATCTTACTGAAATGTATAAGATTCTAAGGGGACTTGACAGGGTGAATGCGAAGGAGGATGTTTTCCTTTGTGGGGGAATATAGAATTAGGGGATACAGTTTATAAAGTAGAAGTTACCCATTTAAGACAGAGATGAGGGTCATTAGATTTTGGAATTCTCTGCCCCAGAAGCTGTATCATTGACTATATTCAAGGTTGAGTTAGACAGATATTTGATTGACAAGGGAGTCAAGGGTAATGGGGAGAAAGGAGGCTCGAAGGGCTGAGTGGCCTATTCCTGCTCCTAATAGATCAGTCATGATTTTATTAAATAGTGAAACAGGTTCAAGGGACCGAATGTCCTACCCCTGCTCTTATTTCTTACGATCTTATTTAAGACAAATGCAAAGTATTTGTTTGATGACTCTACCTTTCCTTGTTCCCCATCATTATTTCACCTGTCTCTTCCTCTAATGACCGCACATTTACTTTTATTTTCCTATTGATATAGCCCATAGAAATGGTTCCAATTTGTTTTATGCTCACATATTCCTTTTTCCTTTCTTTATCAATTTCCTGGCTCACCTTTGCTAAATTCTAAAGTCTTGCCAATTCTCAGGAGGACTATCTGTTTGGCAACACTGAAAGCCTCTTCCTTTCATCTAATTCTATCTTTCACTCTTCTTGTTAGCCACAGTTACATCACTTTTTCTGTGGATCTTTTGTGCCTTAAAGGAATGAAGATGTTTTCCAATTATATATTAATTCTTTCAGTGCAAGCCATTACTCATCTACCATTATATCTTTTAATGTAGCTTCCCAATCTAGCTTAGCTAACTCATACAGTACTGTTTGCTTTGTTGAGATTAAAGGCCTTAGTTTTGCATTTAACTGAAACACTTCTAAACTCAGTATAAAATTATTTCTTATAAAGGTTATTCTTCCACAGAGGCTCCTTTACTTCAAGGTTATTTAACTCTTACTCCACTAGATCCAAAATAACCTGTCCTCTAATTTGTTCTTTGAATACTGATATCAAATATGTAGAATACTATCTTATACAGATGCCAGTAAACTGCCCTCCATATTATTACAGCAAATTTGGCTTGTCCAGCCTATACGAAGACTGAGGGCCCTCACAATTATTGCATTATCCTGGTTACATGCGCTTTTATGTATATATTCAGATGATCAAATATTCCATGTGATATAATGGCACCAGCGTTGGTAAATAGAGATAAGGGCTGGTTAAATATTCTGGCATGTCAATTGATAATTTTTCGTGGATGAAATGGCATTTTGTGCTGAATGTGTGGCATAGAGCTCATGATAGATTAGGCTGAACATTATCTATGGAAGGAACTGATTTGAATGGACTTTTCTTGCTCTATATTGTTAAGTGGCAAACACATATCTGCTTTTGGTTTGTTATTTTATTTGCTTTCATAATACATAATAGCAAGTTCAAATGATTAAAACTCATTTTATGGCCTCTTCCATGACAGATTGAAGGTCACCATTAACTCAATTATAGATTGATTTTAAATCAATTTGTAATCTACCATCTAAAAAGAGACCAATATCCTGAGTGATCCCTTTTCGGCTTGTGTTAACAATGCAATTCATGATGTGATTCTGCATCATTTTGAGTCAAAATGAGGATGATGAAGAAGAAGCAGCAGAAAAAAGCATTCAGAGCAGCAGTAGTTAAATAATTCAAGAAAAAGACGCATAACATTAAAATGCTGGATGAACATCTGATTATGAGACAGTTAGAATCATAGAATCCTGACAGTGCAGAAGGAAGCTATTCAGCCCATCGAGTTTGCACCGACCACAATCCCACCTGGGCCCTATTCCCGTAACCCACATATTTACCCTGCTAATCCCCCTGACACTAAGGGGCAATTTAACATGGCCAATCAACCTAACCCACACATCTTTGGACTGTGGGATAAAAACCGGAGCACCCGGAGGAAACCCACGCAGACACAGGGAGAACATGCAAACTCCACACAGACAGTCACCCAAGGCCGGAATTGAACCCAGGTCCCTGGCACTGTGAGGCAGCAGTGCTAACCACTGCGCCATTGTGCCTCCCAGTGCACAGTGGCACAGTAGCACATTGCTTGAGTTCTGAAGTACAGATGACTGATACACTACTGATACAAACTCTGCTTTTGTAGTTTATGATGTTAACTGAACACTCTGCTTGATTACTACCTTATCATCCACTCCCAGCAGGGTGGCATGGTGGCACAGTGGTTAGCACTGCTGCCTCACAGCACCAGGGACCCAGGTTCGATTCCCAGATTAGGTCACTGTCTGTGTTGTGTTTGCATATTCTCCCTATGTCTGTGTGGGTTTCCCCCCACAGTCTGAAAGACGTGCTGGTTAGGTGCATTGGCCATGCTAAATTCTCCCTCAGTGTACCCAAACAGGTGCCGGAGTGTGGCGACAAGGGGATTTTAAACAGTAACTTAATTGCAGTGTTAATGTAAGCCTACTTGTGACACTAATAAATAAACTTTAAACCAACCCTGGATCTACTACAAAGGTACATCACAGGCACTAATGTTTCAAGAGAAACTTTGCTTAATATTCCTTCCACCATTAGCTTTTAAATACCTTGGGACATTTTACAATGTTGAAGATGGTATATGCATGTTGTTGTTGTTAATACATTGTAAATGATATTGCAATTATAAACATTGCATGCTTCAGAGACATGTCTTGCCTTGTAGTCACATCAGGATTTCCCTGCTAAGAGGTTCTCTAATATTTTATCGGTTCATTGGAAAACAAACTCTAATTTGGAAATAATTTGGTTGTTAACAGTGATGGGAAAGGGATAGTAACATACTTACTACTTGTTGGAGAATAAATCAATTAATGGTCATTTGAATATATTAATAGTTCAAACATTATGCAATATAAAGCATTCAGAAGATTGATCAAAAACGAAGTTTAATAATATTTTGATTCATAATAAAAACAACTTTAAGCTGTCAAGATACATGTTTTTGAACCATAATGCTTGTAAATGATTTCAAGTATATTCCAATGGTAAATATTAGAAAATTAGGGCAGGTTTTCTCAATTTCTGTCCCTGGAACATGCAGGTAAGTGACCTGTTCCAAGTATCCCTACCTGCGGTACTCAGAAGTAAATTCCAGGTGGAGCATGAGTATGAATATGAAAATCATGCCTTTCCTTTTTCCATGAGCATGAGCTTAGCTGTATTCAGTGCATCATTCCTACACCAGAGGTCAATCACTTATTGGATGTAAGAACTGAAACTTGGGAACCCATGTTCTACCATTCCATCACATCATGTTTTGGTTTATTCTCCAATAATAGCTCTTCATCCCACCAAGCCATCATTGACTGCAGTTGAGAAGACAGATGACTGTTCAACTCCCAAACTCGATCAGTATCATTCCGTTAGGGTTGTACAGGAGAGTAATCCACGAGTCATTTTCCTTCCCCTTTTTGGAAGTGATTTGTCTTTATTCAGTGAATCCCCATAACAGCATTGCTCCAATCCAAAAGTAGGAGACCAGACAGAAATTAGACTTGTGCCCTATCACACATTGGTGCCTGCATACACTGTGACACTGTGTTTTCCCATTTGTACTGCTGAAAAGGCTTTGAAACACTGGGCATCTTGATATTCAATGCAAAAGCACTACTGCAGTCCTCAGCAACTGGCTAATGTAAGTATGATGTGGAGATGCCGGCGTTGGACTGGGGTAAACACAGTAAGAAGTTTAACAACACCAGGTTAAAGTCCAGGCGTTGGACTGGGGTAAACACATTAAGAAGTTTAACAACACCAGGTTAAAGGACGGTCACCTCAGCACCTCACTGTACCGCAAGCCCACGGATAACCTCACGATGCTCCACTTCTCCAGCTTCCACCCTAAACACGTTAAAGAAGCCATCCCCTACGGACAAGCCCTCCGTATACACAGGATCTGCTCGGATGAGGAGGATCGCAACAGACACCTCCAGACGCTGAAAGATGCCCTCATAAGAACAGGATATGGCGCTAGACTCATTGATCAACAGTTCCAACGCGCCACAGCGAAAAACCGCACCGACCTCCTCAGAAGACAAACACGGGACACAGTGGACAGAGTACCCTTCGTTGTCCAGTACTTCCCCGGAGCGGAGAAGCTACGGCATCTCCTCCGGAGCCTTCAACATGTCATTGATGAAGACGAACATCTCGCCAAGGCCATCCCCACACCCCCACTTCTTGCCTTCAAACAACCGCACAACCTCAAACAGACCATTGTCCGCAGCAAACTACCCAGCCTTCAGGAGAACAGTGACCAAGACACCACACAACCCTGCCACAGCAACCTCTGCAAGACGTGCCGGATCATCGACACAGATGCCATCATCTCACGTGAGAACACCATCCACCAGGTACACGGTACATACTCTTGCAACTCGGCCAACGTTGTCTACCTGATACGCTGCAAGAAAGGATGTCCCGAGGCATGGTACATTGGGGAAACTATGCAGACGCTGCGACAACGGATGAATGAACACCGCTCGACAATCACCAGGCAAGACTGTTCTCTTCCTGTTGGGGAGCACTTCAGCGGTCACGGGCATTCGGCCTCTGATATTCGGGTAAGCGTTCTCCAAGGCGGCCTTCGCGACACACGACAGCGCAGAGTCGCGGAGCAGAAACTGATAGCCAGGTTCCGCACACACAAGGACGGCCTCAACCGGGATATTGGGTTTATGTCACACTATTTCACATAAATATTTCTGCTTTTTTCCTCCTGAGTCTTTATCATGCGATCCTAGAATCAGAATTTATGTCACACTATTTGTAACTCCCACAGTTGCGTGGACCTGCAGAGTTTCACTGGCTGTCTTGTCTGGAGACAATACACATCTTTTTAGCCTGTCTTGATGCTCTCTCCACTCCCATTGTTTTGTTTCTTAAAGACTGGATTAGTTGTAAGTATTCGCATTCCAACCATTATTCATGTAAATTGAGTCTGTGTCTTATAAGTTCTGTTTGTGAACAGAATTCCCACTCACCTGAAGAAGGGGCTCAGAGCCTCGAAAGCTTGTGTGGCTTTTGCTACCAAATAAACCTGTTGGACTTTAACCTGGTGTTGTTAAACTTCTTATAATGTAAGTATACCCTCTGCTGTGCTGCATTATGGTGCAGGATGTAAGTTTGCAAAGATGGGGATCAACTGGATTTCAACATATCTGCTGAAAGAAATTGTGTGTGTGCGTGTATGTGAGGCGGGGGTTGGGGGAGGTTGGAATATAAGATCAAGTCCACCAACCCTTCAGCCCCTGAGCCTGCAGTTATATATGCTACACACTCATTGGACTTTCATTGCAGTACAGAGACGATCATTTCTAACAAATAGGGTGTATTGTTACAACGGATTC
This sequence comes from Mustelus asterias, assembly GCF_964213995.1. Classification (NCBI taxonomy): domain Eukaryota; kingdom Metazoa; phylum Chordata; class Chondrichthyes; order Carcharhiniformes; family Triakidae; genus Mustelus; species Mustelus asterias. The sequence goes on along the minus strand of NC_135807.1, from coordinate 113,226,970 downwards.
CACTGAATTCAATGCCTATTGCATTGACTGTTTCTCCCAGAAGAATGAATGTAATTCCCGGGAAAGTGCTTGATGACCATTTCCAAGGATGAAGATGACTTCTTGCTGGTCTGGTGTGAGCACGCAATCCCTGACGTCAGGCTTGTTGAGACTGACAAGCAGGATCCTCCAAGCAGCTCCTCCAGCACACTCCAGCCAAATTATACTGGGCAGCTCTGTATTAAAAAAAAGCCCTCGAAAGAATAATGTTTCCCTTCAGCTTTTCAGCGGATAAATTAGCCGTGCCGTAATCCGAGAAGGAGAGAAATCGCTGGCAATTTTCAGATTGGAATCAGGTCTGTTTTGGGAGGGGTGAGGCAGGGATCACAGGATGGGTTGTGGTGGGAGCCGGGCTGATACTATCGAGCCCAGGTACTACGAAAGCTGGACCAGAGAGACCGAATCAACGTGGCTCACCAACACGGACACAGATGCTCCACTGTCAGTCATTGCTAACGGGTGCTCCCTCACCAACACGGAACCCAGTGCATTGGAGAAAGGCTCCCTGTATGTGTACTCCAGTAAGTATAACCCTGTGTTTTGGGGAGGGTGATTGAGAAGATGATCAGTCTACATGTAGGTTTGCGCGTTGCCAGCTGTGTGTGTGAATGACTTTACAATGAACAGCCAGGAAATTCAAAGGGCAGCTTGGATATAAGGGTTAGAAGCCCTTTAGGGTTAGGACTGAATGAGCAAAGCGTCTCTCAGTGCTGCCACCCCCTCCCTCTGCTGTAACATTATCTAACACACTGTCCGGGTTTCACTTAGGCTCTGATTTACAATCTGCCCTTTCTGCCAGCAGTTTATTCCAGCACCGCGTCTGAGCTGAGCTTTGGAAGGTGGCAGTAATTATTGACACTAAAGCTGGCTCCGGTCCGCTTGACTTGGAGCAGCGCGCAGTCTGAATTCACAGCCGGGCTGGGGGCACTGGGAAGAGGGGAGTGAGTGCACTTCACAACAGGAAGACAGCAAACCAAGACAAATGCAGCTTGTTTGAAGTGTCTGGTCGCTATGACAACAGCACCAGGCTGCCTTCCCCTGCTCCCTTCCACCAGTTTCATCTCCCTCTTCCCAAACTGAATGCAGAGAAAGTTTGCAGGGGCGGGGGGAGGGTACGGGTGCTTGCGGTATAGAACTTGTCCAAACTGTGTTCCTTTCTCAATGAACATAACTACAATCGTTAAACACTGCACCGTCAGAGCTGTTGGCGGTTGTGTGCCACACTTGCCAAGAATGAGAATTTAGTTTAGACTGAGATAATTCAGATCTCCAAACTCAGCTCATGTACTCATGTATCATACTGAGGGGAGAGGTTATCACTGTGGTAAATTGGTTGCTACTGGTGCCAATCTTCACATCATGCACAACCAGTTCAAGCAGACATTGATGAATAGCTTTACAGTCTTAAAGGAAAATGTTGATGCAACCGTGGTTGTTGGCTTAGAGTGTGGCAGCAGACCATCCAGCCCTCATGTTACATTATCATTTGGGATCATGTGGATTTGGTTCTTTAAGCCTTTTCACATAAATCCAATGTTCAGAATGTCTATTCCTTACTTTTTGCACATGTTACTGGCATGTGAGTTTTACATTTGCATGCACCATGCTTGACTATCTGGAACTGTTTTTTCCTATTAAAAAAAAACCGAGATTGGTGATTTTAAATCCCTTCACCGAGGTCCACTCAGTGACTCTTCCCTATCGAGGAATCAGGCGTTTTGTGCAACTGGAGGTCATTCTGCAAAGACACCAGGGCAGCAAGTTGAAAATCTGACCCCAGTATTATCAAAAGCAAAATACTGCGGAGGCTGGAAATCTGAAATAAAAAGAGAAAATGCTGGAAAAATTCAGCTGGTCTGACACTATCTGTGGACAGAGAAGCAGATTTGAAGTTTTGAGTCTTATATGACTCAGAAGTACTCAATGTATGGTAGGACACCAGGAAGTTCTGTGGAACGAAGGGACCTTGGTCACAGATCTCTGAAGATGGAAGGGCATGTTAATAGGGTGGTGAAAAATGCATATCGGTGGGGGGGGGGGGGAGGGGGGACACTTGCTTTTGTCAATCGAGGCATAGATTACAAAAGCAGGGAAGTCATGTTGGAGTTGTATAAAATTTTGGTGAGGCCACAGCTAGAATTCTGCGTGCAGTTCTGGTCGCCACATTATAGGAAGGATGCAATTGCACTGGGAGGGGGTGCAGAGGGAATTCACCAGGATGCTGCCTGGGATGGAACATTTAAGTTATGAAGCGAGGTTGGGTAGGCTTGGGTTGTTTCCGTTGGAACAGAGAAGACTGAGGGGGGGGCGATCTGATTGAGGTGTTCAAGATTGTGAGGGACATGGACAGAGTGGATAAAGAGCAGCTGTTTCCCTCAGTTGAAGGGTCAATCACGAGGGGACATATGTTCAAGGTGAGGGGCAGGAGGTTTAGGCGCGATGTGAGGAAAAACCTTTTTACCCAGAGGGTGGTGATGGTCTGGAATGCACTGCCTGGGAGGGTGGTAGAGGCGGGTCCGGGTTGCCTCACATCCTTTAAAAAATATCTGGATGAGCACTTGGCACATCATAACATTCAGGGCTATGGCCAAGTGCTGGCAGATGGGATTAGGTGGGAGTTCAGGTGTTTCTAATGCGTTGGTTCGGACTCGATGGGCCGAAGGGCTTCTTCTGCACTGTATGATTCTATGATTCTATGACTCTTCAGAGCGTGACTACAGGATTGCACACAGCAGTGCCCTAGAGATTGATCTTCAATTCCTGGAGATTCCAAACCAATTCTTGAGGATTAGCAATAATATTATTTCCATTGTTAGGGACCCGGATCAGAACCCCAGGGTATATTATGAAGCCAGACTATTTTTCTATTTTGGCATGAATGACCCATAGGGTAATTGATTTTAGCTAGACTGGGGAAAGGGTAGAATGTGGGCCACAGAAGGGAAAAAATTCCTGCAATGTGCACAGGGGAACTTTCTGGAATAGTACATTTCCAGTCCTTCCAGGGAGAAAACTATGCTGGATCTGGTCGTAGGAAATGAGGCAGGCCAGGTGGATAACGTCAGAGTGGGGGAGCAGTTGGTAAATAGCGACCATAATACAATAAGGTTCAATATTAAGTTAGAAAACGATCAAAAATCAGTCATGGATTAAGATCCCAGACTGGTGGAAAAGGGAAAATTTTAGGGGTCTAAAAGTTTAACTGGAGCAGGTTGATTGGAAATGCATTTTGGTAAATAAAACAGTGGGAGATTTTCAAAGAAGAGATGAATAGGGTGCAAGCTAGGTACATCCCCATGAGAAATAAATATGGGGTATCCAAAGCTAGAGTACCCTGGATAGCTAAAGATATTGATGAGAAAATAAGGAATTAAAAAAGAGGCATATTATGCATGCCGGAATAATAATAGCAATAGAAATCAGGAAAAGTATCTCAAATGCAGGAGAGAGGCTAAGGGTGGAATAAGGAAGGCTAAGAGGAAGCCTGAGGGAAAGATGGCAGGCTGCACTAAAACAAATAGTAAAATGTTCTTCAAACACATTAATGGTAAAAGATTAGTGAAGGATAGAGTGGGACCCATAAGGGACAAGCAGAATAAACTGCTCACTAAAGTGGAGGGTATGGCAGAGGTGCTAAATGAGTACTTTGCTTCTGTCTTTACCAAATTGGAAGATGGTGACAATGGCCCAGTTGAAAATGTGCGTGTTGAGCAATTGAGCAATATAGGAACAGGTAAAGAAGAGATGTTCAAAAGACTGGCAGCATTCCAGGTAGAGAAGTCACCAGGCCCAGATGGGAGGAATCCTAGATTGTTGAGTGAGGTAAGGGAGCAAATTGTGGAGCCATTGACAGAAATTTTCCAGTCTTCTCTGAACACAGGATTAGTACAGTAAGAAGTCTCACAACACCAGGTTAAAGTTCAACAGGTTTCATAGAAATCATAGAAATCATAGAAACCCTACAGTACAGAAAGAGGTCATTCAGCCCATCGAGTCTGCACCGACCACAATCCCACCCAAGGCCCTATCCCCATATCCCTACATATTTCACCCGTTAATCTATGCATCCCAGGACACTAAGGGGCATTTTTAACATGGCCAATCAACGTAACCCGCACATCTTTGGACTGTGGGAGGAAACCGGAGCACCCGGAGGAAACCCACGTAGACACTCCTGGTGTTGTGAGACTTCTTACTGTGTTTACCCCAGTCCAATGCCGGCATCTCCACCACAGGAATAGACACAGGGGACTGGAGGATTGCAAATGTGACACCATTGTTTAAGAAAGAGGCAAAGAATAACCCAGGAATACAGACCTGTCGGCTGGACATCAAGAGTGGGAAAACGGATGGAGGCCATAACTTTGGATAACGTAAATATACGCTTGGAGAAAAATTAATTAGTACTATCCAATCAACATGGCTTTGTCAAGGGCAGGTCAGGTCTGACACATTTAATTGAGTTATTTGATGAGGTGAGACTGACAGTGAATGAGGGTAGTACCATAGATGGTGCATGTTTTGACTTTTAGAAAGCATTTTGATACAGTGCCATATGGCAGGTTGGTTAGCAAGTTAGAAATGTATGGGATTAATGGGTCCTTAGCAACATGGATTAGATGTTGGCTAAGAGATAGGAAACAGAGTGTAGGTATAGATGGGCATTTCCCAGATTGGAGATGAGTTGAAAGTGGTGTTCCCCAGGGATCAGTGTTGGAACCCTTGTTTTTTCTGATAAATGATGTAGAGATGGGTGTTGAGGACAAATTCTCTAAATTTGCAAATGATACTAAGCTAGGGAGAATAGTGAATTGTGAGGATGTCACTAAGAGACTTCAGAGGGACATTTGCAAGTTGGCCAAATGGGCAGAAACCTGGCAGATGAATTTCAATGCAGCAAAATGTGAGGTAATGCATTTTGTTAGCAGAAACATGGAGAGACAGTACAGACTCAATGGTACAACTTTGAGGGGAGTACAGGAGCAGAGGGACCTTGGGGGTTCAAGTGCATAATTCTCTGAAGGTGGCCAGGCAAGTTGAAATAGCTGTTATGAAGGCTTACAGGATTCTTGGGTTAATAAATAGGGGCATAGAGCATAAAATCAAGGAAGTGATGCTACACCTCTACAAATCATTGGTCAGACCACCTTTGGCGTATTGTGTTCAGTTCTGGGCATTTTATTTAAGGAAGGATGTTAAAGCCCTAGAGAGAAAGTGCAAAAGAGATTTACTAGGAATTTTGGAAACAAGGAAAGATTGGAGAAATTGGGCTTATTCTTCTTGGAGCAGAGAAGATTAAGAGGTGACTTTATTGAGGTGTTCAAAATTATAAACAAATTTGACAGATTAAAGAAAGATATTCTGTTTCCACTAGTTGGTATGTCAGTGACTAGGGGTTCACAATTTCAAGATGGTCAGGAAGAGAGTTAGGAGTGAGATGAGGAGAAACCTCTTTACTCAGAGAGTTGTTGTAATTTGGAGTGCACTGCCCGGGTGTGTGATGGACGTAGACTCCATAGGAGGTTTCAAAAGAGAGCTGGATACATATTTGAAAGTGATTAATTTACAGGGTTACGGAGATAGGGCTGGAGAATGGGACTAGCTGGGTAGCTCTTTCAGGAGCCGGTGCAGACATGATGGGTCAAATGGCCTCCTTCTGTGCTGTAAAATTCTATGATTCTATGAAATGTGAGGAAAGGATGTTTCACCCCGAGGAGTAATTCCACTCACAAATTAGGGATCTTTTACCCGAACAAGCTTTATTCATAACCCAGTTTAAGTATAACTCTAACAGAGTGAAACAGCTTAACTCTTAACAGTTGAATGACCTTTAAATATGAAAAGAAATAACTCTAATTTCTAACATACCACGATTTCAGTTCCAAATAAGTACCATTCTTCTTGGAGACCCACTTAAAATATAGTTAGTAATCACAAATAGACTTGCTATAATGAGTGTAGGCAGCCTTGAAGTTTTTAGAGAGATATAAAGCTTTCAGAAGCCTGCAAAATTCTTCTAACTTCAACCAGAACAGCCAAACTCCAACTCCTTTCATTGCAAAAGCCTGTTTTTCTCTGTACGTAAACCATATTAGCAAATGACCCTGTCAATCAACCTAGTCTGAAATCCCAGGAGAATTTAAGTAAACAAAAGTCCATTAACGCAACTTAGCATAACCACTTGCAAGGTTGAAATGAATAATTATTCTGCTCTCCCAGCATCTGAGCTATATTCCTTCCAGACATACTAACTGCATGTACAAAAAAAGCTGAACTTTAAAACATTCTCATGAGTATTTCCAACATTTTCCATTTTTTACTTGTAAAAGTTAATCAGGTTGGGTGCAAAATGGCTCCCAATTTGTTATTCTAAATTTGCATAATTGGCCAAAATCAATTTCAACAACTTATGTTCTGCCCTATTTGATGGGTTCACTGCTGAGTATTTTACACCATATCCATGCTCAATATTTCAACTAAAGCAGAAAATGCTGGAAAAACAGAGGTCTGTCAACAAAAGAAGCTAAGGAGGTTATTCAGGGTTTTCTGAATGTAACATTTTCAAGTGCACAATTTCATGAGCATTAAACTTGCAAAGAAAGAAGTGAAGATTTCCTGTAGCTAATGCTAAAGCATTTGAGAAGGGGAGACAAAGCGGGGCCAAGCTACAAGTAAAAAATGGAAAATGTTGGAAATACTCAGCAATGGTGGAGAGAGAAACAGAATTAATGGGCATACTTTTTACTGACCTTCTACTAAAGAATCCACATCATTAATGTACTGGCGTCACCATTGACCAGAAACTTAACTGCACTAGCCAGATAAGTACTGTGGCTACATTAGCAGATCAGAGACTAGGAATTCTGAGGCAAGTAGCTCACCTCCTGACTCCCTAAGGACTGAGAACTACTTACAAGGCATGGGTCAGGAGTATAATGGAATATTCCTCACTTGCTTGCACGAATGTAACTCTAACAATATTCAAGAAGATCAACACCATTCAGGACAGAAGCCATCTACTTGATTGGCCTTCCATCTACTACATTAAATAGTCAATCCCTCCACTACCAGTGCACAGTGGCAGCAGTGTGTACCATTTGTGAGATGTGCTGCAGCAACTTGACACGCTTCATTTGAACCTTACAACCTCCACCAAGAAGAACAAGGGCACCAAACGCATAGAAACATCAAGTAACACTTCACTTTAACTTGGAAATATATCACTGTTTTTTCACAGGTCAAAATCCCAGAGCTGCCTACCTAACAGCACCATGGGTGTACCTACACCATGTGGACTGCACCAATTCAAAGATGGCAGTTCATCACCACCTTCTCAAGGGCAATTTGGCAAGGAGAATAAACTCTGGCCTTGCCAGAGATACCCACATCCCATGAACAAAGAAAAAAAAACAATAATGATGAATAAGTGATCCAATGGTGTGCACAATCTCTCCTCTAGTTGAGTCATGTTTATATAGAAGACCAGGGAACAAAGCAGAAAAACTTACATTTCTATATTTCAGTTATTATTATTTTGAATTATTTGGTTGAAGGGACCCCTCCCCTAGCCTATTCTCCTGTGCATACTCATGCCCTTTATAAAATAATTGATTTACAGGAGAATTTCTTTCATTTAAAAGTCAGATAGCATGTGTTAGGCTGATATCATTCCCACTGGCAGGCTAAGCAACTGAATATTTTCCTTCTACCTGTCACCTGGCTGACATTTCAGCACACCACCTGAGACTGTAAGAAGCACAATGGGTCTCACTGAGATATCTGTCGCGTCAGCTGGACTGAATGGAATCTTTAAAGAAACAGATTTCATAATCATTTCAAAGCTGCATTTCATAGGGCATATTTTGAAATAAAATTTAAACATTTAAGATGCGGAATCACATTTACTTTCCAGATAAATCCACTGTAGCACAACAAGGTTGAAGCACTGATCTCCTGATTTCCAGATTAACTGTAATTATTTCTTACCCAAGTATTGTAATAGCCCCATTACACTTCCCGCATCAACTGAAATTAATCATAGTAAATGGATTATATGTTTTCTACATTTTCACTGATGCACCGCCAGCAGTTTCATACGCCATGAAAAACCCTCATGCTGAGGATTTCAGGGATTAAAGCCTTCTTCTGCAGCAATCACTCGCTAATGAGCATGATTGTCCACCTAAGAAACTGCATGTTACTGGTCATTGGTAGCAGGTGGAGAAAGAAAGAGATCTGGGTGTTCGAGTGCATAGATCTCTGATGGCTGTGAAGTGCTGTGAAACGATAGCTGGGGCAATTTGAGTGTTGCTTTCATAGGGCAATCGACTATAATACAATGCATATTCTTTTGTACAAGACCGTGGTCAGGCCTCACTTTTGGCCTCCTCACATGGTGGTGATATTAAGACCTTGGAAAGCTGCAGAGAGGGGCCACTAGAGTCATTTTCAGCTTAACGTTTCCTGATTATCAAGATAAGCTGAAAAGACTGGGGGTAGGATTCTCCCAAAAAAATTCTATGTGCCAAATTTGCGTAAAAACCGGAGTAAATCCCGCTGGTTTTCCCATAGCATTTTAAAAAAGAATCTCCCACACTCTGTGCATTGCAGGGTGCACTAGAGTGAATCACGCAAAACAAATCAGTGGGCAAGCCTTTTCTCGCATAGCGCTGAGCGGGCCATTGCGCATGCGTCGATCTGTCAACACCGAGATCGCTGGCCAGTCCCGTGACCCCTCCATAAGATCATAAGACGTAGGAGCAGAATTAGGCCACTCGGCCCATCGAGTCTGCTCCACCATTCAATCATGGCTGATACATTTCTCATCCCCACTCTCCTGCCTTTTCCCCATAACCCCGATCCCTTTATTAATCAATAACCTATTTATCTCGGTCTTAAAGACACTCAATGACCTGGCCTCCACAGCTTTCTGCGGCAAAGAGTTCCACAGATTCACCACTCTCTGGCTCCGGAGGGGCATCTTCTGTTTTTTCAACTTCGCTAAACTTCTATGTAAATTGGATGCTTATAGCCTGAGGATCATTTTTCTTTTCTTCATCGCCAAATGTAAAGATGCTCCCTCACCAGTTTAGGGCAAACACAACTCATTGTACTTATAGGTTAAAACAATCCAGAGACTTGTAGCCTCATGACTGAAGTCAGCTCCTGAGATGACTCTGAGTACAGAAGCCCACACTTACCACGGTGATCCCCCACCCTGCTCCGTGATTGGTGACAGGGTCATCTGACCCTTACTCTGCAGATTGATCCTTAAAGGAACAGTTACCACTTCTGGTCTCTTGCTTCTCCCAGGAAATCTCCTAGTTTTTGTGTGGTGTGAAACGTGTATTTATTATGGTACCCAGGGTGTCACAATTGTATAGGGCATGATGGATGTGACAACGGCTCTTTTTCTGTCTGTCATTGCTCTTATATTTGTAGGTCAGGAGTGTGATGGAATACTCTTCAGTTGCCTGGATAAGTGCAGCTCCAATAACACTCAAGAAGCTCGACACTGTCCAGGATAAAGCAGCACCCCATCCACCAGCTTAAACATTCACTCCCTCCACTGCACAGTGGCAGCAGGGTGTACCAACTACAAGATGCACTGCAACAACTCACCAAGGCTCCTTTGACAGCATCTTTCAAACTCGTGACCTCTACCACCTAGAAGGACAAGGGCAGCAGTTGCACATGAGAACACCACCACCTGCAAGTTTCCCTCCAAGCCACACACCATCCTGACTTTGTACAAAATAGCTCACTGTTCCTTCACAGTCGCTGGGTAAAATCCTGGTAACACCCTTCCTAAAAGTGAAGTGCCAACAGCACATAAACTGCAGCTATTTTAAAAGTTGGCTCACCACAACCTCTCCAGATCATTGAAGGATGGGCATTAAACTTCCAGCGATGCCCACATCCCTTGGAAGAATACATTTTTAAAAATGTAACCTAATGTAGTCACATCAGGACATTCAATGTCTAGTACCAATGGATGGATCATGCCTGCCCAGAAATTGAGTTATGTAGGCCTAAGGTGGACAATGGATAAGTGACTTTCCTTCAGTTGTCTGTGAGTGAGATTATAGGCAGAAATTCAACCCATCATCCAAGTGAGTTAGTGAAGTTAGAACAAAAACCTTATATGGATATAGCAACTGTCATGTCCTAGGATGTCCTAAAATACTTCACAACCAACAGCCAGTGAATTCATTTGCACTATTTCTAAACTTGCAATATTTAATATAGACACTGAAAAAATGCAATGTATTCCTCAGCATTTAACATCTCATCTCAATGATCACAATGTAAAATAAAGAAAAGAAGTATAGATAGAAGTAAACATCCTACGGGGACTAAAGTGATATGGGGCAAGGTGGATTCAGTATATTGAATTTGATGATCAGCCATGATCAAAATGAATGGTGGAGCAGGCTCAAAAGGCTGAACAGCCTACTCCTGCTTTTATTTTCTATGTTTCGACGTCAGGCTGTACCTTATTTTTGCAATTTAAGCTTATCTTTCGAATGATACTTCATGCATTATTTAATTAGAGGCATCAAACCACAACACTTGTTCAAATAACAGAGAAAACCATGTTGTGTGAATGCAACAAATGTCCTTCTGTGTGCTACAATCACAGTAATCTCCCAGCTTTAATCTCACAGAATGATTGTATGAGCTGCATATACTTTGGAATTTACAGTGTTATTGGAAGCCCTCAAGTGTGCTACAGTTTTGCAGTTCTTCAGAGGCAGTCATATGGATTTGAAATATTAGCTGTTTTTTCTCTCTCCGCAGATGCTGCCAGATCTGCTGAGTTTTTCAGCATTTTCTGCTTCAATTTCAGATTTCCGGTATCCACAGTACTTTGCTTTGATATTAATACCTTCATTATTTTAAATATTTTCCTCAATCTGATCTCTGGAGGTTTTAGGGTATTTCTAATTTCACTGCTGTCTTTCTCTCTCTGTCCCCTCATCTCATTTCTGCTTCTGTACTGGCTCCCTTCCCTTTGCCAAATTAATTTGACTCCTCATCCCACTCCCAACAGCACACCTCTGAATAGCTCCCACAACCTCCCCCACCACTACCCTCCAATCGAGCCACTGTGATTAACTTTACAGCGAGAACATTGGTCTCAGCTTTGTTAGGTGTCCGTTCCCCCAAAGCCAGTCCCAATGCCCCAAGAGTCTGAAACCCACCCTCCTGCATCATTTCTCCAGCCCTACATTTACCTGCGCTATCTTACAGTGCATGGCAGTAGGAGTAATCCTGAGATTGCAACTTTTGAGGTCCTTTTTTTAATAATTTCTTTCCTAAATCTGAAGCTCTGCTTGAAGGACTTCAATACTATTCCTACTGATGTCCTTAATTCAAATATACTTTTCCCAAAGGTAGGGGAGTCTAAAACCAGAGGACATAGGTTTAAGGTGAGAGGGGAGAGATACAGTAAGGTCCAGAAGGGCAATTTTTTCACACAGAGGGTGGTGAGTACCTGGAATAAGCTGCCAGAGGTAGTAGCAGAGGCGGTTACAATTTTGTCTTTTAAAAAGCGTTTTGACAGTTACATGGGTAAGATGGATATAGAGGGATATGGGCCAAACGCGGGCAATTGGGACTAGCCTAGTGGTAAAAAAAAAGGATGGCATGGACAAGTTGGGCCGAAGGGCCTGTTTCCATGCTGTAAACATCTATGACTCTATGATTCCTGGCTGTTCTCCTTCTCCAGTATCTTGCACCCTTTCAATAATATCCTTTACCCGGGCACCAGAGAAGGCAGTATACCATTCAAGGGTCATGTTTGTGGTTTTGGAAACGTGAATCCTTTAGGACTATTGCATTTGGATGAAGGGATCAGATGTAAGGTTGCTAAATATGCTGATGACACAAAGATGGGTAGGAAAGTAAATAGTCAAGATGGTATAAAGAGTCTAAGGGTTAAGTAAGTGGACAAAAATATGGCAGTTGGAGTATGATGTGGGAAAATGTGAATTTGTTCATTTTGACAGGTGGCATGGTGACACAGTGGTTAGCATTGTCCAGGGACACAGGTTCAATTTAGGCCTTGAGTGACTGTCTGTGTGGGGTTTGCACATTCTTCCCGTGTCCACGTGGCTTTCCTCCAGAATGGCAGTTGGTGGGCTTTGGCGTTGCTAATCACAAGCAGGGACGTGGCGTGCTAGACCCTGCAGATCCAGGGGAGAAGCACCAACCCCTCTGAAAAGAGGGGCATTTGTCCCACCACTGAAATCATGAGTCACCTCCCCGCCAAGACCACCAAGGCATGAGGGTGACCTGAACCCAGCCCTCCCCCCACCCTCAGCCCCCATTCCCCCTCAGACACTCCACTCAGGCCCTCTCCACACTTAGACCCCCACTCAGGACTCCTTGGCAATGCCAACAGTGCACTACCCCCTAGCACTGGCCTAGTGCTTTGGGGTCTGAGTGGGGGTCAAGGAGGTAGGTCCAGTGGCCATTTGTCCCTCTGCCGCAGTCAGGCTGCAGAGGAAATGTCCATCAAGGGTCCCGGATGTTGGGGGGTCTGAAGGGAGAAGGGGGGCCTGAATGCGAGTGTAATGGGGGGGTTTGGGTCATCCTCATACCTGTGTGATGTGGGGGGGGGGGTTACCCATTATTTGATGGGGTGGGGGGATGGCTTTCTCTGGTGAGGGGTTGATGGTGCTCCCCTGGTCAGTGGTAGGGGGTACCATTTCATTTATTTTGTGGGGGGGCGCTGTCACTGAGCACGGAGATCGAACGTCCCAATCTTGGAGCAGCAGGGCTGGCTGGTGGGTTCCCCTAAATGACCTCATTAGCATCTTTCAGGTGGGTGAATCCCATCTGACAGACACTGCCAACACCAGTGAGCAACGCTCCGAGTTTCCAGCAGGCGCGGGCACTTAGCCTGAAAACGGGAAAATTCCACCCAGAATGCCAATGAAGTCGGTCTTTGGTTTAGTAATGAGAAATGGCCAATCTCTTTGTTGAATCAAAACTATTAAACTATTAATCGCCATTTAAGTACTGCACCGATGTTTATGATCTGACAGGCACTGTCGTTATTGTATATAGTTGTTAAACATGCAATTCTTTTTCAATATAAAGCATTTCACAATAATACACAACAAAATAGAAAAAGCAGTGCTCCATGTGAGTGGGCTTGCTAACCTTCTCCCTCTCGCACCACATTTTAAAGTCACTTACGCTGGCTGGAAAGCTCCTGGTGGGACGAGAGCCACTGTGCAAATTGGTGCTGAATTTCCAATCTAACTGGTACAGCAAATTATAATGATGGCTCGTTCTCAATATTGCAGGATATACAAAAGGCTCATAGTTTCAGTGTGGGATGAGTTTTGGTTGTTGGGGTAAGGAGCTCCTTTTTGAGTGTCTGTCTGTCTGTATGACTCTAATTTTTCCTGCTGAATAAAAATGCAGCAGTTTAAAAAATATCTTCTTTTGAACAGATACTTCAGAAGGAGGAACTCAAACTCATACCCACGTAACCATGTGTTCTAATGTGCATGAGAAAGCGGGCACTGAGAAAAAGACATCAACTATTGGAACAAACACTCAGATTGGGAAACATCAGCCAACACAACCAGCAACTATTAAACAGAAAAGACGGATGTTCAGAACAGAGGAGGTTTGTTTATAATGACCAACAAAGTCACAGACAACCATTTTTATTGAAATTGCTGTCAAGTGGATTGACAATATTTTTGTTTTGTTTTACCAATTAATTGACACTTTCAGGGTAATGTGTCACAGAGATAAGTTAGAGAACTAAGCTAATGGGTTGTAACTTCCGATGGAGCGTCAATTGAATCGGATTTCCACTCCGCCTCGGAGGTTATTCCCTTAAAATCCAGATGATGCTATCTTGGCTGACTTCTGACTCAGGCTGGGTGAGATTTAGCAGTGCAGCATGTTCCCAAGACCTACTGTCCAGGGCTGCAGAGTCCAGGGTAAGTAAGCCTTGCCCCTCTTTCTCTGCAGCATTAGCTGTTGTAAAACAGCTCATTTTAAAGGTTCAGGCAAGTTACCTTGGTCTTTGACAAGGTAAGTGTTTAAAGTAAGTGGATAGATTATTGGGTGGAGAAGGTGGCTTGAGGCGAGCCTTGGCTGGGAGGGGGGGTGATTAGGTGGGTTGGGCCTTGGTGGGGGTGGGGTTGGGGTCAGAACTGGCTGAGCCTTGGGGTGTATTTAGGTGTTGGGCAAAGTCCTTTGAGGGGTGGGGGGGTGAGTGGGGAAGTCCTGTGGGTGGTGGGGAGAGGGAGTGGGGGGAGTTGTCAGCGGATGGGGGAAGCCCCCTGGGGTTTTAGGGTGTGAGGGGAACCTCATGCTGTGGTCAGTGTGGCTCCCATAGTTACCCAGATACTCAAAGTGGTTTTAATTCTTCTAACTATATCTGAGTAACTATTAAGTCAGTCGGAACTAACCAAAATTTGCGATTTAAACTGCAGTTTCCAGATGGTTCCCAGTGTAGGGTGATTTCCCATCTTGCTTTCATTTCCAGGGTAATTGCCGTGCAGTCCTTACCTAGGAACCTCCGGGGGGGATCCCCAGCACATCCTTGGAGTACCTTCCAGATATGATGTCTGGACATTACAGCCTAATATGTTTCTTTCCATTCTCCCAATACATTCAATGTCCTATTTAGATGCTTACGGTGTATGTCTCAATTTCTTTTGGTGGAGAGTGGGGTGGGGGGGGGGTTGCTCTGGATTTTACTGGACACTGAATTTCAATCTGGTGAGGTTTCAGGTTTTCATTTTGGTTGACTCTGGAGTTCCCCTGTGTAGTCTCTGGATTTTATTCTGGGTAGCTCTGGCATTTCCTCTGTGTAGCGCCCAGATATTCCACAGTGGTAGCTCTGGTCTCCCTCTGTGTAGGTTCTGGATTTTACTCTGGCTATCTCTGGTTTCCCTCTGTGTAGGTTTTAGATTTAAATCTCACTAGCCCTGGATTTTCCTCTGTGTCGGTGATGGATTCGACTCTGTGTAGGTTCTGCATTTGACTCTGTGTAGGCGATGGACTTTCCTCTGTGTTGGTGATGGATTCGACGGGCGGCACGGTAGCACAGTGGTTAGCACTGCTGCTTCACAGCTCCAGGGACCTGGGTTCAATTCCCGGCTTGGGTCACTGTCTGTGTGGAGTTTGCACATTCTCCTCGTGTCTGCGTGGGTTTCCTCCGGGTGCTCCGGTTTCCTCTCACAGTCCAAAGATGTGCGGGTTAGGTTGATTGCCCATGCTAAAATTGCCTGTTAGTGTCCTGGGATGCGTAGGTTAGAGGGATTAGCGGGTAAAATATGTAGGGCCTGGGTGGGATTGTGGTCGGTGCAGACTCGATGGGCCAAATGGCCTCTTTCTGTCCTGTAGGGTTTCTATGACTCTGTGTAGGCGATGGATTTTCCTCTGTGTAGGTGATGGATTCGACTCTGTGTAGGTGATGGATTCGACTCTGTGTAGGTGATGGATTCGACTCTGTGTAGGTGATGGATTCGACTCTGTGTAGGTGATGGATTCGACTCTGTGTAGGTGATGGATTCGACTCTGTGTAGGTGATGGATTCGACTCTGTGTAGGTGATGGATTCGACTCTGTGTAGGTGGTGGATTCGACTCTGTGTAGGTGATGGATTCGACTCTGTGTAGGTGATGGATTCGACTCTGTGTAGGTGATGGATTCGACTCTGTGTAGGTGATGGATTCGACTCTGTGTAGGTGATGGATTCGATTCTGTGTAGGTGATGGATTCGATTCTGTGTAGGTGATGGATTCGATTCTGTGTAGGTGATGGATTCGACTCTGTGTAGGTGATGGATTCGACTCTGTGTAGGTGGTGGATTCGATTCTGTGTAGGTGATGGATTCGACTCTGTGTAGGTGATGGATTCGACTCTGTGTAGGTGATGGATTCGACTCTGTGTAGGTGATGGATTCGACTCTGTGTAGGTGATGGATTCGACTCTGTGTAGGTGATGGATTCGATTCTGTGTAGGTGATGGATTCGATTCTGTGTAGGTGATGGATTCGATTCTGTGTAGGTGATGGATTCGACTCTGTGTAGGTGATGGATTCGACTCTGTGTAGGTGATGGATTCGACTCTGTGTAGGTGATGGATTCGACTCTGTGTAGGTGATGGATTCGATTCTGTGTAGGTGATGGATTCGACTCTGTGTAGGTGATGGATTCGACTCTGTGTAGGTGATGGATTCGATTCTGTGTAGGTGATGGATTCGATTCTGTGTAGGTGATGGATTCGACTCTGTGTAGGTGATGGATTCGACTCTGTGTAGGTGATGGATTCGACTCTGTGTAGGTGATGGATTCGACTCTGTGTAGGTGATGGATTCGACTCTGTGTAGGTGATGGATTCGATTCTGTGTAGGTGATGGATTCGATTCTGTGTAGGTGATGGATTCGATTCTGTGTAGGTGATGGATTCGACTCTGTGTAGGTGATGGATTCGACTCTGTGTAGGTGATGGATTCGATTCTGTGTAGGTGATGGATTTGATTCTGTGTAGGTGATGGATTCGACTCTGTGTAGGTGATGGATTCGACTCTGTGTAGGTGATGGATTCGACTCTGTGTAGGTGGTGGATTCGATTCTGTGTAGGTGATGGATTCGACTCTGTGTAGGTGATGGATTCGACTCTGTGTAGGTGATGGATTCGACTCTGTATAGGTGATGGATTCGACTCTGTGTAGGTGATGGATTCGACTCTGTGTAGGTGATGGATTCGATTCTGTGTAGGTGATGGATTCGATTCTGTGTAGGTGATGGATTCGACTCTGTGTAGGTGATGGATTCGACTCTGTGTAGGTGATGGATTCGACTCTGTGTAGGTGATGGATTCGACTTTGTGTAGGTGATGGATTCGATTTTATGTAGGTGATGGATTCGATTTTATGTAGGTGATGGATTCGATTCTGTGTAGGTCATGGATTCAACTCTGTGTAGGTGATGGATTCGACTCTGTGGAGGTGATGGATTCGACTCTGTGTAGGTGATGGATTCGATTCTGTGTAGGTGATGGATTCGATTCTGTGTAGGTCATGGATTCGATTCTGTGTAGGTCATGGATTCGACTCTGTGTAGGTGATGGATTCGACTCTGTGTCGGCGATAGATTCGATTCTGTGTCGGCGATAGATTCGACTCTGTGTCGGTGATAGATTCGACTCTGTGTAGGTGATGGATTCGACTCTGTGTAGGTGATGGATTCGACTCTGTGTAGGCGATAGATTCGATTCTGTGTAGGTGGTAGATTCGACTCTGTGTAGGTGATGGATTCGATTCTGTGTAGGTGATGGATTCGATTCTGTGTAGGTGATGGATTCGACTCTGTGTACGTGATGGATTCGACTCTGTGTAGGTGATGGATTCGACTCTGTGTAGGTGATGGATTCGACTCTGTGTAGGTGATGGATTCGACTCTGTGTAGGTGATGGATTCGACTCTGTGTAGGTGATGGATTCGATTCTGTGTAGGTGATGGATTCGACTCTGTGTAGGTGATGGATTCGACTCTGTGTAGGTGATGGATTCGACTTTGTGTAGGTGATGGATTCGATTTTATGTAGGTGATGGATTCGATTTTATGTAGGTGATGGATTCGATTCTGTGTAGGTCATGGATTCAACTCTGTGTAGGTGATGGATTCGACTCTGTGGAGGTGATGGATTCGACTCTGTGTAGGTGATGGATTCGATTCTGTGTAGGTGATGGATTCGATTCTGTGTAGGTCATGGATTCGATTCTGTGTAGGTCATGGATTCGACTCTGTGTAGGTGATGGATTCGACTCTGTGTCGGCGATAGATTCGATTCTGTGTCGGCGATAGATTCGACTCTGTGTCGGTGATAGATTCGACTCTGTGTAGGTGATGGATTCGACTCTGTGTAGGTGATGGATTCGACTCTGTGTAGGCGATAGATTCGATTCTGTGTAGGTGGTAGATTCGACTCTGTGTAGGTGATGGATTCGATTCTGTGTAGGTGATGGATTCGATTCTGTGTAGGTGATGGATTCGACTCTGTGTAGGTGATGGATTCGACTCTGTGTAGGTGATGGATTCGACTCTGTGTAGGTGATGGATTCGACTCTGTGTAGGTGATGGATTCGACTCTGTGTAGGTGATGGATTCGACTCTGTGTAGGTGATGGATTCGATTCTGTGTAGGTGATGGATTCGACTCTGTGTAGGTGATGGATTCGACTCTGTGTAGGTGATGGATTCGACTCTGTGTAGGTTCTGGTTTTTCTCTGTATAGATTCTATTGCCGGAATTTTACTGCCTCACCCATCCAAGGCTTGTAAGATCCCACCCAAGGCCAATGGAGAATGCTGTTCTGCAAGCCTCGCCCGCCCCAATTCTGGGGCAGGCATGCTGGTAAAATTCTGGCCTATATTTTACTCTGTACTAGCTCTGGATTCTCCTCTGTGTGGCTTTGGATTCACTTAGAATCTGATAGTAATCCATAGCTGTTAATTTCAGTTAAAGGTTAGTGGATTTTGTTTGATGGGCATAGTTGCTACTTTCTCTTTATCCCTGGACTAAAAGATATATATTATATTTTATAAAAAATTAATCGAACTGATTAAAAATGTAGATTCAATTAGTGTCATGGTGTATGCTTATGGAGAGTCATGGGGGGACAATTACATACCCTGAGTAGGGAATGAATCTGCTTGATGTATGGAACCAATATTCACTCTTTCTCACAATGTACAACTGACACACATCATGACAAATGGAAGAAAATAATATCAATGAAGCAAAATGCAAAGCCATATTTCATCTCGTCTGTGTAACAGAATTCAGTGTTAGCTTATCCCAATGTCTTCTCTCCACCTCTTCCCATTCCCAACTCGGCTCCCAACCAGGAGTTGCTATTTATCTGCCTATGGGGGTTTCACTCAATGGATTAATGCTTACCAGCTCTACATTCTATTCCATTCGAAAGTCCCACACCCAGCTGAATGCAATGATTCTATATTCCTTCTTTCACTTTTGGAGCATGCTCTAATATCCTGGTGTACTGCTGAATCCTGCTGTGTAAAATTTATTTGTTCTTTATTTTAAAATAAATTGGCTAATGACTGTGATAAAATGTGCACAAAGGAGATTTACACAAATGAATTGGGTATCTCGCTACAACAGTAATCCTAACTGTTATGGGGCTGTTAAAATGTTTTTCTTGTTGTATTCAAAACTACCATTCCCCTCAAGTAGCCAGGCACAGTCAAGGCGTGGTTTCAAGATGATTTATTGAGAAACTACAGTGCTACAGGACTCCTACTAAGTCATTCAGACCAGTCAGAGTGCACAATTCAGAAAAAGCTTCAAATTTGATTACTAGTAATTAACATATACCAATAAAAGTATAGGAGCTTTCTCTATCTAATCACAGTTATTGATTAAAGTTGCATCATGCATATGTAAGGGTATAGTGTTCAGCTAAAACATGTGAATGTTATATCATCAAGAAATGATAGCTATATCTCTGACCAATTGTATATCAACCTCCCTTTCCATTGTTCCTTGTTCTAATGGGCAAACATGAGCTGCAGCTGAAAATTGTTCAATTAAATGGTTCTTGACTCTTATCTGGGTCTACTTTAATCAAGACCGGTGGTTTTCACATATCTTTCCCTGTGTGAGACACAGCTTGCAGCTTACGTGATTTTTAAAATTGTGTGATTATTACTTTCACTAACCCATTGTAGGGAATTGTGTTTCCAAATATATACTCTACCCTCCGTGGTGCAAATTGTCAAAATTGCCCCATTTGTAAGCTTTAACCAAGATAGTCCTGTTAACTTTAAGCAAATTCACGTTGATTTGAGTGAAATCAAAATTACAGAATAAAGTCTATCTGAAATCAAATTGATCATTCAGTGATTGATTGGTGCCTTTCTCCCACGACACTATTCATGAACATGTATTTTTTTCTTCATTCTTTCATGGGATGTGACAGGACCAGCATTTGTTGCCCATTCCTAATTGCCCTTGAACTGAGTGGCTTACTCAGCCATTTCAGAAGGCAGTTAAGAGCACGGCCCACTTCTGTGAGTCTGAAGTCATAGTGATGGCATAATGGTAGATTTCCTTCCCGAAAGGATATTAGTGAACTAGATGGGTTTTTATGACAATGATTTCAAAATTCCAGATTTATTCATTGAATTTGAATCCCACCAGCTGCCGTGGTGGGATGTGAACCTGTGTCCCAGAACACTAGCCTTGGCCTCTGGATAACCATCCTGGATAACCTTTGGCAGCACGGTGGCACAGTGGTTAGCACCTAGGGACCCGGGTTCGAATCCCAGCTTGTGCCACAGTCTGTGCGGTGTCTGCACATTCTCCCCGTGTCTGCGTGAGTTTCCTCCAGGTGCTTGGGTTTCCCCCCACAGTCTGAAAGATATGCTAATTAGGTGTATTGTCCATGTTAAAATTCTCCCTCAGTGTACTCAAACAGGTGCCGGAGTGTGACTAGAGGATTTTCACAGCAACCTCATTGCAGTGTTAATGTAAGCCTACTTGTGACACTAATAAAAAATTTTAAAATCATTCTGCCACCATCTCCCCCTGAATTTAGAACTGTCAATATTGGGGAAATATGGTGAGTAAGATTTGGGATCAAACCCATTTAAACACACAAACCTCAATATGTTCAAGCCAACAAGCTGTAGACATCAACAGGCAACCAAACAAGGGGTGCTTCACAGCTCAATGTTTAGACTGTGGAGTGAAGATATCCTCTGACCACCAGGTGTAGAGACAGATGGGAAGTTTTCCAATATGTCTGAAAGGTATACGAATATTTAGTTTGAAAGGGGTATTAAAGAATATGAAGGACATTATAATGGGAGCAAGATTTATCGCCACAAGTTCTTTCAGCTACTCTGCACTTTGAACTTCTGGTCTTCTTTGTATTCTGTCCATTATCCTCTGATCCATTTCTCACCTTTTGGAAATTTGCTCATGTTTACTCTGTCCTGAAGAAACATAATCCCACTTACATTCTCAACTACTAAAACACCCTCCTTATCGCGGCAGTCGCTAGTCTTACAACTTAAATTATGCACCACTTTGAAGATTGTGGTCTAACCTGGGGCCATATACCATTTGTTAAAACCTCTCCCACATTGTTAGTTCCTTCTGGCCACATGCATTAGGACCTCCACCCTGTAATCAGAGATAATAGAGATGCAGAGGGATGTACAAAAGCAAAACAAGGTGACTCCCCCCATGCACACTGCCCCTTCCCCCAACACCCACCTCTGTGAGAATGCAGAAGATTATGAGCTCACTGTGTCGTGAGTCACAACTCTGAATTCTAGCGGATTTTCACAGTAACTTCATTGCAGTGTTAATGTAAGCCTTATTTGTGACTAATAAATAAATTTTAATTGTATTCTGCCTGATTCACATACACACAGTCCCTGAGAAAATCTTAAACAGATTCTATGATGGATATTGTTAATAATAGCATACTTAATTTGGGTGATAATTAATGATAGTAAAAATAATAATGCTAACTATTTTCAGGTAATTCATATTTAAAGTATTAAGTTACAGGTTTGAGGATCTACCAAAAAAGAATAAGACAAATATAATCAAATTATGCACACATGCTATTGAGTTCTTGTCAGGGGTCTATTTTACCGATCATAGAATCCCTACAGTGCAGAAGGAGGCCATTCAGCCCATTGAGTCTGCACCAACTCATACCCTGGCCTGTAACCATACGTATTTTACCCCGCTAATCCCCCTAACTTTTATACGTCTTGGGACTCTAAGCAGAAATTTAACATGACCAATCCACCTAACTTGCACATCCTTGTACTGTGGGAGGAAACTGGAACACCCAGAGGAAACCCACGCAGACACGGGGAGGATGTGCAAACTTCACACAGGCAGTCACCCAAGGCTGGGATCAAACCTGGATCCCTAACACTGTGAGATAGCAATGCTAACCACTGTGCCACCGTGCCATCCTGTTTGAAATTCTTTACTAATTACAGCAGAGCATCTAGTGGGACCAGAGAAAAGATGTGTCACAGTAAGAAAATTTCAGTAAAACACAATGGGGGTGAATTTTCACATATGCTCTCCTGGTGATTGTGAAGTCTCCATGGGAATCCTCCTACAATATAATATATAGAGAAGGGGCGGAATCATTCCCTACCAAATGGGGCACGTTTTGCGATGGGCAGCGGCGGAGGATATGCCAGGATGAAAAGGAGGTGTTTTCAGAGATAAGGTTCACTTACCCCGGCGGTGGGAACTAAATTATTCATGCGTTTCCTGTACTGCAGAGCAGGTCATCCTCTGCATCCCTCTGACAATAACCACCATGGCAACCTCCTCTCAGGCTGTTGTGGTGAGTTGGGTGGGCTTCGTGACCCCACCGCTAGGAAAGAGGATGTCCTTCCTGTCCTCTACAGCCTGGAAGAGAATCTCCAAGAAGTGTGGCACAGTGCTTGCTGCCTTCTCGAAGCAATATCCTGAAGCACTGGCTCACTGTATCACTGGCTGTGCCAGTGTCTTATAAATATGAAGTCTGGACATGAAAGCAGACGTGCAACTTCCTGCTCACCTTGCCACAAGGTGTTGCAAACCACACATAATTAATTAGGCAGGAAGCACATGATTGCACATAATGGTCCACCCTGCTCATCGGTGAGGAACATTCCGGGTTCCCACTCCCACCACAAAACTAATGGCAAGAGTGGGAGATTCCATCCCGAGATTATTAAAAGCAGTGAAAGGATTGGTGATGGCCTTTTACTGTTCACAATGTATATCAATGATTTGGAAATGAGGATAGAGATAAACTATCTCGAGGGGAGGTAATGGCATAGTGGTGTTGTCACTGGATTAGTGAGCCAGAGACCCAGGGTAATGCTCTGGGGACCCAGGTTCGAATCCCACCACGGCAGAATTTGAATTTACTAAAAATCTAGAACTATTTAGTTCACCAATGTCCTTTCAGGAAGGAAATCTGTCATCCCTACCTCGTCTGGCCTACATGTGTCTCCAGATCGACAGCAATGTGATTGACTCTAAACTGCCCTATGAAATAGCATGGAAAGGCACTCAATTCAAGGCAATTAGGGATGGGAATTAAATGCTGGCCTTGGCAACGATGCCCACATCACATGAAATAACTGTCCAAAAACAGTCCTTTGCTGGCTTGAACCTATGGCGCTTTGTCCTGTTCCCACAGTTTAATTTAAAAATGGTATTCCAGATTTTTTCAAAGTTCCTCACAGGATGTGGGTGTCGCTAGCTCAACCAGCATTTTTATTGTACATCCCTGGCTGCACTTGAGAAGGTGGTGGTGAGCTGCCTTCTTGAAACAATTCAGTCAGTGTGACGTAGGTAGACCCACATTGCTGTTAGTGAGGGAGTTCCAGGATTTTGACCCAATGACAGTGAAGGAATGGTGATATAGTTTCAAGTCAGGATGGTGTGTGGCTTAGAGGGGGAATTGCAGGTTCTGGTGTTCCCATGTATCTGCTGCCCTTCTAGATTAACCTTTTTCAATCCGTTCACTATCTAAAGTATCCTCTCAGATGCCTCATTTCCAGGTTCATAGCATCAGAGTCATAGAGGGTGATTTTACCATCGCGTTGCACCTGTTTTCAGAGCGTAAAGCGCTTAGCATGACTGGCACCGTTTTTTGCGACTGGCGCCATTTTACGAGCGCTGGATTTCCGGTGCCATCAGCCTCTCACCAGAAATGGGCGAGAGGCAGGTTAGTGTATGGAAATTCATTTAAATGCTGTTTAATATCTGCTTAGTGAGCCCGGCGCTCAACCGTCCAGGCTCGCCCTCCTTTATGACCTCGCCGGGAAAGGTTCTCACCGGCGAGGAATAGACATGCTCCCTGTGAACAGTCGACTTGGCCTCGCAAGTGGAACCGGAGGCCATTGAGGCTCCCCGGGGAGGCCGAGAGCAAGGGAGGGAGTGCTCCATGGGCAATGCCAGATTGGCAATGCCACCCTGGCACCTGGGAAATGCCCACCAGGCACCGAGTCTGCACCATCCACAATTCCCATAACCCCATGCATTCTAGGGGTTAAGCATTCCCATAACCCCTAGAATCCCCCTGACCCCAAGGGGCAATTTAGCATGGCCAATACACCTATCCTGCATATCTTTGGAGTGTGGGAAGAAACTGGAGCACCCAGAGGAAACTCACGCAGACACAGGGAGAATGTGAAAACTCCACACAGACAGTGACCCAAGCCAGGAATCGAACCCGGGTCCCTGACGCTGTGAGGCAGCAGTGCTAACCATTTTGCCACCATGCCACCCCAATCGTAACTAAAATTACATTCAAATTTATGATAATGGGATTACGTTACATCACTGGCAGGGGGGGGGTGGGGACAGTTGTGATGAAACTTATCACTGACATGAAACAGATTTGGGCCTCTTGCAAGATTTTCCCTCCAATCACTAAAGCCACCAAGAAGAATGGAAGTGGAAACTCCTGGCTATTTTCTTTAATGGCCACATATTGTACATAATGAACTAACCGCAACATGGCAAGACAAGTAATCATTGCCTAAATCCCAGACTTCAAATCTTCATACAGAATGAATGAATAATCAGATCTTTTGTTTTGGTGTTATCCATTGAAGGATCAATTTTGGCCAAGTGAAAGTCAGCACCAGTTCAAAAGCTGTATCTCTTTCCACAATTAAAATTCACATTTGTTCACAATTTTTTGCCCGTGTCACAAATCTGCAATCATGGTAATGATGCATAAAACGCCTGTTGTCATCGACAAAGATTCAGGTCACAAAGAGCCTGCAAAGGTATTAAAGAATATACTACACCAAAAAGAAACCATTGAATGAATTCTAGGCTGGAATCTTGTTCTGGGAATTAATTGATGCTTTAACTTGGCTCACTTGTTGTTGAAATAGTTGGTCCTCTTATTGTACAGTTTCATTTCAGTCATCATATTTATTGGGGATTTCTACTGGATGCCCCACCTGAATCAGACCTCATTCTGATTTTTTGATTTGATTTGATTTATTATTGTCACATGTATTAGCATACAGTGAAAAGTATTGTTTCTTGCACTGCTATACAGACAAAACATACTGTTCATAGAGAAGGAAACGAGAGAGCGCAGAATGTAGTGTTACAGTCATAGCTAGGGTGAAGAGAAAGATCAACTTAATGCGAGGTAGGTACATTCGAAAGTCTGATGACAGCAGCAGGGAAGAAGCTGTTCTTGAGTCAGTTGGTACGTGACCTCATTCTTTCATGCAAATCGGGGTCATATGACGTAGCTTAGGCTCTCGGGCTGTCACAAGGAGCAGTAATGCTCCTATAGGCAGAGCACAAATAATATGGGTCACTGCTTCCCACGGCAAAATCTGCTTCTGAAATCTACCCCACTGGCTCAACCTTCCTGCCTGCTGCTTCAGCCTTCAGATTGACTTGTATCAAGACTGCAGTCAACAGACTGCAGACAGAAGCTCATTCAGGCTAATGATGTCCAGCCCTCAACGGCTGAGATTTTCCACTGATAGGAACAAATTTCATCCACTACTCACCCCTTTCATACCTGTACTTAAATCTAACTTCAGGTTTCCAAGGTATTACAATTTTTCAACTGAATCATATTCTTATAAAAGCGAAATACTATGGATGCTGGAGTCTGAATAAACAGAAAATGCTCGAAAATCTCAGTAGGTCTGACAGCATTTGTGGAGAGAGAATTGAGCCGTGGGAATTGTAGCGGGTGGGACAAGGACCATGCAAAGGTCCATTGACCTCGGGCGGGATTTTCCAGTCTCGAGGCGAGCATGGCTGGAAAATCCCACCCACTGTGGGATTGGCCTGACAAAGGATCATCCAGACACAAAATGTTGGCTCTATTCTCTCGCCACAGATGCTGTCGGACCTGCTGAGATTTTCCAGCATTTTCTGTTCATATTCTTGTAACCCGCTCTCAGAGACCCAATTTTCTGCAGTGAATTTCAGATGCATTAATGCCAAACCCATGAAGGGCGCTTTGCTCAACATTGAGCAATTGTTTTTTTTCTGTGTCTCTTCAGTTCTTTGTTATAATTTGATGTCTCTAACCATTTTTAAACTTAATAACCTATTTCTGCTTACTTAGAAGAAAAAACGGGATGCCATCAAAATGCCAGCAAAAGAAGTCAGCATTCATGTCACAAAAACTATCTGTTCAGTTGAGTCAGATGGAAGAAAAATGGAGAATTGCATGAAGTAAAAAAGCAATTAACCCCAGAGCTGACATGGCAAAGAGATCAATACTGTTTGCACTTTATAATAGATCCATTGCCACAAAAGACTTGAAGAAATGAAATGCTGGAAAAGTGAGCGGAAAATACTTTGTGCCTTGTGAACCAACATTTGAAGATGTGTTGAAAATTCAGCGATGTAGATCTTGCTAAATTATTTTTAAGAAAGCAAAGCTGAGCTAATTATTGCGCCAAAATGTATCTATGATTTTACCCAGAATTCTGAGTATATCCAAGATCTAAGCAACCTGAAACATGCATGTAGGTTTTCCTATGAATCTTGTTGGTCTTATTTGCAGATGGAACCAAATGGACAATGTTACACTAATTAAAGAGATCTCTTCAGTTCTCATTGATCTAGAAAGGCCTCTGATCATCCCTCGTGGTCTTTTTCCTATCCAAATTTTTGTCATTAAATTTTGAAAGATGAAGTGAATTCAGAGAGGGCTCATTCCATATTGATTTAAATTGCCAAAAAAAGAAATGCATTATTTTTTTCATCTCCTTTCCCTCTTCTCCTGCCCACCAGAGAAGTGTTTGTTACCATAAAGAATTCTATCTGGCTAACCTTACAAAGCTAACTTCTGTAGAAAATTACTCATCCACATTTTCCGGCAGTTACCACCTACAACCCCATGCTTCACACACAACAGAGTGGAATTAAAGAGTTTTGAATGGCTAGTGTTATTGCTGCTGAGTGAAAGCAGGATTCATGCCAACTCTCCGAGTCACAGCGTTTTGTTCCAAAGGACAATCCATTTGAGATAGCTAACTCACCCATCGTGTGACAGGAGAGGGAAGTGCATGACAATCCTGAAATTCGGACAAATGTGGGCTTATTTTCTTCCAGATTCACTGTGTTCAAATCCCACCATGGCTTAGCCCTTCCCTAGCTTTGTAACCTCCTCCAAGCCTACAATCCTATACAAACTCTTCATTCCTCCAATGCTAGCCTCTTATGCATCCCCAACAACCTTGACATCCTTCACCCCACCCTTGCTCACTGTGCCTTCAGCTGTCTAGGCCCTAAACTGTGTAATTGCCTCCACATAGCACTTCCTTTAAGATACCCCTTTGAGTACTTCTTTGACTGAGCTTTTGGTTATCTGTGTTAAACATTTCCTTCTGTAGCTCAGTGACAATTTGTTGCTAATAATGCCCCTGGGACATTTCACTATGTTAAAGGGCAATGCAAGGTGTTGATACCCTGTGGGAGTATTGTGCCATTTCGTATCTACAACATGGCATCCCAGAAATTAATTCAATGGAGAACTACATGCTGATTGCCTTCAAATTATATCTTTTATATGTATGTATTGAAGGTATTTTCCTTATTAAATTATTCCTCTTTTCTCTAATTGTTACTTCATGCTAAGCTATAGCAACATAAGAATCAACTGCCCATCAGTATCTCTCTTTCAAATGTGTGGACATAAGTATATAAAAGAAATAGAACATGGAAATAAATGATTCAGCCCAATTAGTCCATATCATGTTTACCCCACACTTAATCATCCTAGTCACAAAAAATTGCCCTGTTCCTATATCGTTTTGTTCATTTATCCCCTTTCCCTTGGCCCTCCTATCCATTCTAATCTTGAATGTTTCTGCCTCAGCCACTAGCCATGGAATTGAATTTCCCAGTGCCACAACTCGGTGTAATGATGTTTATATTTCTTTCAGTTCTAAATCTCTTACTCTGAATTTTTCATCTGTGGCCGTTAATTCTAGACCCTCAACTACTGGAAACAGTTTAGTTATGTCTACCCTAAACACTTCTATCAAATTGCACTCTAATCTGTACTGTTCTGATGCAAAAAGCCCTAATCTTCCAAGTCTTTCCATATATTCCAACAAAATATCACCAGCCTATTCAACTATCACAACCAAGCTCAGTTCTATCCTCACTTAAACATCTATACCTATACATGTTTGCAGTAGGAATTCTGGAGCTAACAATCATAATTAGGAACTCTGGCTGAGTTGTTTCCCTTGCTAGCCCAATGATGTTGGAGATAAATCGTAGCACCTTACACAGCACAGGGATCAGACATGAGTCCCTGTTGCTCAGAATGGCTGAGTTCTAAGTTAGAGAATAAAGATAATAACTGAACCATCAAGGAGATAGGTATTTCATTGAAAACCATTGAACAAGTATGCATTTTTCTTAAAGTTAGAAGTTTATAAAGTTGAAGACGTAGCATAATTCACTGGAAATCAACCAATCCAGCACAAAAATGAATCAAGGAATTTCAAGTAAATTCCATCCAGCATAAATCCAATTTCCACGGTCTTATGTGCTAGTTTAAAATGTTGTGCTGGAAGGTGGCTGCAAAACTGGTCATGTCCTGGACTGAATTAATAACATGGCAAACTTCCACTAACTTTACCCATTTTCAGGCTTTCGAGGATGCTCTTATAATTAAGTTCCTTCTTTAAGTGTAAGGGCCACTATAAGCACCTTTTCAAAGCTTTTAACTATTTAAAAAATTGATTTACTAAGAAATTGACTACTGTCCTGTAATAAAGCAAATTTGTTCTATATCACTATTTCAAGTCATTTTCAAATATTATCATTTAACATTGTGTTACATGCAGGTGATATGCAGGGATGGTTATTAAAATGCTGGTTTTTCATGATAAATCCATTTTCATCTGTAGTACTTCAACTACACCCAAGTTACCACTCATAAATATATCAAGGAATATTTTTAATGCAAGGAAAAATATAGACAATTACATTCTAAACACTGTCCGATGGCACAGGTTCATAGAAGATTTTACATTTGTTTTGATGCAAATTAGTTTTGAGTGGAAACATGAACCATAAATCAATTGTGAGCACTCTCTGGACTTGAAGTGCCGATTGTGCTCAAAGCAGAAACTTTCCTCTCAACAGGTATTAGCATCTTACATTTATTATAAGTTAGGACTACATAGATCAACAACAGGACTCCTCATCATGACCATCAAATACATTCATAATATGCACAAATGTGGTGCCCCTTTGTAAGAAATCAACTTTTCAGATAATACTTTGACAATGAATAGGAAACATTTAATTTTATACAGAACTTGGGTCTGCCAAGTTCTTCAATGATTATTTGGGCACCATGTACTTGGAGGTGATTCCTAAATGTCAAGTTGTAAAGACTGCAGAGAAAATAATTTGTTCAAGTCATCTGTATCCATTTTTGTTATTAATCAGATGCTTGGAATTTTCACTGCATTTTAACTACTATCAAAAATGGGGTCCTGTAATGAAGTGAGGCCCAATGTATCAAGAAATAACAGGAGAAATGGCAACTTACTAAAGATGGACTTCCTTTCATCATGTTCATGTCCCGACAAGCTTGGCATCGGAGAGTTTGCTCCAAAATAAATGCATCTCAGAAATATTCACTGGTTGCCCACAACTTTACATCCAGTTCTGGCTATTCATCCCAGCTACGAAAATTTGTTTCTTCAGAATATTCCAGGTTTCTGGTAAACATTACACCTACGTTTCTCAAATTATTTTGACAGTAAATAAAGGTGATGATGGATATTTGTGCACAATGTCTTTCTTTCTTGTGTGAATCCAAAAATATTAAGAATTCAATGAAAAGGATAGAAAATGTATGTGCGGCATTTCAATATTCAATAGTGTGCCATACGTGGGGAAGAAGATAATCCGGTTTGAATTCAGATCCATGATTCATCATTTTGTGGTTAAATAAAAAGAATGACATTTGATGTGGGCTGCTGCTTAACTCATAAGCACAAAGCTGAAACGGTTATAACAAGGTTCATTCAAATAAATATCTGTTCAGTGATGGGTGGTTTCTTCTGTGACATTTTTGTGCAGAATTTCTGTCACTCAATTAATCTTACTTGACAGCACTGATTGCATTTAATTCAGAAGACTTTTTGAAGTATTCCTCTATTGCTTAAACGTCCTCCTTTATATCTGGAACTAAAGCTTGTATTTTCTTTCTGTGTATATACCTGCTGCAGAGGCGGTCTAAATAAGCCAAAAACCAACAGATTTTATGTAATTCAAACAACTAAAGGTTTGAAGGCTTGAATCAAACATTTACTTGCCAGGCAGAAGGATGGTTTAAAGCTTTACTGAATAATTTTATGACTATGAAACTATTATTAAAGGTGCTGCGGCATCAGGAACAAAGTAGAATTTCTATTACGAAAGCAAAACAGCTATTCGGCAATGTCCAAAATGACAGTGGAGTACAGATTTGATCTGAAAGCATGGTCAAGAATTTAGATGGTACAATTCTCACCTATAATCTTATGTGCTAGGATTGTTGAATTGAATCAAAGAAATCAGTGAATAAGAAACACAGCGGATTTGCAGCCCACGGCAATTGTTGTTACCAATAACACCTTAGGCTATTGAGGTTGATCTCACAGTGCAACATTTCCCAGCAGGGCAATCCTTTAAAATCTGAATTTATCTGGTGCATCTACTAAGTGTAGATCTTTGATGGTTTAGCTGGTCTTGGTTTCATTCCTGAATTGGGAATGCCTTACCGACTTATTTAACCTTTCTTTTCTTTTTCTGATTTAAATACTGTTTCTTTTCTGTGTTGCATTGACGTGCCAGTACTTCCCAAGTGAATTATGTACAATATACCTAGTTGCATCGCTGTCCATTGGCTAAAATTTATTAATTCTATATTGTATTGAATGATTGTGAATCACTTTAAGGCCACATCTGCAATTTTGGCTCTGTGAAAGCATAGAATAAATTGTTTTGCATTTGTAATTGAAAATGATGTGACTATGGACTCTTGTGTTCTCACACCTTTCCCTTACTCTGTGTTCATTATATTCTATTGAGGATTCTTGCCCTGTCAACAATTAAGATTGCAATTGTTTGACTCATTGATCTATCCAAAAAGCAGAACATTGCTGTGCTTATTCACCATGCCTATCTTCAGTAATGGATGGTTTCATCATCTCCCACAATTTATTCTGAACATTTTCTCACTAAAATGCTACACTTGAGGATATACGTTTCAATGTAGTGTGACTTATGAAGGAATGATGAGCATTATCTAGGTTTAACACTGACAGACTCATGGAGATGCATGCAAAATAGACAAAGACAAGTGAATATGTTTTACATATGTATAAATACATATGTGTGTGTATATATATATATATATATATACACACACATATATTTATAAAAATACATGTGTGTATATATATACAAAAATATACATAGTTGAAAAAGAGACATTTCCAGCGACACTCAAGTTCTATACTATCAAATGATTATATGTGCTCATCCGGAGAGTCAGTATGGACACATAAGAACATAAGAACATAAGAAATAGGAGCAGGAGTAGGCCATCTAGCCCCTCGAGCCTGCCCCGCCATTCAATAAGATCATGGCTGATCTGAAGTGAATCAGTTCCACTTACCCGCCTGCTCCCCATAACCCTTAATTCCCCTACCGATCAGAAATCCATCTATCCGTGACTTAAACATATTCAACGAGGTAGCCTCCACCACTTCAGCAGGCAGAGAATTCCAGAGATTCACCACCCTCTGAGAGAAGAAGTTCCTCCTCAACTCTGTCCTAAACTGACCCCCCTTTATTTTGAGGCTGTGTCCTCTAGTTCTGGTATGAATGGTCTTTTTCAGCACCTTGACGATTCTGTGATATTTATATTTATATCATTCACTGACATAAAACATAAATCCACATTAAATTGCTATAGATCTCAAAATGCTACTTTGCGGTAGCCTCTTGTGACTGCATTTCATTAGTGTCAGTTGAACATTGAAATCTAAATCCAGAGATTACTGTTAGTGTTAACACTTCTGAAAAAAACCTTTGAATCCTCTGTCCTTGAAAACTACTGGCTCATCTCCAATCTTCATTTCCTCTTCAAAATCCTTGAAATTGGTGTCACCATCATCTATGTCTAAACTTCTCAGTCAGGTTTCTGTGCCAACACAGCCAATGATACGCCTGAAGCACAGTCACAAATAATTTCCTCTGTGATTATGACCAGAGTAAATTCTCCTTCCTCAACCTGTTTGACTTCTCTGTGGTCCTTAAGCCAATTGACCACACCATCCTCTTCCACCTTAACGAAACTGCTGTTGTTTAGTTCAATTTTTACCATAGGAGCATAGACAGCACCTCTAGCAATGCCTTATGTTCCCATCCCCACACCATTACTTCTGGGGTTCCCCAAGAATCTACCGTACATGTGGTCAATTTTTATGTGTACACCCATGGCATGCAGCTGTACCTCGCCACTATTTTGCTTGACATCTCCAATGCTCCCGTGTGTTCAGACGGCTTGTTCAGCTTCAGAGAAGTTGCAATTTCCTCCATTGCAAAGACTAAAGCATTGGGCAGAGTTTTAACTACCAAGGGTTTAAAGGCCTGAAAAATGCTAACGCCACTTCCAGGACTACTGAGGCATGTTTGAAGCTGAGCAGGAAACACTCCCAGGGAGCTGTTGGTTCAGTCACCAATAATCAAAAAGAGTCTTTAAACTTGAATTCTGACTTTAGCAGACAGTGTACCAAGGGAAGGAAATTCCCCTTTGAGGTGATAATCAGAAGTCAGACTCTTGTCAAGAACCCGTCTCCATTGCCAGCCTGCTGGGAAGTGGGATTTTCCAGGGACAGGGACTTTAATTGATAGGAAAATTAATCTGCCATCCAATTAGACAGAAGCAGGACAGGAACAAAGGCCAATTTAGAAGCAGGCAGATTAAAAGACCCACCTCTGTTCCACCCTGATTCTGGATCAGAGAATCTGGCCCAAATTAACAATTCTAGCTACCAAAAAGCAAAATTATACCAGCCAGGGTTTTATGATCCTGCCTGTGGCCAGACCTGTCACTGGCCAAACAGAAAATCTGACGACACATGAAAACGTCCATTGATGTTCTGGGGGGGGAAATTTCCCAGAATATCCTGGCCATAGTCTTTACAATACGATTCGTATCTCCCACGAAGAGAGAATATATCATTCAAAGTTGTAGCATCCCTACAGTGCAGGAGGAGGCCATTTGGCCCGTCATGTGTGCACCAACTCTCCAACAGAGCATCCCACACAGGCTCTAATCCCATAACCCCACATATTTACCCCACTAACCCCTCCCCCCCAACCCACACATCACTGAATACTAAGGGGCAATTTGGCATGGCCAATCCACCTTACTTGCACATCTTTGGACTATGAGAGGAAACTGGAGCACCCAAAGGAAACTCATGCAGACATTGGGATAACAAGCAAACTCCTTACAGGCAGACAGTCACCCAAGGCTGGAATTCAACCCGGATCTTTGGTACTGTGAGGCAGCAGTGCCAACTACTGTGCCATTGTGCCACTCATTTTAATTACTGAAATAGTATTAAAAACAAAAAACAATATTGATTCTCTGTTTCTAAACATTTGGACTTCTAAACTGTCCCTGGAACTGGAAAGGTCACTTGGTTCAGCATACCATGTTGACATTCCTAAGTTTGTAAGATGGCATCTTGTGTACCCCCTCATCTATCCAAGTGTTTAGAAAGGGCCAGGAAATGACCCTCAGCATGATATAAACTAAAAAGTTTACCTCAAGCAGGGTGACAAACAAGGGGAGTGTTAACTGTAATGTTCTAACTCTGTTAGGGGTTGTGGGTTTCAACAAAAAGAAAAAGATGTGGTTTGCACATGTTAATTCAAAATAACAAGATTTATTGAAGGAACTGTTGCCTGTACAGAGTACACAATGAAACTAAAATCAGGAGCCTATGAAACAGCCCAATGATATCACCATCAAATCATGTGGTTGGCTCTTAAAGCAATCACGCAACCATTTAAATATAAAACAGAAACCACATTGACATTTTGGGGACCTGTCCTTTGTCCATTGGTCAGAAGGGTTTGAATAGATGATTGACATTGTGTAAGCTACCAGCCCCCAGAAAGAAGGGCTGAAATTCTCCGACCTCCCTTGCAGCTGGGCTCCTCTGGTCCCACTGTAGTGAATGGAGATTTGGCTGAGTGTTCCCGCTGACAGTGGTAACGGGTGAAGGAGACTGGATAATTCTGGCCAGGGTATATTAACAAATGCTGACGGCCAGGGGCTGAAATTTTCAGATATCAAAGACTAAGGTGCAATTCAGGGAAAAATTACAATTTGAACCTGTTACATTCTTTAACCTGGTGTTGTTAAACGTCTTACATTCTGAGAAGCCTTCAGAACTGATAGACAGAGATTCACAATTCTGTTTAACTCTTTGAGAACTGAATGGAGATTCGTTTTTATGTGAAAGATAAATGGGGAAAGTTAAATATCAAAGTTAATTAATTTAGGTAATTAGCATATGATGCCATTCCCATTAGAACATGGAAATTGTCTTTGGGAATAGGCGATAAACACTGTAGATTTCACATTAATGAGCAAGACAAGCCTGCAACACAGACACACCTGTGAATGTCTAACAAGTATTCACAAAGCACTCTAACTGACTGTAAGCTGAGTATATTCATTCTTTAAGGGCTATTTACATGAGTCAAATGTCATTGCTGTTTCACTGTGAATACTGTATGCGGCTAGATTCTGGATTGCCAGAAAACAAGGTTGGTAAAACCTTTGGGAGCCATCGATATTGGAAATAAGAAGGAGAGGATGTACATAAAAAGAGTGACCAGAAGTTAGGCTTCTTTAAAATAGCGAATTTAAATCACCCCAAAACATGACTTGTTCTTAATGTTTGGATGTACATTTATAGAACATGGCTTCCCGATACATTTCATTAGAAAGAATTGCAACTTTTTAAACCTAGTTATCTTCATTATATGACATTCACAAAGAATTGAAAGCTGTACTTTTTAGTGCTGTATTTTACAAAATTTACATATATGGAAGTCGATATCTTGACTGCCGTAAATAGACATTTTTTAAAATCTTCCCATCTCAACCGTTATCTTCTACCTCTATGCAGTTGTATCGATACCACACAGTTGCAGAACTCTGGCTGCCTCACTGAAAATCGGAAAACTTCTTGGTGACTGATTCTTAAAGAGAGAGGGTGAGAAGGTAGGTGGGATATTTGGCTTTGCTGCTTGGTGGCCATTTTGTTTACCATGCTGCCTCCATTCCTGTTTAATCAGGAAAAGGAAAATTTCAGCCCATTTCCCAAGCTGTGTGAAACTCACCAGGCAAGGTGATAGCACACTTGGTCATTGGTCAAAGAAACTAATAGGCTCAAAAGCTTTTGAACAGTGAGCCTTAATAGCTGCTGCCCTGCCTATGTGAAAAGCTTTTCACAGCACTTATTCTGAGAGCCTAAATTCATTGCTTCACAGGTGATTTCAAACTCTTTGGAAATTATTTCAACTAACTTGGACTGTACTCATGGAAACATAGAAACCCTACAGTACAGAAAGAGGCCATTCGGCCCATCGAGTCTGCACCGACCACAAACCCACCCAGGCCCTACCCCCATATCCCTACATATTTTACCCACTAATCCCTCTAACCTACGCATCTCAGGACAGGCAATTTTTAGCATGGCCAATCAACCTAACCCACACATCTTTGGACTGTGGGAGGAAACCAGAGCACCCGGAGGAAACCCACGCAGACACGAGGAGAATGTGCAAACTCCACACAGACAGTGACCCAAGCCGGGAATCGAACCCAGGTCCCTGGAGCTGTGAAGCAGCAGTGCTAACCACTGTGCTACCGTGCCGCCCGGTGCAGTCAGTGCAGAAAAATGTGGATTGATCAGGAAGAAATCCTCAAACTCACTATTATTTCTCCAATGCTAAAAGGCTCCTATTTTAATCTAATACTATCCTTAAACTCCCGAGTGAACTGCAGATGGATCCTTCTTGCTGAGTTTATCTTTTCCAATGGAAATGGAATGTATCAAAATAAATGAAGCTGCTGTGAGGATAAAGATCCGGTTCAAGGAGGTGGCATAGCTCTGCGACCACCTCCTTGGTGAAGCACAGCTGCCAAACACACTGCTCCTGGCTAAGGTGAAGGTAGGAGAAGTGTTCCTTGAAGACATCATATGGCCAAGGTTTCCTGTTGAAAGCCCTCCCCTCTTCCCCCTGCTAGCAGCATGTTCTCTCTGCTGCCTTTGCTCCAACTGCATCTGGTGCTGCAGCCTAAGGACAACAGGATATCGGAGATGTCTTGTCTCATTTAACGAATTTTTGGCTTGGGGAGGTGGTTGGGGCTCCCTGCACAGGGATGCCATTTTATGGTTTCCTCTTCCTTCTCCCTTCTTAATAATCAAATATTAGCTTTGCAGTATGTAAAGCAGATTACTCTGGATGCTGCAATATTAAACCTAAGGACAACAGGAACAATAGTTCCCGTGACTGGAACCGATGTGTTCAGAGACCCGTCAGAAGCATAAAATGCCTTTCTAATGTCCTGCATCATTCTCTGCTTGCTTAACCAACTTTACACAACTCCTGCAACAAACCAGCCTTTAAATATCACTGATGAGGACGGTGGGGGAGGGGTGGTTTTCACATCAACCAGAAACTACCAGCTCCACAATGCAGGATGTTGCAGCCATTATTAATATTAACAGTGCAACTGTTGAGGCTGGAACATAGTGTCCTGAGTGCAGTGGTTTCCTATGAAACAATATTGTATATTGTGTACAGGCAAAGAGCGATTCTTATAAATTACTTCCAGATGTAACAAAGCCTTTTTTTGGGGCAATGGAATCATTTGCTTGACTTTGACTGATAGTCGAGAGTAATTTGTAATTGGAGATTTCCTGTACAGAAGGAAATAAAAGCCTATTTTAAGCTGAAAAATTTTGCCTGCCTGGGTTTATCCTCCATGAAGAATACTTTTTGAAGTTGATACAGGCCCTGTTTCCCTCTTCCCCATGTAATCGAGTCTGTGCATTCTTGCTTGTACTGGATAGAAATGTGTTACATCATTGTTGCAAATAAATCCAGCTCTGTTATTTTTAGAAAAATGACATATATTTGGTGTAATTTTCTTTGCACCAGCTTAACTCTTTCTGTTATATTTATGACCTAGATCTTGCTGTTGTTTGGATTTAATCTCAGTTGTTTGGATTTAATCTCAGTTGTTTGGGTTTAATATCAGTTGTTTGGGTTTAATCTCAGTTGTTTGGGTTTAATCTCAGTTGTTTGGATTTAATCCCAGTTGTTTGGGTTTAATATCAGTTGTTTGGATTTAATCTCAGTTGTTTTGGTTTAATATCAGTTGTTTGGGTTTAATATCAGTTGTTCTGGGTTTAATATCAGTTGTTCTGGGTTTAATCTCAGTTGTTTGGATTTAATCTCAGTTGTTTTGGTTTAATATCAGTTGTTTGGGTTTAATATCAGTTGTTTGGGTTTAATCTC
This sequence comes from Mustelus asterias, assembly GCF_964213995.1. Lineage (NCBI taxonomy): Eukaryota > Metazoa > Chordata > Chondrichthyes > Carcharhiniformes > Triakidae > Mustelus > Mustelus asterias. The sequence goes on along the minus strand of NC_135807.1, from coordinate 113,189,264 downwards.
AGTTGTTTTGGGTTTAATCTCAGTTGTTTTGGGTTTAATCTCAGTTGTTTGGGTTAAATATCAGTTGTTCTGGGTTTAATCTCAGTTGTTCTGGGTTTAATATCAGTTGTTTGGGTTTAATCTCAGTTGTTTGGGTTTAATCTCAGTTGTTTGGGTTTAATATCAGTTGTTAATATCAGGGATTTGTTCCCAGGAGCAGGCTGAGGGTAAGAGAGTGGGTTTTCTGACTTTAATTAATTATTTATTTTTTCAGTTAATTTTGGGTTTAAAATCGGAGGTTTTTTTCAAAACCGGAAGTCGGGCCAGGAGAGGCCTGGGGAAGTTTTTGGAGGGTTTAAAAGCGCACCAAAGTATACAGCGGGCAGCATCGTAGCGGGCAGCAGAGTGAGTGGGAAGTTGAGTGAGCTGTCAGGGCTTTGGCTCACAGGGCTTGGACGAGCAGGGGTGAGTTTTTGTTTCCTTACACTCTTATTAACTTTTCACTGTCTTACTTGACATAAAGTGTCCAGTATGAGTGTGAAACCAGTGTGTTGTTCCCAGTGTAGGATGTGGGAAGTCCTGGAGGCATCTGGCCTCCCGGACATCCACATCTGTGAGGGGTGTGTCGAGCTGCGGTTCCTGAGGGACCGTGTTAGGGAGCTGGAACTGCAGCTCGAGGATCTTAGGCTGATGAGGGAGAATGAGGAGGTGATAGACAAGAGCTATCATCAGGTGGTCACACCAGGGCAACGGGAGGAGGCCAAGTGGGTGATGGCCAGGGAGGGTAAGGCTAGGGTGGTTGAGAGCACCCCAGTGGATTTGCCCCTGCACAACAAGTACTCCTGCTTGAGTACTGCTGGGGGGGACAGCCCGCCTGGGGGAAGCAGCAGTGGCCGTGTCTCCGCAGTGGAGTCCAGCCCTGTAACTCAGAGGGCTAAGGAAAAGAGGAGGAAGGCGGTATTAATCGGGGACTCGATGGTGAAGGGCACAGACAGGCGTTTCTGCGGAGGTAGGCGGGATTCTCGCATGGTGGTCTGCCTCCCTGGGGCCGGGATCCAGGATGTCGCTAGTCGCGTCCCGGAAATCCTGAGGTGGGAGGGAGAGGAGCCTGAGGTAGCGGTACATATTGGTACCGCTGATGTGGGTAGGAAGGGAGAAGGGGTCATGAAAAGGGAGTACAGGGAATTAGGGAGACAGCTGAGAAAGAGGAAAGCAAAGGTAGTAATCTCAGGATTACTGCCTGTGCCACGGGAAGGTGAGGGCAGGAATGGAGTGAGGTGGAAGATGAATGTGTGGCTGAGGGACTGGTGCAGGGGGCAGGGATTCAGGTTCCTGGACCATTGGGACCTCTTTAGGGGCAGGGGTGATCTGTATACAAAAAACGGGTGGAACTTGAATCACACGGGGACCAATATCCTGGCCGGTAGGTTGGCTAAGGTTACTGGGGAGAATTTAAACTAGATAGGTTGGGGGGAGGGGAGCTAGAAGAGTTGACTAGGATCAAGGAACTAATTGATGGGGTGGAGGATGCAGGGGTAAGGGGAATTACAAAATTAATGGTAGAGGAGAGGGTGCAAGTGAATGAAGGCGGTAATTTAGATAAGGGAGTAGAGGGAGAGGGTGTTCGCGACTCATCAAAGCGGGTCCAGATAAAAGCTGGAATAAGGACACTTTGCCTGAATGCACGAAGCATTCGGAACAAGGTAAATGAGTTGATGGTGCAAATCAGCACGAGTGGGTACGATCTAGTGGCCATTACAGAAACGTGGCTGAAAGGTGACCAGGACTGGGAGATGAATATCCAGGGGTATCAGGCGTTTAGGAAGAATAGACAGGAAGGAAAAGGTGGTGGGGTCGCGCTATTAATAAGAGATAATATCAGGGTAGTACTGAGGGATGACATAGGCTCTGAGGAACAAAACGTGGAATCATTATGGGTAGAGATGAGGAATAGTAGAGGGAGAAAGACACTAGTAGGTGTGGTATATAGGCCCCCAAATAATAATGTTGAGGTAGGGAGGGCTATAAACAAGCAGATAAGGGATGCGTGTAAAAACGGAACGGCAATAATCATGGGGGACTTCAACATGCACATTGACTGGCAGACTCAAGTCGGTAAGGGTGGAATGGAGGAAGAGTTCTTAGAATGCTGTCGGGATAGTTTCCTTGAACAGCATGTTACGGAACCGACGAGGGAACGAGCTATTTTGGATCTGGTATTGTGTAACGAGGTAGGTAGAATTAAGGATCTTATTGTGAAGGACCCTCTTGGGTCTAGTGACCACAATATGGTCGAATTTCTGATTCAGATGGAAGAGGAGAAAGTTTGGTCCCAAACCAGTGTCCTCTGTTTGAACAGAGGGAAATATGATAGGATGAGGGATGAATTGGCTAAGGTAGACTGGGAGAGCAGGCTGGCAGGTAGGATAGCTGAGGAACAGTGGAGGATTTTTAAGGAGATCCTTTTCAGTTCTCAGCAAAAATATATTCCAGCAAAAAACAAGGATTGTAAGAAAAGGGAGAACCAGCCGTGGATAACGAAGGAAATAAAGGAGAGTATTAAAATAAAAACAGCTGCGTACAGAGTGGCCAAAAATAGTGGAGAAACAAGTGATTGGGAAAAATTTAAGAAACAACAAAGAGAGACTAAGAAAGCGATAAAGAAAGGAAGGATAGACTATGAAGCTAGGCTAGCAATTAATATAAAAAATGATAGTAAAAGTTTTTATAAATATATAAAAAGGAATAGAGTGGCTAGAGTGAATGTTGGACCCTTGGAGGACGAGAGGGGGGAGTTAATAGTGGGAAATGAGGATATGGCTGAGTCTTTAAATAAGTTTTTTGTGTCGGTCTTCACGGTGGAGGACACAAATAGTTTGCCAAATATTAACGATAGAGGGTTGGCAGCAGGAGAAATACTTAATACAATTAATGTTACCAGAGAGGCAGTGCTGGGTAGACTAATGGGACTGAAGGTGGATAAGTCCCCGGGTCCGGATGGAATGCATCCCAGGGTATTGAAAGAAATGTCAGAGGTAATAGTGGATGCGTTAGTGATTATTTATCAAAACTCGTTGCATTCTGGGGTAGTGCCGGTTGATTGGAAAACGGCTAATGTTACGCCGCTGTTTAAAAAAGGAAGGAGACAAAAGGCGGGTAACTATAGGCCGGTCAGCTTAACGTCTGTAGTAGGGAAAATGCTGGAATCCATTATTAAAAAGGAGATAGCAGGGCATCTGGATAGAAATGGTTCGATCAATCAGACGCAGCATGGATTCATGAGGGGAAAGTCGTGCTTGACGAACATGTTGGATTTTTATGAAGATGTGACTAGGGCGGTTGATGGAGGAGAACCGGTGGATGCGGTGTTTTTGGATTTCCAAAAGGCGTTTGATAAGGTGCCCCATAAAAGGCTGCTGAAGAAGATTAGGGCACACGGAGTTGGGGGTAGTGTGTTAAAGTGGATTGGGGACTGGCTATCCGACAGGAAGCAAAGAGTCGGAATAAATGGGTGTTTTTCCGGTTGGAGGAAGGTAACTAGTGGCGTGCCGCAGGGATCGGTACTCGGGCCGCAACTATTTACCATTTATATAGATGATCTGGAGGAGGGGACGGAGTGTGGGGTAACGAAGTTTGCAGACGACACAAAGATAAGTGGAAAAGTGAATCGTGTGGAGGACGGAGAAGATCTGCAGAGAGATTTGGACAGGCTGAGTGAGTGGGCGAGGATATGGCAAATGGAGTATAACGTTGAGAAATGCGAGGTTATACACTTTGGAGGAAATAATAACAAATGGGATTACTATCTCAATGGAAACAAATTAAAACATGCTACCGTGCAAAGGGACCTGGGGGTCCTTGTGCATGAGACGCAAAAGCCCAGTCTGCAGGTACAACAGGTGATCAAGAAGGCAAATGGGATGTTGGCCTATATTGCGAAGGGGATAGAATCTGCTCGGATGAGGAGGATCGCAACAGACACCTCCAGACGCTGAAAGATGCCCTCATAAGAACAGGATATGGCGCTAGACTCATTGATCAACAGTTCCGACGCGCCACAGCGAAAAACCGCACCGACCTCCTCAGAAGACAAACACGGGACACAGTGGACAGAGTACCCTTCGTTGTCCAGTACTTCCCCGGAGCGGAGAAGCTACAGCATCTCCTCCGGAGCCTTCAACATGTCATTGATGAAGACGAACATCTCGCCAAGGCCATCCCCACACCCCCACTTCTTGCCTTCAAACAACCGCACAACCTCAAACAGACCATTGTCCGCAGCAAACTACCCAGCCTTCAGGAGAACAGTGACCAAGACACCACACAACCCTGCCACAGCAACCTCTGCAAGACGTGCCGGATCATCGACACAGATGCCATCATCTCACGTGAGAACACCATCCACCAGGTACACGGTACATACTCTTGCAACTCGGCCAACGTTGTCTACCTGATACGTTGCAAGAAAGGATGTCCCGAGGCATGGTACATTGGGGAAACTATGCAGACGCTGCGACAACGGATGAATGAACACCGCTCGACAATCACCAGGCAAGACTGTTCTCTTCCTGTTGGGGAGCACTTCAGCGGTCACGGGCATTCGGCCTCTGATATTCGGGTAAGCGTTCTCCAAGGCGGCCTTCGCGACACACGACAGCGCAGAGTCGCGGAGCAGAAACTGATAGCCAGGTTCCGCACACACAAGGACGGCCTCAACCGGGATATTGGGTTTATGTCACACTATTTCACATAAATATTTCTGCTTTTTTCCTCCTGAGTCTTTATCATGCGATCCTAGAATCAGAATTTATGTCACACTATTTGTAACTCCCACAGTTGCGTGGACCTGCAGAGTTTCACTGGCTGTCTTGTCTGGAGACAATACACATCTTTTTAGCCTGTCTTGATGCTCTCTCCACTCCCATTGTTTTGTTTCTTAAAGACTGGATTAGTTGTAAGTATTCGCATTCCAACCATTATTCATGTAAATTGAGTCTGTGTCTTATAAGTTCTGTTTGTGAACAGAATTCCCACTCACCTGAAGAAGGGGCTCAGAGCCTCGAAAGCTTGTGTGGCTTTTGCTACCAAATAAACCTGTTGGACTTTAACCTGGTGTTGTTAAACTTCTTACTGTGTTTACCCCAGTCCAACGCCGGCATCTCCACATCATGACTACCATAGACACCGCAAACTGCCGGCTCCAAGTGGAGAGGATCGCCAAGAAGATCGCGCATATCGACACAGACATCAAGTTTCTACAAAGATGCAAGAAAGCAGACAAGATACCGAAAGGACTACAGATCACGAACCCACTCAGGTCAACCTATAACATAGACTACGCTGAGAGACTTTGCCGTCGCACCTCTCTCACCCTCCTCAACCACCTCATACACCAACTCTACAGCAAACGCCGCAGCCTGGAAACCAAGATCGAATCCATATTCTCAACTTGCGCTCAGGACGCAGACCAGCTGCGAAACTCTGCCAAGCAGACGAGACAAAGGAACTACACCATCTACATGCACACCAAGAACAGGAAACTTGAGAAACTCGGCATCACCACCAGCAGCAACCAAGCCTCCCCCGGTACCACAGTAGGAAACAGTCCCACTGCAGGGAAGTCCATTGTCAACTTGTCCGACTACACACTTCAACCAGATGAAATCGAAGTTCTCAGCCGAGGGCTTAATTTTTGCCCCACCACCAAAATAGACCCCATCAGTCTCGCAGCAGACACAGAGGAATTCATCAGGCGAATGAGGCTGAGGGAGTTCTTCCACAAACCCCAAGAGGCCAACAACGAACACAATGAGACAGCCAATGAACTGGAACAGCCGACAGAGAGATCCGCAGTGCATCCGAAGAGGAAAGAGTCGAATTGGACTCCTCCGGAAGGCCGCTGCCCTCGACTTGACATGTATGCCCAAGCCGTCAGGAGGTGCGTCAACACCAAATTCATCAGCCGCACTCACAAGACAGCCCCGAACATCACCCAAGCACAACGTAACGCCATCCACGCTCTCAAGACCAACCGCAACATTGTCATCAAACCAGCAGACAAAGGAGGGGCCATCGTCATACTGAACAGAACGGATTACTGCAAAGAAGTGTACCGACAACTCAACAACGAGGAACACTACAGACAGTTACCTGCAGATCCGACCAAAGAACACACCCGTCAACTCAACACTCTGATCAAGACCTTTGATCCGGACCTTCAGAACACCCTCCGTGCTCTCATCCCATGTACTCCCCGCGTTGGAGATCTCTACTGCCTCCCGAAGATACACAAGGCAAACACACCCGGCCGTCCCATCGTATCGGGCAATGGGACCCTGTGCGAGAACCTCTCCGGCTATGTCGAGGGCATCCTGAAACCCATTGTACAAAGAACCCCCAGCTTTTGTCGCGACACGACGGACTTCCTACAGAAACTCGGCACACATGGAGCAGTTGAACCAGGAGCGCTCCTCGTCACAATGGATGTCTCAGCACTCTACACCAGCATCCCCCATGACGATGGCATTGCTGCAACGGCCTCAGTGCTCAGCGCCAACAACTGCCAGTTTCCAGATGCAATTTTACATCTCATCCGCTTCATCCTGGACCACAATATCTTCACCTTCAACAACCAGTTCTTCATCCAGACACACGGAACAGCCATGGGGACCAAATTTGCACCTCAATATGCCAACATCTTCATGCACAGGTTCGAACAAGACTTCTTCACCGCACGGGACCTTCAACCGGTGCTATACACTAGATACATCGATGACATTTTCTTCCTTTGGACTCATGGTGAACAATCACTGAAACAACTCTATGATGACATCAACAAGTTCCATCCCACCATCAGGCTCACCATAGACTACTCTCCGGAATCGGTTGCATTCTTGGACACGCGCATCTCCATTAAGGACGGTCACCTCAGCACCTCACTGTACCGCAAGCCCACGGATAACCTCACGATGCTCCACTTCTCCAGCTTCCACCCTAAACACGTTAAAGAAGCCATCCCCTACGGACAAGCCCTCCGTATACACAGGATCTGCTCGGATGAGGAGGATCGCAACAGACACCTCCAGACGCTGAAAGATGCCCTCATAAGAACAGGATATGGCGCTAGACTCATTGATCAACAGTTCCGACGCGCCACAGCGAAAAACCGCACCGACCTCCTCAGAAGACAAACACGGGACACAGTGGACAGAGTACCCTTCGTTGTCCAGTACTTCCCCGGAGCGGAGAAGCTACGGCATCTCCTCCGGAGCCTTCAACATGTCATTGATGAAGACGAACATCTCGCCAAGGCCATCCCCACACCCCCACTTCTTGCCTTCAAACAACCGCACAACCTCAAACAGACCATTGTCCGCAGCAAACTACCCAGCCTTCAGGAGAACAGTGACCAAGACACCACACAACCCTGCCACAGCAACCTCTGCAAGACGTGCCGGATCATCGACACAGATGCCATCATCTCACGTGAGAACACCATCCACCAGGTACACGGTACATACTCTTGCAACTCGGCCAACGTTGTCTACCTGATACGTTGCAAGAAAGGATGTCCCGAGGCATGGTACATTGGGGAAACTATGCAGACGCTGCGACAACGGATGAATGAACACCGCTCGACAATCACCAGGCAAGACTGTTCTCTTCCTGTTGGGGAGCACTTCAGCGGTCACGGGCATTCGGCCTCTGATATTCGGGTAAGCGTTCTCCAAGGCGGCCTTCGCGACACACGACAGCGCAGAGTCGCGGAGCAGAAACTGATAGCCAGGTTCCGCACACACAAGGACGGCCTCAACCGGGATATTGGGTTTATGTCACACTATTTCACATAAATATTTCTGCTTTTTTCCTCCTGAGTCTTTATCATGCGATCCTAGAATCAGAATTTATGTCACACTATTTGTAACTCCCACAGTTGCGTGGACCTGCAGAGTTTCACTGGCTGTCTTGTCTGGAGACAATACACATCTTTTTAGCCTGTCTTGATGCTCTCTCCACTCCCATTGTTTTGTTTCTTAAAGACTGGATTAGTTGTAAGTATTCGCATTCCAACCATTATTCATGTAAATTGAGTCTGTGTCTTATAAGTTCTGTTTGTGAACAGAATTCCCACTCACCTGAAGAAGGGGCTCAGAGCCTCGAAAGCTTGTGTGGCTTTTGCTACCAAATAAACCTGTTGGACTTTAACCTGGTGTTGTTAAACTTCTTACTGTGTTTACCCCAGTCCAACGCCGGCATCTCCACATCATAGAATATAAAAGCAGGGATGTCTTGATGCACCTGTACAGGGCATTGGTGAGGCCGCAGCTGGAATACTGTGTGCAGTATTGGTCCCCTTATATGAGGAAGGATATATTGGCATTGGAGGGAGTGCAGAGAAGGTTCACCAGGTTGATACCGGAGATGAGGGGTTTGGATTATGAGGAGAGGCTGAGGAGATTGGGTTTGTACTCGTTGGAGTTTAGAAGGATGAGGGGAGATCTTATGGAGACTTATAAGATAATGCAGGGGCTGGATAGGGTGGAGGCGGAGAGATTCTTTCCACTTAGTAAGGAAGTTAAAACTAGAGGACACAGCCTCAAAATAAAGGGGGGTCGGTTTAAGACAGAGTTGAGGAGGAACTTCTTCTCCCAGAGGGTGGTGAATCTCTGGAATTCTCTGCCCACTGAGGTGGTGGAGGCTACCTCGCTGAATATGTTTAAAGCGCGGATGGATGGATTCCTGATCGGTAAGGGAATTAAGGGTTATGGGGATCAGGCGGGTAAGTGGTACTGATCCACGTCAGATCAGCCATGATCTTATTGAATGGCGGGGCAGGCTCGAGGGGCTAGATGGCCTACTCCTGCTCCTATTTCTTATGTTCTTATGTTCTTATGTACCAGGCACAATGATAAAATTTGCAGATGATATGAAACTTGGGAGCACTGTGAATGATGAGGAGGATGATGAAGAACTACAAAAGGAGATAGACAAATTGGGGAATCAGAGTGTGGTGGACCTCAGTTGTGCCTTTGTCCTATATGGACCACCGTTGTGTGTGTTTGTCATACCCGGACACATCCCCTTCCAGTTTGGTTCCTCCCCTCGGCACCTAGTATAAAGGTGGCTGTCTCCTCCCCCTTGTTCAGTCCAGGTCGGTTATTTGTTGGTATCTGCTCCTGATTCTGTTGTGAATAAAAGCCTACACTTATATTGGCACATCGGTAGTCTTTCACCTTATTGGTAGCGCATCAATTTTATTCACAACAGTTGACCAGCATGGAGCAATTTCTAAAACCCGACAAGTTAGCATTAGGCCCTCAAGAGGTTGGAGCCTCTGATAAACGTGATCATTGGTTAGACTGCTTCGAAGCATTCATCGACACCGCTACGGCTATCGACACCGACGACGCTAAACTCCACGTGCTCCGCGCCCGGGTAAGCGAAGCTGTCTACGGTATCTTCCGGGACGCTGCTACATACGCGGACGCTATCGAACTCCTAAAAGGGCAGTTCCGAAAGAGCCCTAACGTGGTCTACGCCAGACACCTCCTAACTACCCGCAAGCGGCAGCCAGGAGAATCGTGCGCCCAATTTCTGCGCGCCCTGCGGGTCCTAGCTCGAGCTTGTGACTGTAAGGCTGTTACAGCAGCTCAGAACGCAGAGGACCTGATCCGCGACGCCTACATTGCGGGCATTGAGTCTACACACATTCGGCAGCGCCTGCTTGAACAAGATGACCTAGATCTCCAAAGAACAGCCACAATGGCTGAAACGCTAGAAGCGGCCTCTCACAATCTTGGGTCTTACCCTGCATCCCGTTCTATCGACGGCTCCACCGCGACTGCTGTTCCGGCAGGGCCCAAATGTTACTTTTGTGGCCTATCCAAGCACCCTTGGCGTCGCTGCCCGGCGAAGGACGCGATTTGCTCCGGATGCGGTAAGCTAGGCCACTTCGCTAAAGTCTGCCGGGCAAAGCCGCTTCCGAAGCCTCGTGGCGCCACGTGTGTTCCGTGGGCACAGCCATCTTTAAGGCAGGCGGCGGCTGCACGCAAATTGCCATCTTTAATGCGGTCACCGGAAGTGCGGGAATCGCCATCGTTGATGCAGTCACCGGAAGCGCGGGAATCGCCATCTTTGAGACTGGCATCAAGACGCACCGAGCAGGAAGCTTTATCCGTGACGTCATCAGACGGGGACGAAGATGGATTCTTCTTTGATTCGACGGTGGCATCGATTTGCCTGGACCAGTCGCAGCCTCATCAACTCTCCAAATCAATAATGGAGATCAAGGTAAATGGTCATGCAGAAAACTGCCTGTTCGACTGTGGGAGCACAGAAAGTTTTATACACCCTCGCACAGTGCGTCAATATGCCCTTCCCATGCGACCCTGGAGCCAGACCATCTCCATGGCCTCGAATTCCCACTCAGTGGAGGTCCTCGGGTGCTGCTTGGTGACGCTGACGGTACAGGGCACAGTCTACGAGCGTTTTCGGCTCCTCGTGCTGCCACGACTCTGCGCAGCTGTACTGCTGGGGTTAGATTTCCTCAGCCATCATAGGAGCGTCACCCTGCAGTATGATGGCCCTTATCCCCCGCTCTCCGTCTGCAAGGCACCGTCACTGCAGCGCCCCTTGCGCACCACCTGCAGTCTCTCGACCCTCATGATCACCCCCACCCCCCTTATTTGATAACCTCACCCTGGATTGTAGGCCTATAGCCACCAAAAGTCGGCGCTATAGTGCAGATGACCGGGCCTTCATTCGGTCCGAGGTACAACGTTTGCTCCGGGAAGGGATTATCCAGGCCAGCACCAGCCCCTGGAGGGCGCAAGTGGTCATAGTTAAATCGGGGGAGAAACACCGCATGGTGATTGACTACAGCCAGACCATAAACAGGTATACCCAACTAGATGCATACCCTCTTCCCCGTATCGCGGACATAGTCAACCGTATCACGCACTATAAGGTTTTCTCTACGATCGATTTGAAATCGGCTTACCACCAGCTCCCTATCCGCTCGGAGGATCGCCCATATACTGCCTTTGAGGCGGATGGCCGCCTCTACCAGTTCCTCCGAGTCCCCTTTGGTGTCACCAATGGGGCCTCAGTCTTCCAGCGGGCCATGGATCAAATGGTAGACCAGCACGGGCTACGGGCCACTTTCCCGTATCTGGATAACGTCACCATCTGCAGCCATGACCTGCAGGACCATGATGCCAACCTACTAAAATTCCTTCGTACGGCCACTCTCCTGAACCTCACATATAATGAGGCGAAGTGTGTTTTCCGGACACGCCGCCTCGCCATCCTTGGGTACGTGATAGAAAATGGTGTCCTTGGCCCCGGCCCAGCCTGTATGCGTCCCTTTATGCAGCTTCCCCTCCCTACTACCCTCAAAGCACTGAGGAGATGCCTGGGCTTCTTCTCCTACTATGCCCAGTGGGTTCCCCGTTACGCGGATAAAGCCCGTCCGCTTCTAAAATCGACCTCTTCCCCGCGAAGGCCGCGATGCATGCTGTGGACGAATCCATCCCATTCCAAGTGGAAAGTGATGCGTCTGACTTTGCCCTAGCCGCCACCCTTAACCAGAGGGGCCGTCCGGTGGCCTTCTTTTCCCGGACCTTACAAGGCCCTGAGATTCTACACTCCTCGGTCGAGAAGGAGGCCCAGGCCATCGTGGAAGCCGTCCGGCACTGGCGCCATTATCTTGCGGGCCAACGATTCACCTTAATTACGGACCAGCGGTCCGTTGCCTTCCTGTTTAACACCAGGCAAAAGGGCAAGATTAAGAATAACAAAATCTTGCGGTGGAGGATTGAGCTCTCCACCTACAGATATGACATCATGTACCGGCCTGGGAAGCTCAATGAGCCCCCAGACGCCCTGTCCCGTGGATCATGTGCCAGCGCCCAACTAGACCAGCTACAGTCCCTCCATAATGACCTCTGTCACCCGGGTGTCACCAGAGTTTTCCACTTTGTCAAGTCTCGTAACCTGCCCTACTCCCTCGAGGAAGTCCGGACGATTACCAGGCAATGCAGGGTCTGCGCTGAGTGCAAACCGCAGTTCTACCGGCCAGGTAGGGCGCACCTTGTAAAGGCCACTCGCGCGTTTGAGCGCCTTAGCATTGATTTTAAAGGCCCCCCTCCCCTCCTCTAACCGCAATGTTTATTTCCTGAATATCATTGATGAATACTCACGTTTCCCTTTTGCCTTCCCCTGCTCGGACATGACCACGGCTACAGTGATTCGGACCCTGAACACGCTCTTCACCCTGTTCGGCTTCCCAGCCTATGTTCATAGCGATCGTGGGTCCTCTTTCATGAGTGACGAGCTGAGGCAGTATCTGCTCGCCAAAGGCGTTGCCTACAGCCGCACGACTAGCTATAACCCCAGGGGAAATGGTCAAGTAGAGCGGGAGAACGCAACCGTCTGGAAGGCCGTTCTATTAGCGGTACGGTCTAGGGGCCTTCCAGTCAGCCGTTGGCAAGACGTCCTTCCGGATGCATTACATTCCATTAGGTCACTCTTGTGCACAGTGACCAATACGACCCCTCACGAGCGGATGTTTTCGTTTCCCAGGAAGTCCTCTTCGGGTACTTCGCTCCCGGATTGGCTGATGTCCCCGGGGCCCGTCCTGCTTCGGAAGCATGTCCGGACCCATAAGGCAGATCCCTTGGTCGAGGAGGTCCAATTGCTCCACGCTAATCCTCAATACGCTTATGTAGCGTACCCTGATGGGCGGGAGGACACGGTTTCTGTCCGTGACTTGGCACCCGCAGGTGCCCCTGAGGTCACCACGTCCTTCCGCCCCACGGTCCCCGGTGTTGTCCACTCGGAGATTGCTACATCTCTTCCTCCCTCAGTCCCTGTCCCCAATGTAGTGCGCCCAGAGCCTGTTGCAGCCCCCCACCCCCCAGCTCCGGTTCCCACTGTTCCCCATACGCCACCAGGGCCACTGCTCACTCCTCTCACCCCTGTGTACAGCTCGCCTGAGTCGCCGGATCGGTCGCCACGCAGTACCCGACGACTGGACGGGACGACGGATCGGTCCGCTTCACACCACCTGGCGCCTTCTCTCGACGCTCACTGTACGGAGCCTGGGCCGACATCGCTCCCTGCTCGGACGACTCTGCGACCTGCACTACGACGATCGCGACGGCGGATCAAGCCACCGGTTCGTCTGGACTTGTAATATTGTTTCCGCTTCACCCCCGTGTTGTTTTTTTTAAAGGAAGGGGTGAATGTGGTGGACCTTAGTTGTGCCTTTGTCCTATTTGGACCACCGTTGTGTGTGTTTGTCATACCTGGACACATCCCCTTCCGGTTTGGTTCCTCCCCTCGGCACCTAGTTATAAAGGTGCCTGTCTCCTCCCCCTTGTTCAGTCCAGGTCGGTTATTTGTTGGTATCTGCTCCTGATTCTGTTGTGAATAAAAGCCTACACTTGTATTGGCACACCAGTAGTCTTTCGCCTTATTGATAGCGCATCACAGTGACAAATGAAATTAATTGCAGAGAAATGTGAAATGAATCATTTTGGCAGGAAGAACATGGAGAGACAATATCAGATAAAAAATATAATTCTAATGGGGATGCAGGTGCAGAGAGACATGGGTGCATGTGTGCATAAGTTATTGAAATTGGCAGAAAAGGTAGAGAGTGCGGTTAATAGAGCATTCGGTATCCTAGGTTTTTTTAATAGGGGCATAGAGTACAAGAGCAAAGAGGTTATGTTGAGCATGTACGAAACATTAGTTTGGCCCCAGCTGGAGTATTGCATCCAGTTCTGGGCGCCACATTTTAGGAAAGATATGAAGGCATTGGTGAGTGCAGAAAAGATTCACAGGAATGGTAAGAAAATGATGCTGGGGAAATAGATGGGGTTAAAACCTGACAAATCACCAGAGTACATCCCAGAGTATTAAAGGACGTGGCCATGAAAATATTGGATACATTGGTGGTCATTTTCCAGATTTCTATAGACTCTGGAGCAGCTCCCACAGCTTGGAAGATAGAAAATGTAACTCCACTATTTCAAAATGGAGAGAGTGAAAAAAGGGAGAATTACAGACCAGTTAGTCTGACATCAGTAGTGGGGAAGATGCCAAAGTCTATTATTAAAGACGTGATAACAGAACATTTGGAAAACATTAATTGGATTAGACAAAGTCAGCATGGTTTATGAAAGGTAAATCATGCTTAACAAATCTACTGAAGTTTTTTGAGAATGTAACTAGTAGAATAGATAAGGGAGAACCTGTGGATGTGGTGTATTTGGACTTTCAGAAGGCTTTTGATAAGGTCCTTCATAAGAGGTTAATGGGCAAAATTAAAGCACATGGGAAGGGGGTAATGTATTGGCATGGGTTGAGAATTGGTTGACAGACAAGAAACAGAGAGTGGGAATAAATGGATCTTTTCCCGAGTGGCAGGCAGTGACTAGGAATCAGTGCTTGGGCCCCAGCTGTTCAGGATATATAAATTACCTTGATGAGGGATCCAAATGTAACATTTCCAAGTTTGCTGACAACACAAAAACTGGGTGGAATTGTGAGTTCTGAGGAGGATACAAGGAAGCTTCAAAGTGATTTAGACAAGTTGAGTGAGTGGGCAAACCATATGTCAATGTTTCTAAATGTGAAGTTATACACTTCGATGTGAAAAACGGAAAGGAAGAGTATTATTTAAATGGTAATATATTGAGAAGTATGGATGTACAAAAGGATCTGGCTGTCCTTGTACACTAGTTAATGAAAATAAAGAGGCAGGTACATTAAGCAATTAAGAAGGCAAATAAAATGTTGCTCTTCGTTGCAAGAGGATTTGAGCTCAGAAGTAGGGATGTCTTATTGCAGTTATACAGGACCTTGGTGAGACCACACTTGGAATATTGCACGCAGTTTTGGTCTCCCTATCTAAGAAAGGATATACTTGCCATAAAGGGAGTGCAGTGGAGCTTCACTATGCTGATACCAGGGTTGGCAATACTGTCCTATGATGAGATATTAGTTCAACTGGACCTGCACTCACTAGTTTAGAAGGAGAAAAGAAGATCTGATTGACGCATATAAAATTCTAACAGGGCTGGACAGACTAGAAGCAGGAAGGATGTTTTCTCCGGTTGGGGAATCTAGAACCAGGGCACACAGTTGCAGGATATGGGGTAGACCATTTAGCACTGAAATGGGGATAAGTTTCTTCACTTAAAGGTAGTGAACCTGTGGAATTCTCTACCACAGAAGGCAGTGGAGGTCAAGTCACTGTATGTATTCAAGAAAGAGATAGATTTTAATTGGATCAAGGGGTATGAGGAGAAAGCAGAAATATGGCATTGAGATAGAAGATATGTCATGATCACATTGAATGGCAGAGCAGGCCCAAAGGGCCAAATGGCCTACACCTGCTCCTAATTTCTATGTTTTCTTTGGTTCCAGGGATATGGAACTTCAGTTACAAAGATAGATTGAAGAAGTTGAGACTGTTTTCCTTAGAGAAGAAAATGCTAAGAGAAGATTTGATAGAGGTATTTAAAATAATGAGAATCATAGAAATGGAGAAACTCTACAGTGCAGAAGGAGGCCATTCAGCCCATCGAGTGTGCATCAACAATAATCCTACCCAGGCCCTATCCCTGTCACCCCACGTATTTACCCCCCAATCCATTTAACCTACGCATCCTGGGACACCAAAGGGCAATTTAGCATGGCCAATCAATCTGCACATCTTTGGAGTGTGGGAGGAAACCAGACAACTCAGAGGAAACCCACGCAGATATGGGGAGAATGTGCAAACTCTGCACAGACAGTGACCCAAGCCAGGAATCAAACCCAGGTCCCTGGAGCTGTGAGGCAGCAGTGCTAACCACTGTGCTACCGTGCCACCCCAAGAAGTCTGGACAGAGTAGAGAAGGGGAAATTTTTTGTGCTTGTGAAAGGATGGAGAATGAGATTTGAAGTGACTTATTATTGTCACATGTATTAGCAAAAAGTATTGTTTCTTGCATGCTATACAAAGCATTCCATTCATAGAGAAGGAAAAGAGAGGGTGCAGAATGTAGTGTTACAGTCATAGGTAGGGAGTAAGAAAGATCAACTTAATATAAGGTAGGTCCATTCAAAAGTCTGATGACAGCAGGGAAGAAGCAGGGAGAGGACACGGATTAAAAATAATTGGCAAAAGTGTGATGGTGCAGTGCCTTTAAGAGGTGCAATTTAATTATGTTTCTCTACAGGATGTTTCTGCCGTCCTTGGCAATTTGTCAGCATCGTGTTATCTGTAGCCGGTGTCCTTCATTGTTACTGAGGCAGTTTAATTAATATCATGTTGACTTTAAACTGGACCAATGCAATGTTCTGTGGTTTTAATGTTCCCTTAGGATTGCAGAGTGGAGCTTGATTGGGGGTGATTAACAGGGCATGTCATATGGCTAGGGACAGCGATGCCTCACAGAAATGTCCAGTTTTTAGTTTAGTTTTCAGTAGTAGCTTGAAGTGGAGAGAAGCAACAGTTCTTATTCCCTCTTTCTGGATTTGGAGTTTCTGTTCTCTGTGTGGCTGTTTTTGGAAGTTGCCTAAGGGTGGCACAATGGCACAGTGGTTAGCACTGCTGCCTCACAGCGCCAGGGACCCGGGTTCAATTCCAGTCTCAGGTCACTGTCTGTATGGAGTTTGCACTTGCTCCCCGTATCTGCGTGGGTTTCCTCCGGGAGATCCAATTTCCTCCCACACTCCAAAGATGTGCGGGTTAGGATGATTGGCCATGCTAAATTGACTCTCGTGTCAGGGGGATTAGCAGGGTAAATGAGGGTAACGGGAATAGGGCCTGGGTGGGATTGTCGTCGGTACAGACTTGATGGGCCGAATGGCCTCCTTCTGTACTGTAGGGATTCTATGATTCTATGATTAAGTTTACCTCTCTGAAGTTTGGCTGAAATGAGGATATCCTTCTCTGCAAACAGCTGGCCTGGATTTCTGTCTATTGGTGTTACAAAGCTGAAGGGCCAGAATCACATGAGCATACAAAAACAGAAAATGCTGGAAAATCTCAGCAGATCTGACAACATCTGTGGGAAGAGAATAGAGCCTGACTGAGATTTTCCCAGCATTTTCTGTTTTTATAGCTGTTAGGAATTATATTCTGTCATGTTTAAGTCTTGTAATTGGTAAAACTTATGCTCATTCTTTTTGTTATATTTTAACTGTGTTCTTAAGTAAACTTTGCCTGATAAAAGTTTTCTAGTGGATCGCTTGAATCAGACCTGGAGTGAAACACCTTACACTCATCCAAGCCGAAATCAAATGTAAAACTTATGGTCTCGGCTAACTTCACAAAACTCCTTGGAGTTTCTGGCCTGGGTCTTAACAAAGGGAAACAATAGAGACATGACGAAAAACATTTTTCATGCAGTGAGGGTTAAGGTCTAGAATGCACTGCCTCAGACTGTGGTGGGGCAGGATCAATCGAGGCATTCAAAAGGGAATCTGAAAAGCAAGAACGTTTAGGGTTATGGGGAGAAGGTGGGGGAATGGCATTAGGGTAATTGTTCATGTGGTGAGCTGGTGCTGACATGATGGGTGAACAGCCGCCTTCTGCACAGTAACCATTCTGTAAAATTTAGAACCTTGGGTGAAACTGGACCTGAATCCCTCCTTAGTCCTTCCCTTGCTAATTCAGCAGTTAAAAGTTCTACAAAATGATGTATAATTGAGAGAGACAATGTATACAAAAGAATTTTGTAAAGAAAGTAAACAGTTTTTTAAAATTATTTCGTTAGATGTGGGCATTGCTGGCAAGGCCAGCATTTGTTATCCATCACTAATTGCCCTTGAACTGAGTTATTTGCTCGACCATTGCAGAAACCAGTTTAGAGTCAACCATGTTGCTGTGGGTCTCGTGCCAAATAGGCCAGACCTCAAGTCAGAACAGCAGATAACCTTCCTTAAAAAAAATCAGTGAACCAGATAGATTTTTACAACCATTAAAGGTTGTTTCCTGATACCATTATTGAGACAAGCCATTCAGTTCAAAATTACATTATTTAACAAAGTAAAGTACGCACATCATACGCAAAACACTTACACATTTTATTGTTGTATTTTATTTTGCCAACAGATGCACAAAAAGTTTAAACACACAAGTGTACGCCAGACACATAATTATCAAGATTACCTTGCCAACAATGATATCCCCTACTCAAATATTATTCACTAGGATAAAAAACAAATAGTCAAACCTGGAATTTCAGTCAGCCACATGTGACAGCAAACTCACTGTTAAGTTTGTACTAAAGTATATAAATGTAATGGAATTTTTCCAAGATTTGGGAATGTTTGTGTTCATCCTTCTCTTTTTCATTATTTTACTTTGACCTTAGTCTGTAAATAAGGCCCGATTACCCAATGCCATGCACTTTTTCTCCCTCTACCTTTAGTAATTGTGAGCTTAATGCCCTTTGCAAACATGAATTGAACTTCTCCACACTACCCTAGAAACTGATCCCTCTGCACACTGAAACAGTGCATAGACTGTGCTAAAGAGCATTGCACTTTTAAAACTAAAACAGGTGATTTTTTGTGGGTGTTCAAGTGAGAAATATCAGTACTGGGAAATTGAACAATTTGCAGGTAAATATTTAAATTGTTGCACAGGATGTGGCCACCACTGGCTAGGCCAGCATTGAGTGCCCAGCCTTGGTTGCCCTTGAGAAGGTGATGGTGGCAAGCCACTTTCTTGCAGCTGCAGTCCACCCACAGTGGACCGTTAGGAAGAGAGTTCCAAAATTTTGACCCAGTGACAGTGAAGGAATGGCAATATAGTTCCAAGTCAGGATTGTATGTGGTTTGCAAGGAAACCTGCAAGTGGTGGTTTTCACATGCATGTTCTGCCCCTGATCTTCTCGCTGGAAGAGGTCGCAGGTTGGTAGGTGTTGTTGAAGGAGCCTTGGCGAGTTGCTTCAGAGCACCTTGTATATTGTATACACTACTGCCACTGTGCTTCAGTGGTGGAGGCAGTAGATGTTTAAGGTGGTGGACGGGGTGCCAATCAAGTGAGATGTTTTGTCCTGGGTCATGTCAAGCTTCTTGAGTGTTACTGGACCTGCATAAATTCAGGAATATGGAGGGTATTCTATCATACTCTTGACTTGCGTTTTATAGATGGGGACAGGCTTTGGTGAGTCAAGGACCGAGTTACTTACCACAGGACTTCTAGCTCCTGACCTGCTCTTGTAGCCACAGTATCTATATGCTGGTCCAGTTCAGCTTCTGGTGGATGGTAACCCTAGGATGCTGATATTGGGGGTTTCAGTGATTCTCTCTTGTTGGAGATGGTCATTGCCTGGTACTTATGGGATGCAAATGCAACTTTTAGGAGCCTGAATGTTGTCCAGATCTTGCTATTGTGACGTTAGTGTACCTTTAAGAAACTTTTTTTAAATCCTGATCTCTGCATCTCTCAAAGCTTCAGTGTTTCTCAGCTCACAGCTTTAACTGATGTTATTATGGCACTGGCTTGTCTGGAGATGTCCTTTTATTGCTGCTTAAATGGGGTTTTGTTTATTTTTACTGGGATCTTTGTGACTCTACATTGTTGGTAGAAAAAACTGGTTGGCAGGTCAGGTGGCAGGAGTTCTCTCATTTTCAGTTTGAGCTGCTGTTTAGTTCAGTTTTTAGAAGGGACAGGAAGCTGAAAAGAAGTGTTTTCTCTCTCTCCCTGTTGTTTTGGAAATTCTGCTGGCGAGCTGAAAGCAAGGTCTTGCTTTTCTGAAGAGGGGAATCAGCTGTTGGTCGCTTGGCTAGAGTCCTTGGTGTTTTGTGAAGCTGTTCTGACTTCAAAATGTTCTGAGTCTATCCAGAGAACTGAACACTTCATCCAAAGGATTCAATTCCAGTATCACGCGACCATTAGTCTATGCTGTATTAAACCTGTTTGAAGGGTCTTCTTTATGAGATTGGTTTGATTGGGACAGCTCCTATATTCGTTAAGGCTTATATATTATCGTGGTTGTTTTGTTGTTGTTTGTAATTGATAGAAGTTATTGCTAATATTCTTATTATACATGTTAACTATATTCTTAAATAAACTTTGTTTGATAAAAGCTCCCTCGTGGGTCATTTGAATCATACCTGAAGTGAAACCTATCATGCTTATTCTAGCCAAATTCAAGATGCAAAACGTATGATCCAGGCAGGCTCTATAAAACACCTTGTACTTTCTGACCTGAACTATAACACTATACATGGACTGCTTCAGTAGCTGAAGAGTCACAAATGTTGCTGAACATTGTGCAGTCATCAATGATCATCCCTATTTCTGATCTTCTGAAGGAGGGAAGGTTATTAATGAAGCAGCTGAAGATGGTTGGGCCTCAGACACTCCCTGAGGAACTCTTGCAGTGATGTCCTGGAGCTGAGGTGATTGACCTCCAACAACCACAACCATCTCCCTTTGTGTGACTCCAACCAGCAGAGGGTTTTTCCCCTGATTCCCATTGACACCAGTTTTGCAAGGGCTCCTTGATGCCACACTCATTCAAGTGCTACCGAGGGCTATTATTCTTACATCACCTCTGGAGTTCAGCTCTTTTGTTCATGTTCAGACAAAGGCTGTAATGAGGTCAGGAATTGAGTGGCCCTGGCAGAACCCAAACTGGACATCAGTGAGGAGGCTATTTCTATATATGCCCTGGAAGATTCCAGCTCTTAGGCAGTGATATTCTGCGATCTCTGACATAGAATCAAGCAGGGGATTCTCAAGAATACTGCATGGACAACATGAGAGATAGGCAATGCAGTACATTGGTAGGTTCAGTAGAACATTGACCTGAATGCTGCTCAGCCATTAGAAATGCAAATGACTCCTCTAAAAAGATAACTGAAACTTCATATGGTGCATCTGTTGACTGGAAAGATGGACCAACCTCCTGGACCTCATCTTTCAACAGATCACTCCATTCAGGGCTAGCAGGTCATCATGTAAATGGTCACCATTTGCTGCAGTACCTTCTGTATCTGCCACCTCTGGTCTTACTTCATAAAGAACTGAGAGATTCATAACTTCAGTCTCTGTCCAGGGTCGTGATCTTGAGCTGTTGTTTAAGTTTCCTTCACTGTTCAATAACACTGATATATGATGCCTCCACTGCTGCTACCATGTTCAGAGATGGGCCTTTTGAACTATGGACGCTAGGCATGGTATTTGGTTACTGGACAAACTGTAGTCGTGTTTGGTACTTGCTTAATCATAGAAACCCTACAGTACAGAAAGAGGCCATTGGGCCCATCGAGTCTGCACCGACCACAATCCCACCCAGGCCCTACCCCCATATCCCTACATATTTTACCCGCTAATCCCTCTAATCTATGCAACCCAGGTCACTAAGGGGCAATTTTAGCATGGCCAATCAACCTAACCCACACATCTTTGGACTGTGGGAGGAAACCGGAGCACCCGGAGGAAACCCACGCAGACACGAGGAGAATGTGCAAACTCCACACAGACAGTGACCCAAGCCAGGAATCGAACCCAGGTCCCTGGAGCTGTGAAGCAGCAGTGCTAACCACTGTGCTACCATGCCGCCCATGGCATGGGCGCCCATGTGTTTATTAATACATCTTCATCTGCATCATATATTAGCATATCGCATCTGTTAACCCATCTGGTGTCTTATTAAATATTTCTATACAATTTGCCTCAGCTACTCCTTATAGTAGCAAACTCCAAATTCTTATAACTCTTTGGGAGAAATACTTTCTCCTGAATTTATTATTACATTCATCAATGACTATCTTATATTAATGGCTCTAATTTTGAATTTGCCCAGAAGTGGAAATATTTTCTCCACATGTACCATACTGAACTCCTTTCTATAACCAAAATAATTACTGTCCACTCTCCCAGTACTGTCTTTACTCGATTTACTCCCCTCCCCCCTGAAAGTGTTGATGCTCAGTGCAATGCAGACCCCCTCCTCTCCTGAAGGTGCTCTCACTGACATACAGGTTCCTCCACTGCTCCTGAAGATGCTGACACTCAGTGAGGTACAGATCCCTCCTCTCCTGAAGGTGCTGAGTCTCACTGCGATACAAGTTATTCCTCTCCTGAATGTGCTGACTCTCACTGCGATACAGGTTCATCCTCTCCTGAAGGTGCTAACTCTCACTGTGATACAGGTTCATCCTCCCTGAAGGTGCTGACTCTCACTGCAATACAGGTTCATCCTCTCCTGAAGGTGCTAACTCTCACTGTGATACAGGTTCATCCTCCCTGAAGGTGCTGACTCTCACTGCAATACAGGTTCATCCTCCCCTGAAGTTGCTGACTCTCACTGCGATACAGGTTACTCCACTCCTGAAGGTGCTGACTCTCACTGCGACACAAATTATTCCTCTCCTGAAGGTGCTGACTCTCACTGCGATTTAGATTATTCCTCTCCTGAATGTGCTGACTCTCACTGCGATACAGGTTATTCCTCTCCTGAAGATGCTGACTTTCACTGCGACACAAGTTATTCCTCTCCTGAAGGTGCTGACTCTCAGTGGGGTACAGGTTTTCCCATCTTGGCTGAAGTTGCCAGTACCACAGCTGTCTTGAGTACTGCATGGAGGTGAATACCTGCACCTCCTGGGTGCATGTTCCAGTAAATATTCCATAAAAGGCTTGGCCCTTTGATAGTGGCCTTCCAGTGCTGGCTGTGTACAGCACAGTCCAACTCTGCACAGCAGACCTCAAACAGGCATGCATCCTGTCGTCATATTCACAAGGTCTAATGCATATTTCATAATTTGGAGATGCCAGCTTTGGACTGGGGTGGGCACAGTGAGAAGTCTCACAATGCCAGGTTAAAGTCCAACAGGTTTATTTGGTAATGAGCTTTCAGAACGCTGCTCCTTCATCAGGTGAGTGGGCACTCACTGGCTGAAGGAGCAGCATATTTCATATACTGACCATGAATGTCTCTTTCTCTGTTATTATCCTTATGACAGACAGTGTTCCCACCATATTTTGTGCCTAATAAACAGCACCATCAAGTTTCTAGGTCAAAGTACTTATGTGGATTCATACTGCTTAGAATAGCTCTGAAAGGTGAAGATGATGATAAGAACATTGCTTTAATACTATTTTGCTTCACACCATTGTTCCATGGATCTTCATAGTTATCAACCCAATATCTTACTCAACTGTGATAGATTTTCATCCCTGGGGATTAGAATTATAAAGGAGCCATTGTGAAGCAGAAAGAAAAACTTATACATGTGTGTTGGTTGTAATAAAGTGAAATAAATAACAATGCAGATAATCATTTATCTTATATGAAGATTTTCCAGCTTTATCAACTTGTAACAAAAGGAAGGAATTATGCTAAAAACGTTCCATCACTGCCATAGAACTGAAAGAAGCCTCATCAAAATCACAAATTACATTCTCTGTAGCCATGATTGCGCTGTTTTCACTCTTGTCCCCAACCTCCCTTCAGGTATTGACATGGAATGCCACACCATCTTCCTCCAATGTCTCTCCTCTCAATGTTCCACTCATTGGAATTGAGCTTGTTTACCTACATTCTGAAAAGCCAGGCCTGTCATTATGGCTTTTCCTTTAACCTGAACATAGTTGCCTCTTGAGTTCATCAAGCATCTATCCTTATCCACCCTCCTCTTCCTCAACTCGATATTATCCACAGACATAGAATCATAGCACCATAGAATGGTTATAACACAGAGGAAGGCCGTTTAGTCCGCCATGGTTGTGCCAGCTCAAGTGCAACTGAAGTCCCACTCCCCTGCCTTTTCCCCACAGCCCTGTGGTTATTTTCTTTTCAGGTAATTATCCAATTATCTTTTAAAGCTATGATTAAGCTTCCACCACATTCACAGTGCTTTCCAGATCCTAACCATTCACTGTAAAAAAGATTTTCCTCATATAGCTGTTACTTCTTTTGCCAATTGATGCCTCAACAATGTCTCGTGTAAGTTGTGTGCAAGTGTGATTTGGCAGAAATCCAGAAGGATGGTATTGTAGAATTAAAAATAAAAGGTTAGTTGTCCTTTGTAAGATATTGCACATGCTCAGCCACGCAAAATAATTTCAAAGTACCATGCATTCAAACATACACCTCTTCTCAACACTCTTTATGCTTCCAAATGATCTTTTCACATATTAAACCAATGTTTTTCTTCACCCTATTGGTAACTGCAACACTATATTCTGCACCCTATGCTTTCCTTCTCCCCTCTGTACTCTATGAACGCTGTTTTGTCTGTATAACTCACAAGAAACAATACTTTTCACTGTATCCCAATAGATGTGACAATAATCATCATAGAATCCTACAGTGCAGAAAGAGGCCATTCGGCCCATCGAGTCTGCACCAACCACAATCCCACCCAGGCCCTATCCACATATCCCTACATAGTTACCCACTAACCCCTCTAACCTATACATCCCGGGACACTAAGGGGCAATTTAGAATGGCCAATCAACCTAGCCCGCACATCTTTGGACTGTGGGAGGAAACCAGAGCTCCCGGAGGAAACCCACGCAGACACGGGGAGAATGTGCAAACTCCACACAGATAGTAAATCAATTCAATTCAATTCCCCTTCCTTCCCAGAAGGAAAAAATAATTTGGACTAGTATTCCTATTTTCCCGTTTTACTGTTCTTTTTCCTTCTGGGTTTTCCCCCATTAGTGACATCTATTCCTTCAAATCCACTGATTCTGGAATTCCCTCCCTAAAACTTCTTTGCACCTCCACTTTCCTCTTCTCTTTTTAGAGCCATTTTAAAACCTCTGTTTTGACCAAGATTTTTATAGTTACTACCCTCATGCTTTCTTCTCTGACTCTGTGACCACTTTGTCTGTCTATGGTTAAAATGTAATACATTTAATACAACTTGCTGTTGATCTAGGAAGTCCACTTTTTGCTTGTTGGAATTCAATAATATTCAATAATTCTGAAGAAGTTCTCCGGGATGCAATATTACAGGTAACATGACATTGACCAATCAGTGAGGTGAAGGGAACACAGACTAAAATTAGATTAACATACATAAATGACAAGAGCATTTGAAGGAAATTACAGTTCTAAAAATGCTGGTGTTGGCCATTAAATATAATATCATAGGAATCATAAAGACATGACTGGGTTAATTTTCTTCAAGTTAACAGCCATGTAGTATTTTGGTCTAGATCGTACATGGTAACAAAATGAGCAGGCTCCTGTAATACTGGGTTACCATCCAGTACATTCCTGGCCAAGTCAATCAGAGAACAATGGGGAAAAGGTGGGAGAGTGGGACTAGGTGAGCTGCTCCTGCAGCTAGCAGGCAAAAACACAATGGGCCAAAAGGTCTTCTTCTGTGTTGTAACCATTCTATGGCTAAACATTTCAATGAAGTGACAAAGCCAAGTGTTATGATGGTCATGAAGGACATGGGGGACCATCGATAGATCTCCCTTGAGCATTGTGGAATACGGGCTTCCTTACTGAGCGAGCATTGGCTCACCCAATGTGAAGCAAATGGCGGGGGGGGGGGGTGGGGGGGGTGGGGGGGGGGGGGTTATAAACTTGCTGCTTAACCTGGACCGTCATTGTAGTTCCGAGGTGTAGACTAGCTGGAAGCCATGGGTGCACCCCTTGTCTTCAGTACACAGTAAAGGGTTTTTGGGGACAGGAACCTGGTGTCTAGTTGAATTACTGCCTTGGCAACAAGGATAATTTCTTTTCTCCATCTCTCCTCCAGACAGCCACCATAAGTCAAGAATTTTCTCTGCTAAGAAAATGCCATTCTGCCTGTTTTCAGGAAACTTGACCCCTATGACACCAGTGAGGAAGACTAGGCCAAAATACAGAGCACAGACATTACTTCCTCTGTGCTAACAACACTGATGGAGACAAAAAAGGAGTAAGAAGTCTCACAACACCAGGTTAAAGTCGAACAGGTTTATTTGGTAGCACAAGCCACTAGCTTTCGGAGCGCTGCTCCTTCGTCAGGTGAGTGGGATTTCAGATTGCCCTCTTCCACCTGATGAAGGAGCAGCGCTCCAAAAGCTGGTGGCTTGTGCTACCAAATAAACCTGTTCGACTTTAACCTGGTGTTGTGAGACTTCTCACTGTGTTTACCCCAGTCCAATGCCAACATCTCCACATCATGATAAAAAAGGAGACAGAAAACAAAAAGTAATATTGTTGACAGTATGCGGGACCCTGACTTTCAGTGTGATAAGAAGTGTGACCCCCAACTCAAAAACATTTAATGGTGAAAAACCACTATGACCCAAAGCCCTCAGTTATATTCCAAAGATATCACTTCAACATCGCTGGGAGAACTCCTGGGGAATCTGTCAG
Source organism: Mustelus asterias (assembly GCF_964213995.1). Taxonomy (NCBI): domain Eukaryota; kingdom Metazoa; phylum Chordata; class Chondrichthyes; order Carcharhiniformes; family Triakidae; genus Mustelus; species Mustelus asterias. Next base: position 113,162,937 of record NC_135807.1, on the reverse strand, counting down.
TTCTTGACTAGTTTGCGGAAATTAGCTGAATATTGCAAATTTGGACCATATCTTAACGAACTGTTGCAGGGCAGATTGGTATATGGTATATATGAACTAACCACCCAATAGGAGCTGTTGGCAGAACCCAATTTGGACTTTAAAAAAGTAATTCAAAAAGCCTTGACACTTGAGAACACAGAAAAATGGGCTCAAAACTACAAGTGGCATTAGGCAGCAATATCCTTCAACTAAGGGGAAGGACCTTCTGTAGTCAGTCCTCAATGGAGAGTGCTTGTGTTAAAGGGCCCATTTTGGTGTAGGAACCCTAATGTCAACACCAGACAGTCAATGAAAGGCCATGATGACTTCGAGACTTAGAGAACATACTCCAGAAAAGGTGCAGTTGGAAGGCAATGGATTACTGCAAGCACTGTCAAAGTACATAGTCTTGGCAAAGTTTCAGGAAAGGCAAAACACAGCCTCGGAAAAAAGCCAAGACCACCACCTGACCATACCATGCAGGTATCCCCTCTTCCAGAGACAGGGACATTACAACTGAACTGTATTATTACAAAGAAAGTTGCACCAATAATGGTAGAATTACTGGTGCATGACCATCCCTTGAAGATAAAGATGGATTCCAGTATGCTTTTTGCATCTTCTGATGTAAAGATGCAAAATATTTGTTTAACATCTCTGCCATTTTCTTATTCTCCCATTAGAATTTCTCCTGTCTTCAGCCTTTAAGGCTGAAGCCTTCACCCACTTACTTTTGTTTCTCTCTCCTTGTTACGTACTCATCAAAACTCTTACAACTTTCCCGGAATTAATTTCCTGTAAATTCAAATGTCAATATTAGGTATAGCCCAGCCACTGTGTTGCATGGTAACTGGTGGCAGATATGTGATGTAACCTTGTTACATTTTCCAGGAAGTTAATGAACAATAATGAACAATATAGCCTGAATCTGGACATTCATAAAATCCACAGATTAGTTTGCCCATGAACAGCTGTCCTTTGTTTGCCAAAATCATTAAAGTATGACATCCAGCGTTGGAGATTGAACTTGACGAATGTTTTATTTAAGCCTCTCTAGGCTGAATGGAGCACAGAATTCAGGTTAGTAGCAACACTAAAGGGGATAGGAAGCAGCCTACATAGTGGCTTCCAAACCATGGCAGTCACAATGCTGCTTTTAAAATCTGATTGTTGCCATTAGATTAAACATCTCTCTAATCATTTGGGATACAGATCTAGGGCTCAGTGGAATGTTGATGGCTGAGGCACACCTGCCTTATATCGACTGTCTCGTGGGACAGCCGCACATGCTAGACCACTGATAGCAATGGAGTGTGGCGTTAAGAACCAGAACAGAAACTCCAAGGTGTTTTATGAAGTTCTTTTTTGACTTTGGCATAGGTGAGCATAAGATGTTTCACTCCATGTATGATTCAAGTGATCCATAAGGAAGCTTTTATCAAACAAAGCTCATTTAAGAATACAGTTAAGATATAATAAGAACAATTAGCATAACTTTCACCAATTAACAAGAATTAAACATGACACAGTATAACTCCTAATGGCTAGCCATTAGGAGTTATACTGTGTTATGTTTAATTGTGTCATGTCTCTGTTGTTCCAAGTTAAACATCACCCCACAGACATACACCCTTCTTCAAACTTGGCATAGAAACAAGTATACTCATGTGATGCTGGATTTGAGGCTTTCAACCCTTATGTGAATTGATCCTTTGAATGTTGGATCAGATCTCTGAGGCTCCCCAGTCTTGGAACTTCCAGAAAGCCTCTGGAGAGAAAGAGACAGAGAGGCACGGACTTCTTCTCGCAGCAACTGAAAAAAAACTAAAGCTGGACTTTTCGGTGAAACATAACTGTCCTGAGCCACATGGCATAAATTGTCAATAAACCTCAATCAAACAACCTTGCAATCAACTCTGCAATCGTCAGGGACCATTAAAGCCACAGAACATTACATTAGTCCAGATTAAAATCAACATATCAATTATACTGCTTCTGTAACAATAAAAAGACACCAGCTACAGACAACACGGTGCTGACAAATTGCCAAGAACTGCAGAAACATCCTGCAGAGAAACATGATTAAAATACATTTCTTAAAGGCACAGTACCGTAACAGTGAGAGATGACACCAGGCTATGAAGGAGAAAATTTCAGAGAGGCAGATTATCCCTGCTTGGACCAACATGTCAATAGGCATGAGTCACCTGTGGCCCACAATCATTTTCTAAAGCTTGAGCAGGCAATTACCTCCCCATCATACTGGCCTTTACATAGAATATAGGAGAAGCATTGGATTCGAGATGTGAGATGTGTGTAGGCACCTAGAAATAGTCTTAGGAAAGAGTATGTTTGGACTTTGTGGTATTAAGATAGAATTGATGATGTGGAATGGACTGAAGGAACGTTCCTTTATTGGGAAGTTGAGAGAAGGAGATGAAATAGTAATATTAAAGACGGAATGTGCTATATGTCCCTCGATGAAATGGAACCAAGGCATCCACGACAGCAATGTCAAAGTTCAGTTCTTCTTGAATGGTGAAGTTGTATCTGTGATAATGATGACTATAATCATTCATAATAGTGCAGCAGAACCCTCCATATTTGTTCAGGCTATGGAAGTGTAGATTTAAGACCCTAGTGGTCCTCTTGGTGACCAACCTTGCAGAAATTTGCATCTCTTTATTGTGTTCTTCTGACGTCTTCTGGTCCCTCAATATAAGAACATAAGAACATAAGAAATAGCAGCAGGAGTAGGCCATCTAGTCCCTCGAGCCTGCCCCGCCATTCAATAAGATCATGGCTGATCTGAAGTGGATCAGTTCCACTTACCCGCCTGATCCCTATAACCCCTAATTCCCTTACCAATCAGGAATCCATCTATCCATCTATATGTGGTCGTTATGCATTGGAACAAGAGGTAGGTAAGTTTTGCTACCCAGAATGTGATTTTCTTGACTAAAAAAGATGAGGAGGGACTTGTTCATCATATGCAAGTGGCATGATAACTGTCAGTATATCAGAGGTTGGCATGCAGGATCCTCTCTGTGTTGTGACACACATTCAACACTTTGAGGAAGTTCAGGCTCTTTAGTTGAAGTGGAGGGTATTCCATCACATTCCTAAATTGTGCTTTGTAGATAATGAAGAGGCTTTTGGGAGTCAGGAGATGGGCTACTCATATCTGTTTTGATATGGCAGGTGGTAAGTGTCAGCCTGCCCAAATCCCAAAGGGAAACTTGAACAAGCTATCACAATGATTTGCCATTTGTATTTTATCAGAAGGTATCTAAAGTCAGGAGAAAAAAATCAAACCTCTTGTAAAGACTTTACAAAGTATATTTTATACATTTATTTAATAAAGAAAAAGGAAAACTAAAGACGCAAGTTTACATTTAAACAGTCAACAGTACTTCTACTGACCTTTCCCAAATGATTTATGTTAGTTAACTTTGGGCTAAACATGCCTTTTAAACAACAGTCCTCATAGATTTTAATCTATATAAGTTCCAGTAATAATACCACAAATTTGCTGTTGCTATACGGGAAGTCTTTTCTCTCTCTTCCATCTAATACTAAGAAACCAAAACTTGTTGCTATACTTTGCAGACACAAAAGCAAAGTATAGCATTTTGCAGCATTTTATGGCTTCGCTTGTCGTGAAATCATAAAATCTTGCCCTAGGTAAATGGACCTTCCCATTTTCTGTCCCCGCCAACTCTGATTTCCGTGTTGGACGGGGCGATAAAATTCGGTGGAACACTTTTCTCTGAAATGGCAGCATTTCCACAGGTCTGTTTCCAGCAAACACTGTTTCAGGATCTCATAACCACAGCCACCAATACAGAATTCCACCTCTTCTGAAATACCTTCTTCTCTTTCACCTTTAACTCTATCGTTCCACATTCCCTTAGAAATCCCCTTTTTCAGAATTTGCAAGTCATTCATGTTATGTTTCATCCTCTACCTTTTAGATTAAAGCAAACTTGGCACTCTCCTCCAACAATTCACAACCTGTCAATTGTACATCTTCCTTTTGAAATACAGTAGTTAACTTCAAGTCACTTCCCTTAACTTCCTAATGTAAATTTCTATTCATACCGTCACTGGTACTCCATCTCAATTCTGCTCATATCCACTTCAAACTACTTACCTTCACACCTAACCCCTCCCCCCTTTGATGTTCTGAATCCTGCAGCCCACTGACTTCAGTTTAATTAAGTTATTCACACCCATGCTCTCACACACAAGCCTGTTTCACAGTCTGCCACAGTGATATAGAAAAATGTATAATATTTCGTCATATGTCTGATCTGTTCTTATACCTGCAGTATTTATATGGCTGGTTCTGTTAAGCTGAAAGTTGTCCAGGTCTTGCCGCATCTTGGCACAGATTCAGTTTCTGAGGAGTTGCAGATGGTATTGAACACTACGCAACCCTCCATAAACATCCACACTTCTGACCTTATGACAGAAGAAAAGTAACTGATGGAGCAGCTGAAGGTGGTTGGGACTAGGACACGGCCCTGAGGAAATCCTGAAATGATGTCCTGGAGCTGAGATGATTGACCTCAAACAATTGCAACCATCTTTCTTTGTATTAGGTGTGACTCCAACCAGCAGAGGGTTTCCTCCCTAATTCCCTTTGACTCCAGTTTTGTCAGGGTTTATTGATGCCACACTCAGTCAAATGCTGCCTTGATGCCCAGGGCAGTCACTCTCATCTCACCCATGGAATTCAGCTCTTTTGTGTATGTTTTGATCAAGGCAATAATAAGGCCTAGATCTGACTGGTCCATGCGACACCCAAACTGAGCATCAATGAGTAGGTTATTGCTGTGTAACTGCTAATTGATAGTATTGTCAATGACAGCTTCCAACAATTTGCTGATGTTTGAGAGTAGACTAATAGGGCGCTAACTGGGCAGAGTGGACTTGTCCTTCTTCTTGAGAATAGAACACACCTGGGCAATTTTCCACTTCGTCACATAGATGCCAGTGTTGGAATCAGCTAGGGGCAACTAGTTCTGGAGCTCAGGCCTTCAGTACTACAGCCAGGATGTTTTTGGGGCCCATAGCCTTTGCACTATCCAGTGCCTTCAGCCATTTCTTGGTATCACATGGAGCAAATTCGATTTTCAAGTTTACTGACGACACCACCGTAGTGGGTCGGATCTCAAACAATGACGAGACAGAGTACAGGAATGAGATAGAGTCTCTGGTGAACTAGTGCGGCAATAATAATCTCTCCCTCAATGTCAACAAAACAAAAGAGATTGTCATCGACTTCAGGAAGTGTAAAGGAGAACATGCCTCTGTCTACATCAATGGGGACGAAATAGAGAGTCGAGAGCTTCAGGTTTTTAGGTGTCCAGATCACCAACAACCTGTCCTTGTCCCCCCATGCCGACACTATAGTTAAGAAAGCCCACCAACGCCTCTACTTTCTCAGAAGACTAAGGAAATTTGGCATGTCAGCTACGACTCTTTTTACAGATGCACCATAGAAAGCATTCTTTCTGGTTGTATCACAACTTGGTATGGCTCCTGCTCTGCCCAAGACCGCAAGGAACTACAAAAGGTCGTGAATGTAGCCCAATCCATCATGCAAACCAGCCTCCCATCCATTGACTTTGTCTACACTTCACGCTGCCTCAACAAAGCAGCCAGCATAATTAAGGACCCCACGCACCCCGGACATTCTCTCTTCCACCTTCTTCCTTTGGGAAAAAGATACTAAAGTCTGAGGTCATGTACCAACCAACTCAAGAACAGCTTCTTCTTCCCTGCTGCTGTCAGACTTTTGAATGGACTTACCTTGCATTAAGTTGATCTTTCTCTATACCCTAGCTATGACTGTAGCACTGCATTCTGCACTCTCTCGTTCCCTTCTCTATGAACGGTATGTTTTGTCTGTGTAGCACGCAAGAAACAATACTTTTCATTGTATGTTAATAGATATGACAATAATAAATCAAATCAAATCAAATTAAATTGGCTGACATCTGAAGAACTCAGGAGATTCTCTTTGTTCAACACTTCTGGCAGAAGATTGTTGCAAATGCTTTAACCGTGTCATTTGCACTGATGTGTGGGGTTCTCCCCATCATTGAGGATGGGGATGTTTGCAGAACCTTCTCTTCCTAGATTAGTTTGTTGTTTCATTGTCCACCACCATTCATGGCTGGATGTGACAGGACTGCAAAGGTTAGATCTGATCTTTTGGTTTTGGACATGGTGTTGTGGTTGTGATTAGGCTAGTAATCAAGAAACCTGGACAAATTCACTGGAGACACGAGTTCCAACAAACCCCACCACAACAGACCATGAAATTTAAATTCAATTAATAAATCTGGAATAAAAAACTATTAGTAACTATTAACCTACTGGATTGTCATAAAAACACATCTGGTTCATTAATGTCCTTTAGGGAAATTTGCTGTCCTTATCGCGTCTTGCCTACATGTGACTTCAGACTCACAGCAATGTGGTTGACTCTTAACTGCCCTCTGAAATGGCTTAGAAAGCTAGTCAGGTGTGTTAAACTGCTGCAGAAAATTTGAATCACTGTGACATGAAGCCAAAAACCCCATCAATATGGATGATCTTATCTCATTGCTGTCTTTACTGCCAAAAGTCATGAATTTACCTATTTTCCGGTTAAGGGTATTGGTGACCTTTCTATTTCCTTGTATCCCACACTTGCTTTGTGTGTCTCAGCCTCCTAGCCTTGACAAATGCTTCCTTTTTCTCTTTGACTAGGCTCACAATATCTCTCGTTACCCAAGGTTCCCAAAACTTGCCATACTTATCCTTCATCCTTACAGGAATGTGCCGGTCCTGAATCCCTATCAACTTATACTTGAAAGCCTCCCACATGCCAGATATTGATTTGCCCTCAAACATCTACCCCCAATTTACATTCTTCAGTTCCTGCCTAATATTGTTGTAATTAGCCTTCCCCCAGTTTAGCACCTTAACTTGAGGACTACACTTATCTTTATCCATCAGTACCTTAAAGCTTACTGAATTGTGGTCACTGTTCCCGAACAGCTCCCCTACTGAAAGGTCGGCCACCTGGCCGGGCTCATTCCCCAATACCAGGTCCAGTATGGCCCCTTCCATAGTTGGACTATCTACATACTGTTTCAAGAAGCCCTCCTGGATGCTCCTTACAAACTCTGTTCCACCCACACCCCTAGCACTACGTGAGTACCAGTCAATATAGGGGAATCCTAGGGCTGAGCTGATTGACCTCAAGCAACTGCAGTCATTTTTTTTTAGGTGTGACTCAATCAGTTGGAGGTTTTCCCCCTGATACCCACTGACTCTTGTTTTAATGGACTCGTTGGGAAGATAGGGTGGTGATATATGGGAATGCCGCTATCTAATTGTAAACCTTTCCCACCTCCAAGCTCTCAACCAGAGAGAGCATAAGATTCCCTTCAAGATTTGAAGTCAATGGCCCTTCATCAGAGAGTACCTGGAGAGCTAACAGTTTTTAAGCAAGGCAGGGGAAGATGGAGGGAAGGAAAGAAAAGGGAAAAAATGTGACAAAGTAGAAGGCGGAAAAAAAAACGACAGAAGACGTAATAGTGCAAGGCAAAAAGAAATGGTAATTGAACAAGTGACAATAAATGATCCAGAGGAGGTACAAATGTGGAAAACAGAATCAACAGCTGCAATCCAAAAGAAAACTATGTGCAGAGATTAATGTTAAATGTTAAATTTGGAAGGCTGTAAAATGCCCACTCGAAAGATGAGGGCCTGTTCTTCAAGCTTACACTGAGCTTCATTTTAACAGTGTGGAGGCGAAAGGCAGAAGGGTCAGAGTGCAAGTGGAGCAAAGAATTAAATTAAATTGGTGTTGGAAGCTCAGAGAAACACCTGCGGACTGAACAGAGGTGTCTGCAAAGCATTAATCCAGCCTGTGACTTTTTTTCTCAGTAAGAAGTTTAACAACACCAGGTTAAAGTCCAACAGGTTTATTTGGTAGCAAAAGCCACACAAGCTTTCGGAGCCTTAAGCCCCTACTCACCTGAAGAAGGAGCTTAAGGCTCCGAAAGCTTGTGTGGATTTTGCTACCAAATAATCCTGTTGGACTTAAACCTGGTGTTGTTAAACTTCTTACAGTGTTTACCCCAGTCCAACACCGGCATCTCCACATCATGACTTTTTTTCTCTCCAATGTAGAACAGTTGACATTGTGAGCAGCAAGTACTATTTAACAATTTGAAAGAAGTGTAAACTGAATAATTGTTTGACCTGGAAGGAGTACCCGAGGCCTTGGACAGTGGAAAGAAAGGAGGCAAAAGGGCAGCCATTGCATGTCCTGCACTTGCAATGTGTAGCCAGTCCTTCAACAAGAATGTATTCAATTTAAAAGAAACCAATCTTGAAAAGTCCAAAGGAAGATGTAGCACCAAGATTGTTTGGAATGGACAATTTTCAGAAATTGGCCAAACTTTGCCATCTAGCATGGCACAGGACTTTGAAACTGTCTAAAAAAGACCTTGAAAATCAAACATAGACACCACTGGGGGGAATGTTTTTCCTCTCTAATGGTGTGTTTGGAGGCATTTAATCAGATGGAAGAATGGCATGTGAGCACCCCACTGCCTTCCCATCTCTGCCATAATTAAGTTCGGAGCAGGAAAGCTCATGATCAGACTTTCTGCTCAACTGTCAATTGAGGCCCTTAGGAGGCCCAGGGTGTGAAATTGTTGCAATAAGTAAGAAGATCCAATCAAAAGCAGGAGGGTTTTGCAGCAATCATTATCACGGGTGAAATTCTTGTAGGTTTAAGAAATATGCGTTTAGGAGCAACTTTTCAAAGTTTAAAGTGTGAACGCAGCATAGAAGTTACAGTACAAGCATTTCATTGAATCATAGAATCCCTACAGTGCAGAAGGAGGCCATTTGGTCCATCGAGTCTGCACCGACCACAATCCCACCCAGACCCTATTCCCGTAAGTACAGTACTGAAATAACTTAAAGGGAGCAGAATACTAATATATCGATTTTAAGCAGCATTTGTAAGTACTGATTTAATTTAAGTGGTTCAGGTTACTGATGTTTGTAAGTTTATTGATGTACAATAAACCATTAAAAAGAACTGATGTGACTCTTGACCATTTTTTCCACCTAAACACGTTCAGGCCAAACCTTCGAGTTCGGAGTTTAGGAGGGGAGGTGTGGATTCATCCACCGACATGGGAAAGTGCCGTTGGAAAGGAAGGGGCTATTGGGGGTGATTGAGGAATGCAATGAGGAACAATTTATTTGGAAGGGTGAAAGGGGAGGGGAAATGTGGTGGCGGCATGTTGGAGTTGCCAGAATGATTCATCGAACGTGGAGACTGTTGTTGTAGAAGTTCAGGATGACGAGTGGAAAACTATCAAGATTCTTGGAGGCAGGGGAAGGAGTGCAAACTGAATTGCAGGAAATGGAACAGGTAAGTCGGATATCCAATCAACTACTCTGGAGAGGAGTTACCGATTGAAAACGGGAAGACATATTGGGAGATAAAAGCAAAATACTGTGGATACGAGAAACCTGAAATAAACACAAAAAGTGCTGGCAATATTCAGCAGGTGTGGTAACTTCTGTGGAGAGAGAAAAACAGGGCGGAATCTCGTGGAGGCAACGGGAGTCCCGGCCGCCAGTGACAGTGCTGGCTGAAGAGCATTGTGTGTCAATCAGTGTGGTGAACCATTGTTGGTTCCCACCAGGTAGTGCTGAGCCATGGTCTGGCCAGTACTATGAGTCTGTATATATGTTACTGTTGGGGTTAGGGTTGGGCTGTTCTACCTGTTAATATAGTTGTTATGGTACACCCCAGTCGGCTCCGCCTCCTGGGAGAGGTATAAAGGTCACTGCTCTGCCTGGTGACCCTTTAGTCTGGGATCGTATACTGTATATGGTAGCTCTGTTATTGTTGGCAATAAAAGCCTTTATTTCCCGAGTACATCACGCCTCTCGTGTGTTATATCGCGCATCAATTTCATTGCCAACAAGTAAATTCTTTTTTTTTGAAAAAAAAACGACAAAAAAAACATGGAGCAAATGCTTAAACCCGAACGGCTACGTTGGACCCACGTGCGGCGGGAGCATCGAACACTTTCGACCACTGGTTGAAGTGTTTCCAGGATTACCTCGACGCCGCCACAGCGGTCACCGACGACGCCAACAGACTCCGGGTCCTCCACGCGAGGGTAAGTGACGCTGTATACTTAGCGATCCGTGGGGCCACCGACTACAAAGGGGCCCTCGAGCTTCTCAAGAAGCGATACAACAAACCGCCGAATGAGATGCATGCTCGATACCTTCTAGCCACTCGACGGCGGCAGTCCGGCGAAACGACGGAACAGTACGCGTGCGAGCTTCAACAGCTAGCCAGAGCCTGCAACTGCAAGGCAGTGTCGGCAGCCCAGTACATGAACGACCTAGCTCGAGATGCGTTCGTGGCGGGAATCGGCTCGTCGTACATCCGCCTTCGGCTGTTGGAGCAAGGTAACTTCGATCTCACTAAATCCATAGAGTTAGCTGACGCTCTAGAAACAGCCTCCAAAAGTCTGGCGATGTACCCCGACGACAACGTGGAGACAGCGTGGCAGGGGCAGTCACAGACCCCACTTCATTCAGCGGGACTGAAAAACTGCACGATTGCGTTCCCAGCCTCGGACCTGACGACGGCAGCAGCTCCAGGTGGCCCGCGGTGTTACTTCTGTGGGGGGGTGAAACACCCTCGGCAGCGATGTCCAGCTAAAGCGGTGTTGTGCTCCGCCTGTGGCAAGAAGGGGCACTATTCCAAGGTATGCCGGTCCAAACTTCCATCCAAGAACAGCAGTGCGGCGTGTGACTCCCCAGAGCCGGCCTCCTTGTCTTCTGCATCTTCAAGGTCTTCTGCCACGTGCGATTCCAGGACATCGCCATTCCGAACGACGGAGTCGCAAGACACATGCGACCTGCAGGGGCCGCAGGTTTTGGCGCCATCGTCCACGTGCGACCTATGGGGGCAGCCATTTTGGTCGGCACCGACCGCGAATGACCAGCAGGGGTCGTCATCAACCATCTCAGCTGCCTGCAGTTGCGCGCATGAACCAACGGTGGCGTCGATCATCCTGGACCAGGCCAAGCCTCACAGACTCGACAAGTCCATGATGGACATACAGGTAAACAAACGCCCGATTTATTGTTTGTTTGACAGCGGGAGCACGGAGAGCTTCATTCATCCAGACACCGTGAAGCGGTGTGGTCTCCAGATTTGGACTGTCAAGCAGACAATTTCGATGGCATCAAGGTCCAGGTCTGTCACCGTGCTATGGAGTTGCCTGGTCAATCTGACGGTGCAGGACACAGTCTACGAGAACTTCAAGCTCCTTGTGTTACCGCACCTTTGCGCGCCAATACTCCTAGGACTAGATTTTATGGTCCACTTGAAGAGTGTAACCCTGCAGTACGGTGGGCCACTCCCTCCGCTTTCAGTGGCAGACCCGCAGCCTCTAAATTGCCCAACACGCTCCACATGTAGTCTTTCAACGCTTAGGATTACCACACCCTCCCTATTCCAGAATCTCGTGCCAGGCTGCAAGCCCATCGCAACAAAGAGCAGGCGTTACAGCGCTGAGGATCGGATCTTCATTCGATCTGAAGTTCAGCGGCTCCTCAAGGAAGGGATCATCCAACCTGGCGCTAGTCCATGGTGAGCGCAAGTCGTGGTGGTTAAGAATGGGAACAAACCCCGGATGGTCATAGACTATAGTCAGACCATTAACAGATACACGCAGCTGGATGCGTATCCCCTCCCGTGCATATCTGACATGGTCAATCAGATTGCGCAGTACCGGGTGTTCTCCACCATCGACCTGAAGTCTGCTTACCACCAGCTCCCCATTCGCCCAGAAGACCGACAATACACGGCCTTTGAGGCGGATGGTCGTCTATACCACTTTTTAAGGGTTCCCTTTGGTGTCACGAATGGGGTCTCGGTCTTCCAGCGTGCTATGGACCGAATGGTGGACCAGAACGGGCTGCGGGCTACCTTCCCGTACCTGGATAACGTCACCATCTGCGGCCATGACCAGCAGGACCACGATGCCAACCTTCTTAGATTCTTACGCACTGCATCTCGCCTGAATCTGACCTACAACAGGGAGAAGTGTGTATTTCGCACGCGCCGCCTAGCTATCCTCAGATACGTGGTGGAAAACGGGGTCCTTGGCCCTGATCCAGACCGTATGCGTCCCCTCCTCGAACTTCCCCTGCCCACTCGCATCAAAGCACTGAGAAGATGCTTAGGCTTCTTCTCATACTACGCACAGTGGGTTCCCAATTACGCGGACAAAGCCCGTCCGCTCATCAAGTCTACCTCTTTTCCCCTAGCACCAGAGGCTCGTTTGGCCTTTGCAAGAATAAAAGCTGACATCGCGAAAGCCACGATGCATGCTATCGATGAGTCCATCCCCTTCCAGGTGGAGAGTGATGCATCTGATTTTGCCCTGGCCGCCACACTTAACCAGGCGGGCAGGCCCATCGCCTTTTTCTCTCGCACCCTCCAAGGCCCTGAAATTCGACATTTGGCGGTGGAAAAGGAGGCCCAGGCCATTGTGGAGGCCGTCTGGCATTGGCGCCATTACTTGGCGGGAAAACGGTTCACTCTGCTCACGGACCAGCAGTCCGTGGCGTTCATGTTCAACAACACGTTACGGGGCAAGATCAAGAACGATAAGATCTTGAGGTGGAGAATTGAACTCTCCACCTACAATTATGATATCATGTACCGTCCAGGGAAGCTCAATGAGCCCTCGGATGCCCTGTCGCGTGGAACATGCGCTAGTATGCAGGAGAATCGATTGCAGGCTCTCCACAATGACCTCTGCCATCCGGGGGTCACTCGGCTCTTCCACTTCATAAAAGCCCGGAATCTACCCTACTCGGTGGAGGATGTCAGGTCCATAACCAGAAGCTGCCGGGTATGCGCGGAATGCAAACCGCACTTCTACCGACCTGACAGGGCACAACTCGTTAAGGCCACTCGTCCCTTCGAAAGACTGAGTGTGGACTTTAAGGGCCCCCTTCCCTCGACAGATCGGAACGTGTACTTCCTCAATGTGGTTGATGAGTACTCACGATTCCCTTTTGTCATTCCCTGTTCTGATATGACCGCTGCCACGGTTATCAAGGCATTTCATGATCTTTTCACCCTGTTCGGTTACCCCTGTTATATCCACAGCGATAGGGGCTCGTCGTTCATGAGCGATGACTTGAGGCAATACCTGCTCTCATATGGGATTGCCTCTAGTAGAACCACGAGCTACAACCCAAGGGGTAACGGACAGGTCGAACGAGAGAATGCTACAGTCTGAAAGGCTGTCTTACTGGCGTTGAGGTCTAAAGGTCTTCCAGTCTCCCGTTGGCAAGAGGTACTCCCTGATGCGCTCCACTCCAGATGCTCACTCCTGTGTACGGCAACCAATGCTACTCCTCATGAGAGAATGTTTTCATTCCCTAGGAAGTCTTCCTCTGGAACCTCATTACTGTCTTGGTTGACGTACTCAGGACCTGTCCTCCTGCGGCGGCATGTTAGGACCCGCAAGTCTGACCCTTTGGTTGAACAGGTCCATCTCCTCCACGCCAACCCTCAGTATGCCTATGTGGCATATCCTGATGGGCGAGAGGACACGGTCTCGATTCGAGATCTGGCGCCAGCAGGGGGCTTGGAAACCCCTGTCGCTCCCACACCTCCTGTTAGGGACCCCCCAACCATTATTTCCCCTCCTGACACGGCGCGGGCAGTATCGGGACCACCACTTAACCCTCTTACTCCCGTGTACAGCTTGCCTGAGTCCAGGAGATGGTCGCCACTTCAAGGCGTGCCCGAGTTCAGCGGATTGTCACCACCTCGTGGTCTACCGGCCCGTGAGGCACTGGATGAGTCGCTGGACACCGCCTTGGGGAGAACGTCACCGCGATTGCCTGAACCGGTGTCATCGCCGGTGTTGAGGAGGTCACAGCGACGGTGCGGTCCCCCAGACCGTTTGAACTTATAGACAGATGAACAATTGTTCTGTGTTTTGTACCCCGCTGGCCTTTGTTTTCAAAGGAGGGGTGAATGTGGTGAACCATTGTTGGTTCCCACCAGGTAGTGCTGAGCCATCGTCTGGCCAGTACTATGAGTCTGTAGATATGTTACTGTTGGGGTTAGGGTTGGGCTGTTCTACCTGTTGATATAGTTGTTATGGTACACCCCAGTCGGCTCCGCCTCCTGGGAGAGGTATAAAGGTCACTGCTCTGCCTGGTCACCCTTTAGTCTGGGATCGTGTACTGTATATGGTAGCTCTGTTATTGTTGGCAATAAAAGCCTTTATTTCCCGAGTACATCACGCCTCTCGTGTGTTATATCGCGCATCAATCAGGCAATTGACAGGTCAGGGGTGAGCACTTCCCAGCATCAAGCACTCCCGAGGCACAGGTTTCACTCACTAAGAGCTGCTGAGATTCAGAGGCCAGCAGCCCTATTAAACAGCAGCGTCACAAATGACACCCACCCGAGGCTGAGGATCATTGCTGGGTCCCAGGCCATAGGTGAGTGATGGTGGGAGGGAGGTCACAGGATGAGGGTTGATGTGGGGAAGTGGATCAGCAGCAGCAGGGGTAGAAGGGGATGTGGGGAAGCACTCAAAAGGCCCCTCTCCTCTTGCTGAGTGCCACGATCAGGCACTGAGTGCCTTTGAATATGGGATCTCACCCTTCACTCCACCCTCCATTCCGGGAGCCAGCAAGCAAACAGGCCTGGGTTTGTTTGTCATGCTCCCTGTATGGTACGTCCTTCACCTGGTTTAATACCAGTAGCAGTGGTATGAGGCCCCCCAGTGGCCATTAATTGACCATTTAAGGATCTCAGTTGGCAGCAGGTCAGGAAGGCCATTCCATGGACTTTCCTGCCATGGACTTCATCAGGGTGAGGGCAGGAAGGTGTGTTTGTACTACCTTCAAAGTACTGCCAGCACTAGTACATCGCAGAAGCCTTTCCCAGACTGAAACCGTTCTGAACTGAAACTTTCCCTGACTGAAACTTTCCCTTGGAAGCCTTTCCAAGAAACTTTCCCTGACTGAAACTTTCCCTGACATAAACTTTCCCTGACTGAAACACTGGCTGAAACTACTGAAAGTTTCCCTGACTGACGATTTCCCTGAAGCAAACTCTCCCTGAAGGTGCAACCGGCAGTGCAGACCTGCCTAAAAGGCCAGGCAAAGCAGGCGTTGTGAAGGTGTAAGAAACAAGCACTATTGGCATGCCAGAACTTTCTGGAAGTCCTCAGGAAGGGTGGGAGATCCTCTTCCTCAAGGGCAGAAGGACCAGCCCTCCCCATCTAACCAAGCCAATCTGGATGGAGAATGTGGAGGTCAGCAGCCATGGGATCATCCACAGAATCTGACTACAGTGCCACAAGAAAGCACGTCAAAGACCTTCTCCATTGACCACGTGGAATACCTCACAGCTTCGTTCCCTCAGCATTTTACAAATGGCTAATGAGAGGATAGTGTTGGGGAGGGAGAGCCCACCCAGTCACTGCCAATGGGGTGAGGTTACAGCACCTCCAGGTTTAAAGCCTTGAATCTGGCCATAGGAAGCCTTGCACAGTCTCTTCAGAGTAGCCCAATGATGGAGGTATTTGAGCATCCCCAAAGCAGACAACTAGGGTGCCACCCACATCAGCATTGTACCTATTTTTGTGGGGCAAGTACCATTCCTGTTCCGTATTCCTGCAGACAAACAGAGACAAGACCAGCAGTGGGATGTCATTTCACACTATCCGCACCCCAACTCACGCTTGAACTGGCAAAGTAACATGGTGCCACTCCCTCACGGATTGTGAGGCAGGAGTGCAGGTGCAAAAGGGTGACAGGGAATAGAGAACCTTAGGCAATCACGAGGGATGATGATCCTGTGTTCTGCACTGCACATGCATTGATCTGAATACTGGCTAATTCTGGATGCACGTGTTTGCAAAGGCAAAACCTTTCGCTCTTTCTATTTTTAATTATCACAAGTCAACAATACGAACAGAGAGCTGCCATCTCCAGGGGAACAAACATCCACTGGAACAGTGTGGCGCAGCGGGTGCAGTATCTCCACGTCTCCCTGCACTCTCCATCAGTGCAGTCACTCTCGCGTTGTTGGGTATGCATTTGTGCTTAGATTCGAGATCACAAACTGGCGAGAGTACAGCACACACACCTGACCAGCTGACAGAGGCTATGACAGACAAGTCCACTGAGGAGCACAGTGTGTGGGGGGCTGGGGGGAATGGCGGGGTCAGGGGTTGGGGGTGGGGAGGGGGTTCAGGCCCATGTTGACCGGGGGGGGGGGGGGGGGGGGCATCAGGCCCATGTTGACGGTGTGTCTTTCATAGAATCACAGAAGTGTTAGAGTGTCTTCATCGGCCCTCTGAATGAGCAATTTACCTGATGCCACTCCCCTGCCTTCTCCTCATAACCCTGCACATTATTCCTTTTCAGATAACTGTTTAATTCCCTTTTGAATGCTTCGATTGAATCAGTCTCTCAGGCAGTGCATTCACATACTAACAATACACAGCGTAAAAAGGTTGTCCTCTTGTTGCCATTGTTTCTTTTTCCAATTACCTCATGTGGCCAAACAGGCCACCTAAAATGGCGATTTATAAAGCACTCTGGGACAATTGGGCAAGAACCAAACCAGCAGACAGCAACCTAAAAGACAGAGATAAACAAGCTGCAGCTCAGAAGACTGAATACACAGGATATGGGCCATCTTCAGGACAAAAGGGACTTTCTGGTCAAACTGGGTTGTTTACCAGACATAGGGGCGCTGTAACCCCTTACTTGGGAAGGAAGTGTGTGTCCTATGTGCCCCCAGCACCTACAGATATGGCGGTTGGGGACACAGTAAGAAGTCTCACAACACCAGGTTAAAGTCCAACAGGTTTATTTGGCAGCACAAGCTTTCGGAACGCTGCTCCTTCATCAGGTGAGTGAGGACTTAAGTCCGCACGGATAAAGGCCAATATCTGCCTGGGTACTTGCCAGTCACGCAAAGTTAATTCAAGGACCACCATCCTGTAGTATTGGACTTGAACTTTAGTACTTCTGTAAGATAACTTATTGTTGTTTGGGTGGGTGATTATTGATTGTGTGTTTAAATAAATATTGTTGTACTAACAAGAAGTCTACTCGTAATTCTTTGTCTACCACATAAGGGTTAAAACAGACTGTGCAGCAGGCACAACAAATTGGCAAATTCTGGTGGGACATCAACAAGAATTAACTTTGTTGCTCCGATATCGAATCCCACAGAACCTAATACACATGGAGATTGAGCCTGAGCCCGAATTAAGATGGCAAATGCTCCACGTGACGGCCAGGATTTCAAGTAAATCAAAGGGAGTGGAGAGTCTATATTGAACGATCATTTAAAACTCAAAGCCAACAGGTGTAAACTCCTTATTGGACAAATAACTGCTTTCGGGAAATTGTTCATTGTGCATGCATTGTTACTAACAATGAGGATAAGGTAAACTCCATAGATTTATATTAGAATCCAGAGGGATTAGGACCGGAACATAGCCCAAAGCTATACCCGCAGTCCAATCAGCTCCCTACCCCTTGTCGTTGAATATAGAATGGCAGGAGACAGCACAGAGACAGAGAAGTGTCCCATATGGGAAACAAAAATCAGAGAATATATTAAAAAAGGGTGGCCCCTATGGGCAGAATGGCCAATACTGAGACAGGATTGGGATCCCTAGGGCTGAAGTATTGGGACGATCTGAGGAAAGTTCAGGGAAAACGGGCAGGCAAATGTGAGAAAGCAACTGTCATTGTGAGCTGCTTAGGACAGCTGCTAGGAACAGAAAAGGAATTAAACACAGTTCGTAAGGAACTGGAGGAATCGAAGCGGGCACAGGAGGAAAAGGAGGAGGAGATTAAGAAACTAAAGGAACGGCAGCAGGAGAGGATAGAACAAATAAGAGCCGAAAAGGACAGAGAGGGAGAGGAATTAAAGAGAACCAACCAGGCAAATTTATTATATCTGGTCAATTTTCAAACCCAGTATGAGAGATCCGACCAAGATGCCCAGCACGCTGTCTTGGCGAAAGGTGAAGCCGAGCGGGCAGTAGCACAATTGGAAGCTAAGTGCACCGAACTGTACAAGGCACTGGTGAGGCCGCAACTGGAGTACTGTGTGCAGTTTTGGTCCCCTTATTTGCGAAAGGATATATTGGCTTTGGAGGGAGTGCAGAGAAGGTTCACCAGGTTGATACCGGAGATGAGGGGTGTAGCTTATGAGGAGAGATTAAACAGATTGGGTCTGTACTCGTTGGAGTTTAGAAGGATGAGGGGTGATCTTATAGAGACATATAAGATAATGAAGGGGCTGGATAGGGTAGAGGTGGAGAGATTCTTTCCACTTAGAAGGGAAACCAGAACTAGAGGGCACAGCCTCAAAATAAGGGGGGGCCGGTTCAGAACAGAGTTGAGGGGGAACTTCTTCTCTCAGAGGGTAGTGAATCTCTGGAATTCTCTGCCCATTGAAGTGGTGGAGGCTTCCTCGTTGAATATGATCGATAAGGGAATAAGGGGTTATGGGGAGCAGGCGGGTAAGTGGAACTGATTCGCTTCAGATCAGCCATGATCTTGTTGAATGGCGGGGCAGGCTCGAAGGGTCAGATGGCCTACTCCTGCTCCTATTTCTTATGTTCTTATGTTCTTATCTGCAGGCGGATCAAACCAGTAAAGAACAGAGACAGGCAACCGCTGACCACTCCAAATGCCAGCGCGAAATTTTACGGCTGGAATCTCTATTATCGGTTCGAAACGGATTTATGTGTATCTTCGGGACAGTAGAGGAAGAGGAGATAGAGGATGCGGATTGGGGAGAGTTAAAGGAGAATGCTAAACTTTACGTTACGCAAACCGAGGATTGGGGTCCACCACCATCTTTCCCAGGGAAAGTCATACCCACTGCGCCCCGAGTTTCACCTCCAGTACCGATGCACCCAGTGACGACTGCACGTCGGGTAGGAGAGTCTCAGGGCCCAGCTATTACATATACAACTCCGTTTACAGTGGAACAATTGGCTGAGATCGCAAATAAAATCACAACCTTTGAGCCTTTGGCTGAGCCACACAGTTTCTTTGGGGATGTTAGGCAGCATAAGATAATGCATGGGCTAGATGAAAGAGAAGAAGTGAAGCTGATGTGCTTAAGCAAATCTGTACGGTCTGCCCTGCCAGCCCCTCAAAATGTTGGGGAAAGAACCTTAAACGAAATTAAGGAAGTGATATTAACCGCGGTAGGGTTTAATAAAGGGGATCCTGTAGATGGGTTAAATAAATGTAGACAGAGGAAAGGGGAACATCCGACTGCCTTTGCCGGTCGTTTATGGATCCACTTCACGGGAGTATATGGGGAATTAGATCGGGCTAGATTAAATGAGGCCGATTCATCCAAATGGGCTCGGACATTAGTCTCGCACACCACAGAGGAAGGCAAGAAAGCCTGTGCTAATTTTGACCCCGCAGAGACCACACACAATGAAGCATGGGTTCTCTGACAGTTAGCTCGAGTCTGGGAACAGGAAGTTCAGGGAGCCCCAATGTCCCGGTCAGAAAGGGAGGCAAGAATGCTTCCGATGAGGGCTAGCCAGGGTCCAGTATGGAGAAACGAGGGATGAGGGGATCCCCAACACCAGAAAGGTACAGCTCCACCTTACACAGCAGCCCCGGGGAGAGATAGAGGGACATGTTTTAATTGCGGGCAGCCAGGACACTTTGCCCAAGATTGTAGGAGACTCCCACCACCCTATGCACGGTTCCCAAGACCAACAGGACCACCGGCTCCACCAGTTAGGCCAGCTCCTAGATACGAGAGAGAGCACCAACACCACTGATAGAAGGTCCCAGTCACCCCATGCATACCGTGAGCGCTAGCCCACCACTATATCCAACTATCCCCCCTGTGGAAGCCTAGATTGACGGTGTCCGGCCTCCCCAACCTGGGTCTGTAGCACCAGGTGGGATAGCGTAGGGAGACCCCTAGTTAACGGCGAGGTAAGAGGCCACCTCATAGAATTCTTTTGAGATACCGGACGCTCCCGAACTATCCTGAACATATCAAAATTAAAAACAGACATCCCTTAACCAACTACAGGCACAATCACACTCAGTGGATTCACAGGACACATGCAGGAGGGACGCATTACAACCCCTGTACAGGTCCGTCGAGGCAGCATGGGGTGTGACCATCCGGTGGTGTTAGTTGCCATTCTCCCAAACGCTGAACACATTCTTGGGTCCGATTACATAGAGTCATTGAGGTTTACAGCATGGAAACAGGCCCTTCGGCCTAACTTGTCCATGCCGCCCTTTTTTTTTTAAACCCCTAAGCTAATCCCAATTGCCCGCATTTGGCCCATTTCCCTCTATACCCATCACACCCATGAAACTGTCTAAATGCTTTTTAAAAGACAAAATTATACCTGCCTCAACTACCACGTCTGGCAGCTTGTTCCAGACACTCACCACCCTCTGTGTGAAAAAATTGCCCCTCTGGACACTTTTGTATCTCTCCCCTCTCACCTTAAACCTCCAGTTTTAGACTCCCCTACCTTTGGGAAAAGGTATTGACTATCTAGCTGATCTATGCCCCTCATTATTTTATAGACTTCTATAAGATCACCCCTCAGCCTTCTACACTCCAGAGAAAAAAGTCCCAGTCTATCAGCCTCTCCTTATAACTCAAACCATCAAGTCCCAGTACCATCCTAGTAAATCTCTTCTGCACTCTTTCTAGTTTAATAATATCCTTTCTATAATAGGGTGACCAGAACTGTACACAGTATTCCAAGTGTGGCCTTACCAATGTCTTGTACAACTTCAACAAGATGTCCCCACTCCTGTTTTCAATGTTCTGACCAATGAAACCAAGCATGCTGAATGCTTTCTTCACCACTCTGTCCACCTGTGACTTTCAAGGTGCTATGAACCTGTACCCCTCGATCTCTTTGTTCTGTAACTCTCCCCATTAATAAATGTAATCTTTCATTTGATCCAGCTAATTGATGCATTTGGCAGATGGCTACGATTAGCAGAGCGCCATTAATCATTCCAGTCAGGACATATGCTAATAGGGTTAGTACAATAGGGGAATTCTGGTTTGATCCCTTAACGATTAGTAGTGATCCGGCCGTCAGGGAGGTGCTTCAAAGAAACAATGGGGTGTTTGCGCGGCATAAACATGATTGTGGCCAGATACCTGGGGAGGTGTTAATTGAAGGGCCGGACCCGAAACCACAGAGACAATACGGTTTCCCCAGACAGGCAGAGGAGGAGGTGGCCAAAGTAATTGATAGTCTATTACAGCAGGGGGTGTTGAGACGAATGGCATCCACAAATAATGCGCCGATATGGCCTGTGAAAAAGGTAGATGGATCATGGAGGTTAACGATCGATTATCGGGAATTAAATAAGGTTACCCCACTCATGACCCCCACAGTAGCCACAAACCCCATCACCATGATGAGACAGGGAGCCCAGGCAAAGTTTTTCACGGTACTGGATATCAGTAATGGTCTCTGGTCCATCCATCCCTCTAAATCAGTCCTGCCAGTATAAGTTCGCCTTCACCTTCCAGGGACAGCAATACACTTGGACTTGCCTAACACAGGGTTTCCATAATTCCCCGTCCATCTTCCACAGGCAACTAGCTACAGGACTAGAAAAGTTTTCCAGACCCGAGTGCTTAGTCCAATATGTTGACAATTTATTGTTACAGACTAACACCAAAGAGGAGCATATAACATTGCTGGATGAATTACTCGCACTGCTCCACTCATTAGGCTGCAAAGTCAACACAAAAAAGACCCACATTTTGCAACCCAAGGTTATATACCGAGGTACAGTGATTACCCATGGGAAGAGGGAGCTCGAACAGAAAAGGATGGACTCCATAGTGCACCTCCCACTGCCCCAAGATGTGAGTGCCCTCCGATCTTTCCTAGGTCTAGTAGGGTACTGTCGGAACCATATAGACGGCTTCGCCACCAAAGCAGCCCTGCTGTCCGAATTACTAAAGAAAAACGCGACCTGGAAGTGGACTGGGCAGCACACAGCTGCAGTAACCGATTTAAAGAGCGCCCTCGCCACAGTGCCAGCCTTACTAGTCCCTGACCCAGATCTACCACACGCCTTAGAGGTTGCAGCCACCGACCGCACACTTTCGGCAGTATTATTACAAAAAAGACATGGTAGACCAGGCCCAGTAGTCTACGCCTCACGAGTATTAGACCCAGTTGAACAGGGCTTCTCCGGGTGTGAACGACACCTGCTCGTGGTATTTTGGGCCGTGCAGCATTTCGCCTATATCACCGGAGTGAACCCAATAACCGTCCTCACTGAACACACCCCAACCCAGCTTCTGCTGGATGGCCGCCTTAAAGACAGCTCAGTAAGCCGGGTCCGCGCTGCCCGTCGGACACGACTACTGCAGGGTAGGGACATCACTGTAAAGCGAACCAAAATGCCCACGTTCCTGGCAGATAATTTAAATTATGCGGGAGATCCGCATGAGTGTCAGGTTATAGCCACAAAGGACCCCACAGGTTCGTTTATCCCGATACAACAGGAGACACGGTCAGGGAAGAAACAGACAGCTACCCAATGGACAGACTCAGCCATGGGCCAGTAGCGGTTCATCCACCATAGAGGATGAGACCAGAATCACAGGATGTGGCATTTGTGTGGAAAATCAACAGGGACAGCCACTAATAGAACTCGCTCTCAAACTACCCAGCCATTTGAGTGCACAAGCTGCCAAACCAGCCGCAGTCGCATACGTAGTAAGTCACCCAGATTTATTTCCAACCCCCGCCAACATACACTCCAATAGCATGTACGTGTGCAGCAGCCTGACTGAGTTCCTACAATTCTGGGAAGCCAGAGGCTTCGTCTCTGCGGACGGGAAGCCCCTACCGTTAGCCCCCTTATTAAAATATGTTCTGCAGGCCACCAAAGGGCGTAAATACGGAATTACTGAAGTTAGAAACCACCACAGGACCTCCCCACCTGGCAACTGTAAGGCCGATGCATTAACTAAGTCCAAAAATGTGCGGGTTAGGTTGATTGGCCAGGTTAAAAAAAAAAATTGCCCCTTAGAGTACTGGGATGCGTAGGTTAGAGGGATTAGCGGGTAAATATGTGGGGGTAGGGCCTGGGTGGGATTGTGGTCGGTGCAGACTCGATGGGCCGAATGGCCTCCTTCTGCACTGTAGGGATTCTATGATTCTATGATTTCTAAGGCCGATGCCCATACGGGACAGTTTTGGCAGCCACCCATAGGAGAGCAAGTAAATGCTGTGGCCATCTACCAAACTAATATAGCCAACCTGGTCTCGGCGCAGCGCACTGACAGTTCCCTAAAACAAATTTTAGAAGGAGTCTACCCAGCCCCGTATGAGAAATGGAAGGACAAAATACAGATTCAGGATGGTTTGATATTAAAGGCAGGCATGTACGTAGTCCCTACCCAGGACAGAAATCAACTCATCTACCAGTACCATGACGGACATGGTCATCAGGGCATAGAGACAATAATCAAGCGATTAAAAGAATTATGTTGGTGGCCCGAACTGTACAATGATGTTGCCCATTATAACGACAATTGTTTAATTTGTGCCCAGAACAACCCCGATAGGTATGCCAGAAAAGCGGAGCTAAGGCTCACACGCCCAGTAGAAGGCCTCCGGACAAACCTCCAATTTGATTATATCGGCCCACTACCGCCATGCAGGAACGGATTTAAATACGTCCTGGTAATAATAGACACTTTCACCAAATGGGTTGAGGCATTCCCCACTAGATCCAACACAGCTAAGGCCACCGCAAAAATAGCCCAACAGGTGTTTACGCGATGGGGTCTTCCCTGCAGCATAGAGTCCGACCAAGGGACACATTTCACCGGGAGGGTGATGCAGAATGTTATGGCTATGTTCAGCATCAAGCAGAAATTCCATATCACCTACCATCCACAATCCAGTGGAATCATAGAGCGCATGAACCGAACGCTAAAAGGGATCATTAGAAAGACGGTGCAGCAAAACAACACAACATGGGATACAGTACTTCCCTTTGCCCTCATGATGGTACGTAACACCGTTTCCAGTTCTACTGGATTCACCCTCCACACATTAATGACTGGCCGACCTATGAGGGGAGCTGAATATTTATTGGGGTTTGATTTAACTGAGCTTGCTATCACAGCGCTCACCCACGAGAAAGCCATCCAGCAGATAACCGAAAACATTAAAGCAACCCAGTTAGCCGCGGCTGTCCAATTAGGAGTTAAAAAGAAACAGAGCAAGGCATATTTCGATAAAAGGGTACACCTGGTAGAATATACAGTTGGCCAGCAGGTAATGATATCCCTTTACAACCCTAGTTCTTCCTTGTCCCCGAGATATGCAGGTCCGCACACCATCACCGACAAAATAAGCCCCTCAGTGTATAAGGTCCTAGTCGCCATCAGGAAAACTGGTTGGTTGCGCGTCAACCAATTGAAAGCTTATAGGACTCAGAATACCCATCTCTCATTAGGGATAGGGCAGGATGACACGAGGCGACCGGAATGGCCTCACCCAGGAAATATATTTCCCCGGACACCTTCTCATCCACTTTCAGGTTCAGACCAGACCCTTACCCCTATCACACTACAGCCCAGAGCCTCGTCCACACCTGAAGTGCCCCTAGGGGGACCGATGGACTCAGACATAACAGGAGACTTGTGCACCCCTAGAGGACTGGCGCGACTCGCTAGATATCGGCCCTCGCAGCATTATGGATTCCCCCATAAACATAAGCCTTACTCGCCCCAGACCCAACAGTGAGGCCCTGACTAAACAACACTGGGTTATTTTGATGGGGACACCCGGTGCTGCATCCCCCACCTGGGTAAGGGACCAGGCACACAGATTAATTAGAATGGGAGACGAGGATAAAGGACCTCCAAACCCAGATCCAAACGCAGACCCCACAGTGCAGTCCAACGAACAGACACGGGTATGGAGGCCAGGTGAGGAGGTAATGATGGAGCCCCCATGAGACAAATGATTCAGAGGATGAGTCTCTGTTGGACAATTTGTTAATGGAAATGCTGAATGAAGGAATCTAAGGTGCTCCAAATGATGAAATTCAGCCTCCAATGCAGACCAATGCAAGGTACAAGAATCTCTGATGGAAACACCCACTTAAAACCCCTCAACCTGCAGGTTCAGCGTGACTGACCGACAGTAAAACGTCCACGGTTAAGTACAACCAACTCATTCCCATACCATTTATATACCTGCTAGTACAATTAACTGGGTTATTTACGCAGTCCGAAGCCGTGCTCTTTGGCCACCTTTCTCCAGTTAAGACCGATCATTTAGGCAACTGTGCCAAACTTTGAGATCATTGAGGCAGCTGTGATAAATTTTAAAATAATTGAGGCAACTGTGCTAAATTTTAAAATCATCAAGGTGACTGGGCTACATTTTAAATTCTTAGAGCCAGTCGGGCTACATTTTAAATGCGTTCCGCCTTCAAACTGCAAGACACTCATGGAACGGACACCTCCGTTCATTACAGACCGACTCCAGTGCTATTCGAATCCCTTGGGCTAATGGTGACTGCTGCTAGAATAAAACAGGCCACCTTGATTTTGCAGGCCAGTTAAACAAGCTATTTTCCGACCACTCCATGACTCATCCATTTATCGATCTGAACAAAAATTTGCTCGGCAGTGGTTCACAATTAGAATTTAAAAAGACTACGACACGCAAATGACAACCGACGTATCCCAGACCACACTACTGTCGATAGTGTTCAAAGAAAAAGTGTGGTGGGGGGCCATGGACAGTTTAAATACATCTATATACGTCAAATATTAGATGCGATAACAGCAGAAATTACATTGATCCCCTCAGGACAATGATGGACGGCGACAAAGATGCAGCCTAGGATCTACCTCATCAGACTCATTATCGGGATAAGCACGCAGGACATCCCAAGCAAGATTAACTTTTGGTATCCCGGTTATTTATGGTTTGCCCCACCTGAAGCGGGGTAATGTGAGGATGGCGTATTATGGGTGCATCCCGATAAGAGTATAATGTTTGGGTGTAACAACCAGCGGCTGATATACAAAAAAACAAATGGCAGTTCAACTGAATGTTATCTGAGTGTCACCATAGCAGGGGATTGGTGGGGATTTTCAAATAATGGGTGCCCCGAAGTTGGATGTCTGGCCAACAGCCCAGAAAAAGGATTAGAGCTCGGACTGCGGTGCCCCGGGACGCTCATAGAGGGGAACTTTGCATTGTACAAAATAAGAAAGGGGCCGAAGCCAACCCCAAACCCATCCCACTCGATTTGTCCTGAAGCCACCCCTGGACCACAGAACGGATTGATACTGAAACACACAGGGAAAACCCTGTATGACAACATCCACCACAAATTGGTACCTGTGGCGGTGGATATAGTTGGGACCCAACTGCCAGAGTGGTGCTCTGCCAAACTTAACAGATTATACCTCCACTTGATTCTCAGACTGTTAGGACGGAAGATAGGAATGGACGAAAGACAGGAAAGATCCAAGAGGGAGTTAGTCAATGACATGGCCACAGCATACGGGGCAGGGGTAGCAACCATTAACACCCTTGATTTAGCCGACCTGGACAATAAACTTAAGATTCTGACCAAACAGGTTAAACAGACACTAAGTTCCATCAATGAGGTCAATCAGCAAGATGCTGACTGGGAACTGACTGGGAACACAGCCAGCAGCCACATGGTCGCTGTATTAGAAGGACAGGCCAAGACAATCAATCAAATTTTCAGGGAAAAATAGAGGATGATGACTGACAACAGAACCGGACTTTATGTAGTGCATACGGACAGTGGATGATAGAACAGCTAAGGGAAAACCTAGAGCAGGTACACAATGGACAGGTTCCGTCTTGGATTAGTAAGGAACTGATGGAACACCTATTTACGGGTAAGAAACACCCCAAGTTATCTGGCTGCCAGATGCAACAGTTGACCAAAGTCTGGTTCAATGACGACTGCAAAGGGCTCCATGGAAAGCCCTGGGAATGATATTAGGGCTCCCCATAATCACTGACGACTGGGTCGGACTGAGGGTCTTCGAAGTGGAAAATGTAGGGACTATCCATGAGGATATCTGGATAGGGCACGACGGCACTTTACCGTAAGCAGTGGAGAAAGAAGGGAGACTCATAGGCACTACTCTGGACAGATGTCAGCAAACTGACAAAATAATCGCCTGCCCATATCCAGTTTACTTAAATGAGCATGCACTGTGTGGCTTCAGAACAAACACTAGCCTAAATTGCTCAGCAGAAGCTCGTAGCCTGGACACAGACATAACTCGGGTGGCTTACAAGGGAGCCACCACCTCCCTGAAACAATATCAGTTGTTTGGGTTTAATCTCAGTTGTTTGGATTTAATCTCAGTTGTTTGGGTTTAATATCAGTTGTTCTGGGTTTAATCTCAGTTGTTTGGGTTTAATATCAGTTGTTTAGGTTTAATCTCAGTTGTTTTGGGTTTAATCTCAGTTGTTTGGGTTTAATATCAGTTGTTCTGGGTTTAATCTCAGTTGTTTGGGTTTAATATCAGTTGTTCTGGGTTTAATCTCAGTTGTTCTGGGTTTAATCTCAGTTGTTCTGGGTTTAATCTCAGTTGTTCTGGGTTTAATCTCAGTTGTTCTGGGTTTAATCTCAGTTGTTCTGGGTTTAATCTCAGTTGTTCTGGGTTTAATATCAGTTGTTTGGGTTTAATCTCAGTTGTTTGGGTTTAATCTCAGTTGTTTGGGTTTAATATCAGTTGTTAATATCAGGGATTTGTTCCCAGGAGCAGGCTGAGGGTAAGAGAGTGGGTTTTCTGACTTTAATTAATTATTTATTTTTTCAGTTAATTTTGGGTTTAAAATCGGAGGTTTTTTTCAAAACCGGAAGTCGGGCCAGGAGAGGCCTGGGGAAGTTTTTGGAGGGTTTAAAAGCGCACCAAAGTATACAGCGGGCAGCATCGTAGCGGGCAGCAGAGTGAGTGGGAAGTTGAGTGAGCTGTCAGGGCTTTGGCTCACAGGGCTTGGACGAGCAGGGGTGAGTTTTTGTTTCCTTACACTCTTATTAACTTTTCACTGTCTTACTTGACATAAAGTGTCCAGTATGAGTGTGAAACCAGTGTGTTGTTCCCAGTGTAGGATGTGGGAGGTCCTGGAGGCATCTGGCCTCCCGGACATCCACATCTGTGAGGGGTGTGTCGAGCTGCGGTTCCTGAGGGACTGTGTTAGGGAGCTGGAACTGCAGCTCGAGGATCTTAGGCTGATGAGGGAGAATGAGGAGGTGATAGACAAGAGCTATCATCAGGTGGTCACACCAGGGCAAAGGGAGGAGGCCAAGTGGGTGATGGCCAGGAAGGGTAAGGCTAGGGTGGTTGAGAGCACCCCAGTGGATTTGCCTCTGCACAACAAGTACTCCTGCTTGAGTACTGCTGGGGGGGACAGCCCGCCTGGGGGAAGCAGCAGTGGCCGTGTCTCCGCAGTGGAGTCCAGCCCTGTAACTCAGAGGGCTAAGGAAAAGAGGAGGAAGGCGGTATTAATCGGGGACTCGATGGTGAAGGGGACAGACAGGCGCTTCTGCGGAGGTAGGCGGGATTCTCGCATGGTGGTCTGCCTCCCTGGGGCTGGGATCCAGGATGTCGCTAGTCGCGTCCCGGAAATCCTGAGGTGGGAGGGAGAGGAGCCTGAGGTAGCGGTACATATTGGTACCGCTGATGTGGGTAGGAAGGGAGAAGGGGTCATGAAAAGGGAGTACAGGGAATTAGGGAGACAGCTGAGAAAGAGGAAAGCAAAGGTAGTAATCTCAGGATTACTACCTGTACCACGGGAAGGTGAGGGCAGGAATGGAGTGAGGTGGAAGATGAATGTGTGGCTGAGGGACTGGTGCAGGGGGCAGGGATTCAGGTTCCTGGACCATTGGGACCTCTTTAGGGGCAGGGGTGATCTGTATACAAAAAACGGGTGGAACTTGAATCACACGGGGACCAATATCCTGGCCGGTAGGTTGGCTAAGGTTACTGGGGAGAATTTAAACTAGATAGGTTGGGGGGAGGGGAGCTAGAAGAGTTGACTAGGATCAAGGAACTAATTGATGGGGTGGAGGATGCAGGGGTAAGGGGAATTACAAAATTAATGGTAGAGGAGAGGGTGCAAGTGAATGAAGGCGGTAATTTAGATAAGGGAGTAGAGGGAGAGGGTGTTCGCGACTCATCAAAGCGGGTCCAGATAAAAGCTGGAATAAGGACACTTTGCCTGAATGCACGAAGCATTCGGAACAAGGTAAATGAGTTGATGGTGCAAATCAGCACGAGTGGGTACGATCTAGTGGCCATTACAGAAACGTGGCTGAAAGGTGACCAGGACTGGGAGATGAATATCCAGGGGTATCAGGCGTTTAGGAAGAATAGACAGGAAGGAAAAGGTGGTGGGGTCGCGCTATTAATAAGAGATAATATCAGGGTAGTACTGAGGGATGACATAGGCTCTGAGGAACAAAACGTGGAATCATTATGGGTAGAGATGAGGAATAGTAGAGGGAGAAAGACACTAGTAGGTGTGGTATATAGGCCCCCAAATAATAATGTTGAGGTAGGGAGGGCTATAAACAAGCAGATAAGGGATGCGTGTAAAAACGGAACGGCAATAATCATGGGGGACTTCAACATGCACATTGACTGGCAGACTCAAGTCGGTAAGGGTGGAATGGAGGAAGAGTTCTTAGAATGCTGTCGGGATAGTTTCCTTGAACAGCATGTTACGGAACCGACGAGGGAACGAGCTATTTTGGATCTGGTATTGTGTAACGAGGTAGGTAGAATTAAGGATCTTATTGTGAAGGACCCTCTTGGGTCTAGTGACCACAATATGGTCGAATTTCTGATTCAGATGGAAGAGGAGAAAGTTTGGTCCCAAACCAGTGTCCTCTGTTTGAACAGAGGGAAATATGATAGGATGAGGGATGAATTGGCTAAGGTAGACTGGGAGAGCAGGCTGGCAGGTAGGATAGCTGAGGAACAGTGGAGGATTTTTAAGGAGATCCTTTTCAGTTCTCAGCAAAAATATATTCCAGCAAAAAACAAGGATTGTAAGAAAAGGGAGAACCAGCCGTGGATAACGAAGGAAATAAAGGAGAGTATTAAAATAAAAACAGCTGCGTACAGAGTGGCCAAAAATAGTGGAGAAACAAGTGATTGGGAAAAATTTAAGAAACAACAAAGAGAGACTAAGAAAGCGATAAAGAAAGGAAGGATAGACTATGAAGCTAGGCTAGCAATTAATATAAAAAATGATAGTAAAAGTTTTTATAAATATATAAAAAGGAATAGAGTGGCTAGAGTGAATGTTGGACCCTTGGAGGACGAGAGGGGGGAGTTAATAGTGGGAAATGAGGATATGGCTGAGTCTTTAAATAAGTTTTTTGTGTCGGTCTTCACGGTGGAGGACACAAATAGTTTACCAAATATTAACGATAGAGGGTTGGCAGCAGGAGAAATACTTAATACAATTAATGTTACCAGAGAGGCAGTGCTGGGTAGACTAATGGGACTGAAG
This sequence comes from Mustelus asterias, assembly GCF_964213995.1. Taxonomy (NCBI): domain Eukaryota; kingdom Metazoa; phylum Chordata; class Chondrichthyes; order Carcharhiniformes; family Triakidae; genus Mustelus; species Mustelus asterias. Next base: position 113,132,206 of record NC_135807.1, on the reverse strand, counting down.
GTGGATAAGTCCCCGGGTCCGGATGGAATGCATCCCAGGGTATTGAAAGAAATGTCAGAGGTAATAGTGGATGCGTTAGTGATTATTTATCAAAACTCGTTGCATTCTGGGGTAGTGCCGGTTGATTGGAAAACGGCTAATGTTACGCCGCTGTTTAAAAAAGGAAGGAGACAAAAGGCGGGTAACTATAGGCCGGTCAGCTTAACGTCTGTAGTAGGGAAAATGCTGGAATCCATTATTAAAGAGGAGATAGCAGGGCATCTGGATAGAAATGGTTCGATCAATCAGACGCAGCATGGATTCATGAGGGGAAAGTCGTGCTTGACGAACATGTTGGATTTTTATGAAGATGTGACTAGGGCGGTTGATGGAGGAGAACCGGTGGATGCGGTGTTTTTGGATTTCCAAAAGGCGTTTGATAAGGTGCCCCATAAAAGGCTACTGAAGAAGATTAGGGCACACGGAGTTGGGGGTAGTGTGTTAAAGTGGATTGGGGACTGGCTATCCGACAGGAAGCAAAGAGTCGGAATAAATGGGTGTTTTTCCGGTTGGAGGAAGGTAACTAGTGGCGTGCCGCAGGGATCGGTACTCGGGCCGCAACTATTTACCATTTATATAGATGATCTGGAGGAGGGGACGGAGTGTAGGGTAACGAAGTTTGCAGACGACACAAAGATAAGTGGAAAAGTGAATCGTGTGGAGGACGGAGAAGATCTGCAGAGAGATTTGGACAGGCTGAGTGAGTGGGCGAGGATATGGCAAATGGAGTATAACGTTGAGAAATGCGAGGTTATACACTTTGGAGGAAATAATAACAAATGGGATTACTATCTCAATGGAAACAAATTAAAACATGCTACCGTGCAAAGGGACCTGGGGGTCCTTGTGCATGAGACGCAAAAGCCCAGTCTGCAGGTACAACAGGTGATCAAGAAGGCAAATGGGATGTTGGCCTATATTGCGAAGGGCATAGAATATAAAAGCAGGGATGTCTTGATGCACCTGTACAGGGCATTGGTGAGGCCGCAGCTGGAATACTGTGTGCAGTATTGGTCCCCTTATATGAGGAAGGATATATTGGCATTGGAGGGAGTGCAGAGAAGGTTCACCAGGTTGATACCTGAGATGAGGGGTTTGGATTATGAGGAGAGGCTGAGGAGATTGGGTTTGTACTCGTTGGAGTTTAGAAGGATGAGGGGGGATCTTATGGAGACTTATAAGATAATGCAGGGGCTGGATAGGGTGGAGGCGGAGAGATTCTTTCCACTTAGTAAGGAAGTTAAAACTAGAGGACACAGCCTCAAAATAAAGGGGGGTCGGTTTAAGACAGAGTTGAGGAGGAACTTCTTCTCCCAGAGGGTGGTGAATCTCTGGAATTCTCTGCCCACTGAGGTGGTGGAGGCTACCTCGCTGAATATGTTTAAAGCGCGGATGGATGGATTCCTGATCGGTAAGGGAATTAAGGGTTATGGGGATCAGGCGGGTAAGTGGTACTGATCCACGTCAGATCAGCCATGATCTTATTGAATGGCGGGGCAGGCTCGAGGGGCTAGATGGCCTACTCCTGCTCCTATTTCTTATGTTCTTATGTTCTTATGTTCTTATGTTCTTATGGCGCGATGCATTGTAACATTACTAACACTACATTCTGTATCAAACCAGACATACCAGCCAGGGTGGGCCTCATTCAACTAATAGACATTCACAAGAGGAAGAGGGTAGATTTGAACGCCACTGACGAGCTCCGACAGACTCTAGGGGAGAACCATGAGAAATATGACACAAGCCTAAAACCCCTGCCGGAGGAGTTGAACCAGATTTGGGTAAAATTGGCTACAGCCCACTGAACCTTCACCAAAGTAATACAGCAGACCCCAGAGGTGAAAAGGGGAATTAAAGAAATTAAAGTCACCTCCTGGTGGGATGACCTTTGGAACTGGGGCTCAAACATCCATTACTGATTTTGTTCACCCTGATATATCTAATCATCCTCACAGTGCAATTCAGCCGATGGAAAAAGAGAATCACCTGGAGGCAGGACATAGGGTTCGCCCTGGAACCACGGTCCCCTCTAATTCAGGAGAGAAATGTTTACAGGAAACCTGCCATTTTGCGATTTGTACTAATGAACATTTGGAAATCCTACTATCGAAATGTGCCTCAGATTTGCAAATACTTCATTGTAACGTTTGTTTGAATGTTGGTTTGTAATTAGCTTATTGTAATAATGGTGTTTAGAATATGTGGTTGTTTGTATTTGTCGAATGTTGTTGTCTGAAGCTTCTGGAATGTAAATATGTTGTAGGGATGTATCATTGCTGTGCATGCCAATGCCTGGGCCTTGCTTGACTGTTGAGTGACTGGGGAATTCCTGACAGATATTGGTCCTGAGTTTGTGATCCATCACGCTTCGCGTTCAGGATCAAAAGGGGGACTGTGGTCAAATGGGCCACCTAAAATGGCAACTTATAAAGCACTCTGGGATAATTGGGCAAGAACTAAAACAGCAGGCTGCAGCCTAAAAGACAGAGGTAAACAGGCTGCAGCTCAGACGACTGAATACACAGGATATGGGCCATCTCCAGGACAAAGGGGACTTTCTGGTCAAACTGGGTTGTTTACCAGACACAGGGGCGCCATAACCCCTTACTTGGGAGGGAGGTGTGTGTGTCCTACATGCCCCCAGCACCTACAGACATGGCCATTGGGGACACACCCAGAGATTGGTGTGGCAGCACCCGATTGGCCTTTATCAATCAGGGTGATCAAGTCCTGATCAATTGATTGGCAATGGCCAAAAGGGGCGCTGCGCAACCAAGAATCTCTCTCTGACCCCACGAACGAGCTACAACAACGATGACCATCGCCAGCAACGACCAGCATGTGGAGAGCCACCACACCCGAGAAGGAAGGAAGACCAGAGCCAGAGTGTCAGACCAGACCAAAGGACCAGACTACGCAGAGAACTACAGAGACTAGCACACAGATAAAGGCCAATATCTGCCTGGGTACTTGCTAGTCACGCAAAGTTAAGCCAAGGTCTAGTATTGGACTTGAATTCAGTATTTCTGCAAGATAACTTATTGTCGGTTGGGTGGGTGATTATTGATTGTGTATTTAAATAAATATTGTTGTACTAACAAGAAGTCTACTCGCAATTCTTTGTCCACCGTATAAGGGTTAAAACAGACTGTGCAACAGGCACAACACTCAAATTTGTGTGCTCTCATTCTCAATCCTTCCATGAATATGAACAGTGCTTCCTTATCTAGTCTGTCCAGACCCTTTATGATCTTGAGTACCTCTAGCAACTCTCCTCTGAATCTTCTCTTTGCCATGAAAAACAGTCCCAACTTCTCCAATCTATCTACATAACTGAAGTCCCTCATCCCTGGAACCACCTTTAGAGTCATCAGTAAGGCAGTCGATGCTGGAAGTTCAGCATATGTCACATGACTCCCCAAAGCTTGTCAAACATCTGCAAGGCACAAGTCAAGGATGTACTCTCCATTTACCTAGATGAATGCAGCTCCAACAACATTCAAAAAGCTTGACGCTATCCAAAATAAAACAGTTCCCTTGATTTGCACCCCATCCAACACCTTAACCATTCATTCCATCCACCACTGACCCGTAGTAGCAGCAGTGTGTACTATGTACAAGGTGCACTGCAGCAACCCACCAAGACCCTTCAATGGTATCCACATCATTGCCTTGTCCTGTACTCAAAGGAGCGTTAGCATGGTGAGTGGAGTCTCCACTAGCTTCTCGTCAATTTCAGGTTATCAGGCAAGCACCAGTGTCCCTTACAAGAAAGGAAGAGTGGTTGGTTTCCACATGTAGGACATTTCCTTTTAGAACACTCCGAGTGGCTCCTCAGCTCCTCTATTGTCACTTTTTCCCTTGACGTACCCAGCCCCTGCCACTAGCTCACTTGAGCCCGAATCTTCCAACCCATTCAACCCCAAGTCCAAACCCCCAATGTCCAAATGCAGTTCCAGCCATGCCCTAAGTGAGGGCCAGACCTCAGTACTAAAGGGCCATTATTGACAAAATGTTAAAGAGCAGGGGTGGGCGAGTGAATCTGTGGTGTAAAATCTAAAAAGTGAAATTCTCCTGGACTGTTGGATACAGGTCAGGGAGCCTAGGCACTGTACACTGAGGACTGGTTGGAACCCCTATCCTAACCTCTCAGTGTCTTAGTGACAATTTTAAATTGATTTTCCCTACCCATTCCCTCACCCTTCAACTCAAGCTAGTCCTTTTGTTCCTAATTCATCGTGTCACATCTTATCATAGTTTAAAAACATCTATTAAATCTCTTCACTTTTTTGCTGCACTGTATCTCAACTAAGAGGTATTTATTAACAAGAAATGTGTAACAGAGAATCTGTGAGAGTTTGGTTGCTTGGCTACATTTTTTTCTAATACAACTTTACTCAGAGAGTGGTTGGGGTGTGGAATGGACTGCCTGCTGTGATAGTGGAGTCGGACACTTTAGGAACTTTCAAGCGGTTATTGGATAGGCACATGAAACACACTAGAATGATAGGGAGTGGGATAGCTTGATCTTGGTTTCGGAAAAGGTTCGGCACAACATTGTGGGCCGAAGGGCCTGTACTGTGCTGTACTGTTCTATGTTCTATGTAACTAAGGGTTAATTGAGGCGCAAAGTTTGAGAAGCGGTTCAGATGCATCAGTGTGGGTGACAGGTATATTATGCAGCTCAGCTTCCATTCTGAAAGAACAAATGAGTTTGTAACATTAGCCCATTCAAGCATCAATTATCTGCTGACATCCACATTCCTTCAACTCTGAACCCAACCTGCTGCATTCCTCTTGAGTAATGACATTGTCTGCAGACTTATTAAAACAAGTTGAATGCTTGCTTAAAGTTATTAATTATCTGGTAACAGCTTTTTCTTACCTGTCAAAAGCAAGCAGATCTATTATGGCTGATCTTGTTTTTCTAAACTTTTGAACATGATGAAATATTATTTTTACGTTTCAGCTGTTTCTTCATTTTCCTTGGTATAAATACTCCATAAAACTCATGCCTGCTTTTTTGTCTTTGTTCTCCATGTATGAAGAGCAGCATCTTTGCACCAGATCTTACAATAATGCAATTCTCTAGCATAGCATTATTAATTAGCATGTCACAAATTAACACAATTCACTGTTCTTTGAGAAATAGGACACATTTTGTTGTATGCCAGAAAATAATTTTGCTGCAAGGGTGCTACACACAAAAGGACAATCTCATTTCTATTTAATATTACTAAACATTTCCTCGAGAAGAGCCTGGAGAATAAAGATTCAGTGTCAAGTCTCCAACTCATAGATGTCCACCATGTTTACTGACACATCGTTTACCGAATTCAGCATGAAGTACAACTCAATGGCAGGGATTTAAAGTGGGTGACCGGAGCCTCGCTCACTGGTTGGAAACCTGGTGGGAACTCCTGGGGCAGCACAGTGACACAGTGGTTAGCACTGCTGCCTCACAGCACCAGGGATCCAGGTTCAATTCCGGCCCCGGGTGACTGTCTGTTGGAGTTTGCACATTCTTCCCATGTCTGCATGCATTTCGCTCAGTTCAAAGATGTGCAGGATAGGTTAATTTGTCATGCTAAACTGCCTCCTAGTGTCAGGGGGACTAGCTAGGGTAAATATGTTGGGTTATGGGGATAGAACCTGGGTGAGATTTTGGTCAATGCAGACTCGATGGGCCGAATGCACTTTAGGGATTCTATTTCAATGTCTATGTGGCGTTTTTGATGGAGGCGCGACCAGATTATGTGCCTGTCAGGCACTTAACTGGCCAGAAATGTAATTCCCTGGGACTGAGAATCCCATGGCATAACAAGAGATGGAAGCCAAACAGAGACTGCCAGATTTCCCTTATTGGTAGTGTCAACGGAAGGACTTCACCAGGAACTGTCACTGGATCCCTGGACAATGCGTGAGAGTGGGATGGGGTCGTGGAGAGGTGTTTGAGGGAAGGGGCAGGGTGGTCAGATTTGACAGACCAGCGATCCCAGGAATCAGCCTGGTAAACTTTCACTATACTACCTCTATAGCAAGGACATCCTTTCTCAAATAAGGACACTAAAACTGCACACAATACTCCAGATGTGGCCTCACCAACACTCTATACAATTGCAGCAAAACATTCCTATTCCTATACTCAAATCCTCTCGTTATGAAAACCAACATACCATTTGCCTTCTTTACCAGCCCCCACCCCTCCTGATGCCCAGACTCTCAATCAGACATTGAATGCCTGTCAATGAGTGACCCCGCCCCCACCCCCACCCCACACTGCCGCTAGTAAGCCATTGGCAAATCTAGCAGGGTGTAATAATTCTTGTTCACCAGTTAAGGGAAAAACAACAACACATTTATTTACAGGTAAAGGCTATACAGAGGCATGGAACCTCGTAGCTGCCACCAGCCCCTGAGAAAGTTCTGGAACAGAAAGCCTGCTTACCAGGTTAAACCCCCAACTTGCTCCCTAATTGGTTCCTGGGCCATGTGACAAAGAGACAACCACCATATCCCTATCCCTTTAAGTCCCTTCACACACTGCCAGAAAATTAAACAATTAGTATATGAATCCAGTCCATACAAATTAAGCCTTTCAGGTGCTTGCCGATTCCTAGCAGAATGACGTAACTCCTCTGTCTGGAGTGCTTCCACTGGAGTGTGGTCAGCAGAAACCACAATCACAGCTGTTTCTTCAGGCACAGACATCTCAGTTCCATCTATTTTCCATGGTGATGTCAGTTGTACCTATAACAGGAATGACCTGGTATTCAATGCTTGGATGGTCGACCAGATTCCCACATGGCAATATAGCTCCTGATGGCAGAACTGGCTGCTGGGGCAACTATCACTCTCTCAAATTGTCTACATGTTTCCAGGCAATCCTTCCTTCTACATCCACCTGGTAAGTTGTAGACAACTAGTTGTAGACAATTTCCTGTGGTACTGGGGGAGGTGCAACACTCTCTTGCAAAGTTAGGTGACTAAGTACATCTGCATTTGCTATGTGCGTTCCATGCCAGTGCTCTAATGTATATTCGTAGGTGGAGAGTATTGCTGATGCGATTGGCGGAATAGCCCTGTCTTCTTTAAAAAGACCCACAAGGGTTTGTGATCAGAAGCAATGGTAAAGTGCCTCCCGTACAAATACTGGCTGAATTTCTTGACACCAAAAACTATTGACAATCCTTCTTTCTCAATTTGTGAGTAGCCTTTTCAGATTCTGAGAGGGTTCTCGAGGCATACCCTACTGGCCTTTCAGATCCACCGTCCATCTCATGGGACAACACTGCACCAATGCCATTTGGAGACCATCACAGGTTAACACCAATTCTTTAGATAGGTTGAAATATACTAACAAGTTTGAAGAATGCAACAATTGCTTTACTCTGTTAATAGCTTCTTTCTGGGGCATCTTCATAAACAAACACTGGTGTTTCTTTCGGAGAATATGCAAGGGGATCAATAACATTGACAAATTCAGTAAAAGAAATGCCATAGTAATTCACCATTTCTATAATTGACTCAAGCTCAGATGTGTTTTTGGGGGCCAGTGCCTCCTTTATGGTCTTGACTTGTCTTCCATGCGGTGTAATTCTTGTGCATCTATATGGTACCCCAGATAGGCTACCTCAGTGGCTTGAAAAGTACATTTCTCCTTCTTGAGGTGAACTCCAACCTCTTGCAATTTCTTCAGCACCTCCTCTAAGTTAACCAGGTGCTCAGTTTCTGTCGATGCAGTTATAAGAATATCACCAAGTTATGTTATAACTTGTGGCAGCTCTTGCAACAGACTTTCCATTGTCTTCTGGAAAATAGCACATGCTGAAGACACACCAAAGAGTAGGTGCATATACTGGAACAACCCTTTATGTATGTTTATCATGACATAACCTCAGGGAGCATTGTTTAATTCAGGTTGCTGGTATGTGTGACTCATATCCAGCTTTGTATAAGATTGACCTCCAGCGACCTTTGCATACACGTCTTTGGGATTGAATATTTATCCAATTTGGCAGCCTGGTTAACTGTTAACTTGTAGTCCCCACAAATGCGAACAGTCTTGTCTAGCTTCAACATGGGCACTATGAATGGTGCCCTTTCCGCAAACTGAACTGGCTGGATAATGCCCAATTCTTCTGACCTCTTTAATTGAGTATCCACTTTTCTCATAAGGCATATGGTACAGGACTTGCCCTAAAGAAGTGAGGGGTTGCCTTTGAATTTACATAGATCTTCACTTGCTGACCCTTTATCTTGCTAACTCATCACTGAAGATGCACACATATTTCTTCATCAGCTCAAGCTCCCTCCCACACTTGGAAAATCTCAGTCCAATTTATCTTGATTCCCTGAAGCCAATCTCGGCCCAGAAGATCTTGTCCTTCACCTGACACTATCATTACTGGGAGCTTCTCCTGTGTAAGTCATTGGGCAAGATTCTCCGGCCTCCCAGCCACGTGTTTCCCAATGGGAATTCCTATTGACACCAGCCCATGCTGGCAGGAAACAAGCGGGTTGGGTTGCGCTACCGGCGGGGCATGATGGGCCAGAGAAATCTGGCCATTAACTTTGCTGCAGTGCTCTTTAAATTCAATGGCAGGACTCCTCTCGAGTACCAAAATGTTTGTTGACCTATCAGAGTAGCCTGGTGTCTAATTACATCTTTAACAGGTTTTCCATTTACTTGGAGCATTACGGTAATGAGGGCTATCTTGCCCACTTCAACATTAAACAGACAATGAACATCTAAATCGTTGATGCTAACTACTTCCACATTTTATATTTATGATGTTCTACTTAATGGGCTACTGTGCAGACTTGACTTGTTTTTGCACCGATGCCTCAAATGGCCTTTCCTGTGACAGAAAGAACATTCAAGGCCCTATTTTGCCATTTTGATTCTAAGTGTTGGGCGGACTTCAGTCTGGGAGTGTTTCAGATCCGACTTTTGGACTCATTCTCCAGCACCCCCATAAGCACCCTGCCTGAAAAAATATCAGCGATTCTGAATCGTGCTACACAAGCCTGTGGGCGGGGCTTAACGCGCCTTAAACACTGCAGCTCCAATCGGTGCCTCCAACTGCGCATGCGCAAAAAAGATAGAATAACGCTCCCCTACCACTTCACTCCCGGGCTTGATAATGCCTCCCCCTGGCCCTCACAGTCATTGCCCCACACCCACAACATTACTGACTCCCTTATTCTCCCACCCACCCGCCACCCAGATCCCAGGCCCTTCCCAGAAGTCTCGACCAGCATGGGTGGACGCAGGTGGTCCTCCAGGATTGGTAGTGCCAGGTAATGCCAAAGCTTCTGGAACTCACTGCAGAAGCACGTCGTCCCATGCAGTGACCCAGAGGCCCACAGGAACCCAAAGGGAGGAGGATGGGCTCGAGCTCGTGCCAGGGCCTCCCAGCCAGGAGACTGTGGCTGTGGCTACACCTTCTGACTCTCCCCTTCCTGACAGCGTGGCATCTCAGGGGCAGTGGGATGAAAAGGATGTCATGGAAACATCCCAGACACCTGGAAGAAGGCCAGGGTCCTCAAGGTCCAGGGCTTCCAAAGGATGCCTGCCACGCACACCACAGACCATGGGGCATGGTAGGCAGCTTGCCCCCTCCATCTCCGATGTACATTCTGGGCAGTCACCCAGCAGCACCGCAAGACCCAAGGTCAGTGCTGAGACCCGGGTCCATGCTGCAAGTCGGACATTGGAGAGTCTGCAAGGCAACAGCCCCCCCATCCCAACCCATACTTGCAAAGCCGCCACCGACCTGAGACAGAAAATGGCAGCAACAACAGGACACCCGTGAGTAGCTAGCTATATACTTATCTCCTCACTAACACTCACTGATGGAATGCCCGAATCGGACTTTTATGGAGCATAGGCCGGTCAGCTTAACGTCTGTGGTAGGGAAAATGCTGGAATCCATTATTAAAGAGGAGATAGCAGGGCATCTGGATAGAAATGGTTCGATCAATCAGACGCAGCATGGATTCATGAGGGGAAAGTCGTGCTTGACGAACATGTTGGGTTTTTATGAAGATGTGACTAGGGCGGTTGATGGAGGAGAACCGGTGGATGCGGTGTTTTTGGATTTCCAAAAGGCGTTTGATAAGGTGCCCCATAAAAGGCTGCTGAAGAAGATTAGGGCGCACGGAGTTGGGGGTAGTGTGTTAAAGTGGATTGGGGACTGGCTATCCGACAGGAAGCAAAGAGTCGGAATAAATGGGTGTTTTTCCGGTTGGAGGAAGGTAACTAGTGGCGTGCCGCAGGGATCGGTACTCGGGCCGCAACTGTTTACCATTTATATAGATGATCTGGAGGAGGGGACGGAGTGTAGGGTAACGAAGTTTGCAGACGACACAAAGATAAGTGGAAAAGTGAATCGTGTGGAGGACGGAGTAGATCTGCAGAGAGATTTGGACAGGCTGAGTGAGGGGGCGAGGATATGGCAAATGGAGTATAACGTTGATAAATGCGAGGTTATACACTTTGGAGGAAATAATAACAAATGGGATTACTATCTCAATGGAAACAAATTAAAACATGCTACCGTGCAAAGGGACCTGGGGGTCCTTGTGCATGAGACGCAAAAGCCCAGTCTGCAGGTACAACAGGTGATCAAGAAGGCAAATGGGATGTTGGCCTATATCGCGAGGGGGATAGAATATAAAAGCAGGGATGTCTTGATGCACCTGTACAGGGCATTGGTGAGGCCGCAGCTGGAATACTGTGTGCAGTATTGGTCCCCTTATATGAGGAGGGATATATTGGCATTGGAGGGAGTGCAGAGAAGGTTCACCAGGTTGATACCGGAGATGAGGGGTTTGGATTATGAGGAGAGGCTGAGGAGATTGGGTTTGTACTCGTTGGAGTTTAGAAGGATGAGGGGGGATCTTATGGAGACTTATAAGATAATGCGGGGGCTGGATAGGGTGGAGGCGGAGAGATTCTTTCCACTTAGTAAGGAAGTTAAAACTAGAGGACACAGCCTCAAAATAAAGGGGGGTCGGTTTAAGACAGAGTTGAGGAGGAACTTCTTCTCCCAGAGGGTGGTGAATCTCTGGAATTCTCTGCCCACTGAAGTGGTGGAGGCTACCTCGCTGAATATGTTTAAAGCGCGGATGGATGGATTCCTGATCGGTAAGGGAATTAAGGGTTATGGGGATCAGGCGGGTAAGTGGTACTGATCCACGTCAGATCAGCCATGATCTTATTGAATGGCGGGGCAGGCTCGAGGGGCTAGATGGCCTACTCCTGCTCCTATTTCTTATGTTCTTATGTCTGTTTCGCGCTGATTCCGGATTGGCAAATACGGTGGTAAAGGGGGAAATGTTGGTAAAGGTGGGCGTGCAGTCCATTAATTCAATTTAAATACATTCAAATGCATTTAAATGGCATCGTGCCCATTTCAGGCATGGTCCCGATCGCGGATATTTTCGGGCCTTGGTAAAGGGGGAACTGGCGCAGAGGCGGGCGCGGATCGCCTCACACCCAACTTTACCAAGTTTTCGTCCCCAAAAACAGGCGCAACTTGATGGTAAAACCAGGCCCTCAGTCTCTTTTTACCTGCGAGATTCAAGGGAGAGGTTTCCCCACAATGGCAACATTCTGCTTCAAACTTTGCCAATTGATTTCCTCTTCTAAATCTTCTTGTTTTATTAGTCGCTGAATTTGCTTCCCATTACATGACTACATCTTTGATTTTGGCACCTTTGCTGACTGCAGGTTCCCACCCAACAGGTGAATGGTGCTATTTTGCATGCTTTGTAACACTTGTGCACCCTTTTCAGCACTCTTTGTTTCCAGCGCTGTCTCCAATGATCATTTAAAATTTATATCTGCCTTTGCTGGTAACTTCTGTTAAAAAACCTGATTATTCATGCCGTGGACTAATCTGTCCCACAGTATATCGTTCAAAGTGGCACCAAAGTCATAGTGCTCCAAGATTTGCTTCAACTTGGCAATATGAGTTGTAATAATATCCCCTGGTGCTCTCCCCTTGAATTAAACTTAAATCTGCAATATAACCAATGGTTTCGGATGGAAATGTAATTTTACCAATTCAACAATCTCTCTGCAAGTAAGGAGTGCTTGTGGTTATGAGACTGCAAATCAAATTGTAAGCCTGGGGCCCACACATTCTCAGGAGGATTGCCTTTCTCTTCCACTCCTCCTCTATTTCATTGGCCTGAAAGTATAGCCCAAAAGCTCTATGTATTGTGTCCAGTCCTCCACTGAAGCATCAAAATGATCTATCGATTGGATAGGAGCATTTTTGCATTAACTCTTCTTTGTCTCAACTTCAATGGAAACTGTATACTCACAGTTCGAGGCTTGCTTTTGCCCTCGTCGCCAATATAGTAATTCTTGCTCACTAGTTAAGGGAAAAACAACAACACATTTATATACAGGTAAAGGCTATACAGAGGCTCCGGGTTGCAGCTCCCAAGAAGTTTCTGGAACAACAATTCCTGTTTACCTGGGTGATCCCCCCCCTGCACCCCGATTGGTTTCAAAGATCATGTGACCCTTACTCTGCAGAGCGATCCTTAAAGGGAGAATCACCACACAGGTGCCTTTGAGAGGGACAAGAGAGTTGTGCAGCTCCCATTTAACCCCTCAATACCATTAAATTTGATTGAACTTGGGAATAATTGGTGTTAAGTAGCTCATTAATGAGTCTAATTGACATCCCGCCATGAGCAGCCAAGTTTCTCGCATTGTCCCTTCCCCTTTTCTGACTTAATCGCGGGAGGTTTTCCCGCTGTCTGCAGACAAACAGGCGGCCTCGCCCCTGATTAAGTGGGTTCAGCCGCCATGTTTCCGATTATTAGGACGATGGCTATAAGTATCACATAATCTGTTTTCATAAGAAAATACATTGTCCAGAGTTCTCTGGCCATTCACACCCTGTCACTGTTCCCAGCAGAATGGAGAATTTGGCTGTTCACTGCAGCAGGATGAGAGAAATTCGACTGCAGGTGAGATCAGAGAATCCAACCCATTATCATGAAAAGAGATTCTAGACATGTTGCTAGTGCTGGGTCCTGGATTTGAGTGTTCACTGATCAGCCTTGCCAGTATTAGTTAGATGCTGACTGAGGAGGCACCCTGCATTTTAAAATAGAGATAATTCAACTCAGATCCTACATCACATTTAACATTCTTCTGATGAACTGCATCCCTAGTGCTAACCTTGCCTGCATAACATGCTTGCATGACTCATCCACCAGCCTGCGATTGCTTATCTTTGAATTTTAAAGCAAACTCTTTGTTGGAAAAGTTGAATCAGAACCTGTGGGAGTATTTTAAAATTCCAGCAGTCACAGTGCAGAAGGAGGCCATTCGGCCCATCTGGTCTGCACTGACAACAATCCCACCTAGGCCCTATGGCAGTAACCCCACATATTTACCCTGCTGACCCATTGACACTAGGGTCAATTTAGCATGGCTAATCAATCCAACCCGTACATCTTTGGACTGTGGGGGGAAACCGGAGTACCCGGAGGAAACCCACACAGACACGGGGAGAACGTGCAAATTCCACACAGACAGTGACCCGAGGCCGGAATTGAACCCAGGTCCCTGGCGATGTGAGGTAACAGTGCTAACCACTATGCCATCGTGCCGCCCCCATTAGTCCTTTAGGAGGTGCAGCCCCATCAGATATCCTACCCTGCAACCAACCACTCTGCTGACCTAATGACCTGTGCCTTTTTCCAAGCACCAGAAACATATTAATATTTTTATAAGGGGCCAGCCTTGTGATGTTCGGTAACCAGTGCAAACCCATCAGTAATACGCAGGCAGGCTTATCCCAGGCTTTGATGACAAGTAAAATCAAAACACATTATGGTTAGAAATGTGTTGTTTTACTACACACTGCGTTCAAGAGACAATTAAATCAAAAAAGATTAAAGTATTTAATGTTAGAATGTAACCGGCGACAACTTTGTATTGGATGTAATGTGACCAATGGGAACAAGAAGGGTCAGCTGACCCAGTAAACCATGGAACCAATTACAGAGTGATGTAATAGTCAGCTGACTCACTATAAATAAGGAACTATGTAGAATTGTGGGGAGCTTGGAGTGGCCCAGGATGAGGCCCGAAATTTGGAGTAATGATGTTTCTTTATTAAACCCTTTCTTTGATTTATAAGTTGGAGTAAGTTTTATTGTATTTTCATTAACTGCATTTTGAAGAGTTCCTTCTGAAGAAACATTGGTAGCAGAGGAAAACCCACCGCAATTTGGTGTTTGTTTTTGAAGAAGTGCTACAACCATGGCAGATGGTAGAAGTAAACCGGTGGGATTTGATTGCCCCCCCTGTCTTTTCAGATGACGAACCATATCGGCAATGGAAGGCAGAAGTGGAAATGTGAACGCTTGTCACCACAATACCGAAAACAAAGCAAGGTATGGCATTAGCTTTGTCACTTCCAATTAGGAGCAAGATAAGAAGCAAAGTATTTTCTGATTGGACAGCAGATGCCCTGAATAAAGGAGAAGGGCTACAGCTTCTGCTACAATACATAGATACATTTTACCAGAAAGATGAGTTCTTGGAGAATTATGAAGGATGGGTGATGTTTGACAGAATTAGGAGACAAGACACCCAGTCCATGGAAGAGTATATCATGGATTTTGATAGGGGCCATAACAAGCTGTGAAATTTAATTTGGAGATTCCAGATGCAGTATTGGCCTTTAAGTTGTTGGACTGTTCATGTCTGTCATGTATGGATACTCTTTTAGTAATGACTGGAATGCAATTAAGGGGAACAGAGCCCCTCTTTGACCAAATGTCAGCATCATTAAAAAAGTTTTTCGGGAAACAATCCATCCCCGCCACCTTGTTCAATAGAGACCGGAATGCCATAGCGTCTAGAACAGAGGAGTCAATGGTGACTCAGCCGCGTGCCAGACCAAATGGTGCACAAAGGCCTTTAAACAGAGACAGTTACGTTAATAACAGGCCGAGTGTCGAAAACGGTTATAACCGATTTGAAAATGGCGAAAGAAGACGCACATGGGATACTGATAAAAGACGTTTAAATTGAAGGAATGCTAGAGGGATTGTGAATTGCTGTTTCCAATGCGATTTCCCATACCACTACATTGTAAACTGTCCGAAAAGAAGAAATCGTGTCTTTGAAACCACATGTGACACAGAATACGTGGAAACCGACAGTGACGAGGATAAGGACCAGGAAGGCATTGTTTTGGTGGCAGAAATGAGCGTCCTGATGATAGACTCTTTCAACTGTGTTGTTTTAGATAGTGGATGCACGTCCACTGTCTGTGGCCAAGATTGGCTAGATTGTTATTTAGGGTCTCTTGATCATAGAGAGCAAAAAAAAGTAAAAGAACATGATAGTTCCACCTGCTTTAGATTTGAAGATGACAACACTCTAACATCCTCCAAAACAGTGATACTTCCCTGTAAGATTGCAGGAATCAGTTTATTTATAAGTACAGATGTAGTTTCCAGTGATATACCTTTGTTGTTAAGCAGATCTGCGATGAAGAAAGCTCAGATGACCATCGATTTGAAACAGGATAAAGCTGTGGTATTTGGGAAACTGTGGACTTACATTTTACAAGATCTGGCCATTATTGTCTTCCTTTATGTGAACCGAAATTATCAGACCAAAGGATTCATGAGGCATTAGTGTCGCTAACAGACAACAGCATGATGGACAAAAAGAAGATTATTCTGAAACTCCATAAGCAGTTTGCTCATCCAGCACCACAGAGACTGAGAGCACTGCTGCCGGATGCAGGTGCGCTGGACAAAGATATAATGATGTCATGGAGCAAATATCAGCCCAGTGTGAAATTTGCATAAAATATAGAAGGACATCCCCACATCCAGTCGTGAGTCTACCACGAGCACGAGATTTCAATGATGTAGTGGCGATGGATCTAAAGATATGGGACAAGGACAAAGGCATTTATCTATTGCACTTTGTGGACATGGCCACCTGGTTTAGCATACCCACGGTGTTTTACAGCAAAGTTAAAAATCACCGTTATAGATAACATTATGACCCACTGGATTGGAACAGGATTGGGGGTACCGTCTAAATTTTTGATGGACAATGGGGGTGAATTCACAAATGAGTTTCAAGATGTGTGCGAAAATTTAAATATTGTAATAATGCACACTGCAGCAGACAGCCCATTCAGCAATGGTCTCTGTGAAAGGAATCAAGCAGTTATAGATGACATGTTGCATAAAATTTTGGCGGATCAACCGGGCTGTAAATTGCAGGATGCATTAGCATGGGCAATGCACGCAAAAAATTGGTTACAAATGGTGGGGGACTATAGTCCATACCAGTTGGTGTACGGGAGGAATCCAAAATTGCCGTCAGTATTAACAGATGTTCCCCCAGCGCTAGAAGGGACAAGCATTAGCTACATGTTTTCTGCACACTTAAATGCTATGCATGCAGAGAGAAAGGCCTTCATTAAGGCTGAGGTTTCAGAATGGATAAGAAGGGCCCTAAGGCATCGCATAAGACCATCACGGGTATACTTTGAGGAAGGGGATAGGGTCTACTATAAAAGAGTGGAAAGGGCCTAGGAAAGTGATAGGAACAGGTGGCAAGGTAGTTATAGTACAACACGGTAAGCAGACAGTGCGAGCCCACTCTTTGAGAGTAGTGGGATTTGGGTATGAATTTGGAGCATCTGAGCAAGATGCAGAAGTGCAGGAGGCACCTTGTACCTCATATGCACATACCCTGAGTTATTATGAGGAGCAGTCAACAATAGATGAGAGGGAATCTGATGATCAACAAAGTACCAGTGGGGCAGGGAATGAAGCTGCTACTTCAAAGGTTCAGTTCCCAAAGTAAGCACAGTGGTATTATACGTACCCAAAGGGTCAAGAGAGTGGAGGGAGGCCACTATAGTCGGGAAAGCAGGAAAGGCCTCATGAAAGTACAAACACTGGCTCAACATCCAAGAGCGAAGGCAAGAAGCCAAAGCTATAGATTGGGAAAATGGGGTGGACAGACGGAAACAAAAAAAGCGAGACCTAAGTCCTGAGGATGAGACAGTAAGCATTCGTGAACCCAGGAAGAAGTCATGAATCTGTGACCAAAGGTGTACCAACAGTGAACAGCGGTCTGAGAATAGCAGCCCTGACAGAAACAGACATGGCAGTAGAGGCCAGAACTTAACGAGGAAGGCTAGGAATCAAATCAATGATAGGAATAGGAGTAGAAGCCCCCATGATAAGGAAATATTGATTGCTGCAAACAAAATGGAGCTCGTGGAAGTAAGAGATGCCAAAAAAAGGAAGATAGATAGTTAGGGTGTACACCAAGGTACCAGATGAAGGGCAGCCTGCTTTATCCCATAGGTGGGTTTGCACAGAGAAAGTTTTGCAAGATGGAACATATAAAGCTAAAGCCAGATTAGTAGCCCGTGGGTATGAGGAACATTTGGATTGGAGAGACATTAGGGTTGATTCACCCACAGCAGGGAAAGTAACACTGAAAATTTTTTTTTGCTGTTCTAGCATCACATAATTTGATGTGTAAATCAATTGATATCAAAGCAGTCAAACGTTGCTGACTGTTTTAGACCTGAAGTACCTGGTCATCCTCTGGCAGGCACAACCGATATCCCCTTGGAAACAGCTGGAACTAAACTGCCTGTGCTTGAAGAGGCACCTGTCTTTGTGGTTTCGACTGACAAAAGGGGAAGTGCCCCTTTAAATAGTCCTTCCCGCACTTGGAAAATTTCAGTCCAATTTAACTTGATTTCCTTAAACCAATTATAGCAGAAAAGGCTTGGTCCCTCGCCTGCCACAATGGTCACTGGGGGTTGGGCAGACTGTTGCCCACAGCTTACAGGTGCCATTTCAGTTCCCACTTTAACAGTTATTTTTATCACTGCTCCAGTATAAGTTGGTAACTTGGCCGCAGTACTCTTCAAATTAATTGGTTGAATTTCTTCTCTCAAGTACCAATATCTATGCTCAACTAACACAGCAGCTGATGCCCTGTATCAACTACCATCTTAAGAGGCTTTCCATTAACCAGGTCAATATAGTAATAGGGGCTATCTTACCCTCTTTTATATTAAACCGTGAGTGAATATTTAACTTGTTGGTGCAAGACTCTTCCACATTGTACATTGGTGACACATTATTTGATCGGCTGCTTAGTGCCTATGCCCCTCCAATGACAAAAAAAAAGACATAGCCTCTTTATACCTCCAAAATTCAGGGGAGTGGTTACCTCCACATTGGTAACATTCCACTTCAAACTTTGCTGATTGAATGCCTTTTCTGAACCTTCTCACCTTATTTGTGACTGAATTAATTTCCTGCCTCGTGGTTACTTCTTTGGTTTTGGCACCACTGCTGACTACAGGTTCCCACCCTAACTAGTGAATGGTACCGTTTTGCTTGTTCTGTAACTCTTATGCACCTTCATCAGTGCTTTACTTTGCCAGCACTATCTCCATTGCTTGTTTAAAATTTATATGGACCTCTGCAAGTAATCTCTATTAAATTACCTCATTATTCACCCCGTAGATTAATCTATCCCTTAACATATCATTCAAGGTGGCTCAAAAATCACAACACTTAGATATCTGCTTCAATTTAGTAATATCAGGCATAATTGTTTCATCTGGGACTATCATCCTTGAATTAAACTTGAATCTCTGGAGTATGACTGATGGTTCAGGCTGGAAATGAAACATTATCAATTCCACGAGCTCACTGAATGATTTGGAGTGCGCTTGGGGCTGTGAGACTGCGAATCAGATTATAAGTTTGGGTTCCACATGCACTCAGGAGAATTGCCTTGTGCTTTGCCTCCTCCCCTATTTTGTTCACATGGAAGTAATACCCAAGTTGCTCTACATATTGTGTCCAGTCCCCTGAGGAGGAGTCGGATGGATCTATCAATCCAAAGAGGGCCATCTTGGTAGGTATTCTTTTCTTTTCTCAACTTCAGTCAACTTCAATGTAAACTGGATACTCACAGACTGAGAATTGTTTTCTTTTTAATTTTCATCCCCAAATGTAAAGATATTCGTTCATTAGCTTGGGGGAATCACAACTCATTTTTGTACAGGTTAAAATTATACAGAGGCTTGCAGCCAGACAGTTCTGGGTACAGTAGCCCTTGCTTTCAGAATGATTCACCACCCTGCTCCCCTATTGTTTCGTCAGGTCCGTAGAATCTCTACAGTACAGAAGGAGAACATTCAGCCCATCAAGTCTGCACCGAAAGAGCATCTTACCCAGGCCCACACCCCCTCCCTCACCCTATCATTGTAACCCCACACATTTACCACTGCTAATCTACCTAACCTACATATCTTTGGACACTAAGGAGAAATTTAGCATAGCCAAACCACCTAACTTGCATATCTTTGGAGTTTGGGAGGAAACCGGAGCACCTGGAGGAAACCCACACAAAGACAGGGAAAACGTGCAAACTCCACACAGACAGTCACCCAAGGCTGGAATTGAATCCCGGTCGCTGGCACTGTGAGGCAGCAGTGCTAACCATTGTGCCCACGTGCCACCCTTACTCTGCAGATTAACCCTTAATAGCACAATCACTACAGTTTGTGTTCTATCACCCCTCAGAACTATCAGAAGACAGCTCTTTTTCTTCTAACAGTAAGGATCACTTCAATTTATAGTATACATTTAAGTAACAAGAACCCATTTGGTAATACTGCAAGACTCAGAACCCAACTCTGTCAGAGGTCTTCCAGGGGCCTAATCAGAAATATGTTCAAATAATTTGAATCAAGAATACCCCCATGAGACCCATAATAAGAAAAAACTGTCATAAATGCATAGGAAACAAATTAATTTTCACAAGACAAAAAAGGATTCATTTTTACTTCCAGTTCTGAAAAAGTCATATGGACTCGAAAGATTTACTCTGTTTTCTTCCTCCACAGATGCTGTAAAGCTGTCTGAGTTTTTCCAGCATTTTCGGTTTTTGTTTCTGATCCCAGCATCCACAGTATTTTGCGTTCATTGTTACATCCACTCTTTTATTGCTGAAACACTAACAAACGTTGGAGGAAATAATTAGATCACTGAATCATCAAGCACCCCATACATAACCTTTTGCAAAATGCATCACACTCCATTCAAAGCTACTGCCTTTTCGTTTGTGATGAATAGATCACATAAAATTCTGTAAGTGCAATGTAAAAAATGAACAGGCTATTTGATTAGAATGTGATTTTGTCCTCTTTGGTTCATCATTGTACATAAAAACAAGAGTGTTGATCACACAGAGTGTTACTTTGGGAGACATTAAGTCTTCACAGAAAAGGGAGGAGAGAAAAACAGTTTATTTCTGCAACAGAGTGTAGGATGTGTTAGCTGATTCATTGATTGTAAGATCATTATGAGTCAAGTTCACTCAGCATGTTAGCCTATTCAAGCAGATGCTTGTTTTCCAAAGAAAAAACAGATTCCTCAGAAAAATCTATGATTTTTGAACAATATTGAATTTGATAATCTAACGCCTTGAATAGAGTCTTGATTCTTTCTGGAAAAGTGTTTGTCTCAGTGCAAGTTAAACAAGCTATTGGAAGCTATTGGATAGGCACATGGAGTACTTCGGGATGATAGGGAGGAAATAGCTTGATCTGGGTTTCAGACAAAGCTCGGCACAACATCGTGGGCCGAAGGGCCTGTTCTGTGCTGTACTGTTCTATGTTCTATGTTCTAAGCCGCAATAAAAATATGATGGCCTGAGAGAGACTCTCCATGGTTCCTAAAAAGCAATACCATTGATGGTTACCATTGAGGTAAAAAGTTTGTATGTGCAGGAGATTCACATTGCTGACTCCGTCCTCTGGTGGTTTGATGGATATATTGAGATTAACTTTGACCTTTGGGTGACTAGTAGGTCTGCTATCCATTCACAAAATCATAGAATCACTACAGTGCAGAAGGAGGCCATTTGACCCATCAAGCCTTTGACAAGGGGCCTTTGACAAGGTCCCTCATGGCAGACTGGTGCAGAAGGTGAAGTCGCATGGGATCAGAGGTGAGCTGGCAAGGTGGATACAAAACTAGCTCGGTCAAAGAAGACAGAGGGTAGCAGTGGAAGGGTGCGTTTCTGAATGGAGGGCTGTGACAAGTGGTGTTCCTCAGGGATCAGTGCTGGGACCTTTGCTGTTTGTAATATATATAAATGATTTGGAGGAAAATGTAACTGGATTGATTAGTAAGTTTGCGGACGACACAAAGGTTGGTGGATTTGCGGATAGTGATGAGGACCATCGGAGGATACAGCAGGATATAGATCAGTTGGGAGACTTGGGTGGAGAGATGGCAGATGGAGTTTAATCCGGACAAATGTGAGGTAATGCATTTTGGAAGGGCTAATACAGATAGGAAATATACAGTAAATGGCAGAACCCTTAGGAGTATTGATAGGCAAAGGGATCTGGGTGTACAGGTACACAGGTCACTGAAAGTGCAATGCAGGTGGAGAAGGTAGTCAAGAAGGCATACGGCATGCTTGCCTTCATTGGCCGGGGTATTGAGTTTAAAAATTGGCAAGTCATGTTGCAGCTTTATAGAACCTTAGTTAGGCTGCACTTGGAATATCGTGTTCAATTCTGGTCGCCACACTACCAGAAGGATGTGGAAGCTTTGGAGAGGGTACAGAAAAGATTTACTAGGATGTTGCCTGGTATGGAGGGCATTGGCTATGAGGAGAATTTGGAGAAACTTGGTTTATTCTCACTGGAGCGACGGAGGTTGAGGGGAGACCTGATAGAAGTCTACAAGATTATGAGAGGCATGGACAGAGTGGATAGTCAGAAGCTTTTTCCCAGGGTGGAAGAATCAATTACTAGGGGACATAGGTTTAAGGTGCGAGGGGCAAGTTTTAAAAGAGATGTATGAGGCAGATTTTTTACACAGAGAATGGTGGGTGCCTGGAACTCATTGCCGGGGGAGGTAGTGGAAGCGGATACAGTAGTGACTTTTAAGGGGCGTCTTGATAAATACATGAATGAGATGAGAATAGAGGGATATGGTCCCCGGAAGCGTAGGGGGTTTTAGTTAAGTCGGGCAGCATGGTCGGTGCAGGCTTGGAGGGCCAAAGGGCCTGTTCCTGTGCTGTAATATTCTTTGTTCTTTGTAAGCCTGCACCTGACAAGAATCCCTCCCAATCCCTAACCCGTAACCCTGCTAATCCCCTTGACACTAAGGGCAAGTTGCTATAACCAATCAACCTAACCAGCACATCTTTGAACTGTGGGAGGAAACTGGAGAACCCAGAGGAAACCCACACACACACAAAGAGAACGTGCAAATTCCGCACAGTCACCTGAGGCCGGAGTTGAACCTGGGTTCTTCACGTTGTGAGGCAGCAGTGCTGACCACTGTGCCCCCGTACCACCCAGCAGTGAAGGAACCCCACTGATTTTGAGGAACAGGTCTCCCTTAAGTTCAGTAGGTGAGAAATGGGCCATCAAACTAGCATTGAGCCTTCAAGATAAGATCAGGCCTGCCTTGAGCAAGTCAAATTGTGGCATCAGAGATAGGGGGATTGGTGTCAGGGGGCAGTTCTCCTATTTAAAGGGGCTTATTCTTCTGAAACAGGCAGATGCTTTGGACTGCCAGCAGTGGGCCCTTTTCAGAATGAGGTCAAATTCATCTCCAGTGTTAACAAGGCTGTAAAATTACCAAACTCATTGTGAAGCTGTTATCATTCCATTAACACCAGACAAAAGTAGTGAAAATCAATTTCTTTGTCTGCAAAGTTGAATCTTGCTGAGTTATGTAATTTCCCCTGCGTTGGTAGGAGTTGTAGTAAGAACGATATGCGTGAATTTCTTGGAGATCTTCTCCACTTGGAGCCGGCAGTTTGCGGTGTCGATGGTAGCCATAATGTGGAGATGCCAGCGTTGGACTTGATATGCATGATCTTCTTGGAGATCTCTCCACTTGGAGCCGGCAGTCCAATGCCGGCATCTCCACATCATTGGTAGGAGTTACCAGTGCTGCTACTGCAAATGTATGAGACCACGTTTTCTTCAATTTGAAAACAATATGTAAATGCTCTCTTATTTAATTTGATTTGTCAGAGGGGGGTGGGAGGGAGTAATTTAAACAGTCCTGATTTCTCCTCTCACCACTGGTCTGTAAACAGAAAGATGTTTTGATTTGCTTCCCTCTTTATCTTTGTATAGAAGGATCTTTCCCAGCCCCTCGGTTTTGGTGTTATTCAATTTCTGTAATAACCTTTAAAGTGGGGTCAATCAAGTGTGGAAACCCCACCAGTGTAAAAACTGTTTTGGGCCTCACACTCGATACACCCTCCACCCCCTCTCATCTTCCCATCCCTGAAAAGGGGAGTAGAAAATTCTCCCCAAGGTCTGCGTCTGACAGGAAAACCAATGAAGGTCTGTTAAAGAGAGCTTCCTCAAAACAGTTTCTCTTAGACTAAGCTCTGATGTGGGACACATTATCTGAACTTGGCATTGATTGTGTGTGCAGACAAACTGACCCTTCACAATGTGGACTGAAAGAGTGACCTTGAAGCTAAAGGTGCAATCGCACAAGGTATGTTTGGAATGGTCTCATTCAGGAGCAATAATAAGATTATCAGCAGTTTCATAGAAACCCTACAGTACAGAAGGAGGCCATTTGGTCCATTGAGTCTGCACCGACCACAATCCCACCCAGGTCCTATCCCTGTTATTCCCTCATAATTACCCTGCTAATCCACCTGTCATTCGGGTCAATTTTAGTATGGCCAATCAACCTATCCTGTGGGAGGAAACCGGAGCATCCGGGGGAAACCCACGCAAGCACGGGGAGAATGTGCAAACTCCACACAAACAGTGACCCGAGGCCAGAATTGAACCCAGGTCCCTGGTGCTGTGAGGCAGCACTGCTAATCACTGTGTCACCGTGCTTCCTACCAATCTCATTCATAATTTAGAAAATCAAATGTTCACAACCATGTCTTTTAAAGGCTCTCATTCAGCTTTTGCAGCCCAATCCAATTATGTATCTCTTATCAACCAATTGCCCATTCTTGACAAAGAACTACTGACCAGCTGAAATACCACCAGGTTACCGAGAATCAGCAATATCTTCTCTCTGCAAAGGGCTTAAACAGTCATCTACTTCTTTAGTCAATGCATTCAGAGATTACATGGAGGAAGCTGGATATTGCAAGCCCCAGGATTTACAACCATTACTAAATTGCACACGAGAAATTCCAAGCATCACTGCGGCATGTGAGTGAGGATTCAATTAAATGACTTTAACTATGACACCAACCCTGCTGAAATGTCACTGATCAGTTGAGGACTCAAGGACAAGATCAATCTATCCCTACAACGCAAATGTGGAACCGGACCCATTGTGGAAATTATTGTCAAGCATTGGTTGCAGAAATTCAAAACGTTTTTGAAAGTTTGTGATGGTAAAGCATCTGTAGACCATGACACTGCTGAAAATGTATTGATGGGTTTGCAATATGTTAGTTTCAGATGAAAACTTTGCACCAGGGCATATTTACTATTCTGACGAAGTGAGTCCATTCTGGCAGTAAACCCCGAGGAAAACATTAGCAACAGTTGAGGAGAGTGCACCAATGGGTGTTAAGGATGCTAAAGATAGATTGATTGTCCTTGGTTGTGCCAATGAGGCTGGCACGCACAAATGTAAATTGGCTGTAAATGGGAGGAGCACATGCCCCAGAGCTTCAAGGATATTCGGACATGACCTGTTCATTATTGTGCCAATGCGAGAACCTGGGTGACCACGGAGGTGTTTTCTGAATGGTTTCATAACCACTTTGTACATAGGCGCATGCGCATTGTGGATTGCTGGATTTGAAGAAAACTGTAAAATCATATTGCTCCTGGATAAGTATTAAGCACATCCCCTTGCCGACCACTTGTAGGGGTCTGAGTCAATGGGGCAGGAGCCCAGTACTGCACTCAGGGGCCTGTTAAGGGGGCACTCTCAAACTGCTTAGAATCACAGCATTTAAATAGAGTCAGAGTTGAGAGAGAAGAGGGAGACTTCCTCGAGAAGGTGCAATTGGAGCCATTGCCTTATGGAACATTTCAACGAGAAATTGTATGAATCATTGGCTTGACAATACAGTCACTCTGTTTGAACTTTAAGAGAGAGATATGTGAGAATGAAAAATGCAGGTCACTGTTGAGGCAGCACAGCTGCTGCAAATCTGCCAGATCATCAATGAAAGCCTCTAACCTGCTTTCTCCAATTGGTATGGATCATGGGTCAAAGGGCATCCAGTCATTGCTGAAGTGCAAGTTGAGCTTGATCAACAAACCAGATCAGAGATTGCAGGAGTGCCTTAGCTAAGGTGACACTCCCAGGTGCCTCACATATTCAAAAGGCCTCAGTAGTTACAGGGCAGGCTGTTGGTGGATAAGGGGCACATAGTCAGATGATGGCCCATGACAGCCATGCATCACCCTCAGAGTGCCTAAGAATAGAGATAAAATGCAGCGCATAGGTCAACACAATTCACCGTCAAGCAGACCTCTGGCATCCTGAAGATGCACTTTCGATACTTGGTCAACTCAGGTGGGGCTCTGCAGTGCTCTTCCCAGAGGATGTCCTGCACCATTGTGGTTAGTTGCACCCTTCACAACCTGGTGCTTCAAAGGATGATCCCTCGCCAAAGGCTTAGAGGAGGCTAAGAGCTCATCAGGTGATGAAGAGCAGAAAGGGCAGGAACCTGAAGAGGGAGATGAGAGTCAGCTTCCATAGCCATCAAAGAAGCATGACTTGGAAGACGTGCCCACACCACACTGACAGCCACAGGTTCCAGGAGGAATAAGGTACAGGCTATGGGACACCGCCACATTTCTTCTATCCCTTAGTGCCATGCCAGTGCATTGAAAGCAGTGCATCGAGAGCAAGTTCAGTATTCAGACTTGCACCTTGAACCCTCATGATTCACCAGACACTAATTTTTGGACAGGTGAATGGTGAATGCTGTATCTGTGCACTCTGGGAAGTGAAAATCGGCATAACAGCGCAAACACTGCGTCAAAGGACTTGATGCACCTGGTCATCACCTTAATGAGAAACTCTAAGCGGATGCTGAGATGGTTGGAGAGACCATCATGGCTGCAGGTCTTGTGCTTTGGCACTAGCAATGGAAACAATCATCTCATTTTGAAAAACAATTACAGCTATCCCTCCAAGGCTATTGAGGATGCCTAACTCCATGTAGTCTTGTAACGGATAAAGGTTATGAATGCATTCTGCCGACACTTCCAGTAAAGAGTTTGACACATCTCCCTGACATAACACAACCATTATGACTCAGCTACCCATCAAATGACTGAGACACTCACAAAGCGAGTGGATGCATAGCTCAACCTCACAAGGTCACATAGATGCATATGCATGATGCTTTCAAATGACGAAACCATTCTCATGAACAGCAAATGTATTTACAAAGATGCATGATATTAACAATGATATTGTTATGTGATTTGCAGGTCACATAATCTACATTTCTCCAGAGATGTCCAATAATTGCTATCAGATTTTTAGTGGCAGCATTGCTCTCTTTGTCTGTTTGTTGCACACTTGTGCTTGGGTTACAAATCTGAGTTGTGAGCTTTGCTTGTTGTGATATTGCTTTGATGGAATATATAAATAATGAGTGTGCGTCAACACTGCCAAAAGTGATGTCTCATAGCAAATGACACAGCAGTAGAAGCTGTGCTGATTCCCTTGTAAGATGTGCCTGCAGAGTTCTCCTGTAACTTGTATATAGTATCATGAGTCTGCAATAAAAATAATCTAAAGTATTTATTACCATTCATCAGTGTGTGATTCGTATACTTGAGGAGCCCAGTAACATAACAATGTTGACTGTGGTTAGCCCTTGTCATCCAATAGCCACTCTCAGGTTTGCCATAGTGGCTGAAATACAAATGACACCATTGATTGCTTCAGAATGAAGGCATCACGATTGCTGCCAGGATATCGAGCAATGACCTACTTGATGTGGTGCCTATGGTCCAACCCAGCTGCACATTGAGAGAATGGAATCACTTTTGGTTCAGGTACATGACAGAGTTGAAGCACATGCAAAGCAATATCTGTGCTGTCAGTGGCAACCTGTACCATACAAAAGCCTTCAAACCACATTCTGCTTGCTTCTTTCTGGCAAGAGGGAATGAGATGAAGCTGTCTCACTTTGCAGAGGGAGGTTCAGTGATCTCCCTTTGCACTGGTGTACTGCAAGCTGCACAATGTTGTTAATATTTCTAGCAGCAGCCTGGAAGGGGCCAGATACACAAAACGTTATGGTCATAATCACCTTGATGTGGAGATGCCGGCGTTGGACTGGGATAAACACAGTAAGAGTTTTAACAACACCAGGTTAAAGTCCAACAGGTTTATTTGGTAGCAAATGCCATTAGTTTTCGGAGCGCTGCTCCTTCGTCAGATGGAGTGGATATCTGCTCTCAAACAGGGCATACAGAGACACAAAATCAAGTTACAGAATAGTGATTAGAATGCGAATCTCTACAGCCAACCAGGTCTTAAAGATACAGACAATGTGAGTGGAGGGAGCATTAGAATGTGGACCATAAGAACATAAGAACTAGGAGCAGGAGTAGGCCATCTGGCCCCTAGAGCCTGCTCCGCCATTCAAAAGATCATGGCTGATCTTTTCGTGGACTCAGCTCCACTTACCCGCCCACTCAGCTCCACTTACCCACCCACTCACCATAACCCTTAATTCCTTTACTGTTCAAAAATTTATCTATCCTTGCCTTAAAAACATTCAATAAGGTAGCCTCAACTGCTTCACTGGGCAGAGAATTCCACAGATTCACAACCCTTTGTGTGAAGAAGTTCCTGCTCAACTCAGTCCTAAATCTGCTCTCATTTTGAGGCCATGCCCCCTAGTTCTAGTTTCACCCGCCAGTGGAAACAACTTCCTTGCTTCGCCTATCTTTTCTATTCCCTTCATAATCTTATATGTTTCTATAAGATCTCCCCTCATTCTTCTGAATTCCAATGAGCATAGCCCCAATCTACTCAGTCTCTCCTCATAAGCCAACCCTCTCAACTCCGGAATCAACCTAGTGAATCTCCTCTGCGCCCCCTCCAGTGCCAGTATATCCTTTCTCAAGTAAGGAGACCAAAACAGTACTCCAGGTGTGGCCTCACCAGCACCCTATACAGCTGCAACATAACCTCGCTGTTTTTAAACTCCATCCCTCTAGCAATTCCATTTGCGGTTACAATCAGATCAGCCATGATGTTTATGGATGATAGAGGAGGCTAGAGGGGATGAGTAGGCAACTGTTGCTCCTAATTTCTGTGTTCATATGTATGTATGTAGAAATTCAGCAGAATGATGGTGAATATTATTTCACACAATACTAAAATGAAGTGTTATTGGAACTAGTATGTCTCGAATGCAATATTTTAATTGGTGTCAATGAACATTTTTTTGCTGCTGTGTACAGAGTCTTATGTTCTTTTGTGAGCTTGTTAATAAATTACTTTCACCATGGCTACGGAACAGTTTCAGCTACATGCACAAATTTTAGTAGAAAACATCTTACACACAATACAGGTAATGTATTTCACATGTACATTTACTTATCAAACATTTACAACTATTCAGTTCAAAATTTTGCTTTTCGCTGTTGACCTGAAGCATTCGAGCTGAACATGAAGACAGTTCCTCTTGCCAAGCAAAGTTTACATGCTACTGATGTGGCTTTTCACTTGTGCTATGCACCATCTTAACAGAGAAATAATAACTAAGAAAGTAAAAGGACCCAAATGTAAAATATTCGCACACTCTGGGCCCGATTTTACCATCAAGTTGTGCCTGTTCTCGGGCACGAAAACTGAGTAAAGTCGGGCATGAGGCGAGTAGCGCAATCCATGACTGCCTCCACAGCCGTTCCTCCTTTACCAATCGCTGAAAATGGCTGCAATCGGGACCGTGCCCAAAGTGGGCATGACAGCGATTTAAATGCATTTGAATGTATTTAAATTGAATTAATGGGCTGGACGCCCAACTTTACCAACATTCTCCCCTTTACGACTGCGTTCGCCCATCTAGACTCGGCGCGAAACAAACATACTCCGCAAAGGTCTGATTTGGGCGCTCCAGCTTCTGAGGAGATAAGTTCAGAGCTTCTGACTCAGATCAGTGGTGGTAGTGGGGGAGAGAGAGGTGGGTCAGGTGGCTCTCTGATGGGGTGGGGGGAGTGAGGCGGGTCAGATGGCTCTCTGTTCGGCGGGGGGCGGGTCAGATGGCTCTCTGGTGGGTGGGGAGAGGGAGGCGCGTCAGATGGCTCTCTGCTGGGGGGAGGGATGGGGGTCAGATCGCTCTCTGCTGGGGTGGGAGGGAGGCGGGTCAGATAGCTCTCTAGTGAGAGGGGAGGTGGCAGGATGGGCAGGGGTGTCCACTGCCACTCTGCGTGCAATCAGTTGGGGAGAAGGGAGGGTCTGCTGCCACTCTGCGTGCGATCAGTCGGGGGGGGGGAAGGGGGAGTCCGCTGCCACTCTGCACGTGATCAGTGGGGAGGAAGGTGGGCAGGGGGCCAAGATCGGTCTGGGCAGCAGGGAAGTGGGGAGATAAGGGGGACAGTTATCTTGTGGGGGTGGGGCAATGTCCATGGGAGGCATTATCTGACCCGGGAATGATGTAAGAAGTCTAACAACACCAGGTTAAAGTCCAACAGGTCCAACCGGAAACGATGTGGCAGGGGAGCATTTTTCTATTTTTTTTACTGTGCATAGTGCATTTGGAGGCTCTGATCGGAGATGTAGTGTTTCGGGCGTGATAAGCCCCGCCCACAGGCTGTGCAGCGCGATTCAGAATCACTAATTTTTTTTCAGGCAGAGTGCGTATGGGGGTGCCGGAGAACAGGTCTAAAAGTCAGATTTGAAACACTCCCAAGTCCACCCAGCACTTAGAACCAAAATGGTAAAATCGGGCCCAGGTCTGTATTTGATCTGACCATTTCATTAAACATGTACAAATAGGTGGTCCATGACTCAAAAACCAATAGTAGGAATGAGGAAGTGGTGGTGTAATTGTATTATCATTGTGCTAGTGAGCCTGTGACCAGGCATGTTGCTCTGGGGGTTGAATCCCACCATTTGAATTAAATAAAAACCTAGAATTAAAAGTCTAATGATGATGTTGTCGTAAAAACCTATCTGGTTCTTGAGGAAATGTGCAATTGTTACTTGGGTTGGCTTACATGTGACTCCAGATCCAAGGAAATGTGGTTGATTCTTAAATGCCCTCTGAAGTGGCCTAGCAAGCCATTCAGTTTTGTCAGCCCACTAAAAAATCTAATAGGAATGAAACCAGGCAGACCATCCGGCATCGATCCAGGCACCAGAAACAATTAAGTCAAACTCAGCCCTGTCGACCCTGCAAAATCCTCCTCACTAATATCAGGGGGACTAGTGCCAAAATCAGGAAAGCTGTCTCACAGACTTGTCTGATATAAGCATACGCATGGTTAGCACTGCTGCATCACAGCACCAGGGATCGGATTCGATTCTGGCCTTGGATGATTGTCTGCGTGGAGTTTGCACTTGCTCCCTGTGTCTGCATGGGTTTCCTACAAGTGCTCCAGTTTCCTCCCACAGTGCAAGTGAGGTGGATTGGCCATGCTAAACTGCTTCTTAGTGTCCAAAGATGTGTAGGCTAGGTGGATTAGTCATGGTAAATGTGGATAGGGTGGGTGGGCGGGCCAGGATAAGATGTTCTTTTGGAGAGTTGGTAAGGCGGTACAGATTCAATAGGCTGAATGGCTTTCTTCTGCACTGTAGGGATTCTGGAGTATACAGTCGACCTCAGACCCATTGAAATCTCATGGCATCAGGTCAAACATGGCTAACTAAACCTCCTGCTGATTAGCTGATTACCACATATCATTTTCTCCCGCACCCCCAAACGTCAACTGGTGAACCAGTAGTCCTCTATGCTGAACACCACTTGGAGGAAGCACTGCACTGGAAGTATCAAGGGCGCAGAATGTACTCTGGGTGGGAGACTTCAATGTCCATCACCGAGAGTGGCTCAGTAGCATCCCTACTGATTGAGCTGGCTGACTCCTAAAGTGTCATGATGTGGAGATGCCGGCGTTGGACTGGGGTAAACACAGTAAGAAGTTTAACAACACCAGGTTAAAGTCCAACAGGTTTATTTGGTAGCAAATGCCACTCGCTTTCAGAGCGCTGCCCCTTCGTCAGGTGGAGTGGAGAAATGCTCACAAACAGGGCATACAGAGACACAAACTCAATTTACAGAATAATGATTGGAATGCAGTCTTTACAGATAATCAAGTCTTAAAGGTACAAACAATGTGAGTGGAGAGAGGGTT
The DNA here is from genome assembly GCF_964213995.1 of Mustelus asterias. Taxonomy (NCBI): domain Eukaryota; kingdom Metazoa; phylum Chordata; class Chondrichthyes; order Carcharhiniformes; family Triakidae; genus Mustelus; species Mustelus asterias. The sequence continues at coordinate 113,100,749 of NC_135807.1, read as the reverse complement.
AAGCACAGGTTAAAGAGATGCATATTGTCTCCAGACAGGACAGCCAGTGAGATTCTGAAGTCCAGGCAAGTCGTGGGGGTTACAGATAGTGTGACATGAACCCAAGATCCCGGTTGAGGCCATCCTCATGTGTGCGGAACTTGGCTATCAGTTTCTGCTCAGCGACTCTGCGCTGTCGTGTGTCGTGAAGGCCGCCTTGGAGAACGCTTACCCAAAGATCAGAGGCCGAATGCCCGTGACCGCTGAAGTGTTCCCCAACAGGAAGAGAACAGTCTTGCCTGGTGATTGTCGAGCGGTGTTCATTCATCTGTTGTCGTAGTGTCTGCATGGTCTCCCCAGTGTACCATGCCTCGGGACATCCTTTCCTGCAGCGTATCAGGTAGACAACGTTGGCCGAGTTGCAAGAGTATGTACCGTGTACCTGGTGGATGGTGTCCTAATGTGAGATGATGGCATCTGTGTCGATGATCCAGCACGTCTTGCAGAGGTTGCTGTGGCAGGGTTGTGTGGTGTCGTGGTCACTGTACTCCTGAATGCTGGGTAGTTTGCTGCGGACAGTGGTCTGTTTGAGGTTGTGCGGTTGTTTGAAGGCAAGAAGTGGGCGTGTGGGGATGGCCTAGGCGAGATGTTCGTCTTCATCAATGACATGTTCAAGGCTCCGGAGGAGATGCCGTAGCTTCTCCGCTCCGGGGAAGTACTGGACGACGAAGGGTACTCTGTCCACTGTGTCCCATGTTTGTCTTCTGAGGAGGTCGGTGCGGTTTTCTGCTGTGGTGCGTCGGAACTGTCGATCGATGAGTCAAACACCATATCCTGTTCTTATGAGGGCATCTTTCAGCGTCTGGAGGTTATGCTCTTCCGAGCAGATCCTGTGTAGACGGAGGGCTTGTCCGTAGGGGATGGCTTCTTTAACGTGTTTAGGATGGAAGCTGGAGAAGTGGAGCATCGTGAGGTTATCCGTGGGCTTGCGGTATAGTGAGGTGCTGAGGTGAACGTCCTTGATGGAGATGCATGTGTCCAAGAATGCAACCCATTCCGGAGAGTAGTCCATGGTGAGTCTGATGGTGGGATAGAACTTGTTGATGTCATCATATAGTTGTTTCAGTGATTGGTCACCACGAGTCCAAAGGAAGAAAATGTCATCGATGTAATCATAGAAACCCTACAGTGCAGAAGGAGGCCATTCGGCCCATCGAGTCTGCACCGACCACAATCCCACCCAGGCCCTACCTCCACATATTTTACCTACTAATCCCTCTAGCCTACGCATCCCAGGACTCTAAGGGGCAATTTTTTTAACCTGGCCAATCAACCTAACCCGCACATCTTTGGACTGTGGGAGGAAACCGGAGCACCCGGAGGAAACCCACGCAGACACGAGGAGAATGTGCAAACTCCACACAGACAGTGACCCGAGCCGGGAATCGAACCCGGGTCCCTGGAGCTGTGAAGCAGCAGTGCTAACCACTGTGCTACCGTGCCGCCCAAACGCCATGTATCTAGATGTATCTAGTGTATAGCATCGATTGAAGGTCCTGTGCGGCGAAGAAGTCTTGTTCGAACCTGTGCATGAAGATGTTGGCATATTGAGGTGTGAATTTGGTCCCCATGGCTGTTCCGTGTGTCTGGATGAAGAACTGGTTGTTGAAGGTGAAGGCATTGTGGTCCAGGATGAAGCGGATGAGTTGTAAAATTGCATCTGGAAACTGGCAGTTGTCGGCACTGAGCACTGAGGCCGTTGCAGCAATGCCATCATCGTGGGGGATGCTGGTGTAGAATGCCAAGACATCCATTGTGACAAGGAGTGCTCCTGGTTCAACTGCTCCATGTGTGCCGAGTTTCTGTCGGAAGTCCGTAGTGTCACGACAAAAGCTTTGTACAATGGGTTTCAGGATGCCCTCGACATAGCTGGAGAGGTTCTCGCACAGGGTCCCATTGCCCGATACGATTGGACGGCCGGGTGTGTTTGCCTCGTGTATCTTCAGGAGGCAGTAGAGATCTCCAATGCGGGGAGTACTTGGGATGAGAGCACGGAGGGTGCTCTGAAGGTCCGGATCAAAGGTCTTGATCAGAGTGTTGAGTTGACGGGTATGTTCTTTAGACGGATCTGCGGGTAACTGTCTGTAGTGTTCCTCGTTGTTCAGTTGTCGGTACACTTCTTTGCAGTAATCTGTTCTGTTCAGTATGACGATGGCCCCTCCTTTGTCTGCTGGTTTGATGACAATGTTGTGGTTGGTCTTGAGAGCCCGGAGGCATTGCGTTGTGCTTGGGTGATGTTCGGGGCTGTCTTGTGAGTGCGGCTGATGAATTTGGTGTTGACGCACCTCCTGATGGCTTGGACATACATGTCAAGTTGAGGGCAGCGGCCTTCCGGAGGAGTCCAAAAGGACATGACTCCTAAAGGACATAGAGGAAACCAACAAGAGGGAAGAACACACTTGATCTCTTTATGACCAACCTGCCTACCGCAGATGCATCTGTCCATGATATTATCAGCGGATGTCTTTGTGGACATGAAGTTCCATCTTCACATTGAGGATATCCTCCACTGTGTTATGTGGCACTATTACCATGCTACATGGGACAAACTTCGAACAGATCTAGAAACTCAAGGCTGGGCATCCATGAGGCACTGTGGGCCACCAGCAGCAGCAGAACTGTACTCAACCACAATCTGTAACCTCACTGTCCGGCATATCCCCCACTCTACCATTACCACCTAGTCAGGAGAACCAAGAACACTGGTTCAAAGAAAAGTGCAGATAGGCTTGTGAGGAGCAGCACCAGGCATTCCTAAAAATGTGGTGTCCACCTGGTGAAGAAAGAGCACGGGACTACTTGCATGCCAAAGAGCCTAAGCAAAACGTGTTAGACAAAGCCAAGTGATTCCACGACTAATGGATCAAATCTACGTTCTCCAGTCCTGCCGGATGCAGTCATGAATGGCGGTGGACAAATAAATAACTCACTCTAGGGGGAGACTGACCAAATATCCCAATTCTCAATGATGGGGGGAGTCCAGCACATCAATACGGCTGGGGCATTTACAACAATCTTCAGCCAGATGTATCAAGTGGATGTTTCATCTTGGCCTCCTCTGGAGGTCCCCAGCATCGGAGATACCATCTTCAACAATTTGATTCACTGTATGTGATATCAAGAAATGGCTTAAGTCATTGGATATTGCAAAGGCTGTGGATCTGACAAAATTCCAGCAATAGTATTGAAGACTTGTGTTCCAGAACAAGCTGCACCCCTAGCCAAGCTCTTCCACTACAGCTACAAAATCTGCATCTACCCAGCAATGTTTAATTGCCCCGATATGTCCTGTACACAAGAAACAGGACAAATCCAACCCAGTCAATTACTGCCCCATCAGTAAAGTGATGGGAGGTGTCAGCAATAATGCTATCAAATCGCAATTGCTGAGCAGTAATCTGCCCACGGATACTCAGTTTGGGATAGCTCTCTGGTGAGGGGAGGGTGGCAGGGTGGGCAGGGGTGTTCGCTGCCACTCTGCGTGCGATCAGTCAGGGGGAAGGGGGGGTCCGCTGCCACTCTGCGTGCAATCAGTCGGGGGGAGGAAGGGGGAGTCCGCAGCCACTCTGCGAGTGATCAGTGGGAATGAAGGGGGGCTCTGAGCTCCTAACCTCATTACAGTCTTGGTTCAAACATGGACAAAAGAGCTGAATGCCAGAGGTGAGGTGAGGGTGACTGCCCTTGACCTCAAGGCAGTATTTGACTGAGTGTGGCATCAAGGAGCCATAGCAAGCTGGAATTAATGGGAATAAGGGGGGAAAACTCTCTGCTGGTTGGAGTCACATCTAGCACAAAGGTAGATGGTTGTAGTTGATGGTGATCAATCATCTCAGCTCCAGGATATCACTGCAGGCATTCCACAAGGTAGTGACCTCTGCCCAACCATCTTCAGCTGCTTTATCAATGACCTTCCTTCTATTATAAGGTCAGAAGTGGGGATGTTCGCTGATGATTGCATATTTTCGGCACCACTCACAACTCCTCAGATACTGAAGCAGTCCATGTCCAAATGCAGCAAGACCTGGACAATAGCCAGGCTTGGACTGACAAGCAGAGGTAACGTTCGAGCCACGCAAGTGCAGCAATGGTCATCATCTCCAAGAGAGAATCTAACCATTATCCCATGACATTCACCCTCACTGAATCCCCCACTATCAACATCTTGGGTATTACCATTTGACCAGGAAAAGAACTGGACTATCCATATAAATTCTATGGCTACAAGAGCAAGCTAGGAATCCTGCAGCAAATAACTCACCTTCTGGCTCCCCAAAACCTGTTCACCAACTACAAGGCACAAGTCAAGAGTGTGATGGAATATTCGCCATTTGCTTGGATCAGTGCAGCTCCAACACACTCAAGAAGCTCCATGCCATTCAGGACAAGGAAGCCCACTTGATTGGCACCCCATCCAGAAATATCATTTCCCGTCACCCCAATGCACAATGTGCACCATTTACAAAATACACTGCAGGAGCTCACGAAGATTCCTTCGACTGCACCTTCCAAGCACATGACAACTACCATGTAGAAAGATAAGGACAGCAGACACATGGGAACACCACCACCTGTAAGTCATTCACCATCCTGACCTGGAAATAGATCACCATTCCTTCACTGTCATTGGGTCAAAATCCTGGAACTTCCTCCCAAACAGCATTGTGGATATACCTACACTGCATGGACAGCAGCAATTCAAGAAGGCAGCTCATCACCACCTCTCCAAGACAATTAGGGGTGGTCAACAAATGTTAGCCTAGTCAGTGAAGCCCATATCTCATGAATATATAAAATAAAAATGAGGAACACTGCCGCATGGTTGAAGGGGAAGGCATTTACATATTGAATGGTGGTTTGAAGCAGATCTAAAGGAGAAGGGACCACGACACCACACAACCCTGCCGCAGCAACCTCTGCAAGACGTGCCGGATCATCGACACGGATGCCATCATCTCATGTGAGAACACCATCCACCAGGTACACGGTACATACTCTTGCAACTCGGCCAACGTTGTCTACCTGATACGCTGCAGGAAAGGATGTCCCGAGGCATGGTACATTGGGGAGACCATGCAGACGCTACGACAACAGATGAATGAACACCGCTCGACAATCACCAGGCAAGAGTGTTCTCTTCCTGTTGGGGAACACTTCAGCGGTCACGGGCATTCGGCCTCTGATCTTTGGGTAAGCGTTCTCCAAGGCGGCCTTCACGACACACGACAACGCAGAGTCGCTGAGCAGAAACTGATAGCCAAGTTCCGCACACATGAGGACAGCCTCAACCGGGATCTTGGGTTCATGTCACACTATCTGTAACCCCCACGACTTGCCTGGGCTTGCAAAATCTCACTAACTGTCCTGGCTGGAGGCAATACACATCTCTTTAACCTGTGCTTAACCCTCTCTCCATTCACATTGTCTGTACCTTTAAGACTTGATTACCTGTAAAGACTCGCATTCCAACCATTATTTTGTAAATTGAGTTTGTGTCTTTATATGCCCTGTTTGTGAACAGAACTCCCACTTGCCTGATGAAGGAGCAGCGCTCCGAAAGCTAATGGCATTTGCTACCAAATAAACCTGTTGGACTTTAACCTGGTGTTGTGAGACTTCTTACTATAATCAAGGACCTCACATATCCCGGATATATTCTCTTCCACCTTCTTCCGTTGAGAAAAAGATACAAAAGTCTCAAAACATGTACCAACTGGCTCAAGAACAGCTTCTTCCCTGCTGCCTTCAGACTTTTGAATGGACCTACTATATATTAAGGTGATCTTTCTCTTCACCCTATCTGTGACTGCAACACTATATTCTGCACCCTATCCTTTCCTTCTCCCCTCTGTACTCTATGAACGGTAAGTTTTGCCTGTGTAGCACGCAAGAAACAATACTTTTCACAGTATCCCAATACATGTGACATTAATGAATCAAATCAACTGGTTCACAATGACCTTTTATAGAATTAAATCTGCTGGCCTCACCTGTTTTCGTCCATAGGTGACTCCAAATCTGTTGCAATCTGGTTGATTCTTATTTACCTACTGAATTGTCCCAGCCGACCACTAAACTATATCAAAAGATGCCATGGTTAAATTATAATCCAGTCGGATTGCAGCAGTTCAAAACGGTGGTTCATCACCAATTTCTCAAGGGTAAATAGGGATGGATAATAAATGTTTATCTTGTCAGTGATGCCCACGTCCAATGAATAAATCAAAAAAAAGTACAGCACTTTTGAAGGACACAAAAAGACATGCGTCAGAAAAATGTATTCCTTATTTGTAAGCAGGCAGCCAGAGCTGACAGTTTTGTAAACTTCATCCCATTTCCAACCTGAATCTGACAGCTTTCCCCCGTTAACCCTCTCCACCTCCCACAGAGTGATCGATACTTCTTCCTAGGAATCATTGAACTTCCTCTTTGTGCATACTGAGGGTCTAATGCTAGTCATTTATTTACCTGTGATAATCTAAGGCTTTCTGGATGCATGTTTCTCTCTGGCAAAGGTCACAAAGATTTAAATATGCTGCAGACTAATTCACAATGTTTTTTCAATCAGGCATCCGGAGACATTCCTTCGTGAACATGCTATATCAGGTGTAGGTAATGCAACAACCTCTTCATTTTTCATACAAACATTACAGGAAATGTGATATAGCACATTGGAGTGGTACGACAGGATGTTGACTCATGGATGGGATGTCAGGTTCTTTGATCTCATTTGTTACTTCCAATGCCAGCACAGGTTTGAAGACATTATAATTTTAAAAACACTACATTCCTTTTAAAATGGACACTGATGAACTGCAAGATGACTGCTGAATGGTCACATGACTTTTGCAACTTCACCAGCCGAGGAAGTTTTATGGAAAGTTCCAAATTGGATTATAATGGGCAGAGATTTCCTCTAAATAGATATGCCCAAGCAGCATTCTTCTGTGGAATTTCACAACTGCTAAAAGCTTATTCCAAAATCCAGGAACAATAAACTGACAGACTCTCTTATGCCAAGGTCTGCCATTTAACAAAGGAGGTGTATTGAGACTGAATATCCACAATGAAGTGCTAAGATCACTATCTACCTTCTATTGTATATCAAAGACTTTTGTTAATGTGACAAAAACTCCTTCAATATGAATGATAAATATTTGTCTTCCATTGTGTATCAATGGCCATTCAGCATGTGATCAAAGCTGCCCCTAAAATTGAGGGACCACCAAACGTTCTGCAGAACACCAGCCACAACGTCAGAGGTGCAAAAAAAGGTTGCGTCATCTTGCCTTTCTAAGGTCTGTGAGGCTTAATGTGTTTTAAAAATCTCCTCTAACCCGTTTCAAACAACTCCAATTTTGCCTGTTACACTAATCACCAGGACGTGTCAACATGACCTATTGAATAGTCTTTACTGCAAAGAAAACCTGTAGTTAATCTGGGTTTGACTCCAGCCATTTGAATTTATATGAACTTCAATTTCAGAGTGAGTAAAGCTTCCTCCTTCACTACACCGGAATTCTACCGCCCCGCCCCGCCCGCCGCGGGAATCAGAGCGGACAAGGGTGGACAATGGGAAGCTCCATTGACCTCGGGCAGGATTTTACACTTTTGGAACAAGCAAGGTCGTAAAATCCTGCTCGTGGTCCGCTAACTATTTGGTTTGATTTCTATATTTGTAGAAGTGCACTACAGTCTTTAATTGTATCTTTTGTGGGCATATTTTGTGTGATTGACATAGCAATGGACCTTTCCCGAGTGAGTGAGTCAATAAATAATATTCCTTGCTTAAATCCATAAATGACTGCTGTTGGTGACTTTTAAAATGACCATGCACATGTGTGTTTGGAAACACACATCAGCCATATCAATATTAAACTACACTGATTACAGAATGAAGGAAAAGTAAGGTTTCAGTCTGGCTTTCTCCTCCATCAATAAGATACTTTTTATGCCATGTCGTCTTGGATAATCTGTGATGGAATTTACTTCTTCCAGCATTTTCCTACCCTGCATATCAAATGAGGCCCTTCAAGAATAAAAAAGTGGAATCACATTGGGAGACAGAATCCCACTCAACCATTTTACCAACGATTTTGGAAAAGTCCGGATCTTATGGTTTTGAGGTGAGTTATAGGTGGAGACCATGTGATGAACCTTCAATTCACTTCTTCACCCAAAGGGTTGTGAATCTGTGGAATTCCCTGCCCAATGACACAGTTGAGACTACCTCATTCAATCTTTTTAAGATCGATTTTTGAAAAGTAAAGAAATTAAGGGTTATGGTGAGTGGGCGGGTAAGTTGAGCTGAGTCCACGAAAAGATCAGCCATGATCTTATTGAATGGCAGAGCAGGCTCGAGGGGTCAAATAACCTATTCCTGCTCCCAGTTCTTATGTTCTTATTTCAACATATTATGGATGTAGGGAGGAGGAAGAGTTTGTAACTCAGTGCATTTGAAGCATAGGAGAAACAAAAATGTTGCAGTCTGCACTCAACCAGCCTGCTCTTGCAAAATCAAAACAAAGCATAGCCTTTTAGATGTGATTCCATGATTGGGCAGCACTTGCTGAATAACTCTGAGTGCATTAATAGCTACAGTAACAACCAATTTCTGACAACAAGTCAAGCTCGTAATGTGCCTCATTTATACCTGAAAGTGAAATACTTTCATACATAGGAACTCTTTCTCTGCAAACAAAAGGAAGATGTTCAAGCCTTGTGCCATTACCCGGAAACTTGTGGACTCTATAGTTCCCTTTTGTTTTCATCATGGCAATGCCTTGGTCAGAATGGCTAGCCAACCAATCAGCATCTATTTCTCATGTGGCATAAATTGTTGTGATCATTTGAAATTTGACATTCTTGTGTTTGTCCTGATGAGTGCAAGCGAAAAAAAGCAGCAATATGTCTCTTTTTTCAGCAATAAGAAAGATAAGTTCAGAAGACCACTAACTATAATAAATTTAAAATGGAGGCTTACAATAAAGATTGGGCTAAAATTGGACGGAGCCTCCTTCAGCATTGGACCCCAGAAATTTTCAGGTAGCTGGAGTGCTGCCTGTAGACTCTGGCTGCAGGATAGTGGCATCTTCTGCAGACCCTTCCACCTTGCACTCCCTGCTGGCCCTGCACCCCTTCCAGCCTCATTTCCTCCAGGTTGCTCTCTGGGACGCTGTCTACGAACACCATCAAAGGACGTCATTCCAGCTGAGTATACAATCTTCATTCACTGGAATACAGTGCAACAGCACAATGATGTCAGGATGCATGCCTGCGTTTTCTCACACAATTTCACACAAGTTTGAGTCAATCACACGCCCTCTTTTGGAGAGTAAAATTCTCTCCAGGAGGAGTTCCAGGCTGATCCTTTTCTTGTCTGGATCACTGACAGGTAACATCATAGGGCTAATTTTTCACTATTGTAATGTGGGACCAATGACCTGGCAAGAATGCACATGAGAGATGTGAGTGCGCTTTGCACAAATTTCCAATCATTTAGGTTAATGGGAAAGAAATCATGAGCAGCATGTGCCAGAATTTCCAGAATGCTTTGTTAGTTGGTTAGGCTCTCTGCCAGGAGTGCAAACTTGAAAAATTATCTCTGACATGTAACCACTTTTTGTAATGAAGTCCAATAAGACTGAATACATAATTAGTTATTCATTGGCTACTATGCACTACGGTGGACTGCAAGCTATGGTGATGGATGATTATCTTTATGATCTGTCATTTGTCCTTAATAGGATATGTTAAGTGATTATTTTTATTTCATTTTTAAACCATGGCCCATCCCCAATCAACCCACCCTCCCGGCCTCCAAATCGTTTAAGCTGCCATGTTTGCAATATACTTCAACCAGGTTTTTATTGTATGGGGTATGGGCGTCACTGGCAAGATCAGCTCATCCCTAATTGCTGAGTGGCTTGTTAGGCCATTTCATGTCAGTTAAGAGTCAACCACATTGCTGTGGGTCTGTAGCAACATGTAGGCCCAACTTGGTACAGATGGCAGCTTTCCTTCCTTAAAGGACATTAGTGAACTAGATGGATGAGTTAGGTGACCTCTTTCCAGATCACATACTGCCAGGGTTATTTCATGGCCTTCCTTAGAGCATTGTAAGAGATGTGAAAGAATACGTTTGGATGACTCGCTCCCAGTGGGAAACTACTCTTTGTGTCTTTGGTCAGTACCTTCTTGCATAGGGACTTTGCTGCACATCTCAACATTTCTAATTTTGTGCCGGCTCCAGAGAGAACAAGACAACGGCAGATGCTGATTTATCTTTCAACAGAAGTTCCATCACTGTTCAAAACTGACAAGGACAGTCCCAGGATAAAAGGAACTGAAATAAGAAACAGTCCGTTAATATTTTTGTCTATTCCAGGGAATGGTACTCAAAGTTTTTTTTCATGAAAGGTGTCTGCAATTTTACTTTACAGGCTTGAACATTTGTCATTATAAATTCATTCAATGGAACACAGACTAAAAATTGAATTTTTGGTTTTATTTATCAGGGGCACAATTCTTCCAAATCAGCACTAAGTGACCACAGCAGCAGGATAACCAGTGTTTCTCGTTAGCACTGGGACAACCTGCCAGGTGGGATTCTCCCACCTCATGGATGCAAATTTCTGCATCCCAAGCAACCTATGGGCCAGACCAGCTTTTCCAAGATCAGGGCACCCGTTTCAAAGGTACCCCGATCTCTGCACTCAGAGACAGGACCCCTCCCCTCAGAAGTGAAATGGTGCCGCACCACCCCCCCTCCCTCCACTGACCAGGGAAGCACTACCAATCCCTCACAAAGGAGGGGCATCTTCTCTCTCACCCACAAATAATGAGTCACTGCTCCCTGCAACATGTAGACATGAGGGTGACCCGACCCCCTCATTCAGCCCCCCACACAACCCCCATTCCCCACTCAGACCTTCACTCATCCCCCTTCACCAATCAGACCCCTTCTAGACCCCCTTCCCCACTCATACCCCCACTCAGACCCCTCACCACTCAGACCCCTCACCACTCAGACCCCCTTCCCCACTCAGACCCCAATCAGACACTTCCCCACTCAACCCCTTCACCACTCAGACACCCTTACCCACTCAGACCTACAGTCAGCCCCCTTTCCTCACTCAGTTCCATACACAGCCTCCCTTCCCCACTCAGAACCCCTATCGGGTTCCACACCATAGTAGTGCAATGATGCACTGCCCCTGACATCCTGGCACTGACACCGTGGCCTGGTGCTTTGGACCCCAAGGTCAAGAAGGTAGGTACAGTGAACATTTGCCTCTGCTGCAGAGGGAGAGTCTCCCAAGAGTCCTGAGGATTACGTGGGTTTCGGCTGGGGGAAATTGATTGATCTTGGCACGGACTCCTGGGATGGGGGTCTCATGGCTGGACAGCCCCTTCGCACCCTGGCAGACCTGAATATCACCCCTGACGTGGTGAATTCAGGCAGCCAAGTGATCAAGAGTTTCATTCCTGGCTGTCAGCTGTGAAAGCTTTGAAGTGACCTGGTCACTTTAATCTCCAGGCCCACTGGACAGCTGGCATGCTTTTAAATCACAGCAGCACTCCATTCTGCAGAGAAAAGATGCCAATTTCACTTGGTGGTGGGGGGGGGGGAGTTCTCTCTCCATAGCTGTTCACTCAGCCCCATTCAATTCGCACAGCTTTTATTTGAAGTCTCTGAGGCTTCCTAAAAGCTTAAACCTTTGAAAACCCCCTCCATTCTTTTGGAAACCTTTGATCTCTGTGAATTTCACCTTGCAGTCCTTTGAAATCGGCTTTGATTGACAGCTGAATGCTTTTGACTCATTCTCCAGCCAGCTGTGATTATTTACCTTTCCTTTCACGGTTGAATGCATCTGAAGAACTGCCCATTGTTCGAAACTGCAATGTTGGTAAAACCTCCAAGCCTGATTCAGAGCTGAGGGTTCCTCTAAGGCTATACCGGGTTTCACTTCCTCTTTTCTTTAAGAGCGTTTCCAAAGGCTTAGGTCGCACTTTTGAGGGCATGTACCAATCCCCACTTGTGTAACTACCGCCTGAAGGGGGGGGAGCATCGCGGGAGGCCATTGCATTGGGTTGGCAGCCCGTTAATTACATGGAGCTTAGGGAATTTAAATAATCATCGGGTTCCTGCCGGCTGTGGCTGGGCACCCGATTGGGTCTGGCACAGCAGAGCGGGAGCATCACGACCCATTTTTCGGCTGATGCCAGATTCTCAGAGTCAATGCGATTCCCACCGGTAGCTAACGGGCCTGGAGTATTCCAATCCAGGTTTACATGGATATTCTTGAAAACACTGCATTTTCACTACTGGGATGAAATATCAGAGCCCTTACAGTAACTATACTTGCTCTCCTAAATGAATATAATAAAAAAAACAGCCACTTCTAAATAGTCTCATTTTTCAATATTTTCTAAATCCTTTAAAGTTTATTTATTAGCGTCACAAGTAGACTTACATTAACACTGCAATGAAGTTACTGTGAAAATCCACGAGTCGCCACACTCCGGCGCCTGTTCAGGTACACTGAGGGAGAATTTAACATGGTCAATACACCTAACCAGCACGTCTTTCAGACTGTAGGAGGAAACCAGAGCACCCGGGGGAACCCCACACAGACACAGGGAGAACATGCAGACTCGGCACAGACAGTGGCCCAAGCTGGGAATCGAACCCGGGTCCCTGGCGCTATGAGGCAGCAGTGCTAACCATTGTGTCACCATGCCACCCATTCCTCCTATCTCTGCACATCCCTCCCTAATTACTTCTCTGATATTCTCTCCCAGAATTTCTCTTGTGCTGCAGGTTTGGTAAGTGCCGGTTATCAAGATCTGTCTGACGTTTTCATCTATTTCTTGCTGCACTGCTGAGGGGAAATTAAATGATTGCGAGAGAGGATGCCGTCAACTGTCAGCTCCCCTCCAACTCTCAGATCATTCTGACACAGTATACCATTGTTCCTTCACAGTCACCTATCCAATATCCTTAAAGAAAAAGCCCACCACCACCTTCTTAGTCCATATTCTGTGAAAAAGTTTAAACAGATGCAACGCTGTCACTCAATTGAGTACTGTTCCTTCACCATTATACTGATATTTTTTCTGCCCTATGATACATGCTTCTTGATTCAGCAAGGACCTTCTGAGGAAGACAGGAGGGAAAAAGGTTTGTGTATTAAGAAAGAAAGGATTGGAAAGAAAAGTTGAGAGAGTTCATATTTTATTTTGGAGAAAGAATGTACAAAACTGTTAAAACTTCTCGTTGTTGTTTTCTGTTTTCTATGTCCATTGAGGTATCATTCATTATAAGGGTGAGACACTTGGCAAAGATCTATGCAATTATTGTAGTATAGGCTTTGAAGGAATCAACTTATTCTTGAGCCAACACAAAGGGAATTCTGGATTTGTTTTCCCTATTTTTCCCCGAATCACCTCATCTTTAAAGGTTGCACATTGTTCCTTTACAAATTTACCTGCCAATTTTTGATTCCAATTTACCTAAGCCAAATTCATTCTTATCCTGATATAGTTGGCTCCAAATTAATTACTTTTCCCTTGGATTACTCCTTGTTTTTTTCCATTGCCAACCTGAACCTTGTGATATTATATCACTGTTCTCTAACTGATACCCGACTGAGACTTGATCCACTTGATTTGCCTCACTCTCCAGAATCAGCTCCAGCAATGTCTCATAGAATTATACAGTGCAGAAGAGGCCCTTCGACCCATTGAGTCTGCACTAGCACATGAGAAACACCTGACCTCCCACCTCTCCTTCCTCATTGGACTGGAAATTTTCTGCTGATCTCGAATCTCTTATTCCTCTCTGCCCTTTACATTATCACTACCTATTCTATATTAGGATAATTAAAGTCCTCCATTATAAGAATTCCATAATTCTTGCACCTGAGACTCACTGATGTTACCCTGTAATGATTAGATGTTATAATGTTCTTTTCAGCAATTAGATCACATACTGTTGATCAAACCATATACCCTAGAACTTTGACAAATTAAATCCCAAACATCACTTTGTTCCATCAACCGATAAGAAATGTTACAGACACTAATCAGCTACCTGAACTATCTCTGTAGTGCAACTTCTAACTGGTATTTTTTGTGACAAAACAATCAAATTCTTCCAAATAATAGCCTACGACATACAGTTGTTACAACTGTTACAACAGTTCCTTCCTTGCTCGGCAATGGCTACATGCTATGAAAATAATTCTGTCCTTTCACTGGGTAATCTCTCCATTGGAGGGAGGATGTAATTACAAGGAGTTCATGTGAAAATTTTCCATTGTAAATTCGAACAGAGAAAATTACAATGCGAAGTTAACAGAAAGCGCAGGTAAGTACCTTTAATTATATATTAATCAATCTCCTGTGGTACAGGACACACTAAATCAAAACATGGCTTTCCTCCTACCTGCCTGCTGTTCCTGCGTTGTTGTTTCTCTCTCTGTCTCTCCACACCTGGTCCCATTTTTCTTTCTCTTCAGTTCTGATTTCTTCCCTCTTAATTCTTCCTCAATTTTTTTCATTTTGTCCCAGGTCGAATCTGGTGAGCAGAATGGTATCATGTGACAAAGAAAGGGACCATTGACATCTGCAGGCTTTTTTGGCCATTTGACCATCACCTGTGTGCCAGCATTTTATGAGAACAATCCAAAACTAATCCTATTGCCTAATCTTATCCCAGTAACCCTTGAACCCCCTCAGTATTTTTCCTATGTGTCCTTAAGAAGATGCAATGCTCTCTGCCTTAGCTGCTTTTTATTGCAAGGTCTTCCATTCTCTGACAACTGAGTAAAAAAAATTATGTTATATTCCTGGGAACCATTTAATGAATATTAAAACTTTCAAATATATTAATGAATGGCCTAATGCCTGTCGAAGGACTCTGCTACAAAGTTCATGGGCAGGCCACACTTAGGATTCTTTAGTAGTCAAGAATAAGAGGGAACAGATTTTAAACAATTAGTAAAAGCAGCAGTAGTACCCTAGGCTGCTGTGGGAGGCAAGGGAGGAGATTGCCGGGGCTCTGACCTTAATTTTCAATTCCTGTCTGGCCTCGGGGGAGGTCATGATGTGGAGATGCCGGCGTTGGACTGGGGTAAACACAGTAAGAAGTTTAACAACACCAGGTTAAAGTCCAACAGGTTTATTTGGTAGCAAAAGCCACACTAGCTTTCGGAGCTGCAAGCCCCTTCTTCAGGTGAGTGGGAATTCTGTTCACAAACAGAGCATATAAAGACATAGACTCAATTTACATGAATAATGGTTGGAATGCGAATACTTACAACTAATCAAGTCTTTAAGAAACAAAACAATGTGAGTGGAGAGAGCATCAAGACAGGCTAAAAAGATGTGTATTGTCTCCAGACAAGACCTCGGGGGAGGTGTCAGACAACTGGAGAACAGCTAATGCGGTTCTGCTATTTAAGAAGGGTTGTAGAGATAAACCAGGGAACTACGACCAGTGAGTCTCAGTCTGAGTGGTAGGGAAACTAATGGAGAAACGTCTGAAGGAGAGCATCTATCTCCACGTGGAGAGGCAAAGCTTGATCAGGGATAGTCAGTATGGCTTCATCAGAGGGAGATCATGCCAAACAAATTTGACTGACTTTTTTGAGAAGGTGACCATGTGTGTAGATGATGTAGTTTATATGGATTTCAACAAAGCCTTTGATAAGGTCCCACATGGGAGACTTGTAAAGAAGGTAAATTCACATGGGATATAGGGTAATCTGATAAAGTGGATTCAAAATTGGCTCAGTTGTAGGAGACAGAGAGTGATGACAGAAGGCTGTTTTAGTGACTGGAAACCAGTATCCAGTGGCGTACCGCAGGGATCTGTGTTGGGTCCCCTATTAGTTGTCATTTAAATAAATGACATAGATGACTATGTGGGTAGGATTAATAAGTTTGTGGATGACACAAAGATTGGCCGGGTGGTTAAGTGAGACGGAATGTCTTGGGCTACAAGAAAATAATGGAATGGTCAAATGGGCAAATAAGTGGCAGATGGAATTTAACCCTGAAAAGTGTGTGGTGATAGACTTTGGAAAGACTAATTTGACAAGGAAGTACTCAGTGAATGGTAGGACACCTGGAAGTTCTGTAGAACAAAGGCTTGGCTGTCCACAGATCTCTGAAGGCGAAGGTCATGTAGGTAGGGTGGTCGTTAAAAGGCACTTGGGACACTTGCCTTTATCAATCGAGGCATAGATTACAAAAGCAGGGAAGTCATGTTGGAGTTGTATGGAACGTTGGTGAGGCCACAGCTAGAATACTGTGTGCAGTTATGGTCACCACATTATAGGATTGCACTGGAGGGGGTGCAGAAGAGATTCACTAGGATGCTGCCTGGGATGGAACATTTAAGTTATGAAGAGAGGTTGATCGACTTGGGTTGCTTTTGTCGGGGTAGAAAAGACTGAAGGGAGACCTGATCGAGGTGTACGAGATTATGAGAGATATGGACAGAATGGATAAGGAGCAGCTGTTCCCCTTCGTCGCAGAGTCAGTCACAATGGGACATAGGTTCAAGGTGAGCGGAAGGAGGTTTGGGGCGGGGGGGGGGGGGTGTGAGGAAAAGCTTTTTTACCTAGAGGGTGGTGACGGTCTGGAATGCGCTGCCTGGGAGGGTGGTGGAGGCTGGTTCATGTTGCCTCACATCTTTTAAAAAGTATCTGGATGAGCACTTGGCGCATCATAACATTCAGGGCTATGGGTCAAGTGCTGGCAGATGGGATGAGGTGGGAGTTCAGGTGTTTCTAATGTGTCGGTGCAGACTCGATGGGCTGAAGGGCCTCTTCTGCACTGTATGATTCTATGTGTCTAAGCAAAAGCTTTCCCTGCACTGAGTGGTTAAGACCTGGTGCGGTTCAATTGAAGCATTCAAAAGGAAATTAGCTGGTTTTCAAAAAGAGAATGTGCAGGGTTACAAAAAGAATGTGGGAGAATTGGCTCATTGGGACAGTGGGTGTAGACACAATGGGCGTAGACACAATGGGCTGAATGGCCTCTTTCTGCACTATAACAATTCTGTGTTTTGGTTTCAGTTATCAGCGGAAGGCAAGCCTTTTAATCTCTTTTATGTATATATCCTTTCAGTGGTGCCACGAGAAACAGGATTCCAAAATATTGCTCTTTGAGAAAGGAAGAGAAGGCAGGGGAGGAGAAAGGACAGAGAAGAAGGATAAGGGAGGTTTGTTGTCATGGAACTGGTGTGTGGCATCAAGCTCCAAGCAGGAGCTCATAGCTCATGAATGAGTCCATTGAGTCCTTTAATGTCAAATCCAGTGTACATTGTGATGGAGTTCACAAGTTGACTGCAATCGGCTTAGCCCCGCCAGGGTAATCCAGAAGATGGGGAACAAATTGCCAACCTTTCTCTATTCACAATCAGGATATGTGCTTCACTGACAAAGATGGCATTTACTACTGGAATTAAGGTAGCAGTGGGTCTTCTTCTTGAATTGCTGCAGTCCTTGTGGTGAAGACACTCCCACAGGGCTGTTAGGTAGGGAGTACTTTGACTTCAACCCAGTTACAATAAAGGAACAGTGATATACTAACATGTCTGGATGCTGTGTAACTTGGAGGGAAATCTGATGGTGATAGTGTTCCCACACACCTGCTGCCCATGTCCTTTTTAGGTTGTGGATGTTGAGATTTGGGACATATTTTCAGAGAAGCCATGACATTTTGCTACAATGCATTCTGAAGACAGCGTACATGGGAACCACAGTACTCTTGTGGCAGTGGGAGTGCATGTTTAAGCTGGTAGAAAATAAGTTGGTCAAACAGACTATTTTTCTCCTAGATGGTGTCAAAGTTCTTGAATGCTGTTGCATCTGCAGCAACACAGGCAAGAGGAGAGTATTTGATCACAAGACTGACTTGGACCTTCCATATTCTAGAATGGTTTTTCAGAGGCAGATGAGCCACTTGCCACAAAATACCTACCCTGTGATTTGTTGTGGTAGCCATAGCATTTATGTGGCTGGTCCAGTTGAAATTCTGTTCAATTGTGAACTCCAGAAGCTGATAGAGTAGGATTAAGCAATGGTAATTAATGCCTGTGAATGTCAAGCAGAGTTGTTAAGCACTCTCTTATTGGAGATGGTCATTGCCCGGCACTCACGTAGTGCAAATGTAACTTTCTACCTATCAACCCAAGTCTTACAGTTGTCAAGATATCCCTGCATACAGACATGAACCGTTTTAATATCTGACAAATTGCTGATTGCATAGTGTTGAACACTATGCAATCATAAGTGAACAGACCCACATCTGGACTTACGATGGAGGGAAGGTTATTGATGAATCAATTGAAGAGAGTTATGCCGAGGATGCTTCCCCTTTTGGACTCTTACAGCAATGTCCCGATGTTGAGAGCTAGGAGTAGTGTTGAATTGTTCAGTGTTTAATGATGTAAGTCCGCTAACTGACCTATGTTCACTGTGCTTCATTGGTTATCACTGTAAGAAGTCTCACAACACCAGGTTAAAGTCCAACAGGTTTATTTGGCAGCACAAGCTTTCGGAGTGGTGCTCCTTCTTCAGGTGACACTCCAAAAGCTTGTGCTATCCCAGTCCAACGCCGGCATCTCCACATCTTGATTGGTTATGCCAGGGTGAAATTAAGAAATCCAGGCCCGCTAGCTCCTATCACAAATCGTAATGGCCCGGAGAACCAGACATTGGCACAAAAATGGGTTTTGCACCAAGTGCCAAACCCATCACAATGCTCCCGGCCCAATCCACAGGCCCCAATCAGGTCCCACCCATAATAGGCAGGAACCCAATGCATATTCAAATTCACTACTTTAAATATAATTAGTGGGCTTGAAGCCTGATTCAAATAGCTCCCGCTATTCACCCGCTCTGATGAAGGCTCACCCTGACTCAAAACATTGGCTCTATTCTCTCTCCACAGATGCTGTCAGACCTGCTGGGATTTTCCAGCATTTTCTGTTTTTGTAACTTCACCATCCCTGTGCCAGATGTGGCTTTGCTCTCCTTGAGACAGACGTAACTCTGCCCTCCCTACACCAAAACTGCATGCTCCCTGTGCCCAATGTACCTGGCTTCCAGGCCCCAGCCCTGCTCTTGCTTGGCTCCCCCGGCTCCAGCCCAACCAACCATACCTTCGTTTCTCTCAGCCCAGCAGGCCTCAGCACACTCAGCAATTTCAGTCTTCACTGCTCCTCCAATTCAGAAACTGTTTCACTCCCTCATTTGCTGCTGATTGGCTGAATGGAGAGCCTATCAGCAGCAAACATGGGAGAGAACTGGCCTGTGACTGGAGGAGCAGCTCCATGCAGAATCTTCCATTGAAACTCACCTCTTTGATAAGAATTCTGAAAACTTGGTGCAGGAGGTACACAGAGGGGCTTTGCAGGCCAGATGCAGTCCGTGGATTGTACCTTGGACAAGTCTGCACCAGAAGCTGAGCTGTAAGCATGAGTGCAGACACATTTTAAATGTGCGACAGGTTCTTGAGATGAACCTGTCGCACATTTGGAAACTAGTTTACATTGAGCAAAAAAACATAAAATACACAGTGCCTGATATGATTCCAGCTAATGGACATAGTGTTCCCCCTGAGCTTCATTGACTTCAGCTTCACTGAGGTTACTTGGTGTCACACTGGGTCAAATGCTGCCTTGATGTTGAGGGCAGTCACTCCCACTTGGAATTAAGCTTTTTCACTCGTGTTCAGGCCAAGGTTATAAATAGGTCTGCAGTGTATGTGTGTGTGTGTGAGGTCCCTGTGGAATCCAAACTGAGAATCAGTCAGTAAGTGCCACAGTAAGTGTAAACAGAACACTGTTAAATTATCCTCATGCCCAATTGCAGTTTCAGATTGATTTGGATTTTTTTTGTAATGCACTGAACTAAAAAAGAGCACACTGATTGGTGATAGCAAAACATTAAAGATCCACTCTCTTTGCTTTCAGAGGCCACAACATGAAAGAGATTGCTCCTCGCACCAGCTGTGCCTTACCATGCTATGTTGTGACAATGCACACTCCCCAATTACACTGCAAAGAAATGTGTTCCTTGTTCCAAGGTAAATCTTTTATTGCATTTGATTCTGTGAGCACAACACAAATGTCACAAGTTTTGGCATTGTTCCATAAAAAGATTCAACCGTGAACATTATTAATTGTGTTTCTTTCCCCGAAGTGTCTCAATTGACAAATATAAGATTTGACCAAAAAAATTATTACTTGTATATCAGCTTTCATTGGAATTTTGGCAGTGTCACCTCTGAACATGTGATTATCTCCTTTGATTACTATAGTTTTTTTAAGCAATGTTACATCAGAGCCCTCGAGCATGCCCCACCATTTAATAAGATCACGAAAGTAGCCTCAAATCTGCATGCTGCCTACTTCGGATAACCTATCAGCATCTCGCATACCAAGAATCTATCAACCTCTGCCGTAAAAATGTTCAAATATTCTATTTCCATCACTTTTTCAGGAAACGAGTTCCAAAGACTCACGACCCTATGAGTGAAAAAATTTCACCTCATCTCCATCTTAAATCAGTGACCCCTTATTTAATCACTGATCCCTGGTTCTAGATTCCCCCACAAGAGGAAACATCCCATCCACATCCACCAAAGACCCCTCAGGTTTTAAGCAATATTTCAATGTGATATCTTCAAAATAGTGAAATATCCCAATATATTGTCCTGCTTTGGCAACGAAAGGGGTAGATCAAACATTAAATGGGGGAAGATGCTAATGGTGCAAAAGGGGAAGGGGGCCACAAAGGCTCAGAAAAAAAGCAGATGATGTTGGTAGGTTACGAAATTGGGCGAGAGGAGTTGGCTAAAATAAGGAGGTCAAGGATGTAGATATTAGCAAATCAGGAGGATTTTTAAATCAATCTACTAAATAGGGAGCTATTGGAGATTAGCGACTGCAGAGGCAATAATTAAGCAGGACAATATATTGGGATGGATGTGGAGGCACATTGTTGCTGATTTGGAGTTTGTATTGTATAATAAAGGCAGCACAGGCACTATTTTGCAACTCATCATGTGATATGTTCTTTATAAACTACTATGAGTGGATTTGTGGATGAACTGATCTGTTTTGATTCATTTTGGAGGGGGAGCAGATATGGGTCGGGACCTTACGACCTCGCTTGAG
The DNA here is from genome assembly GCF_964213995.1 of Mustelus asterias. Taxonomy (NCBI): domain Eukaryota; kingdom Metazoa; phylum Chordata; class Chondrichthyes; order Carcharhiniformes; family Triakidae; genus Mustelus; species Mustelus asterias. The sequence goes on along the minus strand of NC_135807.1, from coordinate 113,079,517 downwards.
CGAGGCTCATAAAATTCCACCCGAGGCCAACAGAGAATTCCGTTCTGTGAGCCTTACCCACCCAGAGTGAGGGTGGATGTGACGGTAAAATTCCAGCCGTGGGGTCTAGTAGCGCAATCCATTTCTGTTAGCTTTGAAATCAATTGCTTACACCAAGAATTCTATTCATCTGAAACTTTCAATTAAACTCCAATCAAATATCATAAAGGCATTTTTATTTCATGTTATAATTCTCCTCTGAAGTGCTTTGGGATGTTTTATTACATTAAAGGCACGAGGAAAATATAAGTTGCTGTTGTTCATTCAAGAGCTTCAAAAGGATAGCACTGTTCATTTATCCTTATTTCAATATTTTCAGCTCATACATCTGAAAGCCACATTGAAGAAATCAGGTCAGTAGAGTTAGAAAATCATGAACAATGCAAGTTGCATAACGTTTTGTTAGACCTCTTGCCTGGTTGATAACATGTTAAAACAGAATCATATTCCTAAACTGTCAGAAAAATACTTTTTTGTGTTCATAGAATCCCTACAATGTCTTTCAGCTCATCGAGTCTGCATCGACTCTGAAAAAACATCCTCCCAAGCCTACCCCATCCCCGTAACGCCATGCATTTACAATGACTAATCCACCTACCCTGCATATCTTGGACATTAAAAGACAATTTAGCATGACCAATCCACCTAACCTGCACATCTTTGGACTGTGGGAGGAAACTGGATCACTCGAAGGAAACCCACACAGACACAGGGAGAATATGCAAACTCCATATGGACAGTTACCCAAGGCTAGAATCAAACTTGGTCACTGGCACTGTGAGGCAGCAGTGCTCACCACTGTGCCCCCCCCCCCCCCCCGCCCCCCACTATGTGGGTGGCACAGTGGCACAGAGCCAGGGACCCAGGTTCAATTCTGGCCTCATGTAGAATTTGCATATTCTCCCCATACCTGGTGGGTTTCCTTCAGGTGCTCCAGTTTCCTCCCACAATCCAAAGATGTGCAGATTAGGTTGATTGGCCATGCTAAATTGCTCCTTAGTGTCTAAGGAGAATTAGCAGAGTAAATATGTGAGGTTACGGTGATAGGGCCTGGGTGGGATTGTTGTCAGTGCAGGCCTGATGGGCCGAATGGCCTACATTTGTAGGGATTCTATATTCTTTGGATATTAACACTTTATAATTTTTTACCATTTAGAAAATACTGTGCATACCTGTTCCTGCTACCAAAATTGATTACCTCACATTTTTCCACATTATATTCTATCGGTCATGCTCTTGCTCACTAAGTTTCACCATCAGGCCTTCAAGGACACCTCAGGTGGAGGAGGAAGGGAGGAAACATCCAGAGTGCTCTTTGCTCCATAGTCTGGAATCTCATTCCCACACCACAGTTGTTCCACAATTCCCCACTTTTCCATCCCTCTGTTAGGGGCCATCACAGCTTCTTCTTGGTCAAAGTCCTGAAATAAAAGACACTCCAAAAATCTATTCCATATCAACTTTATCCAACAACACTTCCAATCATACATGCAAAATGTAACCAATCATCCTTGTGTAATTCCAAAGTGCCTATCCTTCGGGTGGCTACTGCTGTCCTGCTGAACCTACACAGCGTTACCTTAATTGCTGCAACTGGACTCGCAGAAGGCTTCTAATTTTAAATGGGAGGGACTGCGATGACCTGACTGGTCACTCTTGAGTACCTCTGGGCTTCTGACTGCACCAGCTTAACATGGGTAACAGCAGCATGTGTTGACAAAGTAACAACAGTAAGGACACGGGAGGAATGGCAATGGTGGAAGGACAAGTGTAATCTTGAACGAGGACAATAGTTTGGGCACCATAGAGCCTCTGCCACTCCCATGGGGTAGCATCTCAACAATCCTGATAATCAGCTGGAGCACAGATTACTATTCTACTGTGAAAGCTGCACAGATAGATAGATATCTATCTATGCAGCTTAGATAGATAAGTGCAGAAAGAGGCCATTGGGCCCATCGAGTCTGCACCGACCACAATCTCACCCAGGCCCTACCCCCATATCTACCCGCTAATCCCTCTAACCTACGCATCTCGGGACACTAAGGGGCAATTTTAGCATGGCCAATCGACTTAACCCGCACATCTTTGGACTGTAGGAGGAAACCGGAGCACCCGGAGGAAACCCACGCAGACATGAGGAGAATGTGCAAACTCCACACAGACAGTGACCCAAGCCGGGAATCATCCCAGGTCCCTGGAGCTGTGAAGCAGCAGTGCTAACCACTGTGCTACCATGCATGGCCCATTTGAACACTGGTATCTGTAGCCAGAATAGCAGAATTCTGTGCCTGCACTGCACTACATCAGGGAGTATGGATCTCATGACTTCCATCTGAATTTCCACTAGAGTACTGAGACATTGATTGGCTTCTGCCAGCGCTGCAATGGAAACTGAGACATCGTCCACCATTCACTGCATTGTGTCTAGGCTCACAAGTGCTGTCATGGAGTTGGCTACCACTGCCATGCTGAAAAGGATGACCTGCGAGCTCTGTGCAAAACCCTGTGCCCATGTTGGATCTGGTCTCCTCCATGCCCTTGACCATGACAACAGGCTGCAATGCACAAAGTATCACCACATACACACAGTAAGTCCTCATTTAAAGTTGTGATTGTGATCCTGAAAATCACGATTTTAAGTGAAACAACTGTACGTGAATCATTGGTTCTCATAGGAATCAAAGTTAAAACCAGCGTTAGGTTTCTTCAGACATTTCTTGTCTGGAAAATACATATAAGTTAAAATACTGTGCTGTATATGTGCAGCATTGTGTAATCCTAACTGGAATAGTTGGTAAAATAAAAGAATAGAAGAATTAAAAAATATAGGAAATCACTAAATATAAAAGTAAAGAGCAGCATAGTGGCACTGCTGCCTCACAGCGCCAGGGACCTGTCTTTGCTGACTGTGTGAAGTTTGCATATTCTCCCCCTTTCTGTGTGGACTTCCTCTGGATGCTCGGTTTCCTCCCACACACCAAAGATGTGCAGGTTAGGTGGATTAGTCACGGTAAATGCACAGGGTTAGGGGAAAGGGCAGAGGGGAGGTCCTGGGTAAGATGCTCTTTTGGCAAGTGGGTACATACTTGATGGGTCAAATGGCCGCTTTCTGCCCTGAAGGAATTCTATGCGTCTATGGAAATATTGTCTAAATTCAAATGAAATACTATTAATCAATCTCTCTTAGGCAGTCCCTCAGGGTCGAGGATGACTTGTTTCCATTTCAGTTTGATGGATTCTGAGATAGCTGATAAATTTTATCTGTAATCTTCAGCCTCTGCCATAGGTGGGGCAAGTGTTGCGCGGAAGGTCAGTTAGATGAGTAGCTTAGGGATTTTTGCACTTTCTCTGCCGCCTTTACTTTGCCTCTGCATATTCCTGATGAAGTCTCTCTGTGTTTAGTGCTTTCCAAATGAAACTTTACCCATTTTGGTCAGTCACATGAGTCAGGGAGATGTTTGATCTCTTTGAGGATGCTTTGAGAACATCCCTAAAGCATTTCAGTGGAAATGGCTTTGAGCGATCAGCACCTCGATGCTAGACATGTTGGCTTGGAGGAAGACTTTGCTGCTACACCACCTTTCTTGCCACAGGAATTGGTGGATCTTTTGAAGATGCTGCTGGTGGTGCCTTGAGCTGCCTACATGGTGCTGTGACCTGAGCATTTGAAATCCTGGCCCTCTTCTTCTGAGAAGCTCGATGACTGAAATTGGAGTGATTTTGGTTTTGAGTTGCCGGTGGCATGCAACAGGCTGGATCATGGGATGAAGGGCCAGGATCACCAACAACCCTGAAAAATGTGTCCAGGGAACATTGGATGGTTTTCTTTTGCTTCTCCCAGTCTCTCCATCGCAGTTAATGCTCTGATCACTCTGTTAATTTTGTCACTGCACTCTCAGTGTGGATCATCGTCCATGAAGATTTCCATTGTTTCTTCCCTGAGTTGGGAAGCTTCTAATGGTCGTTTAGTTCACAAAACATGAGAGGTGGCATTTCAGTGTTGTCTTCCTCTTCAGCTTGTTGACAGTTTAGCTACTTGAAGTCTTCATTGGATAATTCCTTTCTGTGGGATGCAAGCAACTCCACCACATTAGCCTCATCAATTTCATCAAAACCAGCTAAGCAGATGCTTTCATGCTGAAGCTCAGGGGCAGCATTGTGAGATTCTCCTTGGCCACTGACACACTTGGGTCACAATTTTGTGATGTAACCCAATCCTATGAATCAGCAATATGTTCTTGATATGTTGTAGGCTCACCAAAATGTCCTTACTGATGGTGCATTCCCGCCACCTGTTGCCTTGATGAGTTGGGAGAAGGTACAGGGTAAGTAGGAGGGTTTGAATGTGTCTATTGCTCTGTGATCTATTGGCTGTATCAGTGAAGTCATGGGTGGCAGGAAATTATCTCCACATTTTCAGACAATTGATCAAGGCTGATGGAATGACCTGGGCAATCCAAAAGGAGCAATATCTCAAAGGCGAGATTTCCTCTGGTACAATATTCTATCCATGCAGCAATGGCATAGAGAGAGACCCATCCTTGAAAGGGTACTCTTGTCATCCAGGCTTTCTTAGTTGAACGCCAGATGACACGTAAATATGCCTTGAAATAACCCCTTAACGCTCATGGGTCTCAGACTAGTACACCATTCAGGGCTTAAATTTAAAATCTGCAGTGTTTCCCCAAACAGAACATCAAGCGATCTCTGACAGATTTAAATCCTGTCAGCATTATAGATTATTCTCACTGATGTAGGAGGTAGAGCACTCCCGTAATATTGACTGCACATTCCTCAGCCTCAAGCTTTTTTAAAGTATCCAATTTCACTGCTAGTTCACAGCTTTTTTTGCTCCCTTTGCAGCAGCAGTCTTAAGACTATCACTTAATTACAGGCCAGCATTTCTGGCTCACGTTTAAAGGCGATTCCAAGAGATATTGCGGCACTCAATCAAAAGGCTGAAACATGGGACTTTAAAAAGGCTCCTCTGTCTCACCTGCTGCAAACTTCAACAAGGATCTTCCTTCCTGAAGGGAGTTTTCAGTGCTCTGTATTTTTTACCCAAACAAGGCCTGAGACAATGAAACACATTTACTGTACCTGTGTACAGGCTGTATCTGGGAGGGGGCGATTCACTGATCTCCTCAGACAGCCAGCGGGAATCCCAATGCTTCGGTGAATGGGGGCGTCAGTCAAAAATTGGGATTTCAAATGGACATCAAGACAATCGGGATTCATTCGACCTGTGCCAACAGCCCAGATCAGCTTCCCACCCAGAACAAGCGGCAATCTGATAATTATGTAAATACCTTCACCTCCATGTAATGACCCCAGATTGACCCCAGATGTAGCAGCCACATAACATCCACCCACCCTCACTACTGAGGGCGTATTCTGGTGTTACTATTGAAAAGCAGGGACCTGGCGACAAGGCATCCAAGGGGGAGTTAGGAGGTATGTGTTCATTTTTAAACTTTTTGACATGCTTGGGGGGCATCTGTGACTCAATGGGGTCAGACGCCCCAGGAGCAGTTGAAAGAACTGCTGCCAAATAACCCACATTACAGAAACAGCCTCATTGCTGAGACACACAGGGGAAGCTCTATAAAGGATAATGCTCACTACCCCTGCATGACGACTGCTTCCTCATGTTGCAACCTCATCCAACAGGATGACAGTAACACTCCTGGAAACTTGCTGGGTCTCACCAAAGAGCGTGATGGAAACTCAAATTTGAACCAGTGCCCGTGTCACTCAGTGCATCACAGCTTCATCCAGAGGTTCACATCTCCTACTAAAGGGAACCTTCGGTCTTCACCACTTTCAGCACATCCAAAGGTATTCCATAGGTGCTGTGAAGGGAGGGATAATGGGGACAGGAGGCCATGATGCAACAAAAGGGGACAAGGGACAAAGGCCTCACTGTGCAAGCTGAATGGTGTGGACAGCAGCTGCTGTAACGCTGCATGGGAGGGATATTGAGAGTTGGCCATCTTCTAGTTGCTGCAGCACATAGGGATGAGGGAGGACATTAGAGCACAAAGATATACTCTAATGTCCAGCATTACAACATAAATGTTGTGAATAAAATGTTCTCTCTCCCTCACGTGTGCTCTCTTTTCCATGTCCTCACAGACTGAAGATGAACTTTGGATTTGAGCTATTCCAAATAGCAATGGTTCTGATCATTAGCACTAAGACAAGCAGGAGGTTGGGAGATTTTTTTATTCGTTTGTGGATCATGGGCGTCACTGGTTGGCCAGCATTTATTGCCCATCCCTAGTTAACTGAGGGCATTTAAGAGTCAACCACATTGCTGTGGGTCTGGAATCACATGTAGACCAGACCAGGTAAGGATGGCAGATTTCCTTCCCTAAAGCACATTACTGAACCAGATTAGTTTTTCCGACAATCAATAATGGTTTCATGGTCATCAGCAGATTCTTAATTCCAGATTTTTCTAAATTGAATTCAAATTCCACCATCTGCTGTGGCGGGATTCGAACCTAGGCCCCCAGAACATTAGCTAAGTCTCTGGATTAATAGTCTAGCGATAATACCACTAGGCCATTGCCTGCCCCTGAGAGTGCCAGGGCCTGCCCAGGCATGACGCTGCATCACCGGAGGCGGAACCAAAGATTAGGGGGGTGCTGCAGAGGCTCAGGTGCCAGCTACCCATCGGGCCAAGGAGGGGGCAAGAAGACAATGAGACCATAGACACGGGTCTACAGGAGGCATTGGCATTTTGAGGAGTTGCCGGACCACATGTGCTGCAGAGGACTGTGCCTGCAGAAGGGCCATTGCAGCACTGTACCAGGTTCTCAATCACCTGACATTGAGGGGATGTGGAGGGCACGGCCTCCCTGTGGCTGTAAAGGTCACCATTGCACTCATGTTCTTTGCCACTGGATTTTTCTATAGCGCAAGTGGGAACCTGTGTGGGATCTCACAATCATCTATGCACAGTACATTCATCAGGTCATGATGCCCTGAATACCCGGGCAGTAGGTTACATCTGCTTCAACCTAGACCAGGCCTATCAGGATGCCCAGGCTACCATCACTGGGATGCCCCAAATCCAGGGGATGACCACCAGCTGAATATCATACACATCTGTGTACATTATCCTGGGAGCATGCATGACACCTACATTCTGGCAAAACCTCAGTCTCTCCCGGCTAAGGGATTTGAATCCACATGCTTGGGTGACCAGATGGTGGAATTTGAATTCAATATAGAAAAATCTGGAATTAAGAATCTGCTGATGACCATGAAACCATTATTGATTGTCGGAAAAACTAATCTGCCCTTTGTCCCTCTCAGTGCTGGATAGCAACTAATCACTCAAAAGCCTGAATGCAGTCTGAAGTATCCAAATACATTGGAAAATTGAACATCGGAAAACTCAACAAGGAAAAACAAAGGCCAGGATCACATTAAACTGATAAGATCTGCATTATGAGAAATTTTAAATGAAACTTCTAAGCACTTTAAAAGCATTATTTACTTTACAAAGAACAAAGAAAATTAAAGCACAAGAACAGGCCCTTCAGCCCTCCAAGCCTGCACCTATCATGCTGCCCGACTGAACTAAAACCCCCTACCCTTCCGGGGACCATATCCCTCTATTCCAATCCTATTCATGTATTTGTCCAGACGCCCCTTAAAACTCACAATCGTATCTGCTTCCACTACCTCCCCCGGCTGCAAGTTCCAGGCACCCACCACCCTCTGTGTAAAAATACTTGCCTCGTACATCTCCTTTAAACCTTGCCCCTCGCACCTTAAACCTATGCCCCCTAGTAATTGATTCTTCCACCCTGGGAAAAAGCTTCTGACTATCCACTCTGTCCATGCCCCTCATAATCTTGTAGACTTCTATCAGGTCGCCCCTCAACCTCCTTCGTTCCAGTGAGAAGAAACCAAGTTTCTCCAACCTCTCCTCATAGCTAATGCCCTCCATACCAGGCAACATCCTGGTAAATCTTTCCTGTACCCTCTCCAAAGCCTCCACATCCTTCTGGTAGTGTGGCGACTACAATTGAACACTATATTCCATGTGCAGCCTAACTAAGGTTCTATAAAGCTGCAACATGACTTGCCAATTTTTAAACTCAACGCTCCAGCCAATGAAGGCAAGCATGCCGTATGCCTTCTTGACTACCATTTCCACCTGCGTTGCCACTTTCAGTGACCTGTGTACCTGTACACCCAGATCCCTCTGCCTATCAATACTCTTAAGGGTTCTGCCATTTACTGTATATTTCCTATCTGTATTAGACCTTCCAAAATGCATTACCTCACATTTGTCCGGAAAAAGGAGGCATATCACCATGCTAACAACCAGCTCATGGACATACAGCTTGGTTCCACCAGCTCCAGCACTCAATATTTAATTATTAGTATCGCAAGTAGGCTTACATTAACACTGCAATGAAGTTACTGTGAAAATCCCCTAGTCGCCACACTCCGGCGCCTGTTCGGGTACACTGAGGGAGAATTTAGCATGGCCAATGCACCTAACTAGCACATCTTTCGGACGGTGGAAGGAAACCAGAGTACCCAGAGAAAGCCCACGCAGACACGAGACAGTCACCCAAGCCAGGAATTGAACCTGGGGGGTCCCTGGCACTGTGAGGCAGCAGTGCTAACCGCTGTACCATTGTGCCGCCCCACAAACAACAATAGTTTAATGATATATAGAGACCTCATAAACATTAAAATGTATCAACTGGCATGCAAAACCTTAAATTAGAGTGAATAAATGAAGACTTAGCTTGACACTTCTGAAAGCGTGCCAACGCCTGCTGTATTCATTACTGTTCTCTTAACACAATCCCGTCAAAGTCGTTATCTGAGTCCTCTGCAACCTTGCACTGTGGTAAGCTGGAATATGCATTAACCTTTCCTCCTGTCCTGGCTGTGCTCCACTCATGCCCAGTAACTCACTGTGTGCAGATTCCGACTCCATACTAGCCTCTAAATAATGTATTGTGTTAGTTTGAGTTGGTGCAAGATCAAGTGAAGAGCTTCTTCATCAGATGGCTTCAGTTCATCTTACCCTTCATGTGTGAGGCCGCAATAGCTTGCCAAATGAAATATCTTTGAGTATCTGAAAGCAAAAATGCAGAGCCAGCTGGGGTGAGGGAAGGGGTAGGGGTGGGTGGTGTATAAAGCAAGAGGTCAATGGTCACACCATTTGCATCTTACACCTCATGCCAGATATCAGGATGACGATGAAGAGGAATTTAAGAAGGCCAGAAGGCAGGAACATATCCTGGATATTCTTGCGATGCCAGATGCAACAGTCTCAGTCATTGCTGGCCCAATGATGAGGAACACCATCTTCTCTAAAGGGCTCAGGAGACGCAGGCGTGTTTGTTCCTGTCATGTTATTATTAATATAGAATATCATGGGCTTATTTACTCTACGAGACACAAGGCATCAATTGCTCATAAGGGATTGCGTAAACACATTGTGAGTTCATTTATTAAGTCTAGGCACATGAGAACAGTTATACGTAGGTTGAAGACATCAGAGCTGTGTGTTTGTGTTATGCTCAAAGCAAAAGTGAAACTAAGATTGAATCACATGATACATTTCCCTTCTAGTGATGTCATGGTGATTTCCCTGTGCAACAGTTCCGTGCTAGTTCTCTGGTGTTCCCTGCAGTTATGTTCGACCTTATCCTGCAAGAGAAAGGGAAGAATGTCAATGAGTGTGTCTTCCATAGCTGAATAGCTGGAGATATTTGAAAGCAGTAAGAGGTGGGTGTGAGGCTGGCAGCATTGGTATGTGTGTGAGGGTGAGGTGAAGCACCTGAATGTTAGGCATAGTCCTAATTTTGGTGAATGATGAGGATGTTTATTTTTTATTCATTCATGGGACGTGGGCATTGTTGACTGGGCCAGCATTTCTTATCCATCCCTAATTGCCCTTGTTAAGGCATTTCAGAGGGCATTTAAGATTCAACTGGAGTTACATGTAGACCAGACCATTTAAGGACAGCAGATTTCCTTCTTTGAAGGAAATTAGTGAACCAGATGGGTTTATACTACACTCGACAATGTCATTATTAGACTTTTAATTCCAGATTTATACTGATTTCAAATTTCACCATCAGCAATACTCTGGATACTGGATTGCTACTGCAGAGAAAATACCACTGCGCCTCTGTCTCCCACATGTGGATGCATTAAATAGCATGAGAAGTTGGTGGTCTGATAGGAAATGTCATTTAAAGATGCATTTACTAATCGTGACCACTAGTGTGAGGTCACTGAACTTTTTAGGGAACTTTAGCCAGTACCAGGACCAGGACCAAACTCCCGGAATTCAACCCCAGGTCATCGGCTTCCACTCTCTTTACCAGCTGTGGAAACATGGTTTCCCTCCTCCTTTTCATCTCCTAGACTGAGGCCTCCAGTGCCACACTGGAAAACATGAGAGCCCTCTCTTTAGCCTACTGTTCCATTTGTAGCCTTCTTCCTTCCCTCAAACACTTTGTGAGCTGTTCCACCAAGCAGGCTGTCTCTAAGAAGTTGTTTTGTTGTTTCTCTTCCCGCACCAACTGGATGCACAACACAGAATTTCATCTGTTCCCGTGGCAAAATTTACCTGGAACAGCTTGCTAGCCTGTCACCAGAGGCTTATAACTTGAGGGGGCGCCACTCCACATCTAGCATTTGCTGACCAGGAGTCTTTCCTGCTCTTACAACCTGCCATTGGCATTTTGGAAGGATTTTGCAGGTTGATACTCAACCTGTTGGATGCATTATGAACATATCTTCCTTGGATATAAAGTTCTGGGGTGGGACTCGAACCGGAGCTTCTGGTTCAGAGGTAGGGATACTACCCATTGCATCACAAGACCTCCCTTTTAAGCGGTACACTATCTTATTTATACACTCACCTGGGTCCCCTGTTGAGAAGTAGTCAGCAACTTATTTCACACAAGGCTGTACACTACAATAATATTGATGAGCAGGCAAGATAAAGGTTGCATGCTGCGTACCTCAACTTGACCTGGCCTGAGTTAATTGGGCATCAAGAGGCCTGCAAATGTCTGAATTTAAAACAACCCTTTATGAATTCACCGCAATCTAAAAATCAGTCTCCATGATATCAGCCTCTTAAACGTGTGCCTCTAAAAATGATCTGAGTACAAGGGAGAGATAGAGAGGCAGCAAAAAAAATCATACTATAATCACTAAACAACTAAAAATGTCGAGGCAAGAGAAAAACAGATACACTTGTCCTGTCATCTATATTTGCAATTACATAAAAATTGCCTTTATGCCTGTATTTGGGAATCGGAAAGGGGTTGGGAAAGAAATTAATTGCTATTGAATGCAAAATTTTAGAAGCTTTTATTGTTTATTAACCTTATAAAATGTTGTTATGAACATTTTCAATTAAAGAAATTCAGGACTCTTACTTCAAGCAAATAATGCTTTCTAAACGAATTTCCAGGAAGATTTATGACTATCATAAAGATTGACCATTCACAGAGGATATTGTTCGAAGCTCAACTCCTCACACTTTCAAAAAGACAGTAAAATGGAGAAGGTGGTTATTTGAAGATTATTTTGAGAATATTGATAATTCATATTAGGGATTGATGCACGTCAATTGAACTCAAGGCACGAAGCTTCGGTAACAGAAGGCTTTTATTGTCTAACAATGGAACTAATAGAACGTAAGTACACCATCCCAGACTGACGAGGTCCCGCCCGAGCAGGGGGTCTTATACCTCTCCCAGGAGGCGGAGCCCAACTGGGATGTGCCACAACAGTAACAACCACAGGTGTATTAATCCCACCCTAGCCCAACAACAACATTAGAACAATCCCACAGTGTGAACACCCTAGCCCAACAACAACATTAGAACAACCCCACAGTGGGAACCAACGATGGTTCACCACATTCACCCCTCCTTTGAGAACAAAGGCTGGCGGGGTACGAAAACAGACTAAAAAAAAGTCAACAGATTATAAGTCCAGACGGTCTGGAGGACCGCACCGTCGTTGTGACCTCCTCAATACCGGCGGTGACACCGGAGTAGGTGCTTGCGGTGGCGTTCTCCCCAAAACAGCGTCCGGCTGTCCTCTCACGGACTCACAGGCCGGTTGACCCTGATGAAGCGGTAGTGCAGGGGATCCCGGTACATTCTGCGATGGCGCCGATCTCCGGGGCTCAGGCAAGCTGTGCATTGGAGTATAACTGTTAAGCACTGGTCCCGGTGCTGACCCCGCCACGTCCGGGGGAGAAATAAGGGATAAGGGATTCGTCACTGGGGGTATAGGAGCGACAGGAGTTGCTACGTCCCCTGCGGGCGCCAGGTCTCGGATCGAGACTGTGTCCTCTCGCCCGTCAGGATATGCCACATAGGCATACTGAGGGTTGGCGTGGAGGAGGTGGACCTGTTCGACCAAGGGGTCGGACTTGCGGGCCCTTACATGTCGCCGCAGAAGGACGGGTCCTGGGTACGTCAACCAGGCTGGTAAAAATATCCCCGAGGACGACTTCCGAGGGAATGAGAACATCCTCTCGTGGGGAGTAGCATTGGTTGCCGTACACAGGAGGGAGCGAATGGAGTGAAGCGCATTTGGGAGGACCTCCTGCCAATGGGAGACTGGAAGGCCTTTGGACTTCAGCGCCAATAGGACAGCCTTCCAGACTGTAGCATTCTCTCTTTCCACCTGTCCATTACCCCTAGGGTTGTAACTCGTGGTCCTACTAGAGGCAATCCCGTATGAGAGCAGGAATTGCCTCAAGTCATTACTCATGAACGACGAGCCCCTGTCGCTATGGATATAGCTGGGGTGCCCGAACAGGGTAAAAAGATCACGGAATGCCTTGATCACCGTGGCAGTCGACGTGTCCGCACAGGGGACAACAAACGGGAACCGGGAGTACTCGTCTATTATGTTCAGAAAGTACACGTTCCGATCTGTTGAGGGAAGGGGGCCCTTAAAATCCACACTCAGCCTCTCGAAGGGGCGAGTGGCCTTGACCAAATGTGCCCGGTCAGGTCGGTAAAAGTGCGGTTTGCATTCCGCGCAAATCCGACAGCTCCTTGTCACCGACCTGACGTCCTCCACCGAGTAAGGCAGGTTGCGGGCTTTGATAAAGTGGTAGAGCCGAGTGACCCCAGGATGGCACAGGTCATTATGGAGGGCGTTCAAGCGATCCTCCTGCATAGTAGCGCATGTTCCGCGCGAGAGGGCATCCGAGGGCTCATTGAGTATCCCTGGACGATACATGATATCGTAGTTATAGGTGGAGAGTTCAATTCTCCACCGCAAGATCTTGTCATTCTTGATCTTGCCCCTCTGCGTGTTGTTGAACATGAATGCCACGGACCGCTGGTCCGTGATCAGGGTGAACCGCTTCCCCGCCAGGTAATGGCGCCAGTGTCTGACGGCCTCCACAATGGCCTCCTTTTCCACCGCTGAATGCCGAATTTCGGGGCCTTGGAGGGTGCGGGAGAAAAACGCGACGGGCCTGCCCGCCTGGTTTAGTGTGGCGGCCAGGGCGAAATCAGATGCATCGCTTTCCACCTGAAAAGGAATGGATTCGTCTACCGCGTGCATCGTGGCTTTCGCAATGTCGTGTTTCAATGCCTTGAAGGCCAATTGGGCCTCTGGCGTGAGTGGAAAAGTCGTGGACTTAATAAGCGGACGGGCTTTGTCCGCGTAGTTGGGGACCCACTGCGCATAATAGGAGAAGAAGCCTAGGCATCTCCTCAGTGCTTTTGCGCTAGCGGGCAAGGGAAGTTCAGCAAGGGGGCGCATACGGTCGGGATCAGGGCCAATGACCCCGTTTTCCACCACGTATCCCAGGATGGCTAACCGGCGCGTACGGAATACACACTTCTCCCTGTTGTAGGTCAAATTCAGGCGAGATGCAGTGCGTAAAAAGTTCTGGAGATTTGTGTCATGGTCCTGCTGATCACGGCCGCAGATGGTGACATTATCCAGGTACGGGAAGGTAGCCCGCAGCCTGTTCTGGTCCACCATTCGGTCCATAGCACGCTGGAAGACCGAGACCCCATTGGTGACACCAAATGGAACCCTAAGAAACTGATACAGACGACCATCCGCCTCAAAAGCCGTGTAGTGTCGGTCTTCTGGGCGAATGGGGAGTTGGTGGTAGGCGGACCTAAGGTCTATGGTGGAGAACACCCGGTACTGCGCAATCTGATTGACCATATCAGATATGCGCGGGAGAGGATACGCATCCAGCTGCGTATATCGATTAATGGTCTGACTGTAATCAATGACCATCCAGGGTTTGTTCCCGCTCTTGACCACCACAACCTGTGCTCTCCACGGACTAACACTGGGCTGTATGATCCCTTCTTTGAGGAGTCGCTGAACCTCAGATCTGATGAAGATCCGATCTTCAGCGCTGTAACGCCTACTTTTAGTAGCGATGGGCTTGCAGCCTGGTACCAGATTCTTGAATAAAGAGGGTGTGGTGATCTTTAATGTAGAAAGATTGCATGCGGGGCGCTTTGGACAATTTGGAGACTGCAGTTGTTCCCCTACTGTCAGCGAAGGGAGTGGCCCACCGTACTGTAGGATCACACTCTTCATGTGGACCATAAAGTTTAGTCCGAGGAGAATTGGTGCGCAAAGATGCGGCAACACAAGGAGCCTGAATCGCTCGTAAATTGTGCCTTGCACTTTCAGAGTTACCACACAACGTCCTTGAACAGGGACAGACCGGGACCTTGATGCCATAGAGATTGTCTGTTTGGCAGGTTGAATCTGGAGTCCACACCTCTTTACAGTGTCAGGGTGAATAAAGCTCTCAGTGCTCCCGCTGTCAAACAGACAATAAATTGCACGACCATTTACCTCTATGTCCATCATTGAACAGTCAAGCCTGTGGTGCTTAGCCTGGTTCAGGGTGATCGACGCCACCGTTGGTCCTTGAACGTCACTGCAGGCAGCTGAGGTCGATGCTGAGGACCCCTGCTGGTCGCTCCTGGTCGTCGTCGACCAAAATGGCCGCCCCCATGAATCGCACATGGTTGAGGGTGCCAAGCGTAGCGACTCCTGGTGGTCATCCTCCTCCGACTCCGTCGACCACAATGGCGTCGTCCTGGACTCGCACGTGGACGAACCCCATGGGTACTTCGACGTCGATGGTGACGATCCCCGTTCCGAAGGGTCACAGGCTGCACTGCCGTTCTTGGGCTTTGATCTGCACACCTTCGCATAGTGCCCCTTTTTACCGCATTGGTTACAGACCACCGCTTTAGCGGGACACTTTTGTCGTGGATGCTTGGCTCCCCCGCAGAAGTAGCACCGCGGGCCGCATGGGGCTGCAGCCGTCGTCGGGTCTACATGGGAGCACGCCATAACACTGCACTTCGAGCCCGTGGGGCGAGGAGGGATTTGCGACTGCTCCTGCCACGTTGTCTCCACGTGGTCCTCCGGATACAGGACCAAGCTCTTCGAAGCCGCCTCAAGCATTTCAGCCAATTCCATAGCTTGGGTCAGGTTGAGATTCCCCTTTTCTAGCAGCTTGAGACGGATGTACGAAGACCCTACCCCTGCCACAAACGCATCTCGGGCGAGGTCATACATATACTGCTCAGCCGACACAGCTTTGCAGTCGCAGCCCCTGGCAAGCTGCAAGAGCTCATTGGCGTAATCCTCCATGGTTTCGCCCGACTGCCGACGTCGTGTAGCGAGGAGGTAACGAGCGTGGATCTCGTTGGGAGGTTTCGTGTAGCGCTTTTTTAAAAGCTCGAGGGCCCTCGGGTAAGTGGTGGCCGCACGGATCGCGAGGTAGACTGTGTCGCTTACCCTCGCATGGAGGACCCGGAGTCTGTCATCATCTGTGATGACCGCTGCGGAGGCTGCCAGGTAGTCCTCAAAACACTTCAGCCAGTGGTCGAAGGTGTTAGAGGCGCCCACCGCACGTGGATCCAGCATCAGACGTTCTGGCTTTAAGATTTGCTCCATACTCTCCTTTCCGTCGAGAGCTTAGTGTTAGACAATAAAATTGATGCACGTCAATTGAACTCAAGGCACGAAGCTTCGGTAACAGAAGGCTTTTATTGTCTAACAATGGAACTAATAGAACGTAAGTACACCATCCCAGACTGACGAGGTCCCGCCCGAGCAGGGGGTCTTATACCTCTCCCAGGAGGCGGAGCCCGACTGGGATGTGCCACAACAGTAACAACCACAGGTGTATTAATCCCACCCTAGCCCAACAACAACATTAGAACAATCCCACAGTGTGAACACCCTAGCCCAACAACAACATTAGAACAACCCCACAGTGGGAACCAACGATGGTTCACCACAGGGATGCTATTAGAGAGGACAACTTACTGGACTTAGTATTCAGTAGTGAAACGGTATAATTTTGTTGTCATGCAGATCTGAAAAGTGATCATTGTGATATTTGGCTTTAAATTAACATTAGTGTCTGATTTAGTGGAGCAAAATTCAGCACATAACGAAAGGCTTGGAGATGGTGGATTGGATAATGACTATTTGACTGAGAAAAACGATTGTTGAAGGAAAAAGAAACCCTATATATTCACAGAAGAGAAGGCTGAGACTGAGGGCCCGAATTTACCATTTTGATTCTAAGTGCTGAATCTGGGCCCAATTCAGATCCAACTTGTAAACTGCTCTCAGGCGACCCCATTCGCACTCAGCCTGAAAATAAAATCGCAGGTCTGAATTGCGCTGTGGGCTTATCGCGACTGAAACGATCGGAGCTTTGAACTGCGCATGGGCAGTGAGAAAAAAATTTGAAAAACGTGTCTGTCACATCGCTCCCGGTACGCAAAAAGTGGATAAAGCGGCCCGGGAACAAAAAGCGGGAGCGATGCCCCCCACAGACATTGCCCCACCCCCACTGCTCCCTTACCCCTCCCACCCCCACCAGAGATCCATCTGGCCTCCCTTCCCCTCCGCCAGTGAGCGATCGGGCCTCCCCCCACTCCCCCCCGCCCCCCCCACCAGAAATGCATCTTGCCCGCCTCCCTCCACACCCCAGAGAATGATCGGGCCTCCCCCCCCCCTCACCAGAGAATGATCTGGCCTCCCTCCTCACCCCCGCTCACCAGAGAATGATCTGACCCGCCTCCCTCCCCCCTGCACCACCGACCTGAGTCAGAGAGCCGTTGGAAACTCTGAACTTATCTCTTCAGAAGCTGGAGCCACCGAAACAGATCTTTGCCGAGCATGTCTGTTTCGTGCCGAATCTGGATGCGCGAACACGACGGTAAAGAGGGAAATGCTGGTAAAGTTGGGCGGGCAGCCCATTCATTCAATTTAAATATATGCAAATGCATTTAAATCGCCGTTGCACTCGTTTCGGGCGCGATTCGGATTGCCATTTTCGGGCCTTGGTAAAGTGGGCATCTGTGCGGACGCAGGCGTGGATCGCGTTAATGGTCTCACGCCCGACTTTACCACGTTTCCGCACCCGAAAACGGGCGTGACGCAATGGTAAAATCAGGCCCTGAGATTCAATGAGAGAGCTTAGAAAATGTATTGCACATTACACAAAAACATGCCATGAACATAGACAAAGTATAAAAAGCAGTTACAATAATTAAGTTAGTAGAAGGAAAACAAAGGGGCTAAATGGCATGAGAATTGGGATATTAAAAAATATTCAGGTCAATGCTAAATATTTTAATGTACCAGCTAACCTAGCATTATGTTGCAAATAAAGAGGTTGATTTTGATTTTTCAATGGAATGTGTCTTGGCAGTTCTGTGGTGACTGTGGTTTTGAGGCGGCACAGTAGCACAGTGGTTAGCGCTGCTGCTTCACAGCTCCAGGGACCTGGGTTCGATTCCCGGCTTGGGTCACTGTCTGTGTGGAGTTTGCACATTCTCCTCGTGTCTGTGTGGGTTTCCTCCGGGTGCTCCGGTTTCCTCCCACAGTCCAAAGATGTGCGGGTTAGGTTGATTGGCCATGCTAAAAAATTGCCCTTCGTGTCCTGGGATGCGTAGGTTAGATGGATTAGTGGGTAAAAATATGTAGGGATATGGGGGTAGGGCCTGGGTGGGATTGTGGTCAGTGCAGACTCGATGGGCCGAATGGCCTCTTTCTGTGCTGTAGGGTTTCTAAGATTTCTAAGATAAGACTGGCTAACATTGCATCAGTGGACTGTAGGATGACAAACTTCATTCCCCGAGGAGACCACAGTATTAAGGTCTCTCCACCTTGAGTCTCCATAGTCGCCAGCAAGTTAGTGCAGGACAAAAATTGCTTTTGCAGAGTGTGGCCTTCCCAAAGCATCAAAGGTCTAGATTACTTTTGTGCATCCAGAGGAACTCTCTCAAGAGGGCAAAAGGTGTCAAGTTTATATCGGCTGTTTCCATTTTATCTGTGAACATAGGAATTTATAATACACAATTTGATACCACAATATGTAAAGAACATAACACCAAGATGTAAAATTTCACAGACAGGAAGTATGTGAAAGGAAGACATTCAATGTTTATCAGTTGATCGCTTTAAGCGTTACACTGGGTGAGTCAAGACTGAAGGACCGATTTAAGCTCTGTCTGTTGATTGGAGCAGGGTGGTCAGGTTGCTAAATTATCAATTGTTACTACATTGCCAACACGCTCCAGCCCATTCCCATTATAACCACAGTAGATGTCTCAGTCAACCAAGGCACTGCCATGAGTAGTCAGGAGCTTCATGAATACGTGTAAACCACAGGGTGTGTGACAAAATTAGAATCCATAGACATAGACTCTGTGTTCCTGCTTTTTAAACTGTCACCGCTCTGTGTTCCTGCTTTTTAAACTGTCACCGCTCTGTGTTCCCACTCTTTAAACTGTCACCGCTCTGTGTTCCTGCTTTTTAAACTTCTTTCCCAGTGCACTCTGAGGAAGGGGAAAAAGGGTTCAGTGTTCCATTGGAGCAATTCTTTTTCTTTGTAGCAGTAAGTTATATGGAGGGGATGGAAGTGAAGGCAGTGCAATGTACCTCCTGCAGAATGTTTGAGGTGAGGGACACCGTCAGTGTCCCTGCTGATTACACCTGTGGGAGGTGCACCCATCTGCAGCTCCTCCAAGACCGCATTAGGGAGGTGGAGTTGGATGAGCTTAGGGCCATCAGGGAGGCAGAGAGGGCCATAGACACAAGCTTCAGGGATATAGTTGCTCCAGGGAATGAAAATAGATGGGTGACAGTGAGAGGGGCTGGGAGGAAGCAGTCGGTGCGGGGACCCCCTGTGGTCGTTCCCCTTAGCAACAAGTATTCTACTTTGGATACAGGTGAGGGGGGGCGACCTACCAGTGGTAAGCCACAGTGACCAGATCGCCAGCGCTGAGTCCGTCCCTGTGGCTCAGAAGGGAAAGGGGGAGAGCGGTAGAGCTATAGTTATTGGGGACTCGTTTGTTAGAGGGATAGATAGGAGGTTCTGTGGCAAAAAGAGAGAGTCACGGATGGTATCTTGCCTCCCGGATGCCAGGGTCCGTGACATCTCTGACCGTGTCTTCAGGATTCTAAAGGGGGAGGGGGAACATTCACAAGTCGTGCACGTCGGCACCAAAGACATAGGTAAGAGAGGGGACGGGGATTTAAAACAGGAATTCAGGGAGTTAGGGTGGAAGCTGAGAGCCAGGACAAAACAGGTTGTCACCTCTGGTATGTTGCCAGTGCCACGAGATAGCGAGTTGAGGAACAGGGAGAGAGTGCAGTTAAACACATGGATGCAGGGATGGTGTAGGAGGGAGGGTTTCAGCTATGTGGATAATTGGAACACTTTCTGGGGAAGGTGGGACCTGTACCAACAGGACGGGGTGCACCTGAACCAGAGGGGCACCAATATCCTGGGAGGGAAATTTGCTACAGCTCTTCGGGGGGGGTTTAAACTAATTTGTCAGAGGGATGGGAAAAGGAGTTGTAGTCCGGAGGTCAGTGAGTGTAGTGAGGTACTGGGAAGGGTATCATGGTCAAAGGTGGGTACCAGCAGACAAGAAGGTGGGTTGAAGTGTGTCTACTTCAATGCAAGGAGCATCCGAAATAAGGCAGGTGAACTTGGGGCGTGGATTGGCACTTGGGACTACGATGTTGTGGCCATTACGGAGACATGGGCAGAACAAGGACAGGAATGGTTGTTGGAAGTTCTGGGGTATAGATGTTTCAGTAAGTGTAGGGTAGCTGGTAAAAGAGGTGGAGGAGTGGCACTGTTAATCAAGGAGAGTGTAACAGCTGCAGAAAGGCATTTCGAAGGGGATCTGCCTACAGAGGTAATATGGGCTGAGATTAGGAATAGGAAAGGAGCGGTCACATTGTTAGGAGTTTACTATAGGCCCCCAAATAGTAATAGAGATGTGGAGCAAGAAATTGCTAAGCAGATTATGGATAGGTGTGGAGGTCACAGGATAGTTGGCATGGGGGACTTTAACTTTCTAAATATTGATTGGAGCCTTTATAGGTCGAATAGTTTGGATGGGGCAGTTTTTGTGCAGTGTGTGCAGGAGGGGTTCCTGACACAATATGTGGATAAGCCGACAAGAGGTGGGGCCACATTGGATTTGGTACTGGGAAATGAACCGGGCCAAGTGTTGGATTTGGTTGTGGGAGAGCACTTTGGAGATAGTGACCACAATTCGGTGTCTTTTGTTATTGCAATGGAGAGGGAGAGGGCCATGCGGCAGGGCATAGTTTACAATTGGGGGAGAGGTAATTATGATGCAATCAGGTGGGAATTAGGAAACATAGGATGGGAACAAAAATTGTCAGGGAAAGGCACTAATGAATAGTGGAACTTTTTCAAGGAACAAATACTGCGTGTCCTTGATAGGTATGTCCCTGCCAGGCAGAGAGGAAATGGCCGAGTGAGGGAACCATGGTTCACAAAAAAGGTGGAATGTCTTGTCGTGGCGGCACGGTAGCACAGTGGTTAGCACTGCTGCTTCACAGCTCCCGGGTCCGATTCCCGGCTCGGGTCACTGTCTGTGTGGAGTTTGCACATTCTCCTCGTGTCTGCGTGGGTTTCCTCCGGGTGCTCCAGTTTCCTCCCACAGTCGAAAGATGTGCGGGTTAGGTTGATTGGCCAGGTTAAAAATTGCCCCTTAGAGTCCTGAGATGCATAGGTTAGTGGGATTAGTGGGTAAATATGTGGGAGTAGGGCCTGGGTGGGATTGTGGTCGGTGCAGACTCGATGGGCCGAATGGCCTCCTTCTGCACTGTAGGGTTTCTATGATTTCTATGAAGAGGAAGAAGGAAGCGTATGTAAGGTTGAGAAAACAAGGTTCAGCTGGCTCGATGGAGGGTTACAAGTTAGCAAGAAATGAGCTGAAAAAGGGGCTTAGGAGAGCTAGGAGGGGGCATGAGAAGTCCTTGGCGGGTTGGATCAAGGAAAACCCCAAGGCTTTTTACTCTTATGTGAGGGATAAAAGAATGACCAGGGTGAGGTTGGGGCCGGTCAAGGACGGCAGTGGGAATTTGTGCATGGAGTCAGAAGAGATAGGAGAGGTGATGAATGAATACTTTTCTTCGGTGTTCACCAAGGAGAGGGGCCATGTTTTTGAGGAAGAGAGGGTGTCACAGGCTGATAGGCTGGAGGAAGTAGATGTTCGGAGGGAAGATGTACTAGCAATTTTGAAGAAACTGAAAGTTGATAAGTCCCCTGGGCCTGATGAAATATATCCTAGGAGTCTTTGACAGGCAAGGGATGAGATGCAGAGCCTTTGGCATTGATCTTTGCGTCCTCACTGTCCACGGGGGTGGTGCCAGAGGACTGGAGAGTGGCGAATGTGGTTCCTCTGTTTAAGAAAGGGAATAGAAATGACCCTGGTAATTATAGGCCGGTTAGTCTTACTTCGGTGGTCGGTAAGTTGATGGAAAAGGTCCTCAGGGATAGGATTTACAACCATTTAAAAAGATGCAGCTTAATCCGGGATAGTCAGCACGGATTTGTGAAGGGCAAGTCTTGCCCTTCACAAATTTTTTGAGGAGGTAACTAAGTTTGTAGATGAAGGTAGAGCAGTTGAAGTCATATACATGGATTTTAGTAAGGCGTTTGATAAAGTCCCCCATGGTCGGGTTATGAAGAAAGTAAGGATGTGTGGGATAGAGGGAAGTTTGGCCGATTGGATAGGTAACTGGCTATCTAACAGAAGACAGAGGGTGGTGGTGGATGGAAAATTTTCGGACTGGAAACCGGTTACCAGCGGAGTGCCACAGGGATCAGTGCTTGGTCCTCTGCTATTTGTCATTTTTATAAATGACTTGGAGGAGGGGGCTGAAGGGTGGATCAGTAAATTTGCTGATGACACCAAGATTGGTGGAGTAGTGGATGAGGTGGAGGGCTGTTGTAGGCTGCAAAGAGATATAGATAGGATGCAGAGCTGGGCTGAAAAATGGCAAATGGAGTTTAACCCTGACAAATGCGAGGTGATTCATTTTGGTAGGACAAATTTAAATGTGGATTACAGGGTCAAAGGTAAGGTTCTGAAGAATGTGGAGGAACAGAGAGATCTTGGGGTTCATATCCATAGATCTCTGAAGGTTGCCACTCAAGTGGATAGAGCCGTGAAGAAGGCCTATAGTGTGTTGGCGTTCATTAACAGGGGGTTTGAGTTTAAGAGCCGTGGGGTTATGCTGCAACTGTACAGGACCTTGGTGAGACCACATTTGGAATATTGTGTGCAGTTCTGGTCACCTCACTATAAGAAGGATGTGGAGACACTGGAAAGAGTGCAAAGGAGATTTACCAGGATGCTGCCTGGTTTGGAGGGTAGGTCTTATGAGGAAAGGTTGAGGGAACTTGGGCTTTTCTCTTTGGAGCGGAGGAGGTTGAGAGGAGACTTGATAGAGGTTTATAAGATGATGAGGGGGATTGCTAGAGTGAACGTTCAAAGACTATTTCCTCGGGTGAATGGAGTGGTAACTAGGGGGCATAACTATAGGGTTCATGGTGGGAGATATAGGAAGGATGTCCGAGGTAGGTTTTTTACTCAGAGAGTGGTTGGGGTGTGGAATGGACTGCCTGCAGGGATAGTGGAGTCAGAAACTTTAGGAACATTTAAGAAGCTATTGGATAGGCACATGGAGTACTTCGGGATGATAGGGAGGAAATAGCTTGATTTGGGTTTCAGACAAAGCTCGGCACAACATCGTGGGCCGAAGGGCCTGTTCTGTGCTGTACTTTTCTATGTTCTATGTTCTATTTTCATAGAAATCATAGAAACCCTACAGTGCAGAAGGAGGCCATTCGGCCCATCGAGTCTGCACCGACCACAATCCCACCCAGGCCCTACCCCCACATATTTACCTGCTAATTCCTCTCACCTACGCATCTCAGGACTCTAAGGGGCAATTTTTAACCTGGCCAATCAACCTAACCCGCACATCTTTCGACTGTGGGAGGAAACCGGAGCACCCGGAGGAAACCCACGCAGACACGAGGAGAATGCGCAAACTCCACACAGACAGTAACCTGAGCTGGGAATCGAACCCGGGACCCTGGAGCTGTGAAGCAGCAGTGCTAACCACTGTGCTACCGTGCCGCCCTTTTATTCCATAATTCTGCCCCCAATGCCCAACATGCCAGTAAAACCTAATGGGATTGGTCTCTCAGAGAGCTATAATAATGTGGTGAGCTTCAGGAAATGTAACCCTAGGATCTGAGTTTACAGTTGGTGTTTGGACAGCAAAGAGAGGTCCAAGCTTCCATATCATTTCTTCTATCTGGCCCACTAACTATGTACCTGAGTGCTATTATTGGCAGGTTCATTTGCATGGAGAAAGATAGAAGAAGAGGAGCCATAATTAGCAACTCAGTCAATCAACATCAGTAGCTGCTGTGCCCATTAGAAGTCAGCACATGTGGGAGATGCTTATAAGAGATCACATGGCAGTATACAGGATGCACAGGCCAGAAGTAACTCCTTTCAATCCTTCTGAAAAGCAGTGCATCAGACGACTGTGCTTCTCCAGGAAGGATAATACAAATCTCTGCAGCCATCTCCAACCTCACCTACTGTCTGCTGGAGTAGGAAGTTATTATTTGCCAGTGGGCTGTGAAAGTCACCAAAGTAAGAGTTTTAACAACACCAGGTTAAACCTCTTACTGTGTTTACCCCAGTCCAACACCGGCATCTCCACATCATGACTACCAAAGTCACCAAAGCCATAACATCTTTGCCACTAGCTCCTGGCAATATACTTCACTCAACATCTCATGCATATTTTAATTTGCTGTACATCAGTGATACCCTGTTCACCAGGGCTCCTCAGTACAGCACTTTTCCTTTGAACTCAACAATCAAGATAAGAGAATTCAAAAAGGATTGACAGTTGTGACTGGATCACCTCTCATCCATGACATATTTTGCCATCAGGGCATTAAACCACCAGCATTCAGCAATAGAAAAGGCTGCTGTTCCATTAATATCTGCTGGTGTCCAATCATAGAAATAAGATTGTACAAGTTTCTGCAAGGCAGTTGTGACAATGCAGTTATCCTGCAACAATCTACAGCTCCTACAATATGTGACTCTTATAGGAATAAGGCATCTGGCTGCTGGGAAGAGGTATACCTTCTTCATGTGGATCAAAGCACGCTCCATAATCCCACCGTTCCGAGTAACATATGTAAAATCAAAGACGGGGATTACCAAGATGATTATTCTGCATACTATATGGCTGCTGAAAATAAGGAGATATGAAATAGGGGCAGGAATAGGCCATTTAGCTCCTTGAGCTTTCTCTGCAATTCAGTAAGATCGTGGTTCATCTTCAACCTGAAGTGCACTTTCTTGCCCCAATCCTATAACCTGAAAAGTCCAAAAATCTACCAATTACAGGCGTCAGAAGTAAGGAATTCCAAAGACTTACAACCTTCTCAATGAAGAATTTCTCCTTGGTCCTGAATGACTGACCCCTTATCCTGAAACTACATCGCCTGTTCCAGACTCTCCGTAAGAAGTCTCACAACACCAGGTTAAAGTCCAACAGGTTTATTTGGTAGCAAATACCATAAGCTTTCGGAGCACAGCTCCTTCGTCATCCCTACTCCTTCCCAGACTCTCCGGCCAGGGGAAACAACCACTCCACATCTACCCCGGAAAAATATTTCCTGGCTTCCATGTCCAAGGACATCCAAATCTCACTGAGCATCGACATTTAATAGTTTCTCACCATCTAAAAATGTTCTCTGTTTTCTGTCCTTTAACCAATCCTTTATCCATCCTAATAAATGACCACCAACCCCATGAGCCCTTATCTTGTGTAATAGCCTTTCACAAGGCACGTTATCAAATGCTTTAACAAAGTTCAAATGTACTACAGCCACTGGTTCAAGTTTGTGGGTCCTGCTAGTTACATCCTCAAAAAACTTTTAATAGATTTGTCAAACATGATTTCCCTTTTACTAAATGATGTTGACTCTGCCAAATCATATAACAATTTTCTAAGTGCCCTGTAAACCACTTCCTTAATAATGTGTTTCAGCATTTTCCTTGATGACTGATGTCAGGTTAATTGGCCTGTGGTTCCTTTTCTCTTTCCCTCCATTCTTGAATAGTAGTGTTACAACTGATATCTTGCAATCCATTGGGACCATTCCAGAATCTAGAGAGCTTTGGAAAATCATAACCAATGCATTCATCAGCTTTTAGCCACATTAATTTCGCCAATACTTTTTCTTTACTAATATTGATTACTTTAAGTTCCTCAATATCATTAGACCCTTGGTTCTCCACTTTTTCTGGGGTTTTTTTGTGTCTCTTACTATGAGGACAGACACAAGATTTTTTTTATGACTCATGTTCACTCTCATTACCCTCTTCCTTCTTACATATTTGTAGAATCTTTTACATTCTGTTTCTGTATTACTGGTTAGTTTAATCACATATACTGACTTGGAGCTTTATTGCCCTTCCCTTACTGCTGTTGGGCCAAAAACCTGGAACTCCTTCCCTAACAGCAAAGTGGGAGAACCTACAGCAGCTGTTCAGGAAGGCAGCTCAGCATGACACTCTCAGTAGCAAATTGGGGGTAGGCAACAAATACTGGCGTTGCCAAAAAGTTCATATCTCATGAATGCAACAATTCTACTTTCTCTCTCTTTATTAATTTTAGTCATCCTTTGCTCGTTTCTAAAACTCTCCCAAACCTTCAACTTTTCTTAGCAACATCTTAAGACCCTTTTAATCTTAACTTGAGTAGTTAGCCACAGGTGGATCACTTTTCCCATTGAGTTTATATTTGTTGGTGGAATTTATATTCATTTAGAAATATTTCTTGAAGTATTTGTCATTGCTCATTTACCTTTATAATTTTTAATCTGGATGCTCAGGTTTGTGAGGGTGTGGCTGCACACTGCTGCATATCAGCTGCTGACCAGTCTGGCCTGGTTAATCACGGGGCACTATGGTGGGTTTTGGTTGAGGGAAAGGAGCAGATATTCTGAACAAGCCGCAAGAGTGAAATGTGCACTGCTCCTACTTCATACCATTGCTCCTCTCATGGTTTTGCAGGCTAATGTTCAACCTTTTAATTGATCACAACTTTGTACCCTTCAAGTAACTAGACCAAATCACAAAGTTCCCTTAAACAGCATTAAACAACGTTGGGGAAACGATGGCCCAGTGGAATTCTATTATTCTAGAAACTTAGCTAATGTTCTGGGGACCCATGTTTGAATCCTGCCATGGCAGATGGTGGAATTTGAATTCAATAAAAAATATCTGGAATTAAGAATCTAATGATGACCATGAAACCATTGTTGATTCTCGTAAAAACCCATCTGGTTCACTAATGTCCTTTAGGGAAAGAAATCTGCTGTCCTTACTTGGTCTGGCCTACATGTAACTCCAGAGCTACAGCCATGTGGTTGACTGTCAACTGCCCTCAGGCAACTAGGGATTGGCAATAAAAGCTGTGATGTGGAGATGCTGTGCAATAAAAGCTGGCCAGCCAGCAACGCCCATCTCCCACGAATGAACAAAACAAAAGCTGTTTTAATTCAAGCTATAGTGAGGAACCTGGAAAATTACAGCTCACAGTCTGTAACTCGCCAGAATATAGAATTCAGGAATACACAAGCAGTTATAGTTTCAAATTTGATTACAAGCAATTAACATATACCAATCAAGGGATGGGAGTTATCTCTATCCATTCACAGCTATTGTTTAAGGTTACATCATGTGTAAAATGCAGGTATGAAAACCAATCATAATCATTGCACACCTACTTAAATATAATGTCCAATCATCATGAGGTTTAATTACATCAGTCGCTTATTGTTCAAGATACCTTTTGACACCCCCAGTTGTGTCTGAATTTTAGATCACAAAGCAATTCCCCCATGTGTAGATGTCAAATTCATGAATTATTTCAGACTGAAGGCCTTGATGCTTATCTGGTCGACTTTTATAAAGACCTCTGGTTTTTCTCATTTCCCCCTATCTGATTTTTAAACTTGTGAGATTATTAACCCTTTCACATAGGGATGGGACTCATTGCTTCCATTCATCCAGCCTCCATCAAATTGTTTCACTAATCTTTCCGGGGCAGACATCTATCTCTGCAAGTAAGGGCACAAGTTCCATAGAATCATCATAGAATCCCTACTATGCAGAAAGAGGCCATTCAGCCCACTGAGTCTGCACTGACTCTCCAAAGGAACATCCCACCCAGGCCCTCCACTGTGCTCTATTCTCATAACCTTGTGCATTTAGCATGGCTGACCCACCTAACCTGTACATCTTTGGATTGTGGGAGGAAACTGGAGCACTCGGAGGAAACCAATGCATACATGAAGAGAATGTGCAAACTCCACACAGTCACCCAGTCCCTGGCACTGTGAGGCAACAATGCTATCCACTGTGCCACCATGCCAGTTTGAACTGAGTTTGTAAGGCAGCATTTAAACTTCCCTTAAGCTGCACAGACTGTAAGGCATTGACATATTTTGTGAGGAGGACCTGACTGCATACAACATCCTACTGTGACTACACTCAGCAAGGCATACTGCAGAGTACTGATACCATGCTGGCATTTGTACAGCTTAGTCCTTTTAAGGAGAGACTTGAATATATTCCTGAGGGTGGAAAACAATGCAGTGATGTTAGCTAAGATTGTGAAGTGATCTATGATCTGGTACACTGCATCTTACCATGATTACGGGCAGCACAGTGGTAGCACTGATGTTTCATAGCGCCAGGGACCCAGGTTCAATTCCCATCTTGGGTGACTGTCTGTGCTGAGTCTGCACATTCTCCCCGTGTCTGCGTGAGTTTCCTCCGGGTGCTCTGGTTTCCTCCCACACAGTAAGAAGTTTAACAACACCAGGTTAAAGTCCAACAGGTTTATTTGGTAGCAAAAGCCACACAAGCTTTCGAGGCTCTGAGCCCCTTCTTCAGGTGAGTGGGAATTCTGTTCACAAACAGAACTTATAAGACACAGACTCAATTTACATGAATAATGGTTGGAATGCGAATACTTACAACTAATCCAGTCTTTAAGAAACAAAACAATGGGAGTGGAGAGAGCATCAAGACAGGCTAAAAAGATGTGTATTGTCTCCAGACAAGACAGCCAGTGAAACTCTGCAGGTCCACGCAACTGTGGGAGTTACAAATAGTGTGACATAAATTCTGATTCTAGGATCGCATGATAAAGACTCAGGAGGAAAAAAGCAGAAATATTTATGTGAAATAGTGTGATATAAACCCAATATCCCGGTTGAGGCCGTCCTTGTGTGTGCGGAACCTGGCTATGAGGCCGTCCTTGTGTGTGCGGAATTTATGTCACACTATTTGTAACTCCCACAGTTGCGTGGACCTGCAGAGTTTCACTGGCTGTCTTGTCTGGAGACAATACACATCTTTTTAGCCTGTCTTGATGCTCTCTCCACTCCCATTGTTTTGTTTCTTAAAGACTGGATTAGTTGTAAGTATTCGCATTCCAACCATTATTCATGTAAATTGAGTCTGTGTCTTATAAGTTCTGTTTGTGAACAGAATTCCCACTCACCTGAAGAAGGGGCTCAGAGCCTCGAAAGCTTGTGTGGCTTTTGCTACCAAATAAACCTGTTGGACTTTAACCTGGTGTTGTTAAACTTCTTACTGTGTTTACCCCAGTCCAACGCCGGCATCTCCACATCATTCCTCCCACACTCCAAAGATGTGCAGGTTAGGTTGATTGGCCATGCTAAATTGCCCCTTAAGCATCAGGGGGACTAGAAGGGTAAATACGTGGATAGGATTGTCGGGAATAGGGCCTGGGTGGGATTGTTGTAGGTGCAGGGTTGATGGACCGAATGTCCTCTATATGGATTCTATGATTGCATTATGGAGAATATCCACAAAGTTTTTGCTTGCTGAAATTGGCCCGTCCCTGGGACGAAGAGAGCAGCTTACGGGTTTGGGAGAGGATCCCCCCCCGGGGTTTTGCAGAGTCTAGAATGCAGTACTGAGTAACACTCCGGATGGTTCACACTGTGCCAGTGCTGGATGGAGTGCAGCCCTGCAGGTTTGTTCTAATTCTTCCTGGAAGAGCCGGAGAGGGGGCGGAGCTCTGATCCGGGCCGTGTTCCATTCCCAATCAGAGTGAAGAGCGGGCGGCCGCCAAGGGCAGGAAGCAACAGGTCCGCGAGAGGAGCTCGAGCGACAACAGCAACAGGTGAGCGGCCCCAGGTGAGCACCTCCCTCACCTCGTCCTGGCGCTGCCGGCCCAGGCTGCGGCCGGGCGGGCGGAGCTTCGCTACTTCTTGCGGCGGCGGGGGCGGGGGGTTGGTTTAGGAGCTGTTGGTGGCATTGCTGAGCGAAGGTGAGGTTAATGTGGGGGAGCCTGGGTGTTTGGATAAACAAGTGGGCCTTGCCTCGGGAAGACCGTGGCGGTTCGAAGTTGAGGAGAGTGCGGCGCTGGAAAGCCTTCGAGTCGTTCGGCGGCCACAGCGGAGCTGCTTCTGGGGATCACAGGGCTCGGTTGTAAAGTGGAGCCTCATGGTGTTCACAACGTAGGACATGGTGGTTAGGCTCTCCCCTTCCCCTCACAACTTTCTGAACAATGTTGTGGAGGGAAAGGGGGTGATACAGTCTTCCCCTTCCCCCTGTTTATTCTATCAGAAAAGTTCAGGAATCCTTCGGCATTACAGTACCCTGACTCTTTGTCAGTAAATGGAGGACAGAGAAAAATAAATGAAAAGTTTAGTTCTACTTGCAGCTAACGCCAATGCCTCCTTTCATGTGTTTAGAGAAATTGTGGGTGAGCTTTGAAGTGTAGAGAAATGCTGATGGTGCACACCAGTCATCGCTCTTTTAAAAAGTAGGAAAAAGTCAACATCAAACGCTTTCCTTAAAAATAAAGGTCATTGCTGTTTTAATAATATATGTTTAAAAAATCAAGTGAAATAAGCTATCTAGTTCTCTGAAGCTCGCCCTCTTAGTATTTTAAACTCCCACACATGAGCTGCATTTTTAGCAGCATAATGCTTTTTACCCCACTACCTATCTGCCAGTTGATTCCAAGTATTTCTCTTCCTTTGAGTAAATAACATTATTTGCAGTGTTTAAATGTACACTTTATTAACTTCAAGTTATTCTTTCTGAAATTACTTTCCTGGTTTAGTTTGAAATCCTATTCTATATTCATTCCACATAGTTGTAGTTCTGTTAAAACACTTTCTTCACACTTTTTATTTAGAAGTGATATGTGTTAATTAGTAAATGATAAACTGTGCTATTGATACACAGAATTAAAATGTTTTTCAGTACCCTAACTTCAAATGTTTTGTTTCCAGGATTCCATTTAAATTTGAACTTTTGGAATTTCATTACTTCAAAAGCACTGCTCTGATGCGAAACGTTGCATTAATAAGTCCTCTGAATGCAACCAACCAGCAGAATAAAGAATGCAATCCACCACCAAGAGTGGATAATGGCTGCTGCTGTTCTTGATATTTGGAGTTGGATCAGATTGTCAATAGTTCTGTAACATCAGTTTTTCGATTACAGTCCCACAATGAAAGATTCAATGCGTATCTTTGTTTGTTGGTTAGTTTTGCTGGTGGTACATTTGACCCAGGGTCACAATCTTTTCACCTGTGAACCTATAACTGTCCACCGGTGCGAAGGTCTGCCATACAACATGACGTTTTTCCCCAATAAATTGGCACACTATGACCAGGACACTGCTGCAGTTGCACTGGAGGTATGTTTTATTTATGTTTATTTGTAGTTTACAAGTACGTATTGGAACAAAAGGTGCAGCAGTAGGGGAAAAAACATAGGGATGTTTGGTATTGATGCAGACTATTGTTTCACATTTACATACAATCCATGTGTATACTTACAGCTAGTAGATTGTATCTCTTACTGTAAATCTGAGGTCCATGCGCTAGATTAGAAACATCAAGCCTTTTGGGCCCCTATTTTTTTGAAATGTTTGCCGCTCGTGTCATCACTCGTACCCAATCCCATTCGCTATGCCCAGTGATTTTATATTGGCTCCCAGTCAAAGAGCGTCTTAATTTTAATATTCTTGTCCTTGTTTTCAAGTCATTCCACACTCTTGCCCCACCTAATCTCTCTAGTCCCCCTCCTTCAGCCCCACAAACCTCCGATATCTATGCTTCTCTAATTCTGGCCTCTTGAGCATCCCTAGTCTTTAATCTCTGGCCATGCCTTTAGACACCTGAGCACTGGAATTCCTTCTCTACACTTCTCCACCTCTTTATCCCACTTTCCTCTTTAAGACACTCCTTAAAACATACTCATTTTCCCCTTTTTAGACACTCCTTAAAGCCTACCTCTTTGACCAACCTTTGGTCATCTGGCCAAATAGCTCCTGATGTGGATCAATGTTATATTTTGTTTTATTATGCTCCTGTGAAACATCTTGGGACGTTTTATTACATTAAAGATGCTTTGTAAATGTAACTTGTTTTGCATTTGTGCTGCAGCTGATGTCTGGTAACTGGGCAGAAGAATTTTGCTTCTGATTTTAAATATGAGAAGTGGAATAAATTGACCTTTAATGTGCCACAGGGAGTGTTCTATACCACACAAGGAATGTGTGACACTTATCAAATATAGTCACTAATAAATCCATTAAGGAATCTACGTGAAATTTCTTTACCCACTCTACGGAGAGATCTCCCCCAATTATCTTGGGGACCTGGGGTGGAGGGTCATGCATGCAGTGGTTCCGTACAACCATAGGTTTCGTGGGTTCACGGGCTCCCAAGATTGCCCCTTCTGTGGCCTTGTGGAGTCTGTGGACCATGTCTACGTTTTGTGTTTTAGATTGCACCCCCTTTTTGTTTTCCTGAAGAACCTTTTATTGATGTTTTGTTTGCACTTCAGTCCCACGCTCCTGATCTACGGGCACCTGGTGCAGAGAGGGGCGGGTCGGGATGGCGACCTCCTCGTGAACCTGGGCCTGGCGAAACGCACCATTAACAGGTCTAGGCAGCGGACAATTGACGGGGTCGTCCGTCCTGACTGTCTGCCCCTCTACTGTGGCTATGTTCGCTGCCAGGTGTCCCTGGAGAGGGAGCATGCGGTGTCCACGGGCGCAGTTGACGCCTTCCATGCCCGTTGGGCACTGCAGGGGCTGGGGTGCATTATAGATCCCGACAATCACATTTTGATTCAATGTTTTAAGTTTCCTTTGCACTTTGTTTCTGTTCGGGCTGTTCCCCCTCCTTTTGGGGAGCTGCCCCTTTTACTTTATCCCTGAGTTAATTTGAGTTGGTTTATTTGGTTTGCCTGAAAGAGGGAGAATAGATTGTCGAATCATATGAAGTAATGGTGGTAAATAGCAAGGGTAAATTTAAGGGGAAGCAAAGTAAATACGTGAAGAAGAAAGCAATATCAGAATATGCTAACAGGTTTAGGTGAGTTGATGTGGAAGGAGACTTTTGTGGAGCCTCCTCTCTTGGGTAGTCTTTCTCATCGAGGGTGACTGAAAAAGTGAGTTGTTGACAAGTATGCCCCTGTAAAAAATGAAGACTAAAGGTGGCAAGATTTGGGAACCCTGGGTGACAAGAGATTGAGCTTAGCGAAAAACAAGAAGGAGGTATACATAAATTTCAGGAAATTGAAAATGGATAAGACTCTTGGGGAATACAAAGATAGCAGGAAAGAGCTTAAACTTAGGAGGGCAAAAAGGGGCTATGAAATGTCCTTGGCAGGCAGGATTAAGGAGATACCCAAGGCTTTTTATGCCTGTAAAGGAGAAAGAGGGCAGCTAAGGAAAGGAGAGGTCCACTCTGAGACAGTGGAGGGAATTTGTGTGTGGAACTGAATGAGGTGGGTGAGGTCCTTAACGAGTACTTTGCATAAGTATTCACAAAGGAGCAGGATGTGGTGGATGGTGAGTGTAGAAAGGAGGATGTTGACAGCGTCTCGGGCATGTTGAGATAAAAAGGGAGGAGGTGTTGGAGGTCTTGAAAAACATTAAGGTGGTCAAGTCTCCAGGGCCAGATAGGGTCTATCCCAGAAGAATGAAAGAGGTGAGGGAATAAATTGCTGAGGCCTTGGCCAAAATATTTGTATCATCTTTAGCCACGGGTGAGGTGCCAGAGAATTGGAGAGTAGCTAACGTTATTCCTCTGTTTAAGAAGGACTGAAAAGAAAATCTGGGAAGTTACAGGTCTGTGAGCCTTACATTAGTGGTGGGGAAATTATTGGAGAAGATTCTTAGGGACAGAATGTACTCACATCTGGAAGAGAATAGACTTATTAGCGATAGGCAGCATGGTTTTGTGAAGGAGAGGTTGTGTCTCACAAACTTGATTGAGTTCTTTGAGGAAGTGACAAGACAATTGACCAGGGCAGTGGATGTTGTATACATGGACTTTAGTGAAGCCTTCGATAAGGTTCCTCATGGCAGGCTGATACAGAAGGTGAAGTCATGTGGGATCCAAGGTGAGCTGGTAAAATGGATACAAAACTATCTTGGACATAAAAAACAGAGAGTAGCAGTGGAAGGGTACTTTCCGAACTGGAGATCTGTGACAAGCGGTGTTCCACAAGGATCAGTGTTGGGGCCTCTGCTGTTTGTAATATATATAAATGATTTGAAGGAAAATGTAGGTGGTCTGATTAGTACATTTGCAAATGATACAAAAATTGGGAGAGTAATGGATAGTGAGGAGGATTTAGCGGGATATAAATCATCTGGAGACCTGGGCCGAAAGATGGCGGATGGAATTTAAACCGGACAAATGTGAGGTGCTGTGATTTGGAAGATCTGCTGCAGAAGGAAAGTATATAGTAAATGGTAGAACCCTTAGAAATATTAGCATGCAGAGGGATCTAAGCATGCAGATCCACAGTTCCCTGAAGGTGGCAACTCAGGTGGACAAAGAGGTCAAGAAGGCGTGCTGGCCTTCATTGATCGGGGCATTGAGTAAAGGGATTGGAAAATCATGTTGGAGCTGTTGAAGACAGGTCAGGCTGCATTTGGAGTATTGTGTGCAATTCTGGTTGCCACAGTACCGGAGGGAGGTTGATGCATTGGAAAGGGTGTAGAAGAGATTTACCCTGATGTTGCCTGGTTTGGAGGATATGGACTATGAAGAAAGGTTGAACAAACTTGGATCTTTTCATTGGAGCATTTGGAGGATGAGGGGGGACCTGAAAGAGGTTTACAAGATTATGACAGGCTTGGATGGAGTGGATAGTCAGAGTCTTTTTCCCAGGGTCGATTTCTCGGGGGCATAATTAGAAAGTGAGAGGGAGAAAGTTTAAAACAGATGTAAGGGGCAAGTTTATCATGCAGATGGTGGTGACTGTCTGGAACGTGCTGCCGTGGGAGGTGGTGGAAACAGATTCTATAACAACATTCAAGAGGCATCTGGATAGATACATGAATTGGCTGGGAATAGAGGGATATGGACCACATAGAGACAAGAAAATATTAGATTAGAGAGGCATCTGTCGGCATAAACTTGGTGG
Organism: Mustelus asterias; assembly: GCF_964213995.1. NCBI lineage: Eukaryota > Metazoa > Chordata > Chondrichthyes > Carcharhiniformes > Triakidae > Mustelus > Mustelus asterias. The sequence goes on along the minus strand of NC_135807.1, from coordinate 113,044,550 downwards.
GCCGAAGGGCCATTCCTGTGCTGTACTGTTCTTTGTTCTTTGCTTCTACTCCAGTTCGATGGGTTCTGAGTTGGTTGATAAGTTAATTAGACTCTGCCACATGTGCGGCAGGTGATGCTTGAAGGGTTGGGTAGATGGGTTGCTTAAATGTTTATGTACTCTTTCCAATGCCTTGACCTCACCTGTAGCCATTCAGACAAAGTCTCTTGACACATTCAGTGCCTTGCTGAATGAGCCTTTTCCATTTTGGTCTGTCACAAGCCAGGGTCTCCCATGAATTGACGGGAATGTCAGACTCTTGAGGGATACTTTGTGGATAGAATCATAGAATCCCTGCAGTGTAGAAGCAGGTCATTTGGCCCATCGAGTATGCACCGATGGAGCATCTTGGCTAGACCCTAACCCTGTAACCCCATGTATTTACCTCACTAATCCCCCTAACCTACACATCTTGGGATACTGAGAGGCAATTTAACATGACCAATCAACTTGATCTTTACATATTTGGATAACATAAATGTTTCTGTGGTCCTCCTGGGACCATAAACACCAGCACAGACCAGTTGAACCAAATGATTTTTTTTGTGTAGTAAACTCTAATAATAGCAATACTGTAACAATGCTCTGTATTTTATGTTTAATAATTATTCTTGAAAAATACGTGGTGTTGTTCTGATGTTTAACCTACTAGTGCCCTTTTAAGGCTACAAAGTACAGTTGCTGCATGGTTTTAAAATGATCAGTTACGGATCGGAACACCAGCTTTCATTGCAGTTCAGGTACAAGCATTATGGCTTGGTATTAAATGTGGAACACAAACTTTCATTTGAAGTTCTGCCATGCATGGTGTGTTTACTATTCAAATTTCTGGGTATGATGTTCCCCTCTTTTAAGGGATTTATAGCTTTCTGTTCTTCCGTTTCACTCAAAATATCGGCACCTTGCTGCTGGTTCCATGCTCCAGATACTCACCATCAGGATACCTGCTAGAGGTCTCTGGATGACTTGTATTGTTATCATCTCTCATCAGTTAAGTAAGAGTTTCTAAAATAATGTTATTCATCACTAAGGACATGAGGCATGGGAGCATCTTTGATGAAGTACCGCATCATAGACTTGTAAAAATTCATGAGATTAAATGAGCAGTGACAGCATGGGTATGAAATTAGTGAAGAAACTTAAAATAGTTGTGAACAATTTGTCACTTTGGAGCAATATATACATGGATGTTGCTATGAGTCGATATTCAGACCATTCCTCTTTTATTAATGAGCTGGGCTTGGTGTACAAGGCATAATGTAAAAGGTTTGCAGATGACAAGCTCAGGAAAGGTAATAAACAGTGAGTAAGACAGTCGCAGACTTCAGGACATTATGGACTGATGAAACAGACATAAACATAGTAGATGCAACTTAGTGCAAAAATGCATTTTGATGAGAAAAATGTGGCAAGGCACTCTAGACTGTACATTTTAAATGTGCTGCAGTAACAGAACGACCTAATGGTGTGTGTACACAGATCATTGAAAGTAGCCGAACAAGTTGAGACAGCTGTTAGAAAAAGCATACAGAATCCTTGGCAAAGAGTACAATAGCAAGAAAGTAAAACTGAATTTTAATCAATCACTGGTTAGCTCCAGTTGGAGCAACACATTTTAGGAGGGATGTCCAGATGTGAGAGGGTGCAGAGGAGATTAATTGGAATGATATCTGGAATGCTGGACTTCAGTTATGTAGAGGTTAAGAGAAGCTGAGGTTCTCCAATGAGGCGGAGAATATTAAATGGGCATTTTATAGAAGTGTTCACAGTTTGTTTTTTTTTAGAAAATATTTACATACCTGTAATTGTAAATAGTTAGAGCAGCTGAATTCCTTTTGACTTACCAGAGAATGCAAACAATAGAGAAGAAAGGTTCATTATTCAGTTTCAAATAACGTCCCGAGTTTAAAACTGTTATTTGGGTAAAACATTTATTAAGTCTATGCCTGCTGCAGGGATATTGGGTCAAGACTTGTACAAAATTGTTTCATTTTTTTTCAGTTGTGTACTTGTCCACCCGATTTTTAAAAAGCCACTCTCTTGTGTCATTTATGTCCTATAAGCCGCTGAGATTAATCTTCCTTAGAAAACATTTTCAATATTACAAATGATTTTGCCTTCAAATGTTTATTTTATGCACTAACCATCAAAACGTTCAGAAGAAAACTATAATTTTACTTGTCCGGCTGAGAGATGTCTTTGTACACTGAAGCTGAAAATGCAACACGTTTGTGGAAGGCTCAGCTTTTGTTAGGGGAATGGGAACTGCCCTCTCTTCCCTGTAGAAAATAAACTTTGTTTCAACTCTCTGGACTTGTCTGACCTCTAACCAGCAAGTGCCAGACTTCCAGCTGGCTGTTTCAGCCCATGTTATTAAAAACACTCAAGTTGTTTCCTGTAGCTTGGCCCAAATCCTCCGACCCTGGTCTTGGCAGCCACTTGTGAACAATATTATGGACCGTCCCCTCGTGTATATATTTTATAAAAAAATATGCATATGAATATTGTAGTAGATCATTGACTGCCTTCTATTACGCTCAGTAGGATAGATTTACAGATATTTGTGCCGTGCACGCACACATACACGTGCAATTTGGAATGATAACTGCATTGGGTAGAACAAACTCCTATCATGGCTTCTTATGAGTATTGAACAAAAAGTGAACAAAACATGTTGAAACAAATAGGACTTGGACTGTTCTCAACATTAATCACAATCCTTTCATTTGTATCCAACTGTCGAATCTCAAAATTGAGGATCCTTATTCTCCATTTAATGAATAGAAAACTGGTTTGTGAAAATGAAGTGCAAGCATCACCATAGCAACGAAAATATGGTTGCCAAAACACTGTCTACTGTGACAGATTTCAGCAAGATTGTTGAGCCTGTTGTCTGCTATGGTGCATACTAAGAAGTTTAACAACACCAGGTTAAAGTCCAACAGGTTTATTTGGTAGCAAAAGCCACACAAGCTTTCGAGGCTCTGAGCCCCTTCTTCAGGTGAGTGGGAATTCTGTTCACAAACAGAACTTATAAGACACAGACTCAATTTACATGAATAATGGTTGGAATGCGAATACTTACAACTAATCCAGTCTTTAAGAAACAAAACAATGGGAGTGGAGAGAGCATCAAGACAGGCTAAAAAGATGTGTATTGTCTCCAGGCAAGACAGCCAGTGAAACTCTGCAGGTCCACGCAACTGTGGGAGTTACAAATAGTGTGACATAAATTCTGATTCTAGGATCGCATGATAAAGACTCAGGAGGAAAAAAGCAGAAATATTTATGTGAAATAGTGTGACATAAACCCAATATCCCGGTTGAGGCCGTCCTTGTGTGTGCGGAACCTGGCTATCAGTTTCTGCTCCGCGACTCTGCGCTGTCGTGTGTCGCGAAGGCCGCCTTGGAGAACGCTTACCCGAATATCAGAGGCCGAATGCCCGTGACCGCTGAAGTGCTCCCCAACAGGAAGAGAACAGTCTTGCCTGGTGATTGTCGAGCGGTGTTCATTCATCCGTTGTCGCAGCGTCTGCATAGTTTCCCCAATGTACCATGCCTCGGGACATCCTTTCTTGCAGCGTATCAGGTAGACAACGTTGGCCGAGTTGCAAGAGTATGTACCGTGTACCTGGTGGATGGTGTTCTCACGTGAGATGATGGCATCTGTGTCGATGATCCGGCACGTCTTGCAGAGGTTGCTGTGACAGGGTTGTGTGGTGTCTTGGTCACTGTTCTCCTGAAGGCTGGGTAGTTTGCTGCGGACAATGGTCTGTTTGAGGTTGTGCGGTTGTTTGAAGGCAAGAAGTGGGGGTGTGGGGATGGCCTTGGCGAGATGTTCGTCTTCATCAATGACATGTTGAAGGCTCCGGAGGAGATGCCGTAGCTTCTCCGCTCCGGGGAAGTACTGGACAACGAAGGGTACTCTGTCCACTGTGTCCCGTGTTTGTCTTCTGAGGAGGTCGGTGCGGTTTTTCGCTGTGGCGTGTTGGAACTGTTGATCAATGAGTCTAGCGCCATATCCTGTTCTTATGAGGGCATCTTTCAGCGTCTGGAGGTGTCTGTTGCGATCCTCCTCATCCGAGCAGATCCTGTGTATTCGGAGGGCTTGTCCGTAGGGGATGGCTTCTTTAACGTGTTTAGGGTGGAAGCTGGAGAAGTGGATACTCCTAGAATCAGAATTTATGTCACACTATTTGTAACTCCCACAGTTGCGTGGACCTGCAGAGTTTCACTGGCTGTCTTGTCTGGAGACAATACACATCTTTTTAGCCTGTCTTGATGCTCTCTCCACTCCCATTGTTTTGTTTCTTAAAGACTGGATTAGTTGTAAGTATTCGCATTCCAACCATTATTCATGTAAATTGAGTCTGTGTCTTATAAGTTCTGTTTGTGAACAGAATTCCCACTCACCTGAAGAAGGGGCTCAGAGCCTCGAAAGCTTGTGTGGCTTTTGCTACCAAATAAACCTGTTGGACTTTAACCTGGTGTTGTTAAACTTCTTACTGTGTTTACCCCAGTCCAACGCCGGCATCTCCACATCATGGTGCATACTTGCAGTGATTTTTTTTTAACATCCAATGCGTAGATATGGGAGAAGTAAGATAATGTTGTAACTGCAATCTTGTCTTGGCTGGTCACCGCAACTTCACCATCAGTTGAATAATTTGCTAATGCAGTCAGACTTGTGCAACCCTTTGGTCACTGCGGCATTGTGCTTTCATAGAATACTTCATCTATTTAAGCATTTCCGAAATTGCTATCCTGATAGTTATTTGGCATCCCAAAAACCTTTAATAATCTAATTTTTGCTGGGTAGGTATCTTGTGTTTTGAAAACTTTTAATTCCGTCTGTTAGCCAGACTCGGTGCTTTTCTGGGACTCTGTTCCCATACCCATCACTCTGCATTCATATTGAATGCACCTTACAACTTGTAGACTTATGTTCTTTGTTTTGTAATAGGATATGTTCATCCATGGGACGTTGAAATGTTGATTGTATTAGTAAGGTGTAGAATTGGTGCAGCAAAGCTTGGAGCTGATGGTTACTAGTTCACTGTTCGTACACTCTTTGATTTAGCTGTTTTTGTTTTCACTCTTGACTCCTGGTCTGGTGCAGTGGGCATTTGGATTATACTAGATGTAGCCCTGGTGATGAAGAGGAGCCTAAGAAGCCTGACAATATTGGGTTTATGGGCCATTGGAGTTGGTAGGTGGTTGTTCTTGTCGTCTCAGCACCCTCGGTATGTGATGCGGTTGAGATCCATGTGGTTGTAGGGCAGCAGATTTGTTGAGAATTATTATTTGATGCAGTCTCTATTTTACCCCCTCTTTGTGTCCACTGATAACTGGTTTTGCCCTGCAAAGACCATCTGCTTGAGTTTTAGGAAAACTCAATTTTAATGTTATGAACATCTGTATTTATAGAAATGGTCTATTCATTGTAAGTGAGCACTTGGAACAGCTTCTAAGTAGGATCTTTAGTTAGATCAGCATATTAATGTTTCATGTACTTTGTTAGGTGTGCCTTTTTCAAAATAAAAATGCTCAAAAATCAGGAAGTAACTTTGTTTTCTTATTGCTTTGCAGGAGCCTCACCTATTTGAATTAGTGCCAAACATAATTTTTACAGAAGTCAATGTTGGGGGGGAGGGAAGGAAGGAGGGGAGCGGATCGGTGGGAAGGGGCAATGTGTGGTACATGTTTTCCACAAAGACTAATGTGTGAAATGAAACTCCACTTTGGCATTTTAAATTTATTTTGATGTTTTGGAATTATTCATTGTGATTCCCATGTGCAAAGGATACAAATCATCAGCTTTGCAACAAGATGAAATACGTCTATTCTCGAGGAGGCATGAGTAAGATATTGACGCTCTGCTTGATAGGTGTGCTTCCTGTATGCATTTCACAGCATGATCTCTCATGACTTGACAGGGAACCAGTATCCTTTTTTGTCCAGTTTAATCTGACAGCAAATCTACTGAGTATAGGCAAAATCTCAACTGTTCAAGTGACAGCTTTAGCATATTCAAATCTTTCCCCTTGAGAACCTTTCCCCACAATCACTGCATCCCTGAGGTACCAGCCATATATGAATTAGTGCTTTGAAATCATTGATGGAATAACTCTGGGGTGGAGGCTGACACGAAGGATACAGATGAGGAAGTATGCAATATGAAGATTAATTCTCACATTTGTAAGGTCACAAAAACCCATAAGTAGAAAGATAGGACTACATTGCAGGTCACACTGTTGAAAGATATTTTCTGTTGAAGGACTCTGCTTGCACAGTAAAAACATTTCCTGAATTTTTACCAGTGAATTGCAGCCCAGTTTTAATTATATTATCAGAGGTACATTTTAAATTGTAGTGAAAGGTGATGCCTTCCCACAAAGTGACCTGACAACGCAAATTACTTTTTGTTTTATATGCTGCTTAATGGAATGAAGAGAATCTTTTGAAATTAAAAAGACAATGAAACAGCTATGATCCTATGTAAAGCAATCTTTCAGATATTTTTCATTTTGGTGCTGTAAAATGTCTTTTCCCTCAAATTCTGAAGACACATCTGTCATTTCAAATGATGACTAAATCGTAAATTAAAATATTGGCACTTCATTGATCTCCCTTGAACTGATATTTGAAAGGGGTGAGGTAGTGAAAACTGACGCCTTTTAAATCTGAGTTAACTTTGGTTCCCAACTTGAATCAAGATTAAAGCCAAATACTGCGGATGCTGGAACCTGAAACAAAAGTAGGAAATGCTGGAAAATCTCAGCAGGTCTGACAGCGTTTGTGGAGAGAGAATAGAGCCAAACTTTTGACCTTCATCAGAGCTGCCTAGGGCTCTGACGTGCAATCGTCCTGACTCAAAACATTGGCTCTATTCTCTCTCTGCAGATGCTGTCAGGTCTGTTGAGATTTTCCAGCACTTTCTTTTTTTCAAATCAAGATTATCTTGGTCTCATTCTACATTTTTTTTTCTACCTGTAGCCTTTTTGATAATCGCATCAATGAAGCAGCATCAGTTTGATCACGGGGGGCTTGCCACTTTTATTCTCTATCCTACACCTGACAATGTTAGAAATTCAGGTCCCAGAGTAAGCCACGTTGCGCTTTAGAGTGAATTGAGAGTAGGTGATGCTCATTGCCTCTTTTTCCCCAGTTGGGGTTTGGCTTGACAGGAAGAGGATCCAGAAAGGATGAGTGGAAACTAGTGTTTTAACTGAATGATAATATCACAAAACAGTTGTGAATCATCAAAGTGTCTTCTGCTGCCTAATTCAATAAAATAGATATACTCTTTCTTTGACTCTTGGTCCTCTGCCTCCTACAATAGTCCAGTGAAGCATAGCTTTTGAGTAGGTATTATATAACCTTCATGTTGAGAGTTCAGTAATGTTAAAGAAAATAAATTACATGTTTATAAATTAAAAAGGCCAAATTTTAATGGGGTTGCATAAGAAGCCTGTGGAGGTGAATATACAAATCTTTGAAGATTGGCATGGCAAGTTAATAAGGCAGTCAAAAAACATTGGGTACCCTCACTTTATATAAAATGGCATAGAGGGCAAAAGCAAGGAAGTCATAAACCTTTAAAAATTACATGCCAGACTGTCCCCAGAGCCCTGGGTGCTGCTATTATTTATTAATCCTGCAGTCCAATGATGAAATTAAAGAAGGTTATTGTCAATCACTCTTTAAATTAGCCTTTATTAATTAGTAATGTTGTGATTTCCCATAGTTCTTACACTGCACAACATTGTCATTCAAAAGGCAGGCTGAATAGACTCTTCCTCTGAGCAGGTGTGCCAAGGTGAGGGAGAAGCAAAGGCAGACAGGCAAGTCCAGTGCCACCTTGGTATAGATACATTGGTCAACAGTTTTCTCCTGCCACCTCCAGCCAAGCTTTGCTGGTCAGGCCGTCGACATCTTCTTGCCGCTTCCCTTCTGCCCCTCATTGCTGCCAGTAACAGCTCCAGGGAGGCATCTGAAAACCTGGGATCATCCTTCCATTGAATCATAAAACCAGCTGAACGCAATCATAATATTGAATCCATGTGACCCCTTCATAAGCAATACATTCACTGGCTCAAATGTCCAGCTGAAAATTGCATCTGAGATATGTGGACAGGCACCTGCTACCAATGCAATTGTCTGGTCTGTTCATCAATCTTATTAAAATTAAACAGGCAGTTAAATCAGCTAAGCCTCAAGCTGTTTGAGACTGGCAGCATCTGCTTTATGATTTTAAAGGTAAGAATGTAGTCAAGTTGAACTGTTTTTAAAGCTTAAATGTATGTTTGTAAACATGTTAGAGTGAAGGGAGTCCAGTTGCTTCCCCACTAAGAGGGAATAGAAACCATCAGTTAAGTCATCTAGGACTGTTTATTCATATCTCTGAAACACAAGTTAATGGCAGTTAGCAGGAGCAAGTTACTTCCCCTCCTCACAGATGAGGAAAATCACTTCTGGGCAGGAATAGAAGAGAGAGGGAGATTCTGGAAATTATGCAGGTTGCACTCCCTGCTCTTTTTAATATTCATGATGACCGTGATTATACTCTTTAGCGTGAGTCATCTGGTCAATTATATTTAATGTTTAAAGAAGACAGTGCCTTCTTTAATAAGTGGGAAAGCTGATCAATGCAATTATGCAGTTCATTTTGAAGTGTCATTCTGTCACAAAATCATTGCCGTGAGAATGATGCGTGGGTGTTCAAACCATTTCTCCTCCCAAGTGGTGATGGCCAAATTAAAGAATACTAATCACTACACTTTTTAGAAAAAAATTGACAGACAATTGCAATCAACTTCCTACTATGTTGACTTTTTTAGTAATTTTTATTTTAAAAGGAATAATCTACTATATTGCTGTTCAGTAGCCTTATTCCATTCTGGTTTGAGACAAACTCCAGGCTCTTTCCAAAGCTTGCCAAATGTTTACCAGACGGTGGACAATTTCCTCTTCCAACATGGTGTTAGCGGAGAGCATACTTACAAGATAGATGGACATCTGAATAGGTGAGGGATATATAGTTGATTGTCACTGTGGGATATTGGAGTTTGTGGCCAGGAGCGAATTGGTGCAAAATCTGTCTCTTTCATGCTTATTGGAGGCCACAGCATTCTCTGGTTTGGGCAAAGTGGTCAACAAGCAGCTAGATGGCCTCTGGCATGTGCGCTATGAGAGCAGCCATCTTTAAACTAGAATTTACTTAGTAACTGTTCTGTGGTCTTTGTGTGAGCCTTGAGCTTCTGCAGGTTGAAGGGTTTACTATCTGCCCTAAACTGAATGTGCATTTGCTATTTTGAGTTTCTTTGAGTGCAAACAAGAGTGTGGGTGAAAAGTAGACGGCAAATGGAACTGGAACCAACATAATAGGAAGTTGACTCTTGCTTGGTCCCATTGGTGACGGGCCATCATATCTTGAAATCAGGATGGCTCTGATCATCTTTTCAGGGTAGCCATTTTGTACAGTACCTTCCGCAGGCCTCCACAATTTACTGTTTTGAAGGTCTTGGGTCAGTGAACACCATATAGAGGTCCTTGTTCGGTTCACGGGACTTTTCCTGAATTTTACATGTCACATAAATCATGTTGACCATTCCTTATCCAGCACAAAAGCTACACCGTGATTCTGGGTATCCTGTGTCTGTAAGATAACTGACAATCGTGTTGGGAGTAATTCAATTGAAGTGAACTTGCGCAATGATTGTCACAGATTGACTTGCTTCTGTTTGTGATAACTTTGTAATCATGGGGCAAAGATTAAGCAGAAGTAAGTTGCCAGTTTCTTAACCATTTGAGTTCCTCCATTCTTAAATGTGTCTGGTAGAATGCCATTAGCTCTGAGACTTAACCACAGGAAGACCTTGGTGACTTCAGCTTGAGATGGATCAAGAGCAAGTTTGTCAGAATGCAACACTGTAGAAGTAATGTTATAGTGCGTTGTGGATTCTTGATTCAGGACATTGTTAAAATGCTCTGTCCAATGAGAGAGAGAACCTCATGCCTGTACGTCAGGAGCTGATTGCTGTCTGCTGAGAGGACTGGTGTCATATCATTGGCTTTGGAACCATAGATTGGAGACCTTCGTGGACAATCTTCTGCTCATGCTTATCAGTGGCTTCCTGAAGCTCTGCCATCTTGATCTGCCACCATTTGTTTTTCATCTTTGTTCATCCTTCAGTTTTTCCTGATGGTATCTGGCTTTTCTTCCTGGTGATTTTTTTTTGTTAGACATGTGGATACCAGCAAGCTCTGTGGCTGATTTTTGTTCCTGTTCATGTCTCTTGGCTATGTCTTTTAAGATGGTTATGGCAAACTTCCTTCCTGGTTTGATTCTGTCCTTGTACTTTAGGTGTTACCTTCAAGGAAATTATGCCCCCTGACAGGCCAATTGTCTGCCCAGCATTCAGCATCTCTAAAGCAGCAGGCAGAATGCGCATCCATGACATTTCTCTATCACCCGATTTTTGAAGTGGTGTTAATATTAAGATCTGTGGAGCATCCATGTTGTTGTCAGTTTATCAGCTTGTTGGAAGATTGTGTGTTTTGGTGGCGAAGTCATACTACTTGTACTTTAAGAAAATAGATTGTGTTTGGAGTTTACTCGTATCAGTCTCATGGTGTTATCCCAGTACTTACCTCCATGCATTTCAATCTATCCGAACAGGGGCATTAAAATCATGAAGAGTTTGTCCTGGTGTGGTGATACCCAAATCCTGCTGAAATAATCATAGAATGAATATATTTTGACTCTGTGCGCGTCTTTGGTACCTGGGTTCTGAGTGTTGCATACTGGTTTTCAGCAAGATTTATTCTAAATACCATAGGTTGGTCACTGATATCTTGAGAAGTGAGTTGAGTTTGCATGCCAAATCAGATTGAATGACGAAACCTGCAGCTGACTATCGAGGCTGTCTTTGGATGTGTCAACCAGTAGACTGTATAGCTTTGCACCAGCTTCCTCAAGAGACACCTCTGCAAACCTTGTTTCATTTAGAATAGCTGTTTGTGGGGTTTTTTATATACTGTGGTTTTATACTGTTCAGATGTATAACAACATCCCATCAGCCGAGTGTTATCCTGTAGTTAGTTGTCTTTTAAGTTTTGGTTTTCTTTGTTTCAACCACATTGGTGACCAGTCCAGAGTAGTGACCTGGTAGATGCAGGGAGGGTAAGTGTGTTTGGGCTTCCTTTCATTCCTCTTCGCCAGATTGGAGAGAGCAGCACCATACCTAAAAGGGCCTGCTCTGTCACCTTAAGAGGATACCAACTCTACATTTGTCCCGATCATTCCGCAAGGCTATTCTCCTATTGTGTAAGTCTCTCTCTGGAAAGACTGATCACTGTACAATCAGTCAACCTTCCCTCGGAAGGAAGATTCAAGTTGAGATTAGATTCTAACTATATTGCTTTCAAACTTAATAAGAAATTCTTAACGTTATGATCACACTTCCCCAATGGCTCCTTCACTATAACATTACGAATTGACCCTATCTCATTGTGCAATATTAGAATTAATATAATCTGTTAGCTAGTTGGTTCCCCAATGTATTTGATTTTACAAGTCATAGAATAAGTACCCAGAAAACATTTTTAAAAATTATTTTTTACAAGAGTATCTGCCTTGTTCCAAATTTGAATATATTTCAGATGTACCTGGCTAAACTGAACTACTTAAGGCATGAAACTATTTTTGCATGTTGAGGCCAATCCTTTCATGTGTGAAATTAAGAAGAATTATTGCTTTATGAAGGATGTGGTAATGTAACAAAAACTTTCTTGGGAGAAGTAGTTGTTACAACTTGTCGATGTACTTTTTTTTTAAGCTAAGCCTCTTCAAAGGTATTTGCACTGTGTTGTGCTGCCAATATATAGTTTTTAGTTTTCTTGATCATAACAGTACATTTCAGTTTTTTAACATTTTCCTGAAAAAGCTCACTTATCTTTCAAATGCTCATTTATTTTCAATCAGCACTTGATGTAGCATTTGAACCTTCATAGTGTGGAATGAGTTGGGAAGAAATAGCTTTTGAACTGTTAGCATTGTGTAGAATTACAGTCTATTGAATAATACAAGTGAAAATCAAGTTTAATCATGGGTTTTTGAATTATTATCCCTTTTTAAGCCATAGTTCTGGGCTCCTGGCAGCTATCATTGGATACAGTTATGCTGTTTTTTTTTTGAAGAATTCATTGGTTTTTCTTAATGCAGAAATATAAATCCACTTAATTTCCAGAAATGTTCCATTTTTGGAAAAGAAAATGTTCAGGCTTTTGAAACTGTTAACTGTCTTCATATATTCAAATGTTCTTTCCCGCTGGGGTGAAAGTATCATTTCAAACACATTCACAGGCCACAGTAGGCATACTGAATTTTGCAAGGGCATGTATTTTGTAATAAGACACCGTATCACAAGTTACAAGGTGTTGGTTGTCGTACATATTATAAAGAAACATTTACTTTAGCATGTGCAGTCTTTAAGCCCTGCAGAGTTTTTACAGGAGGTATAAGTAAAATTTTTGACATTCAGAATTGAATGTGTTTTATTTTTAAAAATGTGCTGCACTGGGTGTGGCAGGCTGCTGTTTGTGAACAATACGACTTTTCCTCCTAACTGTGCAGGAAGGATGTATGGAATGCCAGCTCTGCCCCTGGTGGCAAAGTAATGGTTATCAAATCTCTCAATGCATAATGCAGTAGTTAATATTCCACTTTTCACAAAGAATGTAAGTCATAATGTGGCCCCATTTATTTCACAGAATAGTGGTTTCAGTGCAAAGGTTCATTTGGGTGAATAACAGCAATTCAAACTTTTGGAGTTTCCGTTTAATGTCTGCATGACAAGTTAAGCTGTAACTGATATCCATTGGCATTCTTTAAAGTAACATTTCTACTAACAATAGGAAGTGTAACCCACCTAATGTTTATTGCTGAGATTCTTGAATACATCGTAAACCTTTTTTTCAGCAAAAATCGTGCAGATCAGGGCATGACATTGGTTTCTGCAGATTTTTCAATGTATGATTATAATACAGATATTAAAAAGCTGGTTCATCTACAGCTTATAAAGGGAATAGTTAATTTGTAAGGCTACCTGTTTTTTTAGTTTTCCCACAGAGATGGTTAGACTCTCAAACACAAGTAAAATTTCTGTGTTGTTTACACCAGAATTTGCCTTGACTTGGCCTCACGAGCCAGTGCCCCTCATTATGGAATACTGTTCCTTGAATTTGCTCACCTATATACCTTGCATTTGTGTGCACTTCTTAAGCACCCTGAGACTACAGAAATGCAAGTTATTCCTGTTAAACAAAACTTTACTTCCTGTTATGTTTCTGTCACAATTTTATAGTAGCTTTTTACATTAGAAATTCCTATGTCTGCCTTTGTAATGGAGCATTTAAATATAAACTTGGCATGCTGTAGTTGCACGATCCTGCCATTGGTTGTGCCTTCTGACTCTTCAGCCTATTACTTACTTATCCCTCAAAGGATGAAGAGGATATAAGGCTGCTATGAGCTTATGCCACCTTTCTCATTCTTTAGCCACATTTTGTGATTTGCCCTATTTGAGCCCCATCTCATTCAACTTGGCCATCATAGTTCTACATCAGGTTGACTTGACCTGTTTGGCTTTCTCTTCCCTGGTGGTGTCTGTCTAAGGGCCACTTTGGCTATTTTCTCCAATGGCATTCAGAATTTTCAATGAAATTTCTATGCCCTGGCGATCTCCAGAGGCTGGATAACTCTGTAACTGAATGTGTTTTAGGCCAGTTAAATTAGGCCTATATGTAATTGCTTCCCAAATTGCCATAAGATTTCCTACTAAATTATAAGTAATATTAAAGGGAAGGACAAAATGCATGCCTTTTAAATTGGAACTTAATTGTGCCAGTGCAGCCTGGTTTAATTGTCCCACCCTTCAAACCGACTTCACCTGAAGACTGCACTGATTGATGTCCTTCAGCATGGGAAATTTGTGTGGTTTTTTTTTTGTCTGCTCAGAACTCAGCATTTTCAGTAAATGCATCAAGAGCAGTTTAACTCCCTCAGTGGTGACAGTCCAAAATGACTCACTATCCCATGGAGTGCCAATGGAGTTATATTATTGATAAAGTGATCAAATACCAGAGGAGGTATCGATGAGTTGGAGTAAAGAAATTTACAAAGCAACATCAAAGGATTTAGTAACTGCCTTCAACCTTTGTCTCACAGAAATGTGATTGGTGCAAAGCTCTTCGAGTCAACTGGAGTGAATTATACTTGGGGTAAGGGGCAACCAATATCAGAAGTAAATTGGGACAAGCGATTTGTAGGCGCAAAATCATTAAGAAGAGTTAATTCCAGGGCTTAAAACTGTAGTTGGGACGAAAATCTTGCCAAATACAGCTTGCTTTAGACAGTTTTACAGCACATGATGCTAGAAGACAAAATTCCATCCATGAAATTGTGGGCGTTGTAGACGTAAACAGTTTATTTTAACTACTTTGCAGAATGATTCATTTCATCGCATCAGAATTATGCGTCTTGCATAATTTATTACTTGCTGCATTGTATATTCTACTGCCCCTCTGAATTCATTCTCGGGAGAGCAGACAGTTTCACATGACTCCAGGTTACACTTGAAGTACTGACGTACATTGCCATGGACTGGCAGGATGCAAATTCAAGAAATATGGATGAGCTTCCCCGATAATAGTGACATATTGTCAAACAGTAGAATCCAATTTGCTCTATTCCCGCCAACTGATAGAGCAGCAATTATATATAATTGTGTGCCACCGTCTGTTTGGTATAACTTGTTAATTTCCTCGTTTATCCTGTAGAACTGGGAGGCAGTGTTATTCACCCTTGGAAGCAAAGGTGACCGTGTTCGTTATCTGGAGAGTTTGTTAGGTTTTGGGTGGACACATAGGTGACTGCTAAGACTGATCTGAACCCAGAAGGTTCTACAGACAGTTAAGTTTTGGATGAATTGCTGGCTCGGAATTTACTCTTCTGGCATTTTCTCTCTGCCTCTGATATGTGCTTGCTTTCAAAAGATGTTATGGTGCTAAGTGTAGGAATGTCTCCTATTGTACTTATGCAGAGTTTTTTTTCCCTTTGTGAGCTTATTGTCTCATGATTTTGGATTAAGACCTTGAATATATTCAGCACTAAAATACATATGTATAAAGGGTATAAGACTTTACTCCCATATACTCCACTCCACATGGGGGTGGCACAGTGGTTAGCACTACTGCCTCACCGCTCCAGGGACCTGGATTCAATTCCCGACCGTAGGTCACTGTCTGTGTGGAGTTTGCACGTTTTCCCCATGTTTGCGTGGGTTTCCTCTGTATGCTCCAGTTTCCTCCCACGGTCCAAAGATGTGCAGGTTAGGTTGATTGGACATGCTAAATTAACCCTTAGTGTGCTGGGATGTGGTAGGTTAGAGGGATTAGCAGGGTAGCTAAGCAGGGATAGGACTTGGGTGGGATTGTTGTGCAGACTCGATGGACAAATGGCCTCCTTTGGCACTGTAGGCTTTCTATGATTCAATGTTTTCTCCCCATTAGTGTATCATGTGCAGGGGTCTGAAGTAAGAAACTAAAGTTCGCAATTGATCTGTATCTAAATCCAGTACCATGGAGCAGAAACTATCCTATACTATGTCCATTCCCATGTATTCCTTCATTGTTGTGAAGGGCATGATATTGCCCTAAGAAACAAGCTGAAATTGTCACAATGCAGACGATAATTGTAGTAATTATCTTTTTCTTCTCCTGCAGCCTTTTTTTCCACTTATGAACCTGCATTGTTCACCAAAAGTGGAAGTGTTCCTGTGTAGTGCATTTGTGCCAGCTTGTACAGAAAAACATCAGATTGTCCCACCTTGCAGAAAGCTTTGTGAGCAAGTTCTCCAGGACTGTGAAAAACTAATTGAGACATTTGGGATTGTGTGGCCAGAGAAGTTGCAGTGCGATCGGTAAGAGGATTAACACTGGTGCCTAACCTAGATTGCATGGTCGATATGTTTCATCTTTGCAGAGGGAATCAACTAAACCTTTACAATGGAAACTGTTTCACAGTAAAGTATAAACAAATAATGTAAAATTTGAGATGAATGCTGGAAATGCAAAACAAAGTATGAAAACACTGATGAAAAAACCACGCCAAACATCATATAATGCTCAGTTCCACTTTCATATCAGCCTTTTTCCTGCTAGCCTCTGATATTACTTATTTACCAGCTAATAGTAAACTTGGATGAGGAATTTTCACCCCATCGGTCAACACTCAATCATCAGCAATGGGATGGAAGAGGCTGGCAACAGTGCTATCAAGTGGCACTGACTCAGCAATAATCTGCTCTCTGCTCAGTTTGGCTTTCTCCAGTGCCATTCAGCTCATGGCCTCATTACAACCTTGATTCTAACACGGACAAAAGACCTTCATAGAATCCATACAGTGCAGAAGGAGGCCACTCAGCCCATCAGGTCTGCACCAATTGTCCAACAGAGCATCTTACCCAGGCCCTACCCCATAACCCCACATATTTACCTCGCTAATTCCCCTAACCTTGGAACACTAAGGGACAATTCAGCAGGGCCAATCCACCTAACCTGCATACCTTTTGGGTGTGGGAAGAAACCAGAGAACCTGGAGGAAACCCGCACAGACATGGGGAGAATGTGCAAACCCCCCTCCCCCACAGTCACTCAAGACCAGAATTAAACTCGGGTCCCTGGCGCTTTGAGGCAACAGTGCTGAATTTGAGGTGCCCAGTTTTTAACCATGAAGCTAGTCTCAATTACCCATATTTGGCCCATATGTACCAATCTTACCCATGTAACTGTCTAAATACTTTTTAAAAGACAAAATTGTATCCGCCTCTACTGCTACCTCTGGCAGCTTGTTCCAGACACCAACCTCTGCGTGAAAAAATTGCCCCTCTGGACCCTTTTGTATCTCTCCCCTCTCACCTCCCCTACCTTTGGGAAAAGATGTTGACTATCTACCTTATCTAAGCCCCTCATTATTTTATAGACCTCTAGAAGATCACCCCTAAGCCTCCTATGCTCCAGAGGAAAAAGGTTCCAGTCAATGCAACCTCACTTTATAACTCAGTTTTTAAAAACTCATGGTCCTGCGCTCTTAAAATATGGATATTCCTTCCTCATTCTAAGCACACCTCTTATTTGCTACTTTTTCCATTGCCTTCAAAAGTTTTTTTCCAAATAAAGTACTGTCTTATTTGTCTACCCTATTTTTGGGAAAGTGCCTTGGGATGCTTCACCACATTAAAGGTTCCACACATGTCTAATTTGGATTATATTGCAGTAGAGTAGAGTTTGTACTCAGTATGGACTTGACACAGCTGTATTTAACGTGCTGTACTGGTGGTGGCCAAGAGTTGCAGTTTGCTGTTTCAAGGAACATTAAGACCTGGCTTCATTCTGATCAGTTTTCAATGTTAGCCTCTCTGAAAAGGGGGAACTTCAAGTAAAGAAGGATTAATTGTAGAACAGAAGTTAAGATTTGTCAGTTTGGGGCATTCAATGAGTATAAAACAGCAAAAATGTCGGATAGCAAAGTGGCTTCACATCTCAGCAAGTTGGGCCGAAGAGCCTGTTTCCATGCTGTAAACCTCAGCAGGGGGTGTCACGATAGCACAGTGGTTAGCACTGCTGCTTCACAGCTCCAGGGACCTGGGTTCAATTCCCGGCTTGGATCACTGTCTGTGTGGAGTTTGCACATTCTCCTCGTCTCTGTGTGGGTTTCCTCCGGGTGCTCCGGTTTCCTCCCACAGTCCAAAGATGTGCGGGTTAGGTTGATTGGCCATGCTAAAAATTGCCCCGTAGAGTCCTGAGATGTGTAGGTTAGAGGGATTAGCGGGTAAATATGTGGGGTAGGACCTGGGTGGGATTGTGGTCTGTGCAGACTCGATGGGCCGAATGGCCTCCTTCTGCACTGTAGGGTTTCTATGATTTCTATGAATAATGAATTTGAGGAATGACTATAAAATGGAGGAGTGTATAAAATTCCTTCTGATGTGTGATGAAACTGACATTATTTCAGTCTTAACCTGATATTTTAAAGATTTTTATTTTAAGGCTCGAAGATTGTGTTGATGGCCAGCAGTCTTCAGTAGCTCCAACTTCAAGATCGATTACAGAGAAGACTTCACAAACAGTAGTGAAGGATTATGGATTTTGGTGTCCACGGCCCTTGAAGACCCCTGCTGGGTACGGCAGTTCGTTTCTTGGTGTAGATGACTGTTTGCCGCCTTGTCCCAACATGTTCTTCAAAGAAGATGAACTAAACTTTGCTAAATGTTTCATTGGAGTTGTTTCCATCTTTTGTTTGTGTGCAACTCTCTTTACGTTCCTGACTTTCCTCATCGATGTTAGAAGGTTTCGATACCCTGAACGGCCAATAATTTTTTATGCAGTATGCTATAGCATAGTATCTCTAATGTACTTTGTGGGTTTTATCGCTGGTAATAACATAGTGTGCAACAAGGCTGATGAGAAACTGGGAACCATGGAAACAGTTGTCATAGGAGCACAGAACAAGGGATGCACCATCCTTTTCATGTTATTATATTTCTTTACCATGGCAGGGACTGTTTGGTGGGTAATCCTGACCATAACCTGGTTCCTGGCAGCAGGACTTAAGTGGAGTTGTGAAGCTATTGAACAGAAAGCATTGTGGTACCATACTGTTGCCTGGGGAATACCTGGGATATTCACAATAATGCTGCTTGCCTTGAACAAAGTCGAAGGTGACAATATCAGTGGTGTTTGCTTTGTTGGGCTGTATGACTTGAATGCTTTGCGTTACTTTATCTTGACACCCTTGTGCCTCTGTGTGGTGGTGGGATTGTCCCTTCTGTTGGCAGGAATTATTTCGTTGAATCACGTACGACAGGTGATCCAACATGATGGAAGGAACCAGGAGAAACTGAAGAAATTTATGATCCGAATTGGAGTTTTTAGTGGCCTATACTTGGTACCTCTGGTTGGGCTTTTGGGATGCTATGTTTATGAGCAAGCCTTTCGGACAACTTGGGAAACTACGTGGGTTCATGATTATTGTCAGGATTATCCTATCCCATGCCCCAATCAGGTATGTACAGAAAGTGCATGTTTTGGAATGTTTGCTATATTTTAAATGCTCATTTAATTCAGTGTATGTTATGCTTTCAGTAATTATTGGCCAGTAACCAATGATGTAGTCACAGATCCTTTTGGGCAATCATTCAAATGAATCCTTAAGCATGTTCATGGTCAATTTTCCTCAAGACTTGTTTTATGTCAGCCATGGCTCAATTGGCAGCATCCTCACTCTGACTGCAAAGATTGCGGATTAAAACCTTCTCCAGGACTTAAGTACATCAATCTAGGCTGACACTCCAGTGCAGCACTGAGTAAGTGACAATATTGCCATAATTTGGTAAAACATTAAACTGAAGCTGCCTCTGCCCTTTCAGTTGGATGTAAAGGGTCCCAGTGCTCTAAGATCAGAGGTACCTCCGTGTCTGGCCCAATATTTGTCCCTCAATCAACATCACAAAAACGGATTATCTGGCCGTTACCACTTGCTGTCTGAGAGTTTACTGTGTGCAAATTGGCTGCTCCATTTCCTACATTACAACAGTGACTACACTTCATAAGTATTTAATTGACTGTAAAGCACTTTGAGCCATCTGGCAGCTGTGAAAGTCACTGTATATATGCAGGTTTCTTTTTAAATGAACATAGGGAGACATTAAGGAATGCAGACTAGATCAGTCTCGGCACCACTGTGTTGCAATATTCTGTTTATAATTTGTTGGCAGATGAAGTTTGTGATTATCTTGGATTATTTGACTTCCCTTGATAGTTTATGGGTCAAATATGTTTATTCTTTGTTGCATTTTTTGTGCAAGAGAACTGGTGTCAAAAAAATTAGTGCGCGCTCTCTCTACAGTCAGCTGCAGGAGCTTAGTTTGGTTAATATTTCAGAGCATTTTGTGAATTGTTTTTACTCCACTCTATCTTGGCTTAACATGGAGTCCAAACAGCTGTGCTTCAATTGCTGTTTGTGATCTTTAATCACATTCTAATCTTCAAATACAACCTCATCACAATTTGCCATCTCAGTGCATAGCATTCCGGATATGAAAGTATTTTCCTTTTTAATGTTTCTTCAGCTTTTTAGAAACTTTTGCAGGGGCAGCACAAATTTACATTTGGCACCATTTTGTGGCATTATTATATGTTCTGCAGATACATATGCCAAATCATAATTATGAAATATATGATTTGCATTTGATCAAATTTGTAAAATGGTAGCAGTTTTTAAAAAGAAAGTATTTGTATATGCAGATTTTCTGGTAAATGCTGTGCTACATTTAAGTATTACTTACAGTAATTATTTCACAAATTGAGTATCTACTTAACATTCATTTCACTTTTGCATTATTTAGTGTTAATATTTAAAGTGTTCGGTCTCCATTAAGCTTTGTTTATTTGAAATAAGGAGATGCAAACATTCGGACAGCTTTTGTATGCAGAAACAGCGATCAATGTGGCACTAATCTAGTGACCATAAGAAAGGGAACAGGAGTAGGCTGTTCGGCTCCTTGAGCCTGCTTTGCCATTCAATATGATCATGGCTGATCCAACATTCCTCACATCCACTTTCCTGTCCTTTCCCCGTAACCCATGATTCCCTTACTGATCAAAAATCTATTTCGGTCTGAAATATACACAATGATTCTGCCCCCACAGATCTCTGTGGCAAGGAATTCCAAAGACACTCAACCCTTGAGAGAAGAAATTCTTCCTCATCAGTCTTAAATTTGTTTCTCTTTTATTCTGAGACTATGCCCTCTGGTCTTAGACTCTCCCATGAGGGGAACATCTCAGCATTTACCCTGTCAAACACCTTAAAAATCCTATATGTTTCAATGAGATCACCTCTCATTCTTCTAAATTCTAATGAATAGAGTCCCAACCTGTTTAACCTTTCCTCTTAAGACAATCCCTCCAAAATGGAGATCATCCTAGTGAACCTTCTCTGAACTGCCTCCAATGAAATAATATCTTTCCTTAAATAAGGGGCCCAAAACTGATCTCAGTACTCCAGATGTGGTCTCACTAGTACCTTGAACAGTTGCAGCAAGACTCCCCTACTCTTGTACTCCAACCCCCTTGAAATAAGGGCAAACATTTTATTAGTCTTCCTGATTACCTGCTGCACCTGTGTGCTAGCTTTGTGTTTCATGTACAAGTACTGCCAAGGCCCTTTGTGTTGCAGCTTTCTGAAGTTTTTCTTTTAAATAATAATCCCTTGTTCTCCCTTTCCAAAATGAATAACTTTACATTTTCTCATGTACTCCCATTTGTCAACTTTTTGCCCACTTAACCTAACAATATCTCTGTTATCTGTTTGTATCCCTCTCACGACTTGCCTTTCCACCTATTTTTGTTAAGTTTGCAAATTTTGCTACGCTTGTTTCGTTCCTCCAAGACATTTAATATATATTGTTAAGCAGTTGTGGTTCCAGCACTGATCTCTGTGGAGCCTCACTGGTTACAGGTCGCCAACCTGAAAAATAGCCCCATATCCCCACACACTGTTTCCTGCCCATTAGTCAATTCTTAACCCATGCCAATATAGTACTTCCAATGCTATCTTATGACTTAACTGCTTGTGAGGTACCTTGTCGAGCTCCTACTGGAAGTCCAAATACTACAAATTACTGGCTCCCCTCCTATCCACTCTGGTTGAGACTTCCTCAGACGTGATTTTCCCTTTCATGAAGCCATGCTGACTCTGTTTGATTAGGTTATGACCAGAAGGTCTTGAGTTTGATCCATCGTCTGCCTAAGTTAACTAATGGACTGTAGCGCAAGTTGTGACATTACAATTGGTCTCGCCATCCCTGTGGGTAGGAGGAGAAATGAATCAGCACCTGGTCACAATCTTATGAAAAGGGTTCAGGTGACATTGTCAAGGGACTCATCTGCTATCCACAACCAAAGAATCTGTTGTCAACTTGCTGTCCAACTATGTCACGCATGAAAAATGACCACTTAGCCCGGGTGCCTGAATGCTACTGTTCCCATGTGACTGCACTTGGACACTGTCTCCAGTTCTTGCCTTTTAAAATAGTGGTGTTTGGGCAGCAAATTGTGCCAAGTATAAAAACTTGCCATGTCATTTGCCATAACTGTCAGTAAAATGAGCAAGGGAGAACGAAAAAATGAGGCACTATTAGGTTCACTCTATTGGAGTGGTAGTTTAATTCCTGTGGGCCAGATTTTAGCTTTTTTAACAGACCTAAATCTGCAGTAATTTATCAACAGTTTTGTTTCATGTTACCATAAAGTCCCAGGGCTAGAATCTCCTGGAAAGGAAGAGGTGTTTTCCATTTACCTGCTATTACTTTGGAAAGAACGACAACTTTCATTTACACAGCACCTATAACATAGTAAACCATCCCAACAAAATCTTGGAGAAAGCGTATAAACAATTATTTTTCCGATTTCTCTGAAGCTTCTTCCAAACTTATGGCAGAATATTGGAAGAACACTCTCAGAAAATCCAGTTTCTGATATCTCCACTGCATGTTAGAAACATAGAAAAACTACAGCACAAACAGGCCCTTCGGCCCACAAGTTGTGCCGAACACATCCCTACCTTCCAGACCTACCTATAACCCTCCATCCTATTAAGCTCCATGTACTCATCCAGGAGTCTCTTAAAAGACCCTATTGAGTTCGCCTCCACCACCACTGACGGCAGCCGATTCCACTCGCCCACCAACCTCTGTGTGAAAAACTTACCCCTAACATCTCCCCTGTACCTACCCCCCAGCACCCTAAACCTGTGTCCTCTCGTAGCAGACATTTCCACCCTGGGAAAAAGCCTCTGAGAGTCCACCCGATCTATGCCTCTCAACATCTTATACACCTCTATTAGGTCTCCTCTCATCCTTCGTCTCTCCAAGGAGAAAAGACCGAGCTCCCTCAGCCTATCCTCATAAGGCATGCCACTCAATCCAGGCAACATCCTTGTAAATCTCCTCTGCACCCTTTCAATCTTTTCCACATTCTTCCTGTAATGAGGCGACCGGAACTGAGCACAGTACTCCAAGTGGGGTCTGACGAGGGTCTTGTATAGCTGCATCATTATCCCCGGACTCCTAAACTCAATCCCTCGATTGATAAAGGCCAGCACACCATACGCCTTCTTAACCACTTCCTCCACCTGCGGGGCCGATTTTAGAGTCCTATGGACCCGGACCCCAAGGTCCTTCTGATCCTCGACAGTACTAAGAATCTTGATATGATATGATGCAGTGAAGTTGTGCAGCTTCACTGTGTCATTAACAGTATTGCTCAAAGGATTCTTTCTACTGATAACTTGTATAAATTGTAGTTTGTAATCTTTATTAACGCTCATCTAATTTGGTCAACTGTTGATGTTACAGTTATGCTTGCCTTCATTTGGAGTATTTGATGCAATAATTGGTTTTGTTTATATCTCCTTTCAGATAAAAATTCTGACCAGGCCTGACTTGTCTCTCTTTATGATGAAATACCTGATGACACTCGTTGTTGGGATTCCAGCAGTTTTCTGGGTCGGCAGTAGAAAGACTTGCTCAGAATGGGCCAATTTCTTTCACAGTGCTCGCAAGCGAGAGTAAGACCAGCTTTCTTCTCTTCAATAAGCATGTTCACATTGAGCAAGGGTGTGTGGGTGGGCAACGGAAGGACATAAAGTTTATTTATTAGTCACAAGTAGGCATACATTAACAATGCAATGAAGTTACTGTGAAAATCCCCTAGCCGCCACACTCCAGCGCCAGTACACTGAGGGACAATGGCCAATCCACCTAATCTACACACCTTTGGACTGTGGGGGGAAACCGGAGCACCCGGAGGAAACCCACGCAGACACAGAGAATGTGCAAACTCCGCACAGACAGTGACCCAAGCCGGGAATCGAACCCGGGTCCCTGGTGCTGTGAGGCAGCAGTGCTAACTACTGTGCCACCGTGCCGTCCCTGATCCCTAGTGTGGGATTTTAGCTGCTCTTTTACATTGTGGTGGTAGATATTTAAGGGTGAATTAGACACAGGCTGAGTTCAACGATGGGATACACTGGGAGAAGCCAAGTGTTTCTCTATGTGAGAATTTACTGGGAATTTTGAGCACGAAATTTTAAAGCAGCATTGCTATGTTGGCCTTTTGTAATGTTTTTAATAGTTTAAGTACAGCAATTGAACTTGGAGA
This sequence comes from Mustelus asterias, assembly GCF_964213995.1. NCBI lineage: Eukaryota > Metazoa > Chordata > Chondrichthyes > Carcharhiniformes > Triakidae > Mustelus > Mustelus asterias. The sequence goes on along the minus strand of NC_135807.1, from coordinate 113,020,226 downwards.
TGATATGGCACCTGTTAAAGGACTTAAAGAACTTTTCATGGTCATTATTTCTGTGGCTAGTCCACAGATACCCAAATTTATTGAATTCAGTTGTACAACGTATGTTGGTATTTGGGTCTTGATCTCAGCAGCATAACTATCATGTCCATCTCAAACATTGAAAATAAAAATTGAAGCAATATCAGTTTCAATGGTTGACAGGTACTTTTTCTGAATATTTTCTTCTCGTCTTAGCCCTATTACTGAAAGTCGGAGAGTGCTGCAAGAGTCCTGTGAATTTTTCCTAAAGCATAATTCTAAAGTTCAGCACAAAAAGAAACACAAGTCAAGTTCCCATAAACTCAGGGTGATCTCTAAATCCATGGGGACATCCACTACAGGCATGGCAAATCATGGAACATCAACCTTGCCTGCAACCAATCATGAATCCTTCAGTCAAGGAACATTTTCAGAAGCTAAACCTTTTCTTGAAATCAATGAACATGATGCCTTTCTCCCTGCTATCCCTTCTACATCCGTCGTGGAACAAGCTTCTCTCAGTTTATCTGGACAAGCAGTGTCTGCCGATCTGCCAGAGAAAAGGAGTAAAGGTGGAAGCATATCTGGCAGAATAAGCAACCAGTCTGAAGGCTTGCAGCGTGTCCCAGATGGACGGTAAGAAACAAAGGGTTTGCTGCATAGTTCAGTAATTACAATAAGGGTATATAAAGTGCAGTAGAACTCGCTTTTAACTATCACCATGGTGGACATTCAACCTTGTGGATAAAATCTTGTATTCCAAAGTCATGTCTTATTTATACTCCATGTTTATGTTCAATTTCAATTATCAATAGGCATTCAGCGGTAAGAATCAATTTTGAAATGATTTGCTTTACTATTTTATGCAAGAAAGATTCTTGCAGTTTGTTGGACTATCTATTAAAGACACTTCAAACTGGTTTGATCTGCCTCATCATCTTATGCCATCTGCTGTTTCTGAGCAAATAAAACTTAAAATAAAATCAGGTTCACTCCTCAGACATGTTAAAAGCAGTGCACAGGAATTTGAATGTACTAGCCAGTTGGCAGTATTGTCCACATCAATCATTATATTGTCTGTTGACAGTTTGAAGTAATATTTTTTGCTTCTAGTAAATTTAAATTGGCCAATAATTTGAGCAAAGTGCAATAAAATAGTGCTAAAGAAAACGAAATAAGATTAGTATAAAGTAAATTGTAGCTGAATTCAACTCTTAATTTCAAAATGCATACTATTTATTTCAATGGGTAACGTGAAATTTGCCTTAAAGACTGTACCCTTTTTACGTCAGTGCATGCAAGTTAACCTTGGCACAGCTGCTGGAGCAAGCCAATTTTCAAGGAGCAATGCAGGGACCTGGGTTCAATTCCAGCCTTGGGTGGCTATCTGTAGAGTTTGCTTGTTCTCCCCATATCTGATTGGGTTTCCTCCCACAAGCCAAAGATATGTAAGTGAGGTGTATTAGCCGTGTAAATGCATTGGGTTACAGGGATTGTCATGATGTGGAGATGCCGGCGTTGGACTGGGGTAAACACAGTACACTTCGGGTAAGCGTTCTCCAAGGCGGCCTTCACGACACACGACAGCGCAGAGTCACTGAGCAGAAACTGATAGCCAAGTTCCGCACACATGAGGATGGCCTAAACCGGGATCTTGGGTTTATGTCACACTATCAGTAACCCCCACAGCTTGCCTCCTGGACTTGCAGAATCTCACTGGCTGTCCTGTCTGGAGACAATACACGTCTCTTTAACCTGTGCTTAATGCTCCCTCCACTCACATTGTCTGTATCTTTAAGACCTGGTTGGCTGTAGAGATTCGCATTCTAATCAGTATTCTGTAACTTGATTTTGTGTCTCTGCCTGCCCTGTTTGAGAGCAGATATCCACTCCATCTGACGAAGGAGCAGCGCTCCGAAAGCTAATGGCATTTGCGACCAAATAAACCTGTTGGACTTTAACCTGGTGTAGTTAAGACTCTTACTGTGTTTACAGGGATAGACACAGTAAGAGTTTTACAGGGATAGGGCAGGGGAGTTGGCCTGGGTAAGATGCTCTTTCGGTATTGTACTTTTGATGCATAGGCTGAATGACCTCTCTGTAGGGATTCTATGGAATCTAGAAATAATTTGGTCAACAAATGGGAATCTGGATTATTTGAAATGCACTAAGGATTGGGATTTGACTCTATACTAAAACCCAAAGTGAAAGTTCTGGTCAAGGAATGACGATCACTAACTTTAGAATGCAAGCTAATGTGGTTTATTGGGCAATCAAGACTAATACCTAACATTCCACTAGTTCAGACATAGCATGATACACCAGTTCCACGTGTTGGTCTGTCTTTCCTGTGGATTCTGGGATCTCCTCCTCTTGCTTCCTTGAACCTAGTCTCTTGACTCACGACTTCCTTCGAGATTTTAACTTGCTCAACTTAATTCTAATTACATACAAACCCCTTTGCAACTTGTAAGACCTCAACTCTAGTTTCCCAGTCTACTTTGACTGCTGTGCCTTCAGCTCACCTCAACTGCTGAAGCAGCCCATTTCGCCGCTGCTTGCTCTCTCAAGCTACACAATTTACAGCTGCTGGGGAGTGTTTTTCTTTTTCTTTCTCTCTCGCTCTCCAGCTGAAAGAGCTTCCAAACAAAGACAATTCGCCTTCTCTTCAGACAATTCCTAACCTGAGTCAATTATTTGAGTCATTACTCCCTTCCTATGGCAACCAACTGCCTATCAGCTGGCAATGTTCTACATCAGTGTTAACTTCCTAGCAACTGCTCCACTGTTAACTCCTAACTTTCTGTGCTGACAAATGCCCCCAGCTAGTATCCTGTGACAAATGCTACCCCGTAAGTGCCAAGTTTTCTGTGATACACTCCTATTTTATACCCTTTTTTGCAGTTAATTTTGTAATATTTAACCTAAGTATATGCACCCGTGTTGACACAATTTAACAATTTCTAACCAAATTGTGGTCAATAGGAAGAATGTTCCCAGTTTCCCCACAACAAATTGAGTCAATTAGCATCACTGCCATAGAATCCTGCCATCACGTCTAACTGCTAATAGCTTGTATCTTTTTAACAGAAGATCCTGCAACACCTAGTGCTCTGACCACCTTCCTGATAATTTCAGCATTTTTATTAAAGCTACATCACAGTATTTGGCACTGCCAACTTTAATACTTAACATTTCCCAAAATTCATGATACATTCATATTTACACTTTTCATCAGTAAGCTGATGTATAGTACAATTTGATAACTTTGCTTTATCGATAACACTTATGGGTCAACGCGGTAAAGCTTAACAGAGGTGATACTGTGGATAAGTGGGCTAGATGGTCTCTTGCCGGAGACAATTATTTTGTCATATACTATGCTACTGTATTGTTTCAAGAAATCCTCGGGTTTTTGATAGTGTTGCCCACAGAGTTTTTGTTGAGGCATAAATGTTTTTAAAGACCACAATTTTAATAGCGTTTTTATTCTTTCGAGGGATTTGGTTGTTGGTGGTGAGGCCAGCATTTGTTGTCTATCCCTAATTGCTCTTAAGAAGGCGGTGGTGAGCTGCCTCCTTGAATCACGATGTGGAGATGCCGGCGTTGGACTGGGGTAAACACAGTAAGAAGTTTAACAACACCAGGTTAAAGTCCAACAGGTTTATTTGGTAGCAAAAGCCACACAAGCTTTCGGAGCTGCAAGCCCCTTCTTCAGGTGAGTGGGAATTCTGTTCACAAACAGAGCATATAAAGACACAGACTTAATTTACATGAATAATGGTTGGAATGAGAATACTTACAACTAATCAAGTCTTTAAGAAACAAAACAATGTGAGTGGAGAGAGCATCAAGACAGGCTAAAAAGATGTGTATTGTCTCCAGACAAGACAGCCAGTGAAACTCTGGGGGTTACAAATAGTGTGACATGAACCCAATATCCCGGTTGAGGCCGTCCTCGTGTGTGCGGAACTTGGCTATCAGTTTCTGCTCAGCGACTCTGCGCCGTCGTGTGTCGTGAAGGCCGCCTTGGAGAACGCTTACCCGAATATCAGAGGCCGAATGCCCGTGACCGCTGAAGTGCTCCCCAACAGGAAGAGAACAGTCTTGCCTGGTGATTGTCGAGCGGTGTTCATTCATCCGTTGTCGCAGCGTCTGCATCGTTTCCCCAATGAGCAGAAACTGATAGCCAAGTTCCGCACACACGAGGACGGCCTCAACCGGGATATTGGGTTCATGGCACACTATTTGTAACCCCCACAGAGTTTCACTGGCTGTCTTGTCTGGAGACAATACACATCTTTTTAGCCTGTCTTGATGCTCTCTCCACTCTCATTGTTTTGTTTCTTAAAGACTTGATTAGTTGTAAGTATTCGCATTCCAACCATTATTCATGTAAATTGAGGTTGTGTCTTTATATGCTCTGTTTGTGAACAGAATTCCCACTCACCTGAAGAAGGGGCTTGCAGCTCCGAAAGCTTGTGTGGCTTTTGCTACCAAATAAACCTGTTGGGGACTTTAACCTGGTGTTATTAAACTTCTTACTCCTTGAATCACTGCAGTCCATCTAGTGCAGGTACACCCACTATGCTGCTGGGATGGGGGTTATGGGATTTTGATCCTGTGACAATGAAGCAATGGCAATAAAATTCCAAGGTGTGTGGCTTGGAAGGGAGCTGGTAAATGTTGGTGCAGCCTTTGCTGCCCTTGTCTTTCCAGGTGGTAGAGGTCAAGGGTTTGGAAGGTGCTGTTGAAAGAGCCTTGAGTTGTTGCAGTGCATCTAGTATCCTCTGCACAGTGCTACCACTGTACATCAGTGATGGGGAAAGTGAATGTTGAACTTGATGCTGATCAAGCAAGTTGCTTTGTCCTGGATGGTATTGAGTTTCTTGAGTTGGAGCTGCACACATCCAGCCAAGTGAAGAGTATTTCATCACACTCCTGACTTGTGCTTTGTAGATGGTGGATAGGCTTTAGGAAATCAGGAGGGGTTACTTGCCTCAGGCCTACTCTTGTAGCCACAGTATTTGTATGGCTAGTCCAGTTCAGTTTGTATGCACACATGCCCCAAATGTTGTTAATGGGAGATTCTGCAATGGTAATGCCATTGAATATTACAGAGATTATCATTTCCTGGTGCTTCTGTGGTGCAAACGTTATTTGCCACTTGTCAAGCTAAGTCTGAATGTTGTCCAGGTCATATGGACACAGACTGCCTCAGTAACTGAGTTTCCAATGAACATTGTGCAATTGTTAGTGAGATGGTTAGGCTTGGACACCAGCTAAGAATTCCTGCAGTGAAGTCTTGGGCTGAGGTGATTCATCTCCAATAATAATGGCCATCTTCCCATGCACCAGGTATAACTTCAAACGAAGATGAGATTCTCCTCTGAATCCCTTTAACTTCAAATTTTGCTGGGACTCCTTAATTCCACCGTCGGTCACCTCCCTCTTGAATTCAGTTCTTTTTTTTCATGTTTGGACTGGGGTTGTAATGAGGGCAGAACCCAAGTGGCCTGAGTGGACTCAAACTGAGCATCAGTGAGCATGTTGCTGCTGTGTTAATGTCAATTGATAGCATTGTCAATGACACAATCCATTGAAATCATAGAAACCACACAGTGCAGAAGGAGGCCATTCGGCCCATCGAGTCTGCACCGACCACAATCCCACCCAGGCCCTCGCCCCACATATTTACCTGCTAATCCCTCTAACCTACGCATCTCAGGACTCTAAGGGGCAATTTTTTTTTTAACCTGGCCTATCAACCTAACCCGCACGTCTTTGGACTGGTGATCAAAAGTTGACTAATGGGGTGGTAATTAGCCAATTTGGAATGGTTCTGCTTTTTGTACTCTGGACATACCTGGGCAATTTTCCGCACTTTTGGGTAGATGCTAGTGTTGTAGCTGTACTAGAACAGCTTGGCAAGGGGCACATCCAGTTCTGGAGCACAGGTCTTCAGTATTATTGCCAGAATGTTGTCAGGCCCATGTCCTTGGCAGTATCTAGTGGTTTCAGCTGTTTCTTGATATCACATGGAATTAAATAAATTGACTGAAGATTACCATCTGTGAAGCTGGGGGACCTTCAGAGGAGGTCAAGGTTGATCATCCACTTGGCACCGCTTACTTCAGCTTTGTCTTTTGCACTGATTTACTGGGCTCCCCCATCATTGAGGATGTGATTACTTGTGGTTCCTCCTTCTCTTGTTTAATTGCCCACACTGCCAGAATTCATGACTAGACTGGGGTTCCCTAGCTTTCTCTTACTCGAGAGCATGAAAAGGAGAGGGAACAATTTTAAGTCTAAATCCAGCAACATGCTAAGAACGTTATGAATGGAATAGAGACAACAAGGATCAAACTTCCCAGGAGTTGTATATGCCCTTTGGGTAGTACGATTATTACTACTGTCTGGTATGTATAAGTTACACTTGGAATGCAATGAAAATCTTGCACTATGCACATTTCCTATCTGCTAGCATTACTTTTACTTTTTCAGACTTTTTTGTTAACCTTGGATTGTGTGTACATTCCTTTTTATAATGGAAACTGTACACACCGAGTCACTGGTTGCACTGTAGCGGCACAACAGAGATGTAGGAACAGCATGTCATCTTTCAATAAAACACTGAACAATTTTCTTGGCATAATATTGAGTTCAGCAATTTCGGGCCATAATCTCTGCCTCCCCCCCCCCCCCATTTTATTTCTGAGCAGATCTTCGTTTTACTCTTGTTTTGCTTTCAAACAGCAGCTGTTCATCAGTTTATCATTTATACCTCTGAATTATTTTGTGACTTTACTTGTCCCAACAAGCATTTCCTTTGGCCGTTCACCACCAATTATTTTGACATATAATCTTTCCTGTCTTCCACACTTATACTGTGCTTACCCCAGTCCAACGCCGGCATCTCCACATCATTCCACACTTATCACAGACCTTCACTTTTGTTGTTCTTCCACACAACCCCCTTTCACTTGCTTAAAACCTCTTATATTTCTAACTTTCTGATGATAAAAATTACTGGCCAGAATTCTCAGCAGCTAGAGGTGGGGCACTCTTCTTCTGGTCCCGCCACTGTCAATGGGATTTCCCATTGTGGCCACCCCACACTACTGGGAAACCCATGGCAGGGGTGCGCTGCTGGCGGGACCAGAGAATCAGCCACTAGCGAACAGCTGGAGAATTCCAGCCTGTCTGTCTCTCTCTCCACAGATGCTGCCTGACCTGCTGAATATTTCCAGCATTTTCTGTTCATCTTCCCTCTAATTATTATTTTTTGTGCATCGCCTGTCATTGCATTTTGCAGTGTATTCTAGATTGCCACAGTTTGGAGGAAATCATTGGTCCCAAACAACTCTACTTCTCTGCTTTACAGCTAACAATATGTTTTTCTAAGTATTTAAAAATGACATGTATGATTTTATAATGGCCCTACGATTATACTCTGCCCTCGTATTTTGCTTCATCTGTAGCCTACATTTGATATTGACTGTGTGTGCACGTGTAAGTGTAATTCCACAGGAGATTGACTACTGTGTTAATTGCTATTTATTCTTGAATGCAGGTTAACACCAAGGGATGACTATACTGAGGAACATGCACAACAAACTAGCTGTGTCCTTGTGCCCCACTATCCACGGCCCAGCAGTAGCAAGAGTTCTGCTTCTCTTCTTGTCCATGCGTTGCCAGACTTCAGCAAAGTTGAAGACCCTGAGAAAGATGACTCAAATGCTTGACAATGTTGGATTGTTACATTTGGTGGCTTCATGCGTCATTTTATTTTGACCATAGCACATGCTTTGTGAACTTGGCATTCATAACACTTAATTTTGTGAGTTTGTGACTTTTTTTATTTTTTAACATTTAAATGTACACTATAGATAATAGTTTGAACTTAAATAAACTAAAGTTTTAATATGATTTGACAGTCACTATAAAGTAACAAATGTTTGGAGCCATTTTGTTACATTTCCAGACGGAGTTGTTTTTGAAAATGTACAGTCTTATGCAGTGGTCCTCTGTTTTGTAGATAGTTTTGTGTAGGTGTTTAAGGGGGAGGGGAGAAATTGAATTTAGCCAATATTTTCTTATTTTTGTGCTTTGTAAAGTAGGCAGTGACAGAAGTGTTCCCACGTAGTATATTTTTCTGTTCAATCAAATGATAGATTATAATATCATTTTACTTTGAGTAATGGTTATGTAATTATAAAATCTCTAGTGTGCCTTGAAATCATGATGTATGAGGTGTAACACTCCATATACAGCTACTTTTGCAGCCGTCATGTACTCTGCTCCAATAATTCTTGCATATACCACAATTACAGTAACTGATTCAATAAGGATTAAGTGTAATTTGTACAGAACAGGAGCAGAGACCAGAAGTGTGCAACCATTAATCTTTGATTGTGGAATGTGACAAGTTTAGAAGACTGTTACAACGACATACTGGCTCTTTAGATTTATAAAGAGAGGCAGAATAGAAAAGCAAGGAAATTATGCTAAACATACATTAAACGCAAGTTAGGCCACAGCTGGGGTACTGTGTTCAATTGTGGCACCAAACTTCAAGAAGGCCCTAGAGCAGATGTGGAGGGGGTGGATTTACTAGAATAGTACCAGGAATGAGGGATTTCAATTGCATGTCAACACTAGAGAAACTAGGTTAGTATCTCCAAGCAGAAAGGGTTAAGGGAAGATTTGATAAAGATGTTCAAAATCCTAAAGAATTTGATGTTGTAATAAAGGAAAAGTAAATAATGCCATCTGTTTCCAATGACAAAAGGGTTGGTAACCAGCAGATACAGGATTAAGGTAATTGACAAAAGAACCAGAGGCAACATGAGAGAGAAAAATTGTAGCTCTAGAATACACTGCCTTAAAGGGTGATGGAAGTAGATTCAATAATAACTTTCTAAAGGGAATTGGTGCAGGAAAAATATAAAACTATGGGGTAAGAGTAGGGGGATTAGGATTTATTTTGTAAACTATTGCATTGAGGAAGATGTTATCAGAAATTCATTTGTGTTCATTGCACTGGCAGAATATCTGTACAGCTTGCAGAGTTTTAACGCCTGATCTGCTGAATCACAGTAAGTATGGATTTGTGGCAAATAGTGACCACAACTCTGTTAACTTTAGGATAGTAATGGACAAGGATGAGTGCTGTCCTACGGGCAGGGTGCTAAATTGGGGGAAGGCTGATTATAGCCGGATTAGGCAGGAATTGGTGGATGTTGATTGGGAGAGGATGTTCGAGGGTAAGTCCGCGTCTGGCATGTGGGAGTCTTTTAAGGAACTATTGATAAGGCTGCAGGATAGGCATGTGCCTGTAAAAAGGAAAGATAGGAAAGGTAGGATTCGAGAGCCGTGGATAACCAGGGAAATTGAGGATCTGATTAAAATGAAAAGGGAGGCGTACGTTAAGTCCAGGCAACTGAAAACAGATGGAGCTCTGGAGGAATACAGAGAGAGTAGGAAAGATCTCAAACGGGGAGTTAGAAGGGCAAAAAGAGGGCACGAGATGTTCTTGGCAGGCAGGATTAAGGAGAATCCTAAGGCATTCTAATCATACGTTAGGAACAAAAGAGTTGTCAGGGAGAAAATCGGACCTCTCAGGGACAAAGGAGGGGAATTATGCTTAGAACCCAAGGGAATAGGGGAGATCCTAAATGAATACTTTGCATCGGTATTCACAAAGGAGAGGGGCGTGTTAACCGGGAGTGTCTCGGAGGGAGGTGTTGACCCGTTAGAGAAAATCTCCATTACGAGAGAGGAAGTAGTTAGGTTTTTTAGGGAACATTAAAACTGACAAAGCCCCAGGGCCTGAGGGCATCTATCCTCGACTGCTCAGGGAGACGAGAGGTGAAATTGCTGGGCCTCTGACGGAAATCTTTGTCGCTTCTTTGGACACGGGTGAGGTCCCTGAGGATTGGAGGATAGCGAATGTGGTCCCGTTGTTTAAGAAGGGTAGCAGGGATAACCCAGGAAATTATAGGCCGGTGAGCTTGACGTCCGTGGTAGGGAAGTTGTTGGAGAGGATTCTTAGAGACAGGATGTATGTGCATTTAGAACGGAACAATCTCATTAGTGACAGACAGCATGGTTTTGTAAGAGGGAGGTCGTGCCTTACAAATTTGGTGGAGTTTTTTGAGGAAGTGACAAAAACGGTTGATGAAGGAAGGGCCGTGGATGTCGTCTATATGGATTTCAGCAAGGCATTTGACAAAGTCCCACATGGCAGGTTGGTTAAGAAGGTTAAGGCTCATGGGATACAAGGAGAAGTGGCTCGATGGGTGGAGAACTGGCTTGGCCATAGGAGACAGAGGGTAGTGGTCGAAGGGTCTTTTTCCGGCTGAAGGTCTGTGACCAGTGGTGTTCCGCAGGGCTCTGTACTGGGACCTCTGCTATTTGTGATATATATAAATGATTTGGAAGAAGGTGTAACTGGTGTAATCAGCAAGTTTGCGGATGACACGAAGATGGCTGGAATTGCGGATAGCGAAGAGCATTGTCGGGCAATACAGCAGGATATAGATAGGCTGGAAAATTGGGCGGAGAGGTGGCAGATGGAGTTTAATCCGGATAAATGCGAAGTGATGCATTTTGGAAGAAATAATGTAGGGAGGAGTTATACAATAAATGGCAGAGTCATCAGGAGTATAGAAACACAGAGGGACCTAGGTGTGCAAGTCCACAAATCCTTGAAGGTGGCAACACAGGTGGAGAAGGTGGTGAAGAAGGCATATGGTATGCTTGCCTTTATAGGACGGGGTATAGAGTATAAAAGCTGGAGTCTGATGATGCAGCTGTATAGAACGCTGGTTAGGCCGCATTTGGAGTACTGCGTCCAGTTCTGGTCGCCGCACTACCAGAAGGACGTGGAGGCATTGGAGAGAGTGCAGAGAAGGTTTACCAGGATGTTGCCTGGTATGGAGGGTCTTAGCTATGAGGAGAGATTGGGTAGACTGGGGTTGTTCTCCTTGGAAAGACGGAGAATGAGGGGAGATCTAATAGAGGTATACAAGATTATGAAGGGTATAGATAGGGTGAACAGTGGGAAGCTTTTTCCCAGGTCGGAGGTGACGATCACGAGGGGTCACGGGCTCAAGCTGAGAGGGGCGAAGTATAACTCAGACATCAGAGGGACGTTTTTTACACAGAGGGTGGTGGGGGCCTGGAATGCGCTGCCAAGTAGGGTGGTGGAGGCAGGCACGCTGACATCGTTTAAGACTTACCTGGATAGTCACATGAGCAGCCTGGGAATGGAGGGATACAAACGATTGGTCTAGTTGGACCAAGGAGCGGCACAGGCTTGGAGGGCCGAAGGGCCTGTTTCCTGTGCTGTACTGTTCTTTGTTCTTTGTATTTGACTCTAATAAGCATGTTCATCCTGAAAAAAACTTTTAAATCTGCTTCACTCTGTATGCCTAGGCATTGATTGCCTTACTGCTCCACTGCCTTTTCTGTTCTCAGGGCAATTAAAAAGATTTTGGAGCTTAGAGTTTCCTTCTCCTTTTCTGTTTCCTCCTCCTTTGTTTTTCAGCAAAACATTTAATCATTTGAGTTCTTTTGTATTTAAGATCCAAGATATTTATTGCACCTATCTGAGGTTTTTGGACTAGTGCAAGATCGTGTTTGGGATTCATGATGGCCTCTGTTATCCTAGAAACATTTTGGTTTTGCTCACTTTTGTATTTAAGTTCAGTGATTTTTTTTTTAAAAACAAAAAAGGTCAGGGTAAATATCCTGGCTCACTAGCAGATTCCATTGTTTTCTGTTCTGCCAACATTTTTCCTAATGTGTAATGGCACCCTTGATTCCTTGGAAGTGGCTTCCTGGATCCCCAAAAACTCTTGGTTGCCATTCCTATCCAGAGTTGTTCCATTTTTACATAGTTTTTGCAGCTAAACCAACAAGCTGATACTTGTGTCAATACACAGGTGATGGGCATTCTTTGATTAAGGACTGAGTGATGTATCAGCAATGGTTCAGTCAATAGCACACTTGCCTTCTGAGTCATAAGGTTGTGGGTTCAAGTCCCACTCTAGCTACTTGAACACATGTAAAGAGGAATAGTTGGGACACTGGGTTTGTATCTAGGAGGCAAGGATTTCTAGTGTGCTTCCTTTGAATAGATCTACTATCAAGGGATGTATCTGTGTCTTGTTTCATGCTTCACTATCTGGCTTGGATCATTTAATACAAGCCTCCTCCCACTCCTCTTCTAACCCCATCAGCATTTCCTTCTATGTGTTTCTCACTTGTGTTTATCTGACTTTCCCTCCAATGCTGGTTACCTGAGCTGTTCCTTGTGGTTGCAAATTTCACATTCTCACCACTTACTGATGAGAAATTTCTCATGAATTCCTTCCTGGATTTATTACTGGTTAACTTGTATTTCTGATCGGTGAGACCAAAATTACAGGCAAATGAAAACATCTCCCATGTCTACCCTATCAAGCCCTTTCATTGTTTAAAGATGTCTATCGAATAACCCCTCAATCTCTTTTTTTCGTTAAAGGGCGCCCAGCCTGTTGCTTTTTTATTCTTATAAGCATTGTTGGCATGGCCAGCATTTGTTCCCTCCCTCTAATTGCCCTAAAGAAGGTGGTGAACTGCCTTCTTGATTCACTGCAGTCCATGTGGTGTAGGTACACCCACAATGCTGTATAGGGTAGGAGTTCCAGTATTTTGACTCAGCAACAGTGAATGAACGGCGATGCATTTCCAAATCAGGATGTTGCATGACTTGGCAGGATGGGGAGAGGAAGATCTTCCAGGTGGTGGTGTTGTTCCCATGCATCTGCTGTCCATGCCCTTCTAGGTGGTAGTGGTCATGGGTTTGGAAGGTGCTGTCAAAGGAGCCTTGGTGATGTGCTGCAATACATCTTGTAGATGGTATACACTGCTGCTCTGTGTGCTAGGGGTAGAGGAAGTGAAGGTCGCAGATGGGGTGCCAATCAAGCAGACTGCTTTGCCCTGGATAATGTCAAATTTCTTGTGTTGCATTCATCCAAGCAAATGGAGAATATTGTATCACACTCCTGACTTGTGCCTTGAGGATGGCAGATAAGCTTTGAAAAGTTGGGATGAGATACTTGCCACAGAATTCCCAGCATCTGATCACTGCAGTTGTAGCCACATGATTTATATGGCTGGTCCAGTTCAGTTTCTGGTCAATGATAACCCCAGGATCTTGATAGTGAAGGAGTCAGAGATGGTAATGCCATTGAATGTCAAGAGGAGATCATTAGATTCTCCCTTGTTGAAAATGGTTACTTGCCTGACATTTGTATGGCATACATGTTACTTGTCACTTATTAGCCCAAACCTGAACATTGTCCAGGTCTTGTTGTATATGAATCCATAGAAACCCTACAAGGAGGCGATTTGGCCCATTAGGTCTGCACCAACTCCAGGCCCACTCCTCCGCCCTGCACATTTACCATGGCTGATCCACCTAACATACACATCTTTGGGCAGAGACTGCTTCAGTAACTGAGGAGTTGCGAGTGTTGCTGAACAACAGCAAACATCTCCAATTACAATGGAAGAAAGGTTATTGATGAAGCAGCTGAAGATAGTTGGATGGGTACAGGACATTATTACCATGAGGAACTCCTGCAGGTATGTCCTGGAATTGAGATGTTTGACCTCCAATAATCACAATTGTCTTTATTTGTGCAAGATATTTCTCCAGCCAGTGAAGAGCTTTCCCTCTGATTCCCATTAACTCCAATTTTTCTAGGGCTCCTTGATGCCACACTCGGTCAAATGCTGCCTTGGTGACAGGGGAAGTCGTATTTACCTCACCTTTTGGAGTTCAGCTCTTTTGTCCATATTTGAACCAAGGCTGTAATGGGGTCTGAAGCTGAGTGGCCCTGGTGAAACCCAAACTGAGTTTCAGTGAACAGGTTATTGCTGAATAAGGATCACTTGATAGCTCTGTTGATGACATCTTCCATCACTTTGCTGATGATGGAGAGTTGACTAAGCGGTAATTGGCTGGGTTGAATTTGTCCTGTGTTTTGTGTACAGGGCATACTTGAGCAGTTTCCCACATTACCAGGTAGATGCCAGTGTTGTAGCAATACTGGAATAGCTTTACTCGGGCACAGCTAGTTCTGGCGCACAAGTCTTCAGGACCAATGCTGGAATGTTGTCAGGGCCCATGGCCTTCGTAGTATCTAGTGCCGTCTGCCATGTCTTGGTACTACATGGAATGAATCAGATTGGCTGAGGACTGGCATATGTGACCTTGTAAATATTTGGGGACAATTGCAGTGTGAAATTGTTCAATTATTTGCACAGTATAAATGCAAGTCTGCTTAAATAGTGGAAAGTTACTGGAATTGACTGATGTGTATGTATAATTTAATTACTAAATGTGCTTAATTAAGTGGATAAACTGGAGATCAATAAACACCACAAGATTCTTCCCTTCAGATTTAGCTCTAAAAGGTGTAGCTAAATAATACAAAAAGTGACTGGATGGAGGAATGTTCCTAATTTCTTATAGTTTGCTTCAAGTGTATTTGAGTTTTGCTGCTATTATATGTATCATTTATGTTTTCTTGATGGTGATGGCCTGTGATTCATCTGCTTTTGCACAAGTTTGCATTTCTATTCACCATTGTAATCTGACTACTAGTGTTGTGCATTTGGATTATAATGTAATGTGTCAAATTATTTTATACAAGTCAATTGAAAAAAACAGAAAACACTTCAGCTATCTAATAAATGTAGTTGTAGTAATATGTCTGTGCACCAGTTAATTGTTTTGTGTAACATGTGACTATTATGCAAACATGTGGAAATCTTCAAACCACAGTGGGCATTACTGACCTCTAAATTTTGAGTTTTTAGAGTTTAAAAACAGCAGATCAATAGCATCTGTGTAGGGATCGAGCAGGCCAACATTTCTGGTGTAACCCTTCATTAGAAACTGGAAAAGGAGAATTAAGCAAATCTTGAAGTAGAACTGCAATAAAATGGAAGAGGAGGAAGCACATACAAAAAATATTTCTGATCATCAAAGAAAAACAGAAACTGGTTGGATAACAGAGATGATCTTTACATCAGATGATTGAAAGAAGCGTAAATGAGCAGAACAAAGGACCCTGACTAGCTGAGGTAGTAAATTAGTCTGCAACTGAAATAAAAGAAACTGAAAAGAAGGGGACATGAAAGCCTGAGACGTAGAAAAGTAGGCTTCACGTCAAGGACACAAACTCTTGTAGCAGCACGTGGTTTCACCAAAGTTCACCACACAAAATACTAAGCCTGCCATGTTTTCTGTCCCATCCCATTACACACCAACTACATCCCTGCTGTAAGGAGTCATACACCATTCTGATTTAGAAATGTATTCTGTTCCTTCACTGGGTGAAAATGCTGACACTCCTTACCTAACAACACTGTTGTGGGTGTACCTACACCACACGGACTGCAGCAGTTCAGGAAGACAGCTCACCACTATCTTTTTGGCAATTAGCGATGAGCAATACATAATGGCCTTGCATGCAATATCCACATTCCATGAATTAATTTAAACAAAACTATGCTTTGGCTATGGAAGATTTTAATGCCTCTATACTTGAAGTATTGAGTCCAATTTTAGTCCCTACATGTGGCAAAAGTGTGCGACCTACAGCTATAGTGTTATCACGAGGATGGAGAAATATAGGCTTAGTGAGTTCAAGATCGAATGTTATTAAAATAATTTATGGATTGGATAGACTATTTGAGGTAGATAGGTATGGTAGCACTAGAGAGAATATATATAATAGAGGGTTGATGGAAAGTAATCATTTGTCAATAAGTCATAATTCTGAAACAGACTCTGAAAATATGGTGTCTATCTGTTAGTGCCAAAGCATAATAGGAGATTGGGGATGAGGGATAAGGGGGAAGAAATCACAGTCACGATTGAAAATGTTATACCGCGTCCAAAAACTGGGAAAGAACTAAATCTGAAAACTATGCCAGTCCCAGTCAGCATATAGGAAACTTATAAAGATGATGGGAAATGTAAACCCCATAATGGGTGACTTTTGGGTCTTATGGGCTGTGAAAATGTTTTTAAAAATCTCCAGTCCAAACTTAATCTACCTCTGTCCACTTCCAGTTTTAACAAAGTGGGTGCAGGGCAAGGTCAACCTACCAGTTTCCAAGAGATGGATTGTTCATTTAGCTGTTATAATGAGGCTATGTACCAGGTTTAATCCTGACCAACTGGGAAGCCTCAGAACAACCAACTAAAGGGAGGTGAAAACTGCTGTATGGAAGAAATAAATGCTTTTCCAGCAATGTTTGTGGGTCAGGAAGAGCTGAAGTGTTTCCCACAGCCCAACACACAACCTGGTTCCCCACTTAAATCATCTCAGACCACCACCCCCAGCCCATCGCTTCCCAATAACCAGAATCACCAACCTTTCTCAGCATTACCAACAATCCCCCCAGTATTGAAAACCTCCCAACCCATAAATGTTGATCTCGCACCCCAAGATAACTGGTCTTTCCAGCTCCAGATTTGTAAGCCCACCCTAGGACTATGGACCTTGACTATGCCTCTTGGCATTGCGGCCCTCCATACCCCTCTCCGTGGATCTTTCCACTCCTCTCCAGCCCCCAAGGATAGATGACCTTCGTCAGGACTGGAAACACCTCAAAATTAGGACCATCTATGCTATTCCCACTCACTACTGGGATACAGCCTTCTCCAGAATTTTCCACACTCAACAAGCCAACAAGGTATTTCAGTCAGGTGAGTTTCTGGGCAGGAAACCTGTTAAAACAAAAGACAAAACTCCAGTGTGTGTGGATGACCCAACTCCTCCTGAAATTCCAGCCCAGTCAAAATCAGGGTCAACAATCCATGACAAATGCCACTTGGAAAACATATAGGTTAATAAATGAAAGTGAGTACCAATTCATCAAAGGTAAATCTTGTTTGACGAACTCAAGTTGTTTGATGAAGTAATGGAGAGGGTTAATGTGGGTAGTGTGATTGATTTTGCAAAAAGTGTTTGAAAAAGTATGAGATAAGATTAAATCCCATTGTATCAAAGAGGCAGAGTCAGTGTGGATATGAAATTGGCTAAGGGGTATAATGTAGAAGGTTATGATGAATGGTTGTTTTTCAGACAGGACTGATGTATAAAGTGGTATCCCCAGGGATTGGTATTAGGACAACTGCTTTTTTTGATATATATTAATGAACTGGACCTGGGTTTACTGGGCATAATTTCAAAGTTTCCAGACAATCCAAAACTCTAATATAGTAAACATGGAGGAGGACATGAGCCGATTGGTGAAATGGGCAGAAACAAGACAGATGAAATTTATCACACAGAAGTATGACCATTCAATGAGATCATGACTGATTTGATATAATAATTCTCAAATCCACTTTCCCACCTTATCTCCATAACCCGTGATTCCCTTACTGATTAAAAGTCTGTCTATCAGCCTTGATCATAGTTAACAATCTGTGGAATTTGTACATTCTCCCCTTGTCTGCATGGGTTTCCTCTAGATACTCTGGCTCCCACAGTCCAGGGTAGGTAGATTGGCGATGCTAAATTGCCCTTTAGTGTCCCAAGATAAGTTAGGAGAGTTAGTAGGGTCAATGCGTGGGATTAAGAGAATGGGGTGGGGAATGGACCTGGGTAAGGTATTGAGAGTCAGAGCAGACTTGATGGACAAAATGGCCTCCTGCACTATAGGGATTCTACAATTCTATGACCCTATTCTACAATTCTATGTTCTATGACCCAGCCTCTACAACCCTCAGCGATATAGAATTCCACAGATTCACTCCCCTCTGAGAGAAGAAATTCCTCCTCATCTTTGTCTTAAATGGGTGACCCCTTACTCTGAGATTGTGCCCTCTGGTCCTAGACTCTTCCACAAGGGGAAACAACCACTCAGCATCTGCCCTGCAAAGCCCCCTGAGAATCCTACATGTCTCAGTAGGTCGCCTTTCATTCTTCTAAACTCCAGTGAGTAGAGGCCCAACCTACTCAACCTCTTCTCCTCAGAAAAATCCCTCCATACCCAGGACCAACCTAGTGAACCTTCTCAGGACTGTCTCCAATGCCAGTATAATTTTCTTTATATTAAGGGACAAAAACTGTTCACAATGAAAGAATGGTAAGGTTAATTTTAGGAGCAGGAATGAGGAGAGACAATGGAAGCTAAGTGTTACAATTCTAAACAAGGTGCTGGAACAGAGCAACCATTCAATGTGGCAGGTCAAATTGAGAAGGCTGTTTAAAAATGCATGTGGGATCCTTTATTATTAATAGAAAAATACAGCTTTGTTTAAACTTTATAATCACTGGTAAAGCCTCAGCTGGGAGACCATACCTTATGGAGAATGTTAAGGCCTCAGAGAGGAGGCAAAAGAAATTTACTCTCCCAATGATTAAGTAGTTCAGTTATATGGAGAGATTGAGAAATTGGGATTGTTGTCCTAAGCGTAGAGAAGGTTAATGGGAGACTTAATTATAAAGGTAGTTAAAATCATGACGAGCTTTCTTAGCATAACTAAGGACAAACTGTTTCCAGTGGCAGAAGGTCAGTAACCAGAGGAATAAAAACAGAAAATGCCAGAAAAGTTCAGCAGGTCTGGCAGCATCTGATTTTGATTTGATTTGATTTATTATTGTCACATGTATTGGTATACAGTGAAAAGTATTGTTTCTTGTGCACTATACAGACAAAGCATACCGATCATAAAGAAGGAAATGAGAGAGTACAGAATGTAGTGTTACAGTCATAGCTAGAGTGTAGAGAAAGATCAACTTAATGCAAGGTAGGTCCATTCAAAAGTCTGATGGCAGCGGGGAAGTTGTTGTTCTTGAGTCAGTTGGTACGTGACATCAGACCTTTGTATCTTTTTCCCGATGAAAGAAGGTGGAAGAGAGTTTGTCCGGGGTGCATGGGGTCCTTAATTATGCTGGCTGCTTTTCCGAGGCAGCAGGAAGTGTAGACAGAGTCAATGGGTGGGAGGCTGGATTGACTGATGGACTGGGCTTCGTTCATGACCCTTTGTAATTTTTTGTGGTCTTGGATAGAGCAGGGGCCACACCAAGCTGTGATACAACCAGAAAGAATGCTTTCTATGGTGCATCTGTAAAAGTTGGTGAGAATCGTAGTGGACATACCAAATTTGCTTAGTCTGTGGACAGAGAAACAGAGTTAACGTTTTGAGTCTGTATGATTGTTCTTCAGAACTGAATAATCAGAGGACACAGATTTAAAGGAAACAAACCAAAGGTAAGATGCAGAGATTGTGTTTTTAATGAAAGATATGCGTGCCATGGTTGGGGGCGGGGGGGGGGGGCGGACATCAAATTCAAATATTGTGCAGAGGAAGGTGAGTTTGGAGATGGGGGAGGTAGTTTGCAAAGGTGGAGCATTCAAGGTGGGTTTTGAGGAAGAAGGTGAAGACAGTAGATTTAACACGGAGGGGGACAATACCTGAACAGAGGGAACCATTAACAATGTCTCATGAAGGCCAAGAAAGAGAGACAGATTTACAATGAAGCACACCATGCCGAGGCATAGGGACCCAACCACTGGGGGAACCATACCAGCCGGTGCACTGGACATCCAATCAGAGCCTGATTACTCTGCATTAATATAGAGCAAAATCACACTCTGATCAATGCATCTCAAAGAGCGGGAAAACACTGGTCTGAACTGTAGGAATGATTAACTTGAGGTATGTGCACGAGGAATGAAGAGAGGTGACTAGCTGAGGCTGCTGAGGTTTTATCGTTTTTGTGAAAGGCGAGTAGGTTTACGACTCTATCCAGGGCAGGCCAGCAACAGTGAGGCGTGAGGTGCCAAAAGCTACCATGAGGTGAGGTCAGCCGCCAAGCGCAGCACACAAGGTGAGCAGGTTTACAACTCACCCCAAGGCAGGCCAGCAACAGCAAGGTGTAAGGCACGATGGCAGGAATCAAGCTTTAACCACGAGGATATAAGTGCGGCAGGAAGACCCGAGATGAGCAAAATGAATGGGATTGTGAGAATGGAAGAGGGTGAGGGGAAACTGTTAGGGGCTGGAGGGGAGGGGGGTGCGTGTGAGAGGGTTAACCAGGGTGGCAGATTTACAGGGAGGGAGAGTGTGAGGGCTGGGTTGTGTTTTGGAGGGAGGGAGTGTTTGTGATGGAGCAATTATTCCCACAGGCGTGTTTTTACAAGTAAACAAAAACACACAAGGAGTGATCATCTTGTGTACCTTTGTGTCTTCAGCCTTTGCTTCTGTGGGGTGAGGGTGGGGGAGGGGGCAGGCAGTCGGGTTGTGGGGGGCATAAATGAAGGTGAGCACAGGGCCTCACAAACTGTAGATCCACCTTTGCCAGAGAGGGAATTTGGTTGATCAGTACCTTGGCTGAAAAGGAGTTGAGAGAGCAAAGCATAAATGTCAGGGACAAGATTTTCATTTATTTTTTTCATGGGGTGACAGCGTTGCTGGCAAGCCCAGCATGTATTGCCCTTGAGAAGGTGAAGCACTGCAGCCCATTGGTGTAGGACTCCTACAGCACTGTTCAGGATTTGGAACTAGCCACAGGGAATGAACCCTAACACTATTTTTTGTTCTTTTATTTTAGTTTCAGAGTTCTGATTGGCTAATAAAAGTTTAGTGTATGCTCGTGCATTTAAATTACAATTACACCACAACTATAGAGTAGATGCGTAATGGATCCATTGCAAATTCAGCCTGAATTCAGGATCCGTGTATGGCCGGGTGCTGGAGCTGAGTGGGGTGAATTGCCCCCCCTCCCCCCGGAGGAGGGAGGAAGGATCTAATCCAGAATCAGTTCAAATCTCTGCGCCCCTTTTACTGGTACATTCAGAATCAGTGCTGACTCCTGGTATTTATGTAAACGCAACTAGGAGGGTATTGAAGCACCTTCTGTATTGGCTAATTGGGAGGGGCGGCGAATACCCACCGATTAAAATGCTATGGCAGCACAAATGCAAACTTATGTTAAGATGCACTGTAATTCGAAGCTCTGATAACTATATTTCTGAAGCATATTATTTGCACATCCTGTCATTTGCGCCTTGCAATCTGTCCAAATCAGTTGACATGCCACGTTTAGAATAGTGAGCTCGAAAACTGCATTCATCCAGTCTGCAGCTGCAAAGGGACTCACAAACCCATCTTTGTTTTCCAAAGTAGCGGCGGTTATAACATGCAGTGTATTTCCGCTGCTAACCACAGACTTGCTTTTCCATCCGTGTCTTTATTTTTATTCCGTCAAGAAATCTAAACTCTCTAACAAAGATGTAATCTGTAGTTTTGAAAGTTTTAAACATTCCCACTCTCGCCTTTGGTCTGCAAGTGAGTCAGTGATTTGGGGGCTGAGACATTCCTGAAATCCCTGTAGATGCTGATGTGCAGGATCTGAAGCAGACGCGGCAAGGAGTAGCGAGAGAGGCTGAGCGGGATCGGAGTGAATTCCCTGCCCGGCTCCTTTTCAGTAGCTCTCTTTTTTAATCCCCCCCCAACATGGGCTCCCTGGCTCGGATACTGCTCTTCACCTGGCTCATTCTACCTTTAGTCGGCACCGAATCAGGCAAGAAAAGAGCTGCTCGCCTGCGGGATGAGGAGTTTATGGAAAGGGTAAAACTTGTCCTTTTTCTTTGTGCGAACCATTCTGTGAAGACATGATTCAGAGCCTCCCCGTTTGGTATGGTTAAATCTGGGGAGGAAATTTACCCACTGTTAGCAATGCTACCGAATGTGCGACCCATTTTAGATCCTGCTTCTTAATCCCCTGCAGTCTATCAGGGATGTCTAGCAATGTAACTGTTTATAGACATCAAACCACAACTGAAAGTCTGGTTTCTGTTCCATTCCAATGACTGGACAGTGTGGGGTCAAGCGGGGAGGCAGCTGGGGAGGAGAGGCGAAGGCTTTTAGTCAGCAGTGAAGAATTTTATAAAATACGTCAGTCTTTAGTTAATATGAAGTTAGTACGTTGAGTTTTAAGTTAATATGAAGTTAGTGCGTTGAGTCTTTAGTTAAATTAAGTTAGCATGTGGCGAAGTCTTCCAGTGAGCCAGTTAGGACACTTTTTATTAATCTTTAAGTTAACGCTCATTAGGCTTACCTAGTTTCTGCAAATATACTTTCTTACAGGAGTTTATTAAAACCTACCATCAGTTCACCATTGTGGGATAAAGTTCATGGGAAACTTGCTCGCTCTGATAGAAATGCTCCTTTGGAGTGACTGGGAGTTTCCAGCCGGGATTGAGAAAGATGTTTATTTTGGATTGTTGATTTGAAGGACCCAAGTGTTACAATTAGCGCTCAGAGTAATATTAATGATAAGAAGCAATATCTTTCCTATAAACTGAGCCTTACATTTATCATTGAGTAGCCGAGAATCGGAATGCACGCCACGTGTAACTAATACAATATATTAATCATTACAAAAAAATTGAAAATCTTTATACATCTTTCCAAAACCACTAAACTGAATTTCTGTTGTGAAGGGATTCACCAAGTTACTCAATCCAGAGCGCTTGGATTTAACTCAGCTGGGATGGCATTGAAATTCCTCCCACTGCTGTTTGGAATATTAAAAAAATGCCCTGAGCGGTTTTCTTCGAGGAACATTTTTCTCAATGCCCAAGCAAACAGGATATTAAACATTTCTATCAGACAAGTAGACAGCGCAAAGAGCCGAGGCCGGATTTTAAAAGGAGCGGGAAGGAAAGGCGATCAGCTGGCAGGGCAAAGCACTGAGGAAGAGCCAGGTAGCCTCGGAATTGTGCCAAAGGGATGCCCACTGTGCCATCACATCTTGTTCAGAGGTGGCGCTCTGAGGATGAGTATATCGGGCGAGCAAACACTATGCAACTTTCTTTCTTTGACCAAAGTTGTCTTCAACCTGAGAGCCAGAAAGTAAGGGAGCATGTGGTGAGTGGCTGGTGAGTATTTTTTTGTCCATACCAGATAATTTCTGGTAAGTTTGGCTAGTTGTGTAATGATATTAAGAGACATGGAAGGGAATCTCAGTCCTGTGGAATGCACGTCCTGTGCTATGTGGGAACTCCCAGCAAAAAATAAGGAGGTGTTGGTGATATGGGGGTGGTGGGGGGGGGGGGGGATTGGAACTGTAAAAACAGAAAGGTAGGGAGGGGTACACAGGCATACATCCTGAACTCAAACTGCATAAGTGCACGGTCCAGCACTTGTACAGAGACGAATTAAAGCTGAAATCCAGGAGCTGGCCACCCCATTACTTACAAATGTGCAGATGAAGAAGGAATGCATGACTGTGCCATTGGAGAGGCTTTAGATTTGTTTGGCAGAGGGATGGAAATCTGAGCATAGATTTAGAAGGGAGAGAAGAAAAACTTGAAATGAAAGAAAATTATTATGAGCACTGAAGACAGACAAAACAAAGACTAGAAAATGGACAACACGGCAGTTGTTCAGTGATTAGTGGTATATATTTAAAATTAAAGAAGTCAAATGAATAAAGCAGATGAGCTGGGGACACAGATAGAAACTTGGAAGCATGATATCACAGCTACGACTGAAACATCCCCGAAGGAAGGTTAGGAATGGCAGCTCTCGATTTAGCTTTAGGAACGAAAGCTGTACAGGTGGAAGGGTAATCAGTGGCAGAACATTTTGAAGGTTCTGATTATAATTCAGTTAGACTTAATGCCTATCTCCTCAATATGTGCCAAGCTGGGTGTGATACAATGTAAACTCTTTCACAGAGCGTATCTAACTAGGGTTAGACTCTCTAGAATGTACCCAGGCACAAGCCCCATTTGTGAATGGTGCCGGCAAACTCTCGCCACCCTTTTACTTCTGTTCTGGGCTTGCCCATCACTATATATCGATATTTAGACATCGATATTTGAGATGATTATGGCAATGCGAGATCGGGACATAAGTGCATCCCCCAGGCTGCCCTGTTTGGGGTCGTGCCTTTAAATCCACTGCTGCCAAAATTCCAAGTGGATTTTGTAAGTTTCACTACACTCCTGGCAATATGACTAATCCTGTTTAGGTGGAAATCAGGTGCACCCCCGACGCACTCACAGTGGGTGAAGGAGGTGGTAGATACTATTAAGCTGGAGAAGATGAGGTGCACGTTACATGGGTCCACTGCTAGGTTCTATAAAACCTGGCAACCATTTATAACGCATGTTGGGACACTGCAGCTGGAGCCGAGTGAGTAGACACCTGATGGCCCCAAGGACCCCAGGGTGCTCCCACAGAACCACCCTCCCCCAATTGGTGGACACGCCCTGTCCCTTTACCTGAATACACCCGCCCACCCTGCCGAGGTGTGGGGACCAACACAAGAACTTTTCCCTCTCACTCTCTTTCTTCTCTCTCCTTCGCTGTCTCTCTTTCCTTTCTCTGCTCGCTAATTTATACCCTGGGCTGTTTGGGCGCTCAGTTGGTTCTCCAGCGGCATTCCTCTGCCTTTTTGTTTTTAAATTATTACCATCAGTACTGGTGCAATTAGACGGGACTGGGGCAGGGTGGGTGCCGGGGGTACCAGAGGCTTGTCCCCTGGCCACAGGGAGCCCTGTGCCCAGTCGCGTTGGAATGTACACATGAGCACTGTGTGGATCTGTATCTGTGTTTGTTTGCTGTGTAAAATATAAGAACATTTTCAATAAGCATATCAAAAAAAAGATTTAATGCATTTATGGAAAAAGACAAAGACCAAGAGTAATGGTTTTAAATTGTGGAAAGGTCCACTTTACTAAGCTCAAGTTTATCTTGGCAAAGGTAGAGTGGAAAAAGTTCCTTGAAGTTAAGTAAGCGTCAGAGCAGTGGGATCTATTCAAGGAGGAAATGGAAAGGGCTCGGAACAAAAATGTTCCCACAAAGAAAAAGGGCCCCATTTCTAGACCTCACTTGGATGTCAAAGAGTGTACAGAGTAGGAGAAGACAAAACAGCAGAAACTTACATGAGAAACCAAGAGCTTAACATAGCAGAGAGCCCGGACAAATATAGGAAATGCACGGATAAAATTAAAAAGGAAATTAGGAAAACAAAAGATGTTGAAAAAATACTGGCATGTATAGGCAAATAATTTCAATGAAAATCCAAACGTGTTTAATAGGTACATAAAGAGCAAGAGGAAAGCGTAGTACTGATTAGAGACAAAATGGTAACTTATGTGTGGAGATGAAAGATGTGAGCATGGTTCTCACTGAATCCTGTGAATTACCTTTCATAAAAGAAGGGAACAATGCAGACAATGTATTTAAGCAGGAGTTTAAAGTACTGGATGATATAAACATGGTGAGGCTGGAAATGTTAATAGATATAGCCTCTTTGGAAGTTGACAAGTTGCTAGACCCAAACAAAATGTATCCCAGGCTGCTAAGAGGAACAAGGGAGGGAATTGCAGAGACTATTACAATCATTTTCCAATCTTCTTTGGCTACAGGCATGGGGTGGGAGGACTGCTAATGTGTGCCATTGATTAAAAAGGGAGAAGGGCTAGATTGAATGACTCCAGGCCATTAAATCTAAATGGTGAGGAAATTATTTTGAGCAATTCTAAAGGATAGTATAAATCATCATTTAGAATGCCAAAACATTGAATGTATTCAAGAGGTGGCTGGATATGGCACTTGGGGCGAATGGGATCAAAGGTTATGGGGAAAAAGCAAGATTAGGCTATTGAATTGGATGATCAGCCAAGATCGTAATGAATGGCAGAGCAGGCTCGAATAGCCAAATGGCCTCCTCCTGCTCCTACCTTCTAGGTTTCTATGGCATAAATTAATCAAGAACAGTCAGCATGGATTTGATATGGGAATGTCATGTCTTATAAACATGATTAAAATGTTTTGAGAAGGTGAAAATAAATTATAGAATCATAAAAAGGTTATACCACAGAAGGAGGAGGCCATTCAACTAGTTGGATTGATGCTGGCTCACTGTAAAAACACATCAGCTAGTCCCATTACTCTGCCCTTTTCTTGTAGTCCTGAAAATCTTTTCAGGTTCCTTTCTCAAAACTATGATCAAACCTATCTCCATCATATTCTCAATAGTGAATTTACAGTCTTAACCATTTGCTGCTTAAATTTTTTCCCCCCACATTGCTGTTGGCTCTTTTGTCACCCAATTAAATCGGTGCTCTCTGGTTCTCGTCCCATCTGCCAATGGGAACAATTTGTCTCTATCTGCTCTGTCTGGACACCCCATGATTTTGAATACCTCTATCAAATCTCCTCTGAATCTTTTTTAAAAAGAATAACCCCAGATTCTCCAATCTATCCATATAAATAAAATCCCTCATCCCTGATACAACTCTCATAAATCTTTGCTGCAACCTCTCTAAACCTTTGCACGCTTCCTAAAGCACAATGTCCAGAATTGGGCATAACGGCCAAAATCTTCCATCCTCATTTGCAGCTGGCATTTTCCAGTGCTGCTGAAAGTGAATGGAGTTTTGACTGGAATGCCAAATTCTCCGTTCTCATTTGAAATGGGTCCCACTAAGGATGAGACTGAAGAATTCGGTCTAATATTTATGTTTAGGCTAAGCCGGTGTTTCATAAAAGTTATCTGATTTAGTTTCAGCAATTTTCCAATGAAAAGCTCCCAAGTCATGACTGGTCTTATTTTAATGTGTCTAAGTGACGACCAATGGCATTGTTACCGTTGTACCATTGCTACATCGGGTAACAGCGGTCAACATCAAAGTTAAAAATGTTAAAAATCCGTAAAGTGCAAACAAACCACTTGGGTCTGTTGCTAGAAAAATAGAATTGGAAAACAGAGAAGTTATGCTTAATAACTTGTTTTATTAGAGGTTGGTTAAACCATATGTACAATACTGAATACAGTTCCAGCTTCCATTTTACAAAATGACAGTAAACCACCAGAGAAAGTGCAGAAAAGATTGTCAAGAATGAAACCTGAATGAAAGTTGTACAATGTTCAGGCTGACTAACAATTTGCACTCTTTTCTAGTAAAGCGAACTTTGAGATGTGCCTGATTAAAACTTTGAAGAGATAGATATAGAGAAGAATATTTTAACTAATAGAATGTAGAATTTGTGACACTTGTGGCAATTGGCATAGCTGCATAAGGGAAGGCTAAATAAGTGCACAAAGGAAAGAATAGAATGTTATGGTGATAGGGTGAAATGAAGTAAAATAGAGGGAGGCTTGGATGGAGCACATCCACCAACATGGACCAAATGGTTCGCTTCTACTCTCTAAAAATTCTATCTAATTTATGTATAGCTGTATGGCAGATGTGAGGAGCTGCTAAAATAGCACGAGTCTCAATATCTTTGAAATTCAGATTTCTGTAGGTAGGAAGTTATTGTTAATATGTTGTTTTTCTTTAACATTCTGCTCAGACCTGCACTTGCTTCTCTTTGGGTAAGACCAATGACAGTTTTTTCTTTTGGATTCAGCATTTTTCAGATACAAGTATAATGTTTCCGATGTGCATATTCTAGGAGCCACATGAGAGCTAGAATTGGAGGTAGAGAACTCAAAATTCAGAAACAGACTAGTGAAATGGGTGGGCTCGTGTTACATTAAATTTAATGAAGAGTCATGGTGCAGCGATGCACTTTGCGCGAAAGAATGAGAAAAGGCAATATACACAAAATGGTAAAATTATAAAGTGGGTAAAGTTGCAGTCAAATTGATAATGCTGTGGAAAAAAATCGTAAGTAATAAAGGGAGAGAATTAAACAAAAAAACAAATCAGTTATGCTAAATCTTTATAAGGCACTGTTTTCATCTCAGTTGGAATATTGTGTCCAATTCTGGGTGCAACATTTTGAGAAGGTAGACTTGGAGAGGGGTGCAGAGGAGATTGACCAGAATAATATCAGGGTTGAGGAACGTTAAATATGTAGAGACTAAAGACTCTGGGATTGTTTGGCTTAGAGCAGAGAAGGTTTAGGGAAGCTTTTGTAGAGGTGTTCAACGTATGAATGGTTTTCATTGTGTAAATACGGAAAATCTGTTTCTTCTGGCAGGTGAGTCAGTAACCAGAGGGCACAGATTTAAAATGATTGTAAAAAGAACTAGAGGAGAAATGAGAATGCAGCATGTTGTTGCAGTCTGCAGTGCATTGTTTGAAAGGGTGATGGAAGCAGCTTCAACAGTAACTCCCAAAAGAGAATTGGGTGTGTACTTGAAAAGGAGAATTTGCAGACTGCTGAAAAAAGGAGCATAATTAATTGGATAACTGTTTCAAAAAGCCAGCACACACATGATGGGCCAAATGTGCTCCTTCTGTGCTGTATGATTCCATGAGGCATTGACTGCTCATACTCGAAACATGTTCATGGAACAGAGAAGGCCCTTGTTTCACATCACTTTGCATTATGATAGCTTATGTTGCCTCCCACTGATATAGTGCGATGTGGGAAGGGGAAGGAGGTGTGATTGGAGGTCTGGTACGTGCTGCTGTTCTGAGGCACAGTAATATCTTTGCAGCTGTGATTCCTAGTTGTCTTGGGGATGTGTCTCCAGCTGCCTTTAGAACATAGAACATTACAGCGCAGTACAGGCCCTTCGGCCCTCGATGTTGCGCCGGCCTGTGAAACAAATCTGAAGCCCATCTAACCTACACTATTCCAATATCATCCATATGTTTATCCAATGACCCTTTAAATGCCCTTAATGTTGACGAGTCCACTACGGTTGCAGGCAGGGCATTCCACGCCCTTACTACTCTCTGAGTAAAGAACCTACTCCTGACATCTGTCCTATATCTATCACCCCTCAATTTAAAGCTATGTCCCCTCGTGCTAGCCATCACCATCCAAGGAAAAAGACTCACACTGTCCACCCTATCTAATCCTCTGATCATCTTGTATGCCTCTATTAAGTCACCTCTTAAGCTTCTCTCTAACGAAAACAGCCTCAAGTCACTCAACCTTTCCTCATAAGACCATCCCACCATACCAGGCAACATCCTGGTAAATCTCCTCTGCACCCTTTCCAATGCTTCCACATTCTTCCTATAATGCGGCGACCAGAACTGTACGCAATACTCCAAGTGCGGCCGTACCAGAGTTTTGTACAGCTGCAACTTGACATCATGGCTGCGAAACTCAATCCCTCTACCAATAAAAGCTAACACACTGTATGCCTTCTTAACAACCCTATCAACCTGGGTGCCAACTTTCAGGGATCTATGCACATGGACACTGAGATCTCTCTGCTCATCCACACTACCAAGTATCTTACCATTAGCCCAGTACTCTGTATTGCTGTTACTCCTTCCAAAGTGAATCACCTCACACTTTTTCGCATTAAACTCCATTTGCCCCCTCAGCCCAGCTCTGCAGCTTATCTATGTCCCTCTGTAACCTGCAACATCCTTCCGCACTGTCCACAACTCCACCGACTTTAGTGTCATCCGCAAATTTACTAACCCATCCTTCTACACCCTCATCCAGGTCATTTATAAAAATGACAAACAGCAGTGACCCCAAAACAGATCCTTGTGGTACACCACGAGGAACTGAACTCCAGGATGAATATTTCCCATCAACCACCACCCTCTGTCTTCTTACAGCTATGATGTGGAGATGCCGGCGTTAGACTGGGGTAAACACAGTAAGAGTTTTAACAACACCAGGTTAAAGTCCAACAGGTTTATTTGGTAGCATTTGCTACCAAATAAACCTGTTGGACTTTAACCTGGTGTTGTTAAAACTCTTACTGTTCTTACAGCTAGCCAATTTCTGATCCAAACCGCAAAATCACCCTCAATCCCATGCCTCCGTATTTTCTGCAATAGCCTACCGTAGGGAACCTTATCAAACGCTTTACTGAAATCCATATACACCACATCAACTGCTTTACCCTCATCCACCTCTTTGGTCACCTTCTCAAAGAACTCAATAAGGTTTGTGAGGCACGACCTACCCTTCACAAAACCCAATTGACTATCCCTAATCAAATTGTTCCTTTCTAGATGATAATAAATCCTATCTCTTATAATCCTTTCCAAAACTTTGCCCACAACAGAAGTAAGGCTCACTGGTCTATAATTACCAGGGCTGTCTCTGCTCCCCTTCTTGAACATGGGGACAACGTTTGCTATCCTCCAGTCTTCTGGCACTATTCCTGTAGACAATGATGACATAAAGATCAAAGCCAAAGGCTCTGCAATCTCCTCCCTAGCTTCCCAGAGAATCCTAGGATAAATCCCATCTGGCCCAGGGGACTTATCTATTTTCACACTTTCCAGAATTGCTAACACCTCCTCTTTATGAACCTCAATTCCGTCTAGTCTAATAGCCTGTATCTCAGTATTCTCTTCGACAACATTGTCTTTTCCTGCGTGAATACTGATGAAAAATATTCATTTAGCGCCTCTCCTATCTCTTCGGACTCCACGCACAACTTCCCACTACTGTCCTTGACTGGCCCTAATCTTACCCTAGTCATTCTTTCATTCCTGACATACCTATAGAAAGCTTTAGGGTTTTCCTTGATCCTACCTGCCAAAGACTTCTCATGTCCCCTCCTGGCTCTTCTTAACTCTCTCTTTAGGTCGTGGCTGACTTGTAATTCTCAAGTGCCCTAACTGAGCCTTCACGTCTCATCTTTACATAAGTCTCCTTCTTCCTCTTCACAAGAGATTCAACTTCTTTCGTAAACCACGGTTCCCTCGCTCGACCACTCTCTCCCTGTCTGACAGGTACATACTTCTCAAGGACACGCAGTAGTTGTTCCTTGAACAAGCTCCACATTTCAATTGTGCCCATCCCCTGCAGATTTCTTCCCCATCCTATGCATCCTAAATCTCGCCTAATCGCATCATAATTTCCTTTCCCCCAGCTATAACTCTTGCCCTGAGGTATATACCTATCTTTTTCCATCGCTAAAGTAAACGTAACCGAATTGTGGTCACTATCACCAAAGTGCTCACCTACCTCCAAATCTAACACCTGGCCTGGTTCATTACCCAGTACCAAATCCAATGTGGCCTCGCCTCTTGTTGGCCTATCTACATACTGTGTCAGGAAACCCTCCTGCACACATTGGACAAAAACTGACCCCTCTAAAGTACTCGGACTATAGCGTTTCCAGTCAATGTTTGTAAAGTTAAAGTCCCCCATAACAACTACCCTGTTACTTCCGCTCCTATCCAGAATCATCTTTGCAATCCTTTCCTC
Source organism: Mustelus asterias (assembly GCF_964213995.1). Lineage (NCBI taxonomy): Eukaryota > Metazoa > Chordata > Chondrichthyes > Carcharhiniformes > Triakidae > Mustelus > Mustelus asterias. The sequence continues at coordinate 112,989,019 of NC_135807.1, read as the reverse complement.
TACATCTCTGGAACTTTTCGGAGACCTATAGAAAACTCCCAACAGGGTGACCTCTCCTTTCCTGTTTCTAACCTCAGCCCAAACTACCTCAGTAGACGAATCCTCATCAAACGTCCTTTTTGCCACCATAATGCTGTCCTTTACTAACAATGCCACACCTCCCCCTCTTTTACCACCTTCCCTGATCTTACTGAAACATCTAAACCACGGAACCTGCAACAACCATTCCTGTCCCTGCTCTATCCATGCCTCCGAAATGGCTACAACATCGAAGTCCCAGGTACCAACCCATGCTGCAAGTTCACCCACCTTATTCCAGATGCTCCTGGCGTTGTAGTAGACACACTTCAAAACACCTTCCTGCCTGCCGGTACACTCCTGCGACCTTGAAACCTTATTCATGACCTCACTACTCACATCCTCCTGTATACTGGAGCAACAATCCAGGTTCCCATCCCCCTGCTGAATTAGTTTAAACCCTCCCGAAGAGCATTAGCAAATTTCCCCCCCAGGATATTGGTACCCCTCTGGTCCAGGTGAAGACCATCCCGTTTGTAGAGGTCCCACCTACCCCAGATGAGCCCCAATTATCCAGGTATCTGAATCCTTCCCTCCTGCACCATTCCTGTAGCCACGTGTTCAACTGCTCTCTCTCCCTATTCCTCTCCTCGCTAGCAGTTTGGCAGTTATCTTTGGCAGTTATCTTCCTGCAAGAGGGTAGAGTGAATGAGGGTAGTTAAGGAGTGAATGCCAAGTGATATGGGAGAGGTGAAGTAAATAACTTGGGAGTTCAAAGCGGGTGAAGAGATTTTAGGATTGTGAATGTAACTAATTACTGTAAGAGGAGCTGGTAGCCATCATGTAAAATGCTGAGTTGGAGAGAATATTGTGATGGGTTAGCTGAACAAGTGTGGCTTTATGAAGGTGAGAAGCTGGTACCCAAATTGAACAAGGAACAAAAGGGAAGATGTATAGTGTGTTCCCTTGCCTCCCTGACTGAGGATGGTACGTTTTTATGGCACTGAGGGTGACAGCATTGGCAGTTAGTACCACCTTCCCCAGGTTGCTGGAGTGATAATTCTGTGTGAAATGGTGTCACACATTTCCAGGATTCTCATTGTCTTGTTTTCAATGCTTACAGAAGAGTTTGGAGATCTGAATGAGTGAGATTGCATGTTCTTGTTCTTTGACTTTTTGCCATGTGACATTGCCTACTGAACACAAATGATTATTTTTAATACTTTTGTACAGAATTATGAAGAAGTAGTGTCATGTATTTATCAGCAAGTGAAGTGGGAGAGCCTCTTGGAAGTGCCCCAGCAGGATAGATTAAACAGTTATTTTAGAGTGTACTAAAGTAATTGAGATAGCCTTCCTCACCCTTACATAACTTGCAATAATGCCAGCCTCATGCCTACCTCTTGTGCCTTCCACATTGTTTCAACAATACAGCTATGGCAGGCACATCACCCAAACACATGGCAACACATTCTGAAATTCCTGCCTATCTCTTGGAGGATAAAGTAGCCAACAACCACTGGGAAAAGAACAGCAGCAATGTGATTGGCACACCTGGATCACTTGGGCTAATGGAGGAGTTACTGCTGCCCATCATGGGGCTGGTTGTAGCTCAGACCATTGCATCCAAATCCAGGGTGATCCACTGAGGCTAGGGGAGAAAAAAACCAGAGGACATGGGTTAAGGGTGAAAGGAGAAAAGTTTAAAGGGAATATTAGGGGGGCTTCTTCACGCAGAGTGTGGTGGGAGTGTGGAATGAGCTGCTGGATAAAGTGGTAAACTTAAGAAAAACTTGGATGGGTTCATGGATGAGAGGGGTGTGGAGGGATATGGTCCAAGTGCAGGTCAGTGGGACTAGGCATAAAATCGTTCGGCACAGACAAGAAGGGCCAAAAGGCCTGTTTCTGAGCTGTAATTTTCTATGGTTCTATGATATGTTCCTGCTTTATGGCTCTTCTCAAATCCCACCCATCTCTCATCCTGACCTCAGGCATGAAGTGTAAGACGTTGGAGATGGTGTGAACATGGATCTCTTGCTTTCCGCCCCAACCTCCTGCGGCAAGCTGGAACACCATCTGGAGCCTCCTCACACTGGCCCAATAAAGAGACCACACAGCCATAAACAAACCTTTTCTGTCTCTGTAGTGCCCATCCAATGGAGCTGCAGTGTTGCAGGCCCCTGTCTTGGGATCCCGCTTATCATTCTCATTTGGATGGTGAGCATGAAGGTAGCCTCTTAAGTGGCTACCTGCCATAAGATTGTACCAGAGGATAACTGCAGAAGTGAGCAGGTGTGGAACCCACCATTGGAAAATGTTTTAAGTTGGTAAGATTCAGCACTATATGTGCACAGTCAATGAACTCTGCACCATTGGAAAGCCAGCCTGGTAAATCTTTTGTTCGTCCTGCTTCTCTGCTCAGTGAGAAGATGATGAAGTCCCCTCTCCTGTACAGGGCCTTTATGACCTCCCTGATGCAGCGATGGTCAGTGAACCGTGAGTTGTTGCTGAACCCAGGGACCCGGGTTCAATTCCCAGCTTGGGTCACTGTCTGTGCGGAGTCTACACATTCTCCCCTTGTCTGTGTGAATTTCTTCCGGGTGCTCCGGTTTCCTCTCACAGTCTGAAAGACATGCTGGTTAGGTGGATTTGTCATGCTAAATTCTCCCTCAGTGTACCCGGAGTGTGTCGACTGGGGGATTTTCACAGTAACTTCACTGCAGTGTAAATGTAAGCCTACTTATGACACTAATAAATAAAGTTTAAACTTTAAATCTCACCTACTCCCGTCTAGAAGGATCCACTGGTGTAAAAATTGAGGGTGTTGATGAGCTTCACAACCACTAGCCGTACCATTCTTACATTGCTGTGCAACTGTAGTCGAGAGGGGACACAGTTCAATCACTGTACCCTTGGTGAAATTCAGGTGCCTCACACACTTTTCCAGGCTGAGGTGGAGATAGGAGAACTACGGCACGGTAGCACAGTGGTTAGCACTGCTGCTTCACAGCTCCAGAGACCTGGGTTCGATCCCCGGCTTGCGTCACTGTCTGTGTGGAGTTTGCACATTCTCCTCGTGTCTGTGTGGGTTTCCTCCGGGTGCTCCGGTTTCCTCCCACAGTCCAAAGATGTGCGGGTTAGGTTGATTGGCCCCCATGCTAAAATTGCCCTTAGTGTCCTGAGATGCGTAGGTTAGAGGGATTAGTGGGGAAATATGTAGGGATATGGGCGTAGGGCCTGGGTGGGATTGTGGTCGGTGCAGACTCGATGGGCCGAATGGCCTCTTTCTGTACTGTAGGGATTCTAAGTGCTACAGATAGGGCCTATTTTTGAGAGCTCTCCTTCCGCTGAGCATTTCTTCCCCTCTCTGGTACTGATGTTCCATTTCTTCATCGTGATGCAGCCCAAGAGGGACTATCGCCCCCGTTACTGAAGTAGGCTTTCTCTGAGAGGGCAGAAAACTCCTCTGACCTCCTTGTCAGGGTCCAGCAACATTCTCTTGAAGGTCCAAAATGTGAGCAGTGCTCCTCCAGGAACACAACACATCATTTACACAAACACTATACTTGCAAATGGAAGCCAAAAGCATCTTGTCTGCAAGTTGAATGGCTATTCCTTTAAATAGCTCTGGTTTGGGTTGGTATAGGTGGCAGGGTGGGGGGGGAGCAGGAATACAGTCCCTCATTCAGCTGAATGCAGCAGGGGGTGATTATGAGAATGAATGGATCTGCACAGTGCAAGATGTTACATACTGTACCAAAGTAGCAAATAGAGATAGATTCACATCACAATCCGCCCTTTGAGTGTGTTTTTGGGAAGTGCTTGGAATGCCCACACTAGCACCCCATCAGTCAGGGTGGGCTATGCCAGTGGTGGCTGGAAGTGCTCTGGCTGTCATTATCTCATTTCAAGGCTTCCGAGGCACTGGCAATGTTAAGGAACCCAATCTCTTGGCCGCAATTACCATTGTCATGACAGGATTATTGTTTAGCACCAGCAACAAGTTCCACATTAAATGAGTAGAGCAATGATAATAATAGATATATATTTAGTTGTACAATTAGTTTTGATACAAAAAGGTACTGTGTACAAGGGGTCTGTGTAATTTTTATAACATGGGAGGAAGGCCTCAGATACCAAACTGTTGAGAGTCCCTGCTTTAGATACTATTATTTTTCTGAGGGTGCAAGATCACTGCAACTCACTTTGAGAAAACCTTAGGACCTTATTTATTTGAAACATTGCTGAAGCTCAATAAACACATGGGAACCAGTGGAAATTGTGCTGTGAAGCAAATATAAAAAATACTGTTCCTGCCTTGGTGTTGGCACAGTTTTCTGGTTTCATAAAATCACATCATAGAATCCCTACAGTGCAGAAGGAGACTATTCAGCCCATCAAGCCTGTACCGACGACAACAATCCCACCCAGGCCCTATCCCTGTAACTCCAGGTATTTACCCTGCTAATCCCCCTGACACTAAGGCGCAATTTAGCATGGCCAATCAACCTAACCAGCACACCTTTCGACTGTGGGAGGAAACACCGGAGCACCCGGAGAAAACCCATGCAGACACGGGGAGAACATGCAAACTCCACACAGACAGTCACCTGAGGCCGGAATTGAACCCGGGTCCCTGGTGCTGTGAGGCAGCAGTGCTAACCACTTTCATGTCCACATGATCAGTAGCTCAAGTATGAATATAGAAACAATGGGCTGGATTCTCCTACCTCGCCCGCAGCTGGGATTATCTGGTCACGCTGCAGTTAATGAAGATTTGGCTGAGTGCCAAATTCTCCTTTCTTGCTGGTAGCCATGATCGGGTGTGAATGGCCAGAGAATTCCAGCCAGAGTGTGAGCATGTAGTCACTTGGGTAACTTAAAACAATATTTGTAATCCCTCTGTGCTCAAGTGTTTATTTAATAAGCATAAATATTAGGCCACTACTCACCTCTGCTGTACATCTGGAGCAACCCGTGTTGGCTCCTGTACATTCTCTCCCCTCCTTAATAAAAGCAAATTACTGCGGATGCTGGAATCTGAAACCAAAAGAGACCCTTTGTAAAAGGTCATCTGGACTCGAAACGTCAGCTCTTTTCTCTCCTTGCAGATGCTGCCAGACCTGCTGAGATTTCCCAGCGTTTTCTCACTCTCTCCTCCATATTGGCCCTCTCTTTCCATGTTATTTTAAACTCTCTCATACTGTCAATTTCTCCTTTGTGCACCTCATTTTGTTTCACGCCCCCCCCGACCCCCTTGCCTATCCTTTTCAATCTAAACCATTACCTGCTTATAAATTTCTAACAGATATCTTCCTCTTTTTCCCCCCTCGGGTTCTGCACTGAGTGGTTTACTCATCATATTCATCAGCTCATCTTGCCCTTTCTCCTCTGAATTTACTGACCTTGTCCTCTTTTAACTTCTTCATCACCACCCCTCAAGTTGCCATTTTATGTGGACTCTTTACTCCCGAATCTGGAGCCTGTGCTCCAAGACGATCTCCACCTACTTCCTTGTTTCCCTCACTACTCACAGCCCTCTCTACCCTTCCAGTCTCACTTCTTTTTGCAGCATCCTTTGTATTCAATAAAGTCATTGTTGGATTCTCTGTAACTATCTGTAAAGAGCTGGGAACTAATTAGCTAAGAACTAATATGTGCAAATCATAGATCATAGAATCCTACAGTGCAGAAAGAGGCCATTCGGCCCATCGAGTCTGCACCAACCACAATCCCACTCAGGCCCTATCCACATATCCCTCCGTATTTTACCCACTAACCCCTCTAGCCTATGCATCCCGGGACACTAAGGGGCAATTTAGAATGGCCAATCAACCTAACTTGCACATCTTTGGACTGTGGGAGGAAACCGGAGCACCCGGAGGAAACCCACGCAGACACAGGGAGAATGTGCAAACTCCACACAGACAGTGACCCGAGCCGGGATTCGAACCCAGGTCCCTGGAGCTGTGAAGCAGCAGTGCTAACCACTGTGCTACCGTGCCGCCTAAATGTTTCAGTGGGTGACTTTTCACAGTGGAGGCTGATGTGATGAGTAACAGAACCAATTCAAACTAGTCATTAAGATAAAAGTAAAATACCGCGGATGCTGGAATCTGAAACAAAAACAGAAAATGCTGGAAAATCTCAGCAGGTTTGACAGCATCTGTGGAGGGAGAATAGAGCCGATGTTTCGAGTCGAAATGACCTTCGTCACAGCTAAGAGCAAAGAAAATCAGAAGAGATTTACACTATGAGAGTGGGGGAGGTGGGGGAGGTACAGATTGTAAAGGGACTGCCTGAGGAATGTGGCAGTTGCTCAGAAACATGGGTGGGGTGGGGGAGCAAGATGGAGAGCGATAATGAAGAAGTGAAAAAATTGAAGTAAGATAGGTTGATAAGAATGGATGAGTGAGATG